>NC_044556.1:61079565-61684820 GCF_007565055.1 Rhinopithecus roxellana
TTCAACCATAGTGGAAGACAGTGTGGCAACTCGTCAAGGATCTAGAACCAGAAATACCATTTGACCCAGCAATCTCATTACTGGGTATATACCCAAAGGATTATAAATCATTCTACTATAAAGACACTTGCAAACATATGTTTATCGCAGCATTATTTACAGTAACAAAGACTTAGAACCAACCCAAATGCCCATCAATGATAGATTGGATAAAGAAAATGTAGCACATATACACCATGGAATACTATGCAGCCATAAATTGAATGAGTTAGTGTCCTTTGCAGGGACAGGGACGAAGCTGGAAACATTATCCTTAGCAAACTAACACAGGAACAGAAAACAAAACACCACATATTCTCACTCATAAGTGGGAGTTGATCAATGAAAACCCGTGGACACAGGGAGGGGAATATCACATACCAGGGCTTGTTGAGGTGTGGGGGGAAAGAGGAAAGATAGCATTAGGACAAATAGCTAATACATGTGATGTTTACAACCTAGATGATGGGTTGGTTGATGGGTGCAGCAAAACACCATGGCACATGTATACCTATGCAACAAACCGCACATTCTGCACATGTATCCCAGAACTTAAAGTATGATAATAAGAAAACACACACACACACACACACACACACACACACCATTTACCCAACAAACCCACTCCTAGATATGTATCCATGATGAATAAATTTGTGTTTATATAAAAACTGTAGATGAATATTTTTCTTACCAGCATGATTCACAAATGCCAAAAACAATGCAAATGGCCTTCAACAAGTGAATGGATTAACAGACTGTGATACATGATACAATGAAATAATACTTAGCAATAAAAAAAGGTGTTCTGGGTAGTGTGACAAAATCCTATGCCATTCAGCTCCATTCTCCCCAGAGCATGAATCCTTTCTTGTCTAGTGTATCCATAGTTTATACTACCTGCCTGTTAGTTACTTAGTAGTCTTCCAAGTTATCAGGTGGAAAAACATAGTCTACTTGGGTTTTAAACTATTAATCGTTTCAAGAATCTACTGGGGAGCCTAGAACATGTCCCACATGAATAAGAGGGACTAACGCAGCCTTTTACTTTCACACGTAAGGAGAGACTACTCTATCTAGCTTCAGAAGAATCATTCAGATGGCACTAGTAATTCAAGTTTTACAAGTCAAGAGAAATTTATATTCTGTGATTTACCTGGCAATTCTTTTTCTTTAAATGACTATTTTAAAGAAACTGCAGCCAGTTTGCACTCATATAGGATACACTTCGATATATATCTATTGTACTCACACAAGTATATTTAATTATTTTTTTCTTTTTTTTTTTTTTTTTGAGATGGAGTCTCGCTCTGTCACCCAGGCTGGAGTGCAGTGGCATGATCTCTGCTCACTGCAAGCTCCATCACCTCCCAGGTTCATGCCATTCTCCTGCCTCAGCCTCCCGAGAAGCTGGGACTACAGGCACCCGCCACCACACCTGGTTAATTTTTTTTGTATTTTTAGTAGAGACAGGGTTTCACCATGTTTGCCAGGATGGTCTCAATCTTCTGACCTTATGATCCACCTGCCTTGGCCTCCCAAAGTGCTGGGATTACAGGCGTGAGCCACCACGCCCAGCCAAATTTTTTTCTGCATATTTTCACAACATGGTTATGAGGAATTTAGATTTTATTAAATTGAAAAGTACTGTGATTCACTGACAATTGACTGTCCATTGAAAATATAATGCTGATATCTCAATCTGAAGATAAAGTTAAGACTTGTTAATTATATGACCACTGTAAAGCAGCCAAACAACCTGACTAAAGTACAGGGTCTAGCATGAAGAGTAAAATAGAAACATTCTTAAGAATACTTGAGCCAGAAAACTTGGACAGAGAAGGAAGAAGGAAGGGAGGGAGGAAGGAAGGAAGGAAGGAAGAAGAAGGAAGGAGAAGGAAGGAAGGAAGGAAGGGGGAGAGAGGGGAAAGAAAGAACGAAAGAAAGAAAGAAAGAGAAAGAAAAAGAAAGAAAGAAAGAAGAAAGAAAGAAGAAAGAAGAGAGAAGAGAGAAGAGAAGAAGAGAGAGAAGAAAAAAGAAAAAGAGCAAAGAAAGAAGAAAGAAAGAGAGAAGAGAAAGAAAAGAAAGGAAGAGAAATAAGAGAAAAGAAAAAGAGAAAGGTAAACAAAGAAAGGAGAAAAATGAGGAAAAAAAATGAAAGAAAAAGAAAGAAAGAAGAAAAAATGAAGGAAGGAAGGGAAGAAAGGAAAAAGAAGAAAAAGAAAGAAAGAAAGAAAGAAAGAAAGAAAGAAAGAAAGAAAGAAAGAAAGAAAAGAAAGAAAAGAAAGAGAGAAAGAATAAATAGTTGACTCTACAATCAGCTCCAAAACCAAAGCAAGAGGCATAAACCTTGATTGAGTTGTTCGATATCAGGAGAAATTGCATATCTCATCAAGGCATATTTTTAGCCTCAATTAATCTATGAAGAAAAAATGAAAGCAATGGTATCATCTGACACTGAATGATGAGACACAAAAAAGAAACTGATGAAGCAAAAAGATTTGGGTGAAAGGTCACTATTAGGGTGAAAAGTCATATCCATACTTATTAAAAACCTATCTTAATTAAAATTCAGGAAGTGGAGGTTGCAGCAAGGCGAAATTGTGACATTGCACTCCAGCCTGGGTGACAGAGTGAGATTCTGTCTCAAAATAAAATAACAAAATAAAATAAATAAATAAAATTCAACAGAGGGTTACTGCAATGCTGGTTAAAAAATTGTTTACTAGTAGTGGAGAATATTCAGAATAATAGTCATTGTGTGTGTATATACATGCACAATGTACAAAATATACAATAAAAAATATACTGTATGAGAAAGGCACTACAAAAATTGTTAGGGAAATGTTGAGTTTACCGTATTTTATTTAGAAATGAAATACAACCATCATCATGAATATAATCAACACAAAATATTTTTAAAATTAGAAAAGATAACATATAAGCTTTTAGAATAAAGAATAGTATAGTGGCTCTGTGTTTTTGAAATATTCCTTTAAATAGAAACAAGAAACATAACATTCGTCATGAAAAAAGATCGATTAGTATGTAGTAAAATGAGCAACTTATGTTCATAATGCATAAAAAAGGAAAGAAAAGGACGGGCGCGGTGGCTCACGCCTGTAATCCCAGCACTTTGGGAGGCCGAGGCAGGCGGATCACAAAGTCAGGAGATCGAGACCACGTTGAAACCCCGTCTCTACTAAAAATACAAAAAAAAGCTGGGCGCCGTGGCGGGTGCCTGTAGTCCCAGCTACTGGGGAGGCTGAGGCAGGAGAATGGCGGGAACCCGGGAGGCGGAGCTTGCAGTGAGCCGAGATAGCGCCACTGCACTCCAGTCTGGTGGAGAGAGCGAGACTCTGTCTCAAAAAAAAAAAAAAAAAAAAAAAAAAAAAAAAAAAAAAAAAAAAGGAAAGAAAAGTACTAGCCACAAAGAGAATGCATTTGCATTACATATAATTAAAAGAGATTTTATATTCAGAATTATTAAGATGATTCCAACTAATAATACCAAAACTCCCAAAAAGGTAAATAAAAAAAAAATCAAACTGCATTTCCAAAGATTAGAATCACTAAATACCAATTAAACTGTGAATATATATTCTAAACCCAGTTGGTGGTAAAAGAAATGCAAATTTGGGGGCACGCCCAAGATGGCCGAATAGGGACAGCTCCAGCCTCCAGCTCCCAGCGTGAGTGACACAGAAGACAGGTGATTTCTGCATTTTCAACTGAGGTACGGGGTTCATCTCACTGGGGAGTGCTGGACAATCTGTGCTGGTCAGCTGCTGCAGCCCGACCAGCAAGAGCTGAAGCAGGGTGAGGCATCGACTCACTTGGGAAGCGCAAGGGGGAATGGAATCCCTTTTCCTAGCCAAGGGAAAATGAGACAGACAACACCTGGAAAATCGAGTAACTCCCACCCTAACACTGCACTTTACCAAGGTCTTATCAAACGGCACACCAGGAGATTATATCCCACATCTGGCCAGGAGGGTCCCATGGCCATGGAGCCTCCCTCATTGCTAGCACAGCAGTCTGAGATCTAACTGCAAGGTGGCAGCAAAGCTGGGAGAGGGGCGCCTGCCATTGCTGAGGCTTAAGTGGGTAAACAAAGCCACCAGGAAGCTCGAATTGGGTGGAGCCCACTGGAGCTGAAGGAGGCCGGCCTGCCTCTGTAGACTCCTCCTCTGGGGACAGGGCATAGCTAAACAAAAAGCAGCAGAAACCTCAGCAGAGGTAAATGCCCCTGTCTGATAGTTTTGAAGAGAGCAGTGGATCTCCCAGCATGGAGGTGGAGATCTGAGAATGGACAGACTGTCTGCTCAAGTAGGTCCCTGACCCCTGAGTAGCCTAACTGGGAGACATCCTCCACTAGGTGCAGACCAACAACTCACACGGTGGGGTACACCCCTGAGATGAAGCTTCCAGAGCAAGAATCAGACAGCAATACTCGCTGTTCAGCAATATTCTATCTTCTGCAGCCTCCACTGCTGATACCCAGGCAAACAGGGTCTGGAGTGGACCTCAAGAAAACTCCAACAGACCTGCAGCTGGGGGTCCTGACTGTTAGAAGGAAAACTGACAAACAGAAAGGACACCCATACCAAAACCCCATCAGTATGTCACCAACATCAAAGACCAAAGGCAGATAAAATCACAAAGATGGGGGAAAAGCAGTGCAGAAAAGCTGGAACTTCAAAAAATCTGAGTGCATCTCCCCCTCCAAAGGAACGCAGCTCATCGCCAGCAACAGAACAAAGCGGGATGGAGAATGACTTTCACGAGTTGACAGAAGAAGTCTTCAGTCATTCAAACTTCTCAGAGCTAAAGGAGGAACTACGTAACCAGAGCAAAGAAACTAAAAACCTTGAAAAAAGAATACATGAAAGGATAACTAGAATAATCAATGCAGAGAAGACCTTAAAAGAACTGACAGAGATGAAAACCATAATATGAGAAATATGTGACAAATACACAGGCTTCAGTAACCAACTCGATCAACTGGAAGAAAACGTATCAGCGATTGAAGATCAAATGAATGAAATGAAGTGAGAAGAGAAGTGTGGAGAAAAAAAGAGTAAAAAGAAATGAAAAAAGCCTCCAAGAAATATGGGATTATGTGAAAAGATCAAATCTACATCTGATTAGTGTGCCTGAAAGTGACGGGGAAAATGGAACCAAGTTGGAAAACGCTCTTCAAGATATCATCCAGGAGAATTTCCCCAACCTGGTAAGGCAGGCCAACATTCAAATTCAGGAAATACAGAGAATGCCACAAAGATACTCCTCGAGAAGAGCAACTCCAAGACGCATAACTGTCATATTCACCAAAGTTGAAATGAAGAAAATATGTTAAGGGCAGCCAGAGAGAAAGGTCAGTTACACACAAAGGGAAGCCCATCAGACTAACAGCAGATCTCTCAGCAGAAACTCTCCAAGCCAGAAGAGAGTGGGGGCCAATATTCAACATTCTTAAAGAAAAGAATTTTAAACCTAGAATTTCATATCCAGCCAAACTAAGTTTCATAAGTGAAGGAGAAATAAAATCCTTTACAGATAAACAAATCCTTAGAGATTTTGTCACAACCAGGCATGCCCTACAAGAGATCCAGAAGGAAGCACTAAACATGGAAAGGAAGAAGAAGTACCAGCCATTGCAAAAACATGTCAAAATGTAAAGTCCATTGATGCTAGGAAGAAACTGCATCAACTAATGAGCAAAATAACCTGCTAATATCATAATGACAGGATCAAGTTCACACATAACAATATTAACCTTAAATGTAAATGGGCTAAATGGTCCAATTAAAAGACACGGACTGGCAAATTGGATATAGAGTCAAGACCCATCAGTTTGCTGTATTCAGGAGACCCATCTCATATGCAGAGACACACAAAGGCTCAAAACAAAGGGATGGAGGAAGATCTACCAAGCAAATGGCAAACAAAAAAAAAAAAAAGCAGGGGTTGCAATCCTAGTCTCTGATAAAACAGACTTTAAACCATCAAAGATCAAAAGTGACAAAGAAGGCCATTACATAACGGTAAAGGGATCAATTCATCAGGAAGAGCTAACCAATAGAGGGCACCCATATTCATAAAGCAAGTCCTTAGTGATTTACAAAGAGACTTAGACTCCCATACAATAATAATGGGAGACTTTAACACCCCACTGTCAACATTAGACAGATCAACGAGACAGAAAGTTAAAAGGATATCCAGGAATTGCACTCAACTCTGCACCAAGCGGACCTAATAGACATCTACAGAACTCTCCACTGCAAATCAACACAATATACATTCTTCTCAGCACCACATCACACTTATTCCAAAATTGACCACATAGTTGGAAGTAAAGCACTCCTCAGAAAAAGTAAAAGAACAGAAATTATAACAAACTGTCTCTCAGACCACAGTGCAATTAAACTAGAACTCATGACTAAGAAACTCAATGAAAACCGCTCAACTACATGGAAGCTGAACAACCTGCTCCTGAATGACTACTGAGTACATAGTACTGAATGTACTGAATGTACTGAATGACTACTGGGTACATATATGAAGGCAGAAATAAAGATGCTCTTTGAAACCAATGAGGACAAAGATACAACATACCAGAATCTCTGGGACACATTTAAAGCAGTGTGTAGAGGGAAATTTATAACACTAAATGCCCACAAAAGAAAGCAGGAAAGATCTAAAATTGACACTCTAACATCACAATTAAAAGAACTAGAGAAGCAAGAGCAAACACATTCAAAAGCTAGCAGAAGGCAAGAAATAACTAAGATCAGAGCAGAACTGAAGGAGATAGAGACACAAAAAACCCTCCAAAAAATCAATGAATCCAGGAGTTGGTTTTTTGAAAAGATCAACAAAATTGATAGACCGCTAGCAAGACTAATAAAGAAGAAAAGAGAGAAGAATCAAATAGACACAATAAAAAATGACCACCGACCCCACAGAAATACAAACTACCATCAGAGAATACAATAACTACCTCTATGCAAATAAACTAGAAAACCTAGAAGAAATGGATAATTTCCTGGACACTTACACTCTCCTAAGACTAAACCAGGAAGTTGAATCCCTGAATGGACCAAGGGCAGGTTCTGAAATTGAGGCAATAATTAATAGCCTACCAACCAAAAAAAGTCCAGGACCAGATGGATTCACAGCTGAATTCCACCAGAGGTACAAGGAGGAGTTGATACCATTCCTTCTGAAACTATTCCAATCAATAGAAAAAGAGGGAATCCTCCCTAACTCATTTTATGAGGCCAACATCATCCTGATATCAAAGCCTGACAGGGATACAACAAAAAAAGAGAATTTTAGACCAATATCCCTGATGAACATCGATGCAAAAATCCTCCATAAAATACTGGCAAACCGGATTCAGCAGCACATCAAAAAGCTGATCCACCATGATCAAGTGGGCTTCATCCCTGGGATGCAAGGCTGATTCAACATATGCAAATAAATAAACATAATCTAGCATATAAACAGAACCAAAGACAAGAACTGCATGATTATCTCAATGGATGCAGAAAAGGCCTTTGACAAAATTCAACAGCCCTTCATGCTAAAAACGCTCAATAAATTTGTTATTGATGGAATGCATCTCAAAATAATAAGAGCTATTTATGACAAACCTACATTCAATATCATACTGAATGGGCAAAAACTGGAAAAATTCCCTTTGAAAACTGGCACAAGACAGGGATGTCCTCTCTCACCACTCCTATTCAACATAGTGTTGGAAGTTCTGGCTAGGGCAATCAGGCAAGAGAAAGAAATCAAGGGTATTCAGTTAGGAAAAGAAGAAGTCAAATTGTCCCTGTTTGCAGATGACATGATTGTATATTTAGAAAACCCCATTGTGTCAGCCCAAAATCTCCTTAAGCTGATAAGCAACTTCAGCAAAGTCTCACGATACAAAATCGAGGTGCAAAAATCACAAGCATTCTTATACACCAGAAACAGACAAACAGAGAGCCAAATCATTAATGAACTCCCATTCACAATATCTTCAAAGAGAATAAAATACCTAGGAATCCAACTTACAAGGGATATAAAGGACCTCTTCAAGGAGAACTACAAACCATTGCTCAGTGAAATAAAAAAGGACACAAACAAATGGTAGAACATACCATGCTCATTCATAGGAAAAATCAATATGTAAAAATGGCCATACTGTCCAACATAATTTATAGATTCAATGCCATCTCCATCAAGCTACCAATGAGTTTCTTCACAGAATTGGAAAAAATTGCTTTAAAGTTCATATGGAACCAAAAGAGAGCCCCCATTGCCAAGACACTCCTAAGCCAAAAGAACAAAGCTAGAGGCATCACACTACCTGACTTCAAACTATACTACAAGGCTACAGTAACCAAAACAGCATGGTACTGGTACCAAAACAGAGATATAGACCAATGGAACAGAACAGAGCCCTCAGAAATAGTACCACACATCTACAGCCCTCTGATCTTTGACAAACCTGAGAAAAACAAGAAATGGGGAAAGGATTCCCTATTTAATAAATGGTGCTGGGAAAATTGGCTAGCCATAAGTAGAAAGCTGAAACTGTATCCCCTCCTTACTCCTTATACAAAAATTAATTCAAGATGTATTAGAGACTTAAATATTAGACCTAAAACTATAAAAACCCTAGAAGAAAACCTAGGGAATACCATTCAGGGTATCGGCATGGGCAAAGACTTCAAGTCTAAAACATCAAAAGCAATGGCAACAAAAGCTAAAATCTACAAATGGGATCTAAGTAAACTAAAGAGCTTCTTCACAGCAAAAGAAACTACCATCACAGTGAAGAGGCAACCTACAGAATGGGAGAAAATTTTTGCAATCTACTCATCTGACAAAGGGCTAATATCCAGAACCTATAAAGAACTCAAACAAATTTACAAGAAAAAAAAAAACCATCAAAAAGTGGGCAAAGGATATGAACAGACACTTCTCAATAGAAGACATTCATACTGCCAACAGACACATGAAAAAATGCTCATCATCACTCGTCATCAGAGAAATGCAAATCAAAACCACAATGAGATACCATCTTACACCAGTTAGAATGGCAACCATTAAAAAGTCAGGAAACAACAGGTGCTGGAGAGGATGTGGAGAAACAGGAACTTTTACACTGTTGGTGGGACTGTAAACTAGTTCAACCATTGTGGAAAACAGTGTGGCGATTCCTCAAGGATCTAGAACTAGAAATACCATTTGACCCAGCCATCCCATTACTGGGGTTATACCCAAAGGATTGTAAGTCATGCTGCTATAAAGACACATGCACACATATGTTTATTGCGGCACTATTCACAATAGCAAAGACTTGGAATCAACACAAATGTTCATCAGTGACAGACTGGATTAAGAAAATGTGGCATGTACACACCATGGAATAATATGCAGCCATAAAAAAGGATGAGTTTGTGCCCTTTGTAGGGACATGGATGCAGCTGGAAGCCATCATTCTCAGCAAACTATCACAAGAACAGAAAACCAAATACCGCATGTTCTCACTCATAGGTGAGAATTGAACAATGAGATCACTTGGACACAGGAAGGGGAACATTACGCACGGGGCCCTATTGTGGGGAGGGGGTCCGGGGGAGGGATAGCATTAGGAGATATACCTAATGTAAATGATGAGTTAATGGGTGCAGCCCATTAACTCATGTATATATACATCATGGCACATGTATATATATGTAACAAACCTGCACGTTGTGCACATGTACCCTAGAACTTAAAGTATAATTAAGAAAAGAAAGAAATGCAAATTTACACTACAGTGTTATAACATTTCATAGCCACTCAATTTGTAAATATTAAAATGTGACATCACCAATCATTAACAACATGTAAAAAAGAAGCAACTGTTGATATAAATGTATATTGAAATAAATACTGTAGGAAACCTTGTAAGAGCAGAATATGTACAATATCCCAGAATACCCATTTGTACTTACATATACTAGAGAAAGTCAAATAGTTTTACTGTAAAAATGTCATATCACTGCTTGAATATATGAATTTTTGGCTATCACTATATTTACTTTCTATTTTAAAAAATCATATAATTATTTTGAGTCAAATGATTGATTCCGATGTACATATTAATATTGATACAGGAGTTAAGAAAAAATTGTTTTGGCAGATAATGAGGGTACAGTTGTCTATGGTAAGATTTTTCCTTTTAATGAAAAGCAGCCCCCAAATCATTTTCTTTCTAATAAGAGGAGCCTGTAAAATTGAACTGCAAACATAGACAAGCAAGCTGGCAGCTTGCAAGGTGAAATGCCAGCAGTTGTGCCAATAGGAAAAGGATACCTGGGACTAGGCATGTTCATATGGTAGCTGCATCTTCCCTTTTCTTTGCCAGCCATGTGTACAGTAAGGAGAAGGCAACACAGCACTGGCCAGGCAAAGATCCCATTTGCTTAATAACATTAGGGTGTGGCGGCCAGCTTCCCGGCATATTATGTAAATATCACTCCTGGTCTAACCAATCTTTGGGCCCTATGTAAATCAGACACTGTTTCCTCAAGACTGTTTATAAAATCCAGTGCACCCCACCAGGGGCAGGGATTCACTTTCAGGTGCCGTTTCCTCTCACGAGAGAGGAAGCTGTCCTTTCTCTTTCTTTTGCCTATTAAACCTGTGCTCCTAAACTCACTCCTTGTGTGTGTCTATGCCCTTAATCTTCTTGGTGTGAGATAATGAACCTCGGGTATTTACCCAGACAGTGATGCCATTTCATTATGACTTAATTTAACCAACAAGTATTGTGTTCAAATTATTTTACTGTATTCTTGACTAATGCCCATCAATAGGAGAATTTATTTTACTATGTACTTATCAAGAAATTTGTATATTTGTTTATACACAATTGAAAAACCAAAAATGAAATAGGTCTGCTGGCAAAACAAGTTGACATAAACATTTTGCCACAGTTAACATAGATGAGTCTTAGAATGTCATCTATGTTATTTAGAAAGACATGAACATGCTGGGATCTCAGAGCAGTGTACTTACTGACACGGATGCATCTGGGAGGAGGAGACCAGCCATTCTCTGTACATGTAACTGTGGTCTGCTCTTTTGGAAGACTGTACCCAGGATGGCAGGCAACTTCTATAGCGTTACCCTGTACAAACTTTCTTCCATTATTTTCATTATATCCATTTTCCAAATAAGGAAAATAACATTTTCCTGAGGACCATAACAATGATAAATAAAGTAAAGGAGAAGCATAAATTTGCTCAAAATAGTATATGAAAATTATTTTTACAATATTTAAATAAGATTGCATAAACATCCAAAAATAATGTATAACTGAAGATGAACTGAAGTGACTAACAAAGGTTTGTACAAAAAGAAATATCAATATCCAATATTACTTATCTTTAGTTTTTGTAATTAAAAGATGTATAAATTACATAGATATTCTCATCAAGTCCCTATATTTATTTCTCCTGTGATTTTCAAGAAGAAATCCTCATAATAGGAAAGAACTATTTTGGTCACTTTGCTTGAACAACTCTTTTCTTGGCCCTATTTCTGTTACATAAGACAAGAGTAATCACTTATGTGCTCTCTTTTCTTTAATTTTTGAAAGTTTTATGCATGTATAGCTGTCCAGAGGTTTACTTACTGAGGCATGGAACTGCTGGTGACCATCCATTTTGTGTGCAATGAATGTAATCCCAGTAACTTCTTGAAGGAGTCTCAAAATGTTCATCACAGTAATAGGAGTAAGATTTTCCTACAGGTACTGGAAAGTATGGTCTACGCATGCTGTCATAATATAGTCCTCCATGTTTAATGTCTGGATAATCACAAGGTCTCACTTGCAACAAAAATTAAAGAAAGCATAAAGAAGTTTTACTGTAACAAATAATCATATTAGAGATAAATTTTTATCGCTGAATTATATTCTCTTCTTAGTATAATTACACATTCCATTAGGGTTTCTAGGTCAAAACAAATGATAGAACTGATGACTGAGATATGTGACGAGAAGGTCTTTGTTAATGAAGATGAAATTATGCCTGTGGATCATATGATGCATAAATTTGTATGAAGGCTCTCCAGAAAGAAAAATGTACAGACCTATTTAATGTATTTCCCTTAAATACACATACCTTATCTCTGGCTAATTAAATAAGCTTTTCGGTTGAGAAATATGTCAGTGTTACCGCTTAGCTCATGTATTTCTTTTCTTTTTTTTTTTTTCCTATTCTCTTCAGTAAACAAGAGCCCTGCATTTTCTTCTCAGAACAACTCAATGTAAGGAGGTAGTATTTTGAACGATTTAAGGTTTTTATTTGTTTTAGATTGAATTCATGGGCTGGGCGCAGTGACTCACACCTGAAATCCCAGGAGTTTGGAAGGCTCAAACAGGCAGATCTCTTGAGGTAAGGAGTTTGAGACCAGTCGGGCCAACATGATGAAACCCTGTCTCTATTAAAAATGTAAAAAAAAATTAGCCCAGTCTGGTGGTGCGCCCCTGTAATTCCAGCTACTTAGAAGGCAGAGGCAGGAGAATCGCTTGAACCCGGAAGGCAGAGGTTGCAGTGAATCGAGATTGTGTCATTGCACTCCAGCATGGGTTACAGAGCGAGACTCCATCTCGAAAAATCTAACTAACTAACTAAATAAATAAGGCTCTTTCGTATTTATTTAAGACAATGTAAAAATATACAGAAACACAAAAATTTTTCTTTGATGATACCACACAGAAAAATAGCATAGTTAATTCATGCCTCAAACAATTCATTGAGCCAAATTCTCCAGTCTTTATTTAACCAGAGAAACAGACTAGAAATATTTCTTCATATCCAAATAGTTAAGATTTTGATTAACATTTTTTGTTTATTCCCAATTTCAATTGGACAGCAAAATAATTTTAATGTTATAAACTATATTTAAGTAAGATACAATATAATTACATCTTACCGAGTTATTATATATTAATTTTGATAAATACATTTGAGTGCTATCTTGCTTATCATATTAACAGATTCATATATTTTTCAGAAAATTTGCTCTTTTCATGAGATTATTTACGACCATCTAGCACTTTCAATAACAAAATGGTATTAATGTTTTCCATGAAAGTTGAGTCACTTCCAATAAACCTTATGCAATAGGTTAAAAGAATTTCAATACACACATACACACACACACACATATAAATATTCTTTTTCATCTCCCTCTTTCTTAAATTCAGTGATTTATTTTCTTTGGTATTTGATTAGGGAAATTTTCATGTAGTTTCTACAAACATTTATTATGTGGATTATAAGCTGAATAATTGTATATCCTAAATGCCTTTCTCTAACAAAGACTAGTGAATGATACTTCTTTCAGTATAGTTTCTTGGCCTGCAATCCATATATCTGGTAATTGATAGATTTTTTCCCTATTTATTGGAAGCTCCCAGTGTTGAAATTAAAACATTTACTTAGTCTTATCTCTTTTAAATAACATTCTACATTTTTCCCCATCACTTTTTAAAGATTTGGAATGGTTTCTATTTACCATTGGACTTTACAAATTTCATCATGATTTGTTGAGACATGTATTGCTTAACAATAACTCTGCATTGGGAAAGCTTGAGTCTCAGATTTGCAGGAACTGTGTCTTAAAGATTTCAATTGAATTTCACATTAAGTGGTAGAGCAGAGATTTGAAAGCTTGTGGTTGATTTCAAAACAAGTATGAGTATCCATCTTATTATGGTTTTTCCCAAAATGTCATAAAATAAAATTGTCCACTGAGATTTCTTTCCAAAAGGAATAAAACGGAGGCATAATTAAAAACATATATCATTACCACAGGCTCGAGCTATTTAGCTATTCTCTAATTTTGTCACATTTACATCTGTTTTTATCCATTTTACAAACTGATTCCTTGAAGCAAATATTAGTACCCACAGATGATCTTATCAGCGCTCAGAATAGAAGGACTTCAAATAGCCTCATTCTACTTGTTACCCTTCTACAAATGTAGTTTTTGGTTTCACAGCATTTATGGTGCTTCCATCATAAAGTGGGCTCAAACAGATCTTGAAATTGATAAAAGTGTTCACGAATTTTTATAACTACTGCTAATATATTCATACTGTAATTTATTTGACCCAGGCATGGGATCTTAGAGCCAACATTGTTAAATTTCATCTTATTAGATTCAGCTTAGCACATAAGATTCTCTTTGAATGCTGAATCTGCCCTAATGCAGATTCATTATTATCCTCTGTATCATTCCAGTTGTTAATTTGTACTGCCCTTCCCCTAAATCATTAAAGTGTTCAATGACACAATGAGTAATGAAGCAGGGCTGAGAATAAAGACTTGCATCTGATAATTAGATAGGGTTATTTAATGAAATTACAAACTGATAAACCATATAACTGATCAACTTCTCTATCTTGTCCATGAGAACTCCAGATGGTTCATTGTTAAACATTAATAATTGAAATCCAAATATAGTTGGGTCTCGGTTTAGATACATTTGGGCTGAACTACATTGTCATAAGCCAACCATAAAATCATTAAATATTTTCCTTATAATCCTTATGAACATTGAAATCTGTTTCATACTGATAATAGCTTCCTCTCTTAGGGACTGGAATTATGCCAGGAATTAGAGTTGAAGTCATCGATCAATCATTTGTATCATATTTTTCTTTCATGGAATATATAGTTTAAATGTGGTACATCTTGTCTATGTACTGCTAGATAGGAAGAAAATAAATTTGATCATAGAGATAGGAAAAATATTTCAAAAGGGTAAAGGAGCATCCCAGAAATAAAATACTCTGTTGACCTGAGTGGTATTTTGCTACATGTGATGGTTTTAGGTAATTACCTCCAACACTAGGAAATTGCTAAGACTTAGAGTCCTTCAACACTCCTTTCTCCAAATAGTGGTGCCTAATTTCTCTCCCCTTGGATATATGCAGGACTTAGTGTCTCACTTCAAAAAAATAGATATGACTGTAGTTAGCAGTGTGTGAGTAGATAATTGATATAGTTTGGCTCTGTGTCTCCACACATATCTCATGTTGAATTCTAATTCCCAATGTTGAGGAAGGTGATTTGATCATGGGCATGGATCTCCCCCTTGCTGTTTTCATGATAGTGAGTGAGTTCTCATGAGACCTGGTTGTTTAAAAGTGTGTAGCAGTTCCCATTACTGTGGCCTGGCCCATGATCCTGATTGCAACACAAGAAGACAGTCTGATTCACAACTACGTATATAAGCCATTTTCAGATTCCTGACCAACAGAAACTGTAAGATAATAAAGGTTAGTTGTTTTAAGTAAGTATGTTTTTGGGGTATTTTGTTACAATGCATTAAATAACTAATATAGTATGTGTTAGATGACATTATTTTTATCTAGTATTTTAATTCAGATATTGGAAGAATTTATTAATAAGGGAAACATACATTCATAAACACACATACACATTTAATTTTGAGTAGCAAAAAAAAATGAGTTTTGGCAACTTCGAAAACTAAAGAATACTTCCAACAACCTTACCTTATATACACAATAAGACAAATATTTGGTTTTATTGACTCCCCATTTTTATGCATTTAAAAGAAATTTCAGAATTAAGAAATGGGCCAAGATATGAATGGAACTTACAGGTACATCTTGGAGCAGGTATCCAGCCAGTGCTTGTGCATTTTGCTGTATCTCCCCGGGTTGCAGGATGAAAACCATTTATACACTGGTACCTGATTTCATCTCCAGTTCTGTGTTTAATCCTTAAAGGCGAGTAGACACCATTTGGAATATAAGGAGCATTACATGTTTTTTCTGAAAAGAAAATGGATGTGTGGCTAATGTAGAAATATCCATTAAAATTCATCATTTACACAAACATTTAAAAGTAGGTGTTATTTATTTGTCCTTAGCATAATACAAAATGGCATTAAAATGAACACATCATAGTATCCTTTCTTGGTATATCACTTATTTTTTCCTTCACTATATTGTCATCTGATATATTTGTACCTCCTGGGCTCTTAATCCCTTCTTCTCCAAAGTCATTCCGTACTTCATGACTTTCCATAACTGACAATGATCTCATCACATATAACTTCAATTCTTACTTTCATTTTCCTTCTATTCTTTGGTTTCTGTGATTCTCATAAGGATTGTTTACAAATATTCAGGTTTTCTTTTTTTTGGACAATTGATAGGACTACACAACCCTTTCTCTTTGAAGTAACTGTGGCCATGTGATTGCATAAGAGACTATAATAAAAGCGGAAGTAATATCTTTCACTTTAGAGAGAAGTTTTAAAAGCCATTGTGTGAATTTTTATTTTCTCTTTCCCAATGACACCGTGAGTAAAGAAGGACATGAAAAAAATGGTGTTTCTGTCACCTGATTCTTACAATTAATACAATGAGTAAAGTCCCTTCTGATCTACATTGAAAGTGAACATGAATGAAAATAAACTTTAGTCTTAATATTTTAAACATTGAGATATTGCATTACATTTTTCTTACTATAATAGGATAAAATAGCAGAGGGTTTGGAAAACCTTTTCTGTAAAGGGCCAGATAAAAGGTCTCTGCTGCAACAACTCAACTCTGCCATTACAGTACAAAAGTAGTGATAGACAATACATAGACAAATGAACATGGCAGTGTTTCAATAAAACTTTGTTTACACAAAGGGGGTAAGTTGTATTTTACCTGTAGCCTATAGTTTGCCATCCTTTGGCCCAGTGTGTCCTAATCTATAAAGCACCTTCTCATTCCTTTCCATTAACTCTGCTATATCTCAGTATTGAATCCATTTGCAACATTCCTTTTAAAATAAAATACTATGCATTTTAAGTATTGTAGAAAAGCTATATGGCCACTTATATTGGAGTCATATTTTATTTTGGACTAAAAAGCTGTGGTGGACATTCAGCATTGCTTGAAATCAATTTCTATACCCCCAATTTATTTACTATTTGATTTCCCACAGTAAATGATCCATAGTCTCCTCACTTTTCTCAAGTCACCTGAAACAATTGCCTCTTCATCAACAGATAATAAGTCTCCATTCACACAAAACAATTGAGACCACCAGTAGTGAGTTCCCTATACTTCTTTCCAGCATTCCTCAACATTATCTGTATCTACACTGATTTAAGTATTTTGTTTAGTCTTCAATGGTAAGGTGTTGCTTTCAAATTCAGGTTAGCTTTAATTCTTTCATTTTCCCCTGTATTTTAAACCATTGTTTATTCCTTCCTTCTTTCTTACCTTGTCAACCATGCTCTTAAATTGATATGGAAGCTTTTGCAATTTAAATCCCTTCTCTTAACACTTTGTTCAAATTTAGCTAATGTACTACATTTCCCCAGCCCTTCAAAACCAAAATCCTTAAAATACCATTTTATAATTGCTATCTCCACTTTCCCGTCTCACATTTATTCTTCAACTCACTACTGTCTAGTTTCTGACACCTCTATTTTGTCGTCATTGCTCTGACAAAAGCTACCAATGAGCTCCAATGTCCAAATTCAGAAATGCTTTGCATTTCACATATTCCAGTCACTGGTACATACTATGGGCTTCCTAATTATTTATTGAACTGAACAGATAAAACTCTGTAATATTTGACTCTGTTGATTATGGACTTTTTGGTGTTCTCCATTACCTCATATATTTATGTTCTCCTGCTTCTGCTTGTCTTTGTCTAAGTGATGCTTTTCTTTTATATTTTATTACTTTACTTTATATTTTTTGCTTCTCGTCTTCTACTTTACTTAATTTTTAGGCCCTGCCTACTTGTCACATCTCATCTCCTGCCATTTTCTTACTTCGTCTCTATACTACCACTATTCCTTTCTTATAACTTGTATATTTAGTCAAACATAAAATTTTATAAAGTTTTAATTATTCATCACATATTTCCTCTTCTCAATACCAAACTTGCACCGTGTCCATTCAGCTCCTAAGTTTATACTTCATTCTGACAGAATAAACTTTAATATATCTCTATAGCTAACAGGATAATATATCTAGATTAGCAATAATAATATGAGAAATAATATGTATGTGACTTAGTATACAAGTTTTAAAGTTTTGCTATTTTAAAATTTTACTATTTTATGTAAAACATGTCTTCAGTGTTTGATGTTGACACTAACTTCAAATGAGTCTTAAATGTATTCCTTTTTTCTTTTTTTCTGTGTCAATTCATTCTTCTCTATCATATTTTCATATACTCATTAAAGTTCAGTTTACGTATCTTCAATTATTTTTCCTTATGATATAGCTCAATTTAATATCAATTTTTGAAGTCAAAAGCTATGAGATACAAAAAACAAGAGTTTAACTAAGAAATTAATAAAATAATACAGAACAATTTTGCTAATTAAGAATAGAAGGACTTCTGGTGATTATACTCAAGCAGTAGACATAAATCCTGTGATAAACCTTAATTTCTTATACTCACAATCATTTTTAAAATAAATCATGTTATTAAAACATTGTTCAAACCTGTACCTTTATCCAAAATAATATTTGAGACTATCCATATTTTCCTACTATTGGAAACAAGCATTAGTCATTTGAAGTTATAACACTAATTCAAGGTTGGCACTCTATGTTTTGAACCAATAGAAAATCCAATCTGTACAGGGAAGAAATAGATTTGGATCAAAGATAGCTTTAATTTAACAGTTCTTGGTACCTTTGATTGTTTCTGTAAATAACTTTCTGTTACAGATTGTTCCTATTGGACACAGAAACCAAAGTTTTGACAATTCACCTTCAATCAGTCCTCTGACATGTATGTGCCATAGACCAGATTGAAGAAAATTTAAGTATTTAAAATTTAAGTAGATTATTTTACTTTAATGTTATCTTATTATTTAGCTCCAAATTTCTTATAGATTTAGAAGCAACAAAGAGAGTTTGTAGTTACCTGATTTCAGAGAAAATGATGTGTATAGATTTTGAATTCATCTTATATCAGCAAGTAGATCTTTGCTTTGTACCAAGAAAATAGTCATGTTTATGCTATATTGGCATACAAAGTGTGGAATTATTTTATTAAGAAAGACTTCTCTATATCTAATCAGTGTAAAATATATTTCAATAAAATAAAACATGGTAAGAGAGAGTGCATGCTTAACTAACTTGGGATGAATTTTCCTTTATTTATATTGATTATTAGTGAACTGTCTTCTGAAAAGGAGTACTCAATCCCAATGCCTTCTCTTGGTATCTCTTTTCCTAAA
This sequence comes from Rhinopithecus roxellana, assembly GCF_007565055.1. Taxonomy (NCBI): domain Eukaryota; kingdom Metazoa; phylum Chordata; class Mammalia; order Primates; family Cercopithecidae; genus Rhinopithecus; species Rhinopithecus roxellana. The sequence continues at coordinate 61,098,901 of NC_044556.1, forward strand.
GAAAGCAGGATCCTCAAGCATAGTCTTGAATATTCAGGTTTTACTTGTATTTGTGACTGAGAAATGGAAAAAAATATATAAAAGAAAAATGCTTTATAAATGTAGAGTCTTTGGGGTGTGTGTGTGTGTGTGTGTGTGTGAGAGAATCAATCAGTGTTCAAGAGAAGCAAGAACAGAAATGCAGTAACACATTTCGGAAAAACAGATGAATTTCTCATTGTGAAAACAAATATGTGCTAAGGAAGACTTTTAAGTAGGTAGCAAAGTGAACAAGTAAAAGAGGTGAAATAATCAGATGACTACAAGGAGGTAGTCATGCTACAGAGTTACATGTTCAAATAAAACTAAATTCCCAGAGTCTTATTTTGAATTCATTGAAAGCTGAAATGGTGATTTATTATAATGTTTATCTTCAATACACAGCAAGGCTCTGATGTAAAATAAGTGGTTTATAAGTTACATTTTCATTATTGGATGGATAAATTCATTGTAGATTTGAAAGGGGTTCTGGAAGTAATATACTTCAGGTAGAAGTTAATGCCAAAGGAATTATGCATGCACTTCCTTTGCTTAGGAACTATGAATGCCATGAAGACAAATAGTTGGACCCCACACACCATTAGCCAAACATGGATCTGAGGTGGGTTATTACTATCTTGTGTTCATTATTTTTTTCCTAAAATATGTTCTTAACAGTGCCTAAAAGTAGAGATCACACAACTGTGAAGAAAAATATGTTTTCCAAGGAGACACTTGTGAGCTCAAACCAAAATTTTTTTAGTGTATAAAATTAACCCAAAATTAACTATTCTTTTTGTAAAAGAGGATTACTAAAGCACAGTTTAAACATGTATTTATGAATCACGGGATTTAAAGTTCAGAGGGCTCTTAAGAGTTCAACTCTTCCTTCTCTCACAGTATGGCAATATCACCCATTTAGATTTCTGGACCATATGTGGTAATACTGTTCCTCATTTCACTAGTTGTAGGAGTCCTCATCAAAAGCAAACTCACTCCTTTTATAAATGTTTGAAAATACCTCAAAACAGTTATCACCACACTATAGCTATAGCTTCTTACTGTACTTCTTATGGCATAATTTCTTAAAGTCTGCCACTGTCTATATTCTCTCTTCTTGGCCATGATAGTTTGAAACTTTCCCTTTTAAAATGAAGTGGGTTAAGTAGAACACTCTATTCCAAATATATTTTTTTTGGTGGGCAAAGAGCACAGTTGAAATGATCTCTTTGGCTCTGTATAACATCCCTCCATAATGAAACTTAAGAGAGTTTGGTTTTTTTTTTATTTTTATTTTTTTTGGTTTTTCCATTTTCCAGCACCATCATCACTGTTGAGTCATACTGGGCCTGTTGTTAACAAAAATATTCATTTCCTTCCACTTAATTCCATTGTCAGTTGAGAGTTTCCTCACCTGTTAGTAATACAAGTTACTTTTAAAGTATTTTAAAATATTAATATAATTTAAATAAATTCTAGGCATTAGTAGAGCAATCTACTTGTTTGAGAGTTGTATGTTACTGAGAATTAGGAAGTCTATTATTGTCCTGGCTCTACTTCAGACATGGTTTTTGATGATAAATCAATGACTTAATAAGCTACTGAACTTTTCTGGCCCTGTTTATGTCTATTTTCAGAGCGTGTGTATCATATGAAGTGTTCTCAAAATGAACCTTGAACACAGAAAATTCTATGTATTCTTAGCAAACTTTCACAAGAACAGAAGACCAAACACCGCATGTTCTCACTCATAGGTGGGAACTGAACAATGAAATCACTTGGACTCGGGAAGGGGAACATCACACACCGGGGCCTATCATGGGGAGGGGGGAGGGGGGAGGGATTGCATTGGGAGTTATACCTGATATAAATGATGAATTGATGGGTGCTGACGAGATGATGGGTGCAGCACACCAACATGGCACAAGTATACATATGTAACAAACCTGCACGTTATGCACATGTACCCTAGAACTTAAAGTATAATAAAAAAATAAAATAAAATAAAATAAAATAAGGGAAAAAATAAAATAAAGTATTTTTATAATAGTTTATTTACATAAATTAGCATTCTATTTTTGATTAAAATAAGTGGCTTTATTAAAAGAATTAATTAAAATATGTGATAAATTTGTATAGATCCAGAAAGTAAATGTAACATTACCTTCACACGAAGGCAACGGATGCCATCCAGATTCAGTGCATACAGAATCTCCTCTTTCACTGTATTCATAACCCGTGTTACATTTATATTGAAATCGTTCTTTCTCCTTATAAATAATCTTCTGAGATATAGGAGATCCATGTATAACATATGGGGATTTGCATGAAATTTCTAAATAGAAGGGATTAAATTCCAAAATGTTTATTGCAAATTAAAGGACTGTGACCAGGACATAATTATATGAAAAGAGAAATGTTTCCATCAGGTAAGTCAGTCAACCAAACAAAAGTTCTGTTTTGACTTGACCACTTAATAAATGATTTATCTGAAGAAAGTTAAAATTCTGATTAAAATTATTCTTCTAATATTATTTAGTTTCAGGACAAATTAGCCTTCTTGAAATAAAGAGTGACCAGTAACATTCATCAAGTGTATATATAAAATTGACCATAAATATAGTTTTATTGTGATGTTTTCACTGAATGACCTGCAAAAAATAACACATCTTCAAATTATTGAAAAGACAGCAATTATCAACAGTACTCTTTGTCAAAGACGTTGATTTAACTCATTGTCATTATATCTCTGAAAAGTAACTGACCTGTTTTTGTGTCATCACCATTTAGCCAAGATTTCCTCAGAAAAAAAAAAAAAAAAAGGCCATCATCTTTTATACCCACTTCTCTCAAACATTTTTACCTGGGATTATACCAATCCTAAGTAGTTTCCCAAACTCTGTTCTCCCACTTTCTAATCCATTTTCCTTGTGTGTAGCTTAATGACCTCTCATGTAGACACATCATAACTCCACTTGAAATCCTTCATTGATTCCCAAATCAGTCTGAATAAAAGGCGTGTTCTTCAGTGCGGTGCATGCAGCACTCTGTATTGGCCCACCTTCTATTTATCACTGACTCATTCCTTACTTGCATTCTACACTAAGGTGCCTAGGAACAATGGACAAGAACCAGTGGTACTTCATGCTCCTTAAAACCTTACTGCCCTTCCACTTCCTTCCACTGAACTCTGGTATGCTTTTGCTCTCATTTTCATCTACAAAATCTCATTTTTTTCTTTAAGACTTAATCGTAGGCATCAGCCATTCCAGGTAGGTTTCACTAACCACAAGAATCTACTTGTAAGGATGTAAATTCCGTCCATGTACTTCTAAAGTACCTGATATTTGCTATGCTGGATAAAAATATTAGTTTTTAACATAAAGAAGTATTGTTAGAAAGAGTTCTTAAGAAGAGAAATTATTTTCTCTGTATCTAACTATAAGATAGAACAGACTTTAAAAGTAAAAATAATTTAGAAATTTTAGATAATATTAAAATATAAATATACCAGAAACTTCTGCCAAACATTTATTGGTAAAATGAACTTGCACTATGGTACTACTAAACAAATCAACCACAATTTTTACCACAGAAGCCAAAATCATTGATTGGTCATGATGCACAGGTTGGCAGTATTACGACTAAAAATATCCTGGCTTACAGTTTACTATAAAACTTATTTTAAGAGGCAGTGATTTATTTAGTAGATTCTGTTCATTTCAGCAACATTTATAGTAAACTTGCAGTACAAATATAAAACAGGTCTGCTTCCTAGAATTGTTATTCAAAAATGAATGTCATTCTAATGTATCTCTGGAAATACATAATGCAACTATGGCTTTCAAAATTAAAAACAAATGTCTAGTCCAGAGGTCTTACAACTTGCAGCAAAAATACTTAGTATTCTCTTTCAGCCTAAGAGGCGGCTACAATGGAGTTATGGTTAAAGCATGGACTCTGGTATCAGATAACCTACATTTAAATCCTAACTTGACTCTTTATGCCATGATAATCCAGGGCATGTATTTAACTTCTTTGCACCAGTCTCCTCAATTATAAAATAAAAGTGATGAGTAAATAAATCATGGAGTTTTTTTGAAAGGTAAAATTAAATGATGCATGCAAAGAACTTAACTCAATTACAGGCAGATAGTAAGTGCTCAATAAATATTAGCTATTGTTAATATTGCTAATACTCCTTAGAATGAACGATGTTTTAAATGTATATTTACATTTGAAAAGCTAAAAATACTAAAAGAGTAAGTGGATCTTACCCACACACTTTGGTTTCTCTTTACTCCAAACACCATCTTCTGAACAATGCATTTCATTATCTCCTTCAATCTTGTAGCCTGAGTTACATGCAAACCGTACTGCTTGTCCAAAGTGGTATTCCCGATCTGGTTCCATTGCACCACTGATAATTTTTCCATTCTCTGGTGCTTTCATTGGTAAACACTTTACAACTGAAGAAAATACATATAATGTTTTCTAATGGAATTTTAAAAGTTTATTGTGAAAAATATGTGTATGTATAAAATCATCCTCAGGATAAGATTGGAGGAAAGTACTTAAATTATTTTTAGAAGCATTTGATATACCTGTTTGCTAGAGATACATGTTTCTAAGAAACAAGCAAATGGAATGTTTATTCCTGATTCTTTTCTATGGGAGTGGACAATGAAAATCACTATTTTCAATGTTAGCTTGTATTTTTGTAGTAACAAAAAAGTATTTTTAAATAATCAAGAAATACAAAGCTTGAGATAATTAAATACAACATTTTCATTTATGCCCCAGCATAATATAACACCGCATGCCTAAAAGATGTAAAAGCAAACTTTATGACATTAACTTCAATAGAGAAATCATCCTTAATTTTCCATCCTCTTCGACTTCAGTGTTCAAAATAATTTGAGTACTTCTTTTGATTCTACTTAATATTTTCCAATTTCTCTAAGATTGTGGTCAAACTTTATTGTACTCTCGAATGACTCAGGATGCCTGTTAAAATGAAACTTTTAGGGCTATCTTCCTGCATGCTCACCCCAAAGATACTGATTCAGTAGGTCATTTTTTAGTAACCAAAGATTTTAATTTTTAACAAGCATCCCAGGTGATTTCAATGTAGATGTTCTCTAGAACATTAATCTTCTTCCTCTCATTTTCATAGATGAAAAACATCTCCCATTCTTTTCTGTAGTTGACAGAATTTTTGAATGATTATCACACTTCTTCTATATCTCTCTCCACTTACTACTCACTGTGGAATTAGGAAATACTACTCTGATTGATTTCTTTTATTTCCATAATGACTAGGGATTTGAATTATTAGCTCACAGCATGAAAACAGAATCTACATTTTCTCATTTTCACTGCTTTACAGAACAGTAAGAAATAACAGAGCTCGCCCTTACTTTATTCCTCTTTTCAGTAAAGGTAAGTTCACAGGCAACCTCGCTTGGTGGGAGGTCTCAGCCATGTTCTGCACTTCAGCTGTTACCATAGATCCCTGCATTTGGGTGGTTATTGGGTGAGTGCCTCTTGATTAATAAAGGTAAAATTCTGGTCTTCATTAGCATAGCTAATGAGGTATAGCTAATGATGCTTATATGAATTTCTAGCCATTAAAATCCAAAAGGAAATAAAAATGAGTTTTAGATTCTCTAATGTCTAATACTTCAATTATTAGATTAGATCAGGTTGCATTCATCTTTGGCTTTTGAAACACCAAGAATGTAGTCATAAAAAGATTAGATTCCCACTCTACATTATATGAGAAACAAAAATAAATAAATAAAAATATTTAATTAGAGACTTTAAGATATTTCAATGTAAGACATTTTAAAAAATCTTAGATTATTTAAGGTATTTCAATATACTTGTAAATACATTTTATGTCTACCTTCACATATAGGAATATCATTGGTCCATCCATCTGTGTCACATTCACGGTAATTAATCTCACCTAGCAATTGATACCTGAAAACCCAAAAATAACAGTGTTGAGATAATGTGTGTTTATATGCAGTTTTAAATTCAATGCCATTCTGAGTGTTCAGAAACTCCATAGTAAAGAAAATGAACAGCATATACATTTTCTTGTTTCTTGTTTCTTGTCTTCCCTTCCTCCCTCTCTTCCTCCTTCACTCTTTTTCTTAGATTTCTTAAGTTTCTCTCTTTCTTAATCTCTATCTCCCTTTATCTTTCTCTCCTTGGTGCATGGACTGAAAATAATCATAACCTTTGGTTCATGACAAACTCATTATTGTTTCATACAAAGTATTCTTATTTTTCATTGAATTATCTAATTAGTTAAATTCAATAATATAGTAAGCTCCATGAACTATCAGCAAAACAAAAGCTAAAAATATCATAGTAACCAACAGCTAACATTATGTTTCCCTCTCCTCCAGTCTTAGACCATATTTCTGTCCTCCACGATTCTGATATTTTCTAAACACCTTAGGCTTTCTACATAATTTAAGATAGTGCCAGCAAAAAGTTGTTAGTGTGTGATTTATTTTCAGCACTTGCCTCCATCTCCCCATCTCTATCCTAGAGATTTTTTCCAGAGAATACCCAGTGAATCAAATCTGCTTATCCAATCCATCTAATGCTGAACTTAAGTAATTTAAAAAACCCATGAAGCCTGCCCTTTGAATCTGAAAATGCTCTATTTGAATATGAGCTCCCTGGGGCATGTGCAAAATGTGCAATCATTGCTAGAGGCTTCAGATCTATACATTTTTATCTCCTTAGCCAAATCAAGTGCTGAACTTAAAGAGAGGACACAAGTCTATGAGAAAACAAACATTTCAGAGGTGAGGAAGGTAGCAAATTAAAAAATTCAGCCCCAGGAAATTATAACCTATTTGGTTATGTGTGATAAGATAAGCAGTAATGATTGAAGGGCTAAAAATGTATTTGAAAAACCTCCCTGAGGTAGTGACTAAGGAGAGAATAAATTCATAAGAAATAATACTTATTTGGCATCTACAATATCTCAAGGTCTCTTCTAAGGGATGCAGATGTGTGTCTTATTTATTTTTCCTACTAATCCATGAAGCATATGAAATGTGTCTGTTTTGTAGGAAAGGAAATGGTAGCGAAGAGATATATTTTTAAATACCCATAAATGTTAAGTGGAAGAGTTTTGAAAGGCAGGCTTACTCCAGTGACTGAGTTTTAAGCTATTATATTTTGTTGCTTTGAATTAAGAAAAAAAAAATGAGGAAAGAATGATGTTATTCCATTTGTAATATTTGGTTACATTTATGAAGTATAAGATTATAGTGATCTAATCTTAGTTTTCCCATCTATAGATTTTTCTTCAAAATAATTTTTGATTTAGCAGAGAATAAGGGGGATAAAAGGACACTGAGACACGGATATACAGTGATGATTTTGGCAATGAAAACCCAGCAGTTGGTTAGAAGGAACAGAGTCAATGATTCTGAAAGAGTAGTTTTAGTCCATGTGGTAAGAATAATTTGCAGACCTGGGACATTAAGTAACATTAGTTGTAAGTAAAACTTATAAGCAGGTAAAAGTCTTGCTTTCCTTAAATTTTATAAAATCTGTCAAAACAGTTTTCATACAATATAAATTGGTTACAATTCCTATTGTTCCTGACACATTGAACTCCCATGATACTCTGCACAAAATAGAATGCCATGAAGACTTGTTGGGTGAATACTTATATATGTGCATACTGTTTTCCCACTCTTCTATAATTATACTCTACCAGTGAAGTTATATTTCATTTAAATTTTTCAATGTTAAGGAGAAAATATGTTATCCAGATTTAATTATTTCCATCATAGTTAAATTTTCAGGTACTTGCATGTTACTTTTTAAAATGTCCACAGAAAAATATAATAACCTTAAAATATATAAAGTAGTACAGATCCTATTTACTATCTCAATTATAAACCTCTTTTTGTATGGACTACATACCCCTCATTACATGTATACACAGCTTTTACACCATATTCAAACACATTTCCTCCTATGAGGCTAAAAGAACCAAAGGGAGTATCTCCAGGATGTCCACAGGGCCTTTCTAAAACGAAAAAAAAAAAAAAAAAGTTATAAATTAGTATGTAATAACAAGGAATATATTTTAGGTAGGAGTGGGGGAACAAGTATATTTGATATTACATAAGAAGACAGATTGAATACAAGGAAAATTAAATATAGCAGAGCTATTATTTCGTAATTGAACTTAAACTATATGCTTGCTTTTTTAGTTTTGGAGGAAGACCACCCCTTTTTGAAAATGAAGATGTATTGGCTGGGCACAGTGGCTCACACCTGTAATCCCAGCACCTTGGGAGGTCAAGGTGAACGGATCACAAGGCCAGGAGTTCGAGATCAGCCTGTCCAGCATAGTGAAACCCCATCTCTACTAAAAATACAAAAATTAGCCAGGTGTGGTGGCACGTGCCAATAGTCCTAGCTACTCGGGATGTTGAGGCAGGAGAATTGCTTGAACCAGGGAGGCAGAGGTTGCAGTGAGCCGAGATAGCACCACTGCACTCCAGCCTGGCAATAGAGGGAGACTCCATCTCAAAATTGCACCACTGCACTCCAGCCTAAGTGACAGAGCCAGACTCCATCTCAAAAAAAAAAAAAAAAAAGATGTATGATGTATTATTTTGTATTTGAGCAGCAACAGTGATACAATTCAGCCATAATTGTGATAATACTAAATCTTAAGTATTTTTGCAACCAAAAGTTTTCATAAATTTCACAAATGTATGAAGTACTTACTCTGACATTTCCTTAATGGATTGAGAGCAACCCATTCTCCCTTCCTGCATACCATTACTATATTTCCAAGAGATATATATCCAGGGCGGCATTTATAGATAGCCGAAGTGCCTTCTGGATATGTTTGGTCAGGCCAGGAACCGGTCAGAATTTCTGTATTTTTTCTTGGAGGAAGTTCCTTGCAATCTACAAAAAATAAAAACAAAATAAGTGCATAAAGTATCTATTTAAATGTACAATATGTTTGGGTAATTGTTGCTTTTAAAAATGTCTAGACAGTTACAGACCTACCTAAATTTCCCTCTCTCTCTCTCTCTCTCTCTCTCCTACTCCCATATCTATGGAGTAAACATACATTTCATGCATGTAGTGTAAGTATACATTTCACCTTATAAAATTTGTATCTACATAATTTTATAAGAATGTTCACTGTGGAAGAATACCTTAAAAACTTTGCAAAGCAATAGATATATTTTGTTATACTACTCTTAATTGTTGGAGAGCATTCTACTATTCTTCCATTAATTTGGGAAATATTTATTGAGCACTATCATAAGTTGTAAAGCAAAAACAATGAGGAAACAAGTTATCTGTTCTCAAAGCATTTCCATTCTAGTAGGGAAGCCAGTTATTTAATAAGTAGTCAAAGAAATGTACAATATGCATTACAGGTAGAAAAATTCTATTTACAAAAATGAAGCATGATAAGTTTTAATACAAAATTATAGGAACACTCCAAATAAGATAGAATAGGATGGAAAAGAACAATGTTTCTACTCTAGATTGGAACAACAACAAATTGTGTGTGCATGTGTATGCTCAAAGGTAAGTTGTGGGAGCAAAGAGGATTAAATGAACAAAATCCAAGTAGGCAGGACTTGTTTCAAGTAAATATAGGGTCTCTGGCCATTTTTTACCTGGTTATATTTGTCAACTCTGAATATGGATTGAAGATCCTTCCTCTGAATGGAAGAATGGTAATGAGGTAAGAAAGAACCAAACATAAGGAGGTTATAGCTAGCATGAAAAATTCTGAAACTTTGACAAACCAGGTAGCTTTGCTACAGTCTAGGTAGCTTCTTACAAGAAGACTGACTTTCCCATTGTCTCATAGAAAAAAAGTCTCAATAAGAAAAGGGATCTAGGCCGGGTGCGGTGGCTCAACCCTGTAATCCCAGCACTTTGAGAGGCCGAGACGGGCGGATCACGAGGTCAGGAGATCGAGACCATCCTGGCTAACACGGTGAAACCCCGTCTCTACTAAAAATACAAAAAACTAGCCGGGCAAGGTGGCAGACGCCTGTAGTCCCAGCTACTCCGGAGGCTGAGGCAGGAGAATGGTGTAAACCCGGGAGGCGGAGCTTGCAGTGAGCTGAGATCCGGCCACTGCACTCCAGCCTGGGAGACAGAGCCAGACTCCGTCTCAAAAAAAAAAAAAAAAAAAAGAAAAGGGATCTGACTCAAATACACAACTAGCATTCTCATTAAAATATGCCATATTTGAAAGTCACTTTGTGTGATATTTAAGAGCAGTTGTCAAAACAGCAGAAAAGCTGTATACATATATGTATTTATGTATATACATACATATATACACATATATTATTTATATATAATAAAAGCTCTTTATATATGATTGCTTTTCTGCTGTTTCATATATATATGAGCATTTAAGATTATATATATAAGAGCAGATGTCAAAACAGCAGAAAAGCAAACATATATAAACAACTATTATATATATCATACGCTCACATACATAATATATATGTGTTGGCTTCTTCTATCTCAAAAGTCTGATATATATATACACACACAAATATAGTATAATATATACATATATCTATGTATGTATATACTCTGTGTGTGTGTGTGTGTGTGTGTGTGTGTGTGTGTGTGTGTGTGTTCATCTTTTGGGACAGAAGAAACCAACCAGACTCTTGATTTTAAAAACCCAAGAAGGTTTACTCTTTGAGACTTTAGAAACCAGAAGTGGAACTGATTCAAATTAAAAGTGTTACCCAGGTCCCTCTGAGTTAAATTTTTGAGTGGCTCAAGAAAGAGCAAACAATCTTGTTAGTGAGAGTAAGTTACATAAACTTTGCTCATTACATATTTTTGTTTAAAAATACGATCTTGAATAAAAATTAAAAGATACATAAAGAAGAAAAACAGCTGTGAACGAAAAAGAGAAAATAAATATTCAGTCGAACTAGACACTCAGAGTCAGATGTCAGAATTAGTGGTAAGGTCTTTATAACAGCTATTTTAGGGACATTAAAGGAACTATAGAAAGTAGATGTAAATTTTAAGAAGATATTCAAAATAAAATTGACTCATAATAAATCAGGTGTTATCTTAAAACTGCATAAAAAATCAGAAATAACAACTTGTCAGATGGTGTTAAGAATCAAATGGACATAGCACAATACAAACTTGTTAAACTTAGAGGAAGTTTAATATAAAAATATCCAAACTGAAGTATAGAAAGACAAAAGTGTATAAACAACAACAAACAAAACAGAGTACAAAAAAAATGTGGTGTAGAGTCAAGTTATAAAACATGTGTAACTGGAATTCTAACAACAGAGAAGAGAATGAACATAGGCAATATTTGAAGAAACAATAGCTCAAAGGTTTCCAAAATTGATGAAAGAAATCAACTCACAAAATCAAAATTTCAACAAACCCCCAAAATGCTATATACCAAGAAAACCTATACTGATACTCTGCTGAAAACCAAAGATAAAGGCAAAATCTTAAAAGCAGATTGTATTAGTCCATTTGTGCACTGCTATAAAGAAATACCCAAGACTGGGTAATTTATAAATAAAAGAGATATAATTGACTCACAGTTTCACATGGCTGGGGAGGCCTCAGGAAACTTACAATCATGGTGGAAGGGGAAGCAAGGACTGGACCTCTTCACATGGGGTGGCGGGAGAGAGAAGTGCAAACAGGGGAAATGCCAGATGCTTATAAAACCATCAAAACTCATGAGAACTCACTCACTATCATGAGAACAGCATGGGAGAAACTGTCCCGTGATCCAGTCACCTCTCACTGGGTCCCTTCCTCAACACATGGGTATTATGGGGATTACAATTTAAGATGAGATTTGGGTGAGCCTAACCATACAATTCTGCCCCTTGCCTTTTCCAAATCTCATGCCCTGACATTTCAAACCACAATCATGCCTTCCCAACAGTCCCCCAAAGTCTTAACTCCCTACAGCATTAACCCAAAAGTCCATGTCCAAAGTCTCATCTGAGACAAGGCAAGTCCCTTCCACATATGAGCTTGTAAAATCAAAAGCAAATTAGTCATTTTCAAGATACAATGGGAATACAGGCATTGGGTAAATGCTCCCATCCCAGATGGCATGAACTGGCTAAAACAAAAGGGCCAAAGCCTCCATGAAAGTTGGAAATCCAATAGGGAAGTCATTAAACCTTAAAGTTCCAAAACAGTCTCTTTTGATTCCATGTCTCATATTCAGGTTACACTGATGCAAGAGGTGAGCTCCCACAGCCTTGGGCAGACCTTCCCCAATGGTTTTGCAGGGTGTGGCCCCCTTCCCTGGCTGCTTTCACTGCTGGCATTGAGTCTCTGTGGCTTTTCTAGGCACATGGTGCAACCTGTCAGTGGATCTACCATTCTGGGGTCTGGAGGATCGGTGGCCCTATTCTCACAGCTCTATTAGGTAGTGCCCCAGTGGGACCTCTGTGTGGGGGCTCCAATCCTACATTCTCCCTGCTCATTGCACTAGCAGAGGTTCTCCATAAGACCTCCTCCCTTGCAACACACCTCTGCCTGGATATCTAAGCATTTCTATACATTCTCTGAATCTAGGTGGAGGTTTTGCATTCTGTGTACCCACAGGACCAACACCATGTGGAAGCTGCCAAGGCTTAGGACTTTCATCCTCTGAAGCAATGGCCCAAGCTGTATGTTGTCCCCTTTTAGACATGGCTACAACTGGAGCAGCTAGGATACAAGCCACCAAGTCCTGAGACTGCACACAGCAGTGGGGCCCAGGCCTGCAAAACCATTTTTCTTTCCTAGGCATCTGGGCCTGTGATGGGAGAAGCTGCCTTAAAGATTACTAACAGTCCCTGGAGACATTTTTCCTTTGTCATGGTGATTAACATTTGACTCCTCATTCCTTACACAGATTTTTCCAGTGGGCTTGCATTTCTCCCAAGAAAATTGAGGTTTCATTTCTATTGCATCATCAGGCTGCACATTTTCCAAACTTTTATGCTCTGCTTCCCTTTTAAATATAAGTTCCAATTTCAGATCAACATTCTCAATGTTCAAAGTTCCACAGATCTCTAGGGAAGGGGCAAAATGTTGCCAATCTTTTTGCTAAATGATCTTCGCTCCAGATCCCAATAAGTTCCTTGTCCCCATCTGAGACCACCTCAGCCTGGACTTCATATTCCAGATCACTATCAGCATTTTGGTCTAAAGCATTCAACAAGTCTCTAGGAAGTTCCAAGCTTTCCCACATCTTCCTGTCTTCTTTTGAGACCTCCAAACTGTTCCAACTTCTGGCCGTTACCCAGTTCCAAAGTCACTTCCACATTTTGAGGTATCTTTATAGTAGTGCCCTACTACCTCGGTACCAATTTAGTGTATTAGTCCATTTTACACTGCTATAAAGAATTACCTGAGACTGGGTAGTTCATTAAAAAAATAAGTTTAATTGACTCACACTTTCACGTGGTAGGGGAGGCTTCAGGAAACTTACAATCATGGTGGAAGGTGAAGAAGAAGAGAGGACTTTCTTCACATGGTAGCAGGAGAGAGAAATGCAAGTTGGGGAAATGCCAGATGCTTGAACCATTAAATATCATAAGAACTCACTCACTATCATGAGAACAGCATGGGGCAAACAATCCTCATGATCCAGTCACCTCCCACTGAGTTCCTCCCTTGACATGTTGTGATTATGGAGATTACAATTTAAGGTGAGATTTGGGTGGGGACACAGAGCCAAACCATATCACAGACAGAGGAAACATTTTTTTTTTTTTTTCAGGAGAATAGTAAAAATAACAGCCAAGTCTGTGGAAGTAAATACTGAAGTCTGAATATATATGTTTTAGCATCACTAAAGTGTTGAAAATTAAAAGTCAGCAGAGAACTCTATAAATGGTGAAAATATACTTCAAAAATGAAAGAGCATGCAAACACGTTCTTAAGCAAACACATTCTTAAGCAAACAAAAGCAGAAAGAATTCAACGAGAGCAGACTCAGCTATATAAAAATACTAAAAATGTTAATCTGGGCTGAAGGAAACTGATCTAAAATATAAGCAAAGAAGTACAAAAAGGAATAAGTGGAACTGAAGAAAATAAATAGATGACTAAATAAAAAAGCTATTGAAACATGATAAACATGCTATGTATATTTTACTCAAATGAAAAAGAACCTAGACTGTTTAAGTCAATAATGACCATGTTTAATAGTGTTTTTAATAAATTCAGGAGTATAATATGAAACAATAACAGCAAAAGTGTCAGGAAAAGGTAAAGAAAATAAAAGTGTGATATTTTCCCCATAGTCTTGATGTGGTAAAAATATTAATTTAGGATAAACTGTAATAATTTAAGTATGTTTTATTGTAATTGCTAGGTTAGCCACTAAACCAATAATATTGAGATGCATAAAATAACTAGTATATATGATGTAATGAGATAGTCAAGATTATGTGATTAAAATAAGAGAAGGCAGGAAAAGAAAAAAGAAAAAATGAGGCAAAAATAAATAGCAATATGCTAGACTTAAACTGAACTGTATCAGTAATTACATTAAATGTAAATGGATTCATCACCACACTTAACATGCAAAGATCGTCTGACTGGATAAAAGCATAAAAGAAAACTCAAATATATGATGATTACTTTTAATAAAATTGTACATACAAACTGAGAGTAAATGATAAAAACCAATATGCTAGAAAAGTATCAACTAAAGTCAGAATGATATTAATGTATTAATAGCAAGCAAATTATAATTTAAGTTAGAAAGTATTACTAGATAAAAAGAGAGTCATTTCATATTAATAAAAGGGCTACTTTAACAGAAAGATATAATAATTCTAAATGTGTTTGAACAATGTTTACTAGAGCTGGCTCATATGACTCATAGGAGTCAATTATACACATCTTTTGCTATACAATGTTCACTGATGACACGTTGGTAACTTGAAATTGACCATATCGTGAGAATTTACACATGAATCTCAGCAAACTTTACAAATCATGGTTGTTTCCTTTCCTTTTAAAAAATAGTTGGTTGTTCATACCAGAATCTCTGGGACACATTTAAAGCAGTGTGTAGAGGGAAATTTATAGCACTAAATGCCCACAAGAGAAAGCAGGAAAGATCTAAAATTGACACTCTAACATCACAATTAAAAGAACTAGAGAGGCAAGAGCAAACACATTCAAAAGCTAGCAGAAGGCAAGAAATAACTAAGATCAGAGCCGAACTGAAGGAGATAGAGACACAAAAAACCCTCCAAAAAATCAATGAATCCAGGAGTTGGTTTTTTGAAAAGATCAACAAAATTGACAGACCGCTAGCAAGGCTAATAAAGAAGAAAAGAGAGAGGAATCAAATAGATGCAATAAAAAATGATAAAGGGGATATCACCACTGACCCCACAGAAATACAAACTACCATCAGAGAATACTATAAACGCCTCTACGCAAATCAACTAGAAAATCTAGAAGAAATGGATAAATTCCTGGACACTTACACTCTCCCAAGACTAAACCAAGAAGAAGTTGAATCCCTGAATAGACCAATAGCAGGCTCTGAAATTGAGGCAACAATTAATAGCCTACCCACCAAAAAAAGTCCAGGACCAGATGGATTCACAGCTGAATTCTACCAGAGGTACAAGGAGGAGCTGGTACCATTCCTTCTGAAACTATTCCAATCAATAGAAAAAGAGGGAATCCTCCCTAACTCATTTTATGAGGCCAACATCATCCTGATACCAAAGCCTGGCAGAGACACAGCAAAAAAAGAGAATTTTAGACCAATATCCCTGATGAACATTGATGCAAAAATTCTCAATAAAATACTGGCAAACCGGATTCAGCAGCACATCAAAAAGCTTATCCACCATGATCAAGTGGGCTTCATCCCTGGGATGCAAGGCTGGTTCAACATTCGCAAATCAATAAATGTAATCCAGCATATAAACAGAACCAAAGACAAGAACCACATGATTATCTCAATAGATGCAGAAAAGGCTTTTGACAAAATTCAACAGCCCTTCATGCTAAAAACGCTCAATAAATTCGGTATTGATGGAACGTACCTCAAAATAATAAGAGCTATTTATGACAAACCCACAGCTAATATCATACTGAATGGGCAAAAACTGGAAAAATTCCCTTTGAAAACTGGCACAAGACAGGGATGCCCTCTCTCACCACTCCTATTCAACATAGTGTTGGAAGTTCTGGCTAGGGCAATCAGGCAAGAGAAAGAAATCAAGGGTATCCAGTTAGGAAAAGAAGAAGTCAAATTGTCCCTGTTTGCAGATGACATGATTGTATATTTAGAAAACCCCATCGTCTCAGCCCAAAATCTCCTTAAGCTGATAAGCAACTTCAGCAAAGTCTCAGGATACAAAATTAATGTGCAAAAATCACAAGCATTCTTATACACCAGTAACAGACAAGCAGAGAGCCAAATCAGGAATGAACTTCCATTCACAATTGCTTCAAAGAGAATAAAATATCTAGGAATCCAGCTTACAAGGGATGTAAAGGACCTCTTCAAGGAGAACTACAAACCACTGCTCAGTGAAATAAAAGAGGACACAAACAAATGGAAGAACATACCATGCTCATGGATAGGAAGAATCAATATCGTGAAAATGGCCATACTCCCCAAGGTTATTTATAGATTCAATGCCATCCCCATCAAGCTACCAATGAGTTTCTTCACAGAATTGGAAAAAACTGCTTTAAAGTTCATATGGAACCAAAAAAGGGCCCGCATGGCCAAGACAATCCTAAGTCAAAAGGACAAAGCTGGAGGCGTCACGCTACCTGACTTCAAACTATACTACAAGGCTACAGTCACCAAAACAGCATGGTACTGGTACCAAAACAGAGATATAGATCAATGGAACAGAACAGAGTCCTCAGAAATAATACCACACATCTACAGCCATCTGATCTTTGACAAACCTGAGAGAAACAAGAAACGGGGAAAGGATTCCCTATTTAATAAATGGTGCTGGGAAAATTGGCTAGCCATAAGTAGAAAGCTGAAACTGGATCCTTTCCTTACCCCTTATACGAAGATTAATTCAAGATGGATTAGAGACTTAAATGTTAGACCTAATACCATAAAAACCCTAGAAGAAAATCTAGGTAGTACCATTCAGGACATAGGCATGGGCAAGGACTTCATGTCTAAAACACCAAAAGCAACGGCAGCAAAAGCAAAAATTGACAAATGGGATCTAATTAAACTAAAGAGCTTTTGCACAGCAAAAGAAACTACCATCAGAGTGAACAGGCAACCTACAGAATGGGAGAAAATTTTTGCAACCTACTCATCTGACAAAGGGCTAATATCCAGAATCTACAAAGAACTCAAACAAATATATGAGAAAAAAACAAACAACCCCATCAAAAAGTGGGGAAAGGATATGAACAGACATTTCTCAAAAGAAGATATTCATACAGCCAACAGACACATGAAAAAATGCTCATCATCACTCGCCATCAGAGAAATGCAAATCAAAACCACAATGAGATACCATCTCACACCAGTTAGAATGGCAATCATTAAGAAGTCAGGAAACAACAGGTGTTGGAGAGGATGTGGAGAAATAGGAACACTTTTACACTGTTGGTGGGATTGTAAACTAGTTCAACCATTATGGAAAACAGTATGGCAATTCCTCAAGGATCTAGAACTAGATGTACCATATGACCCAGCCATCCCACTACTGGGTATATACCCAAAGGATTATAAATTATTCTACTACAAAGACACATGTACACGTATGTTTATTGCGGCACTATTCACAATAGCAAAGACTTGGAATCAACCCAAATGTCCATCTGTGACAGACTGGATTAAGAAAATGTGGCACATATACACCATGGAATACTATGCAGCCATAAAAAAGGATGAGTTTGCGTCCTTTGTAGGGACATGGATGCAGCTGGAAACCATCATTCTTAGCAAACTATCACAAGAACAGAAAACCAAATACCGCATGTTCTCACTCATAGGTGGGAACTGAACAATGAGATCACTTGGACTCGGGAAGGGGAACATCACGCACTGGGGCCTATCATGGGGAGGGGGGAGGGGGGAGGAGGGAGGGCTTGCATTGGGGAGTTATACAAGATATAAATGATGAATTGATGGGTGCTGACGAGTTGATGGGTGCAGCACACCAACATGGCATAAGTATACATATGTAACAAACCTGCACGTTATGCACATGTACCCTAGAACTTAAAGTATAATAAAAAATAAATAAATAAATAAATAAATAAATAAAAAATAGTTGGTTGTTTTACATTTACCAGCATGCCTCTTTGCATAAAACTATTAATGTATCCTCAAAATATAACAGAAATAAAAGAAGTAAGCAATCCACCATCATAGTTTGAGATTTAAGCACACTGTTTCCAATATCCAATAGACAAAGAAATAGAAAAATAAGGATATACAAGATATGAGCAACATTATTAACCAAATTAAGCTTTTTTATATTAATAAAACACTGCCTTCAACAATTGCGAGATGCATATTCATTCCAAACAAATCTCTACCAATTTCAAAAAATTAAAATCACTCTAAGTATACTCCCTGACCACTAGACATTGATAATAGAAAATAACTGGAAAACTCACAAAATTTTTGAAGTTAAGGCTGTTTTTTTTGTTTTTGTTTTTGTTTTTTGTTTTTTGTTTTTTGAGACAGAGTCTCGCTCTGTCCCCCAGGCTGGAGTGCAGTGGCCCAATCTCGGCTCACTGCAACCTCCGCTGCCCGGTTCACACCATTCTCCTGCCTCAACCTCCCAAGTAACTGGGAATACAGGGGCCCACCACCACGCCCGGCTATTTGTGTGTGTGTGTGTGTGTGTGTGTGTGTGTGTGTGTGTATGTGTTTTTACTAGAGACCGGGTTTCACCATGTTAGCCAGGATGGTCTCCATCTCTTCACCTCGTGATCCACCCACCTCGGCCTCCCAAAGTGCTGAGATTACAGGCAGATTACAGGCGTGCGCCACGGCGCCCAGGAAGCAACACTTATAAATAACTCACGAGTTAAAGAAAAACTACAACATAAATTAGAATATGATTTGAAATAAACAGTAATGGAAATACATGTTAAAATTTGTGGGCTGATGCTGAAGCAGTGATTAGAGAGAAAAATATATATAACCTGAATGAACTAGAAATTAAAAAACTGTTGGAAATCAATTATCCAAATTTCTAATTCAAGAAACTGGTAAAACATTAAATTAAATCTAAAGAAAATAGAGGACAGCAAATAATAGTGATGATCACAGAAATCACCCTCCAAGTTCAAGGTGACGACTAAAGTATTTAAGGATACCCAATTCTGTTGTTACCCAGCATGGATGTGACCTATACTGGCATCAACTTTCATCGTTCATCAGCAAAATTATCTTATGGAGCGGTTAAGATACCAGAAGCTGAGTCTGAGTACCTGAAATCTCCATCAAGCTGTTCTTGTGCATACTGCCTTTATCTTTATTCTATATTTTCCTTGAAGCCGAGTAACTTTGACAATGGGTAAGTCTATTGTACTGTGTAACCCTGGACAATTTCAAATTGAAACTCACTCTGGCAGTCTTGCAATTAAAACCCACGGGAGCAGGGTGCGGTGGCTCACGCCTCTATTCCCATCACTTTTGGAGGCTGAGACGGGCGGATTGCCTGAGGTCAGGAGTTCAAGACCAGCCTGACAAACATGGTGAAACCCCGTCTCTACTAAAAATACAAAATTAGCCAGCTGTTTTGGCACATGCCTGTAATCCCAGCTACCTGGGGGCCTGAGGCAGGAGAATCTCTTGAACCTAAGAGGCGGAGATTGCAGTAAGCCAAGATCGCGCCATTGGACTCCAGCCTGGGCAACAAGAGCCAAGCTCTGTCTCAAAAAAAATAATAATAATAACAATAATAAATAAAAAATAAAACCCACGGGAAATGAAATGGAATAAATTTGAATCCTTACTTTATTTGCAAGCATGCACAGACACATGCACACAAATGCCAGGTAGATTAAAGAATTAGGTTTAAACAAATTTAAAATACATACATGTTTCATTCTTTTACAATTTTTAAATTATCTGCTATATTTAATGCTGTGTCATTTTTAACTTACTATTATCTTAGTGCCATTTATCGATAATCATATTTATTTTATAAATATATTTATTAAAAAGTATGAGTAAATATCAAAAATATAAGGCTTAATGCATAAAGCAACGTGGAAACAGAACATATACACATTACAACATTTTTAAATTAAAAACTATATTTGTGAAAAAATCATATATACAAAATTTAAAGAAAATTTAACTGAAAAATTATTCTTAACACAAACACACTTCTTGCAGTAACAAAAGCACTAAACACTAACTAAAGAAAAATGTTAGAGTAGAATAGATCATTTACTTAAGAACAGGCTTTTTTTTTTTTTTTTTTTTGAGACGGAGTCTCGCTCTGTCGCCCAGGCTGGAGTGCAGTGGCCGGATCTCAGCTCACTACAAGCTCCACCTCCCGGGTCTATGCCATTCTCCTGCCTCAGCCTCCCAAGTAGCTGGGACTACAGGCGCCCACCACCTCGCCCAGCTAGCTTTTTATTTTTTTTTTTTTGTAGAGATGGGGTTTCACCGAGTTAGCCAGGATGGTCTCGATCTCCTGACCTCGTGATCCGCCCATCTCGGCCTCCCAAAGTGCTGGGATTACAGGCTTGAGCCACCGCGCCTGGCCAGAACAGGCATTTTTAAAAGAGATAAAAATTAAAAGAAAATTATTTTTTGACCAATTTTAATGACAAAAATGTAAAGGAGATGATATTCAATTTTGCTGGAAAATTAGGTAATATAAATATTATTATTAAATAAAACTGAAGTACAAATGACTATTACTTCACTTAAAAGCAACTCAGCAATAAGGAATCTTAAAAATACTCGTATATTAGTTGACAAAGAATTTCAATTTTTTAAAAGGAACAAATAGTAATTAGAGATTTTATGAAATATTTAGGTACAGAGTGTTTATTCCAGCAATTTTAATAACAGATATAATTAGAATATTTATGAAAATTGCCAAATTATGCTACACCCATCTGAATTAAAAACTGTGGTTTGGGTAATATTTAATTATGTGCATAAAATTTACAATAGTAAGAAGGAAAGGTAGTATATATTTTCTGTTATAGTGAGATACATTAGGTCAGGGGCCAGAAAACTAACCTGTGGGCCAAATTCAATCCCTGCTTGTTTGGTAAATAAAATTATAGGAGAACATAGCTATGTTCATGCATTTATATGTTGTCTATAACTCCTTTTATGTTACAATAGAAGAGCTGAGTAGCGAGACATTATGACACATGAAGTCTAAATTATTTATTGCCTGGCTATTTCACAAAAAGTTTGAGTGCCTTGAGATGCATTATTTCAGATTAATCTTATCGCTTAGGACACCTTCACAACAAAACCAGGTGGCCAGCCATGGTGGCTCACACCTGTAATCCCAACATTTTGGGAGGCTGAGGTGGGAGAATCACTTGAGCCGAGGAGTTTGAGACAAGCCTGAGCAATATAGCAAGATCCCATCTCTACGAAAAATTAAAGGAACAAATTAGTTAGGCATGGTGGCACACACTTGTTGTCCCAGCTATGTGACAGGCTGGGACAGGAGGGTCTCTTGAGCTCAGGAGTTTAAGGATGCAGTGAGCTATGATCATGTCACTGCACTCTAGCCTGAGAGACAACCTTGTCACAAAAGGGGAAATAAAAACAGGAAAACATATGTTTTGAAATAAATGCTTTCATAGAGGCATTTAGAAAGTTGACAAGACTGTAAAGAATTGCCATATCAAATCTTCATATAATCAGAACCCAGAGAGGAAAACAAGGAGCCAAATTTTTTCTGCAATGAGGGCATTCACCGTTTGGGGAAGATAAGAGCTTGCTTTTTGATAGCCTTGTTAGGCTAAAGCAACACAATTCAAAGTTAGAAATCTAAATGAATTCACCCACAGGATAAAGGAAAACTGGAAGTAAACCACACTCTTCTTACAGGAACCCGGCTTTGAATTGCTTAGAGGACCAAGGAATTTCAAAACACAAATTTGTCTTAAGGTAGTCTTACACTGAAAGTTCTCCTAGCCACCCAGAAAAGATAAGTTGCAACTTTAATATGAGGAAGATTTTTTTCTTAAGTACCAAATTATTATTACAAATGTCAAAGACATTATAGAGGAAAAAGCACCTTGCTACTGTAAACTTCATAAGAAACAAAATAGATATTTGATATTGGAATAAATGTATATGGACTATAATCAACAATACTAATTCTGTTGTTTAAATGTAAGAGAAAAGATTGACTAATGATATATGAGGAAAGAAATTATAACAAAGTAGTACCAGATTTTAAAAAGAACCAAATATAATTTCTAAAAATGAAAAAAACCCGTTTTAATCATCAATGGACAGCTTAATAGCAGATAACACAGTTGTAAAAAGAATTCATGGACAGGAGGGCAGGTCGAAAGAAATAACACAGGATGCAACATGGAGACACAAATATGTGGAAAATACACAAGATGAGCTAAGAGTCAATGAAGATAGAAAAGCCAGAGCAATGTTGGAAGAGAATTTTAAAAAATGAATGGAACATAGCAATTAATAAATTCAAGAATTAAAAAATTCCAAGCAGTAAAAAAATGCACCTATATGCATCATAAGAAATATTTAGAAAACCAAAGAGAAAATATCTTAACCTTGTTAGAGAAAAATATTTGTTTAAAAGCAGTAATAGTAGATGTACAAGGACTTCTCAATAGCAACAGCAGAAGCCAGAAGATATAAATGACTTCCATTTGCAGGAAGAAATAGCTATCTATATAGAATTCTATGCACAGAAATAATTTTTCAAGAATAAAGTTTTTGATTCATAGCATTTATTTTATTTTATTTTTTTGACAAGCTCTCTATTGCTCATGCTGGAGTGGAGTGGCGTCATCTTAGCTCACTGCGGCACTGACCTCTTGGGCTCAAGTGGTCCCTGCCTCAGCCCCCCAAGGAGCTGTGACTACAGTCACAAACCACCTCTTCCAGCCAATTTTTGTATTTTTTGCAGAGACGAGGTTTTGCCATTTTGCCCAGGCAGTTCTCAAACTCCTGGGCTCAAGCAATCCACCCACCTTGGCCTCCCAAAATGCTGGGATTACAGAAGTGAGCCTGGGTTGATTAATAAAATTTGAGATAATTTGCCAACATAAATACACACTAAGGAGAGAAAAAAAGATATATTTCAGAAAACTGAAACCGATCCTAAATATAAAGTCTTAGGATGAAAGAAGAAATGAAAAACAAAGAAAATGGTAAATGTTCAAGTAAATATAAATGAATACTAACTATAAAACAATAAAAATATTGCTTTATATGGTTTTAAATACAAACATGTATGTGTACACACCCATATACATAAAACACATGACAATAGTGTGTAAAGTGTGAGAAGAATAAATGAAATTAATGTCTTTTAAGTTCTTCACAGTATCCAGAAAAACAGAAAGGTATTAATGAGCTGTGATAATTTTCTTAATAAGTCATCTTGGTTAAGTCAGCATCCCCAGTTATTCAGTCAAACTAATCTAAATGTTGGTGGGAAAATATGTTGCCAGATATACTCCCAATCAGTTGACTTTAAACAAGTTGATCAGTCTAGGTAATCTAGATAGGCCAGATCAAATCATTTGAAAGGTGTGAAACACAGGGCTAAGGCTCCTTCGAAAAAGAGAGGGAATTCTGTGGAAAGCAGCTTCCTTTCCTGTGAGTTCGAGCCTGTCTGTAATCTTCTTTCTGACTACCTGCCCTGTGGATTTCAGAGTTGCTTATCTCATGCTCACAATTCCATGAGGCAATTTATTTTTAAAAAAAAAAACTCTTTTTAAGTAGCTAGATAGGTAGATTGGTATGTCAATCGATTAACTGACTGATAGATAGGTAATCTTCTACTTCTACTTAAGCTTCCTGAGTTGAACCCTGAGTGATAAATTAGTATTGGACTTTGGTAAGTTAAGAAGCCATATGCTATGCTCTGAATACATGCAATCTCCTCACAACCTCCAATTTATATGTTTAAACCTAATTACCAATGTGATAGTATTAGGAGGTGAGGACATTGGGAAATGATTAGGTCGTGAAAGTGGAGCTGTCATGATTTGGGATGTGTGACCTTACAGAAGAGGCACCACAGAGCTGCCTTGTCCCTTTCATCATTGGAGGACACAGTCAAAAGGCACACTATCTATGAACCAGAAAGTAGACCCTCACCAAACACTGAATCTGTTGGTACTATCTTGCTCTTAGACTTTCTAGCATTCAGAAGTGTAAGAAAAAAACTTCTGTTGTTTATAAGCTATGCAGTTAATAATATTTTGTTGTAGCAGCCCAAAGAGACAAGTTTTAGAAGTGCCCATTAACATGGTGGAACATATCCATGTGAAAACATTTTGCAATATTTCATAAGAAAGTAAGCTCCGGGCCGGGCGTGGTGCCTCAAGCCTGTAATCCCAGCACTTTGGGAGGCCGAGACAGGCGGATCACGAGGTCAGGAGATCGAGACCATCCTGGCTAACACGGTGAAACCCCGTCTCTACTAAAAATACAAAAAACTAGCCGGGCGAGGTGGCGGCGCCCGTAGTCCCAGCTACTCGGGAGGCTGAGGCAGGATAATGGCGTGAACCCGGGAGGCGGAGCTTGCAGTGAGCTGAGACCCTGCCACTGCACTCCAGCCTGGGCGGCAGAGCGAGACTCCGTCTCAAAAAAAAAAAAAAAAAAAAAAAAAAAAAAAAAAAAAAAAAAAAAAAAAAAAAGAAAGTAAGCTCCATATAAAACTATATTTTACAAAATAAAACAAATGCTTGTGAAAGTTGTCATGGGCACTAATTTTCCCTTGAACATTTTGCAAATTTCTGATACATTTGTATTAGTGAACTTGTGTAATATGTGATTCCACATTGCGCTGTTTCGATGTTTATAATAATTTAAGTAAACATATTCTATTCCACTAGATGGTGCTAATACTCTATCATAACAACACAATTCCCGGCCCCTTCCGCACAAAAGGAAAACGGTTTAATTACAAGCTGATACATGTGCTTTTCACTTTCAAAATACAGATCCACTTGATGATGTTCAGGTTACTGGGAAAAAATAAGTAAGTTAAGTAATCCGTCCACGCAAAAATAGTTTAGCCCGCTCACTTCCCGGTGAGAAGTAAATGCTTTCCCTTCTGGTTGTTATATTTCCAGATGATATATTTGCGCCCCTCATTCTTGATTTACAAATATAGTTAATTGCTTTTAACAACCAGATGTAGAAAACAAGGATACATCTCTTCCACAAAATCTTCCTGCCAGCTTTTCACAATATTTACTCTGTGAATATGTATGCTATATACAAAGAATTCTCACATTGATTATCTTTTTACTTCAAATAGTACTTAAAATTCTGGTGCTTTTCCCATCAATGTTAAATGGCATCTTTTGATTCTGCTTGTAAGAAAAAGATATGATCTCCCCTGTTCTATTTTCCTATGTTCCTACTACCATCTTCAAAATCTTAGTTCAGATCATCATCTGTCACCTTGGTCATGAAACTGCCTGCTAACCAGCCTCCAGTCCTCTACTCTCCTGTTATTGCAGTCTATTCACAGAGTGACAAGTGATTTTTGCAAATCTGGTCATGTCATTCCTGTGATTAAAATTCTTCCATGACTTCCCTTTTTACTCATCCGTCATTGCTAACTCCTTCCCTTGGTTTGGGACCCCCTTGTCTGGCTCTTGCCACTTTCTCGGATCTCATCATGTTAAATCTTGCAGGTATTCACCATGCAAAACCATGCTGATTTATTTGTTTATATTTTGTTGAGCATTTCAAGCTCGTTTTTTCTCTTAGATCCTTTGCACAGGTTATTTCCTCCTCTTAGAATAATTTTATGACAGATTTCTGATGACTGGCTTTGTCTCATCTTTCAGGCCTCTACTCAAATGTTCTGTCCTCAAAGTGATCCACTCATTCTAGTCCCCAGGACCAGCCCATCTAATATCTCTACATATTACCATCCACATCTCTATTTTCTCTTAGGCCTTACTTTACCTCCTTCACAACATTGTTCACAATGCTATAACTATTTTTGTTGACTAGGTTTTCTATCTATCCCCTTACATCAAAATGTAAGCTCCCATCAATTGAAGAACAATGTTTTTCATAGTTAGTGGAAGAATTTTCATCAATGTCTAGGTCTTCTCACTACAAATACACTTTCCTGCCTGTTTTTGTTCTAACCATTATTATATTCAGTACTACTGAGGTAGGAGATGGGACTTGGACACTGGACCAAATTGAGGATTGTCCAGAACAGGTCTGGGTGGAAACTCCTCCCTGTAAGACACACACACCAGTGTGCTATGCCAGTTTACCATTACCATAGCAACACCCAGAAGTTACGAGCCCTTTCCACAGCAATGACCCAACAACCGGAAGTTACCATCCTCATCCTGGCAATTTCAGCATTAGCTACCTCTTAATTTTCATATAATTAAAAATGCATATAAATATGAGTGCAGAACTGCCTCTGAGCGGCTACTGTGGGCACACTGACTACGGGTAGCCCTGCCCAGCAAGGAGCGGTACCTCTGCTGCTGCTATATACATTATCACTTCAACAAAAAGTGCAGTTTAACACCACTGGCTCACCCTTGAATTCTTTACTGGACAAAACCAAGAAACTTCCCAGGCAAGACCCAATTTGGGGGCTTGCTGTTCTATATCATTATCAACTCATGCCATAGCCAAAAATACCAAAAATATTTAAGGTAATGATTCACTGCACTGAGTTCTAATAATAATTACATATATCTTGTAACATGACTTTTATTTGCCTGAATTGACTAACAATCGAATGTTCAAGCTCAGTTAAACCCTCTTCTCAAAGACTTCCAATTAGACAACCAACAGTTATTTTGGCCCAAGTAGTCAAACTCTCAGCATATATGAACAACAACCACATTTGCTTGCCTTAAATTGGCAATTCTTGAAGGAAATAGGGCACACACTTATTAAATAGGAAGCATACAAATTCAAAGGCACAGAAACATTTTTTGAGATGTGATTTATCTTAAAACTTTTTTTAAAATAGCCATCTCATTTTTCTCATTCTAGATTAATGAGTAGACTAGGTCATCATGTCTAAGTATTTGAGTATTCATTGTTTAAATGAATACTTCATCTTACGTTTACAGTCATTTAATTGCCAGTTAATTTTGTTTACAAAACACCACATTGTTGAGGCTTTAATTCATTTGGCTTTATTTTACAATTTAAAATTATTTTTAGTCTAGATGCAGTGAGTCATGTTTATAATCCCACCACTTTGGCATGCCAAGTTCAAGAGGATCAATAGACCCCGGGAGTTTAAGACCAGCCTGGGCAACACGGTAAAACCCTGTCTCTACAAAGAATTTTAAAAATCACCTGAGCAAGGTAGCTATAATCCCTGCTACTTGGGATGCTTAGGTGGGAGGACTGCTTGAGTCCAGGAGGTTGAGGCTGCAGTGAGCCATGACTGCACTACTACACTGCAGCCTGGGTGACAAAGTGACTCCCTGTCTCAAAAAAAAAAAAAAATAAGAATAATACTAAACAAAATATATATTTTTTAAGCCCACGTATTAGGAGTGTGAATATGTTTAGCTACTGGAAAAGAGTAAGAATCTTTTTATTATAATTTGAGGAAAATAGTTATATAATTTTGGTCCAAGCTAAAAATCAATGTTATTTAATATTTTTAACAATCTTAATTTACCTAATTTTTTCACTTTCAAATTTTAAGGGGGCATTATTGACATACAAACATAGAACTAATTACTTATTTTCAATGTCAATATGTCTTTTAACTGTTATTTGAAAAGTGTTTCTATTCAAACAAAATAAATCATGATAAAATTATATATTTGCAAAAACCTTAATCAAATTTGTGCCAGATTGTTTTGGTAGACTAAAATTGATCTCTTTGTTCAATTATTCTGTTTTTCTAAAATTATTTTGTAGGTTAAAAAAAACAGGACCTATTACTTCTTTTTTTTTTTTTTTTTTTTTTTTTTTTTTTTTTTTTTTTTTTTTTTTTTTTGAGACGGAGTCTCGCTCTGTCGCCCAGGCTGGAGTGCAGTGGCCGGATCTCAGCTCACTGCCAGCTCCGCCTCCCGGGTTTACGCCATTCTCCTGCCTCAGCCTCCCGAGTAGCTGGGATTACAGGCGCCCGCCACCTCGCCCGGCTAGTTTTTTTGTATTTTTTTAGTAGAGACGGGGTTTCACCGTGTTCGCCAGGATGGTCTCGATCTCCTGACCTCGTGATCCGCCTGTCTCGGCCTCCCAAAGTGCTGGGATTACAGGCTTGAGCCACCGGACCTATTACTTCTTAAATAGCCTACTTCTAAACTTAGTAGATATCAAAATATACTATAAAGCAAAACTACAACATCAATTTGGAAAAAAATAAAGCAAATGAACAAAACAGAAATAGCAAAAATAGGTGTTTTGCATTAAATTTCTTTCTTATCTTCTCACTGATCTATATTAATACTATTTATTCAATCATCCTTGGTATACACAGGGTATATATATTTCAGGACTCCCACATATGCCAAAATCTGCACGTATTTAAATTCTACACTTGACTCTGTGGAAACTGCATGTATGAAAAGTCAGTTTTTCCTATGCATAAGTTTTTTATCGCAGCAATGCTATCTGTTTTACCTTGGTTTAGTTAAAACAAATTCACATAGTAAGCAGATCCCTGAAGTTCAAGCCCATATTGGTCAAGGGTCAATTCTATATGCATATATATATATATATATATATATATATATATATATATGATATGATCTAATTAGCTTTTCAAAATAAGAAATATTCAAATTATTTTATAAATAATAAATATAAATAATAATAAATATAAATGAGAGTAACTAAAGATCATTTCAGAAGTAACATATATACCTTTGTAAAGAGAGTAAAGAATTGTTTAAAGAAATAAACTCCGGTGGCTCAAGCCTGTAATCCCAGCACTTTGGGAGGCCGAGACGGGCGGATCATGAGGTCAGGAGATCGAGACCATCCTGGCTAACACGGTGAAACCCCGTCTCTACTAAAAAATACAAAAAACTAGCCGGGCGACGAGGCGGGCGCCTGTAGTCCCAGCTACTCTGGAGGCTGAGACAGGAGAATGGCGTGAACCCGGGAGGCGGAGCTTGCAGTGAGCTGAGAGCTGGCCACTGTACTCCAGCCTGGGCAGCAGAGCAAGACTCCGTCTCAAAAAAAAAAAAAAAAAAAAGAAATAAACTCTAGATAAAGTGGAATAGGGATTATGTCACACTTAATAGGCATTTGAGAAAGCAAAAGAAAAAAGAAAAGATAAAAATGTAGCTAGGTGTGGGAGGTTGAGGCAGGAGGATTGCTTGAGCCCAGGTGTTGGAAGCTGCAGTGAACTATGATCACAGCACTGCACTCCAGCGTGGGCACTCCAGCGTGGGCACTCCAGCCTTAGGCAACAAAGCGAGACCCTGTCTCAAAAAAACCAACCAACCAACCAACCAAACAAACAAAAACCTTAACAGTGAAAAGAGCAAGAAGAAAATTCCAGAATCATAAAAAGCCGATGGGAGAATAGCCGTTGGTCATATGAAGTTGGATAGAATAACAAGTTTGTCATAATTAGAGATAAAACAAGATACTATTAAAATATGGGTTGAAATTCCAGAACTTTCTTGAAATGTGTAGTATTTAGTTAGCTAATTTATAATGCCAGTTACTGTTCCAGTCACAAAAAAGGAACTCAGCCACAAAGAGACAGTACAATTAGGACCTTGAAAATAGAGAAAAAAAAAAAAAAAAAACACACAACACACATTGTACCAAGTATTACTAAGTAGTACTTGAGGAAGTTAAAGTGATGGAAAAACGAGCGAAAGAACAGATGAGTAACAATGAAACAATCTGGAAGCTTTTCCATTATATCTGTAGATTATGGACAGCCTGTGGAAAAAGAATAGTAGACAGTAGTGACTAGAAAATATAAGAGAAGATGAGGTTATAACTGTTTACTGCACTTAAAGCTCTGTTGCAAGAACCCAGAAAACTCTAACATTTGTGATTCCATTGTACATCTGACCTATGTGTCCTAAGCTTAAATTTATGTCACAGTTCAGGAATTTCTGAAAGAATATTTCTTTTTTCTTTTCTTTTCTTTTTTTTTTTTTTTTTTTTTTTTGAGATGGGGTCTCCCTCTGTCACCCAAGCTGAAGTGCAATGGCATGATCTCAGTTCACTGCAACCTCCGCCCCCCGAGTTCAAGCAATTATCCTGCCTCAGCCTCCACAGTAGCTAAGATTACAGGTGCACACCACCATGCCCAGCTAATATTGGTATTTTTAGTAGAGATGGGGTTTCACCTTGTTGGTCAGGCTGGTCTCAAACTCCTGACATCGTGATCCACCCACCTTGGCCTCCCAAAGTGTTGGGATTACAGGTGTGAACCACCGCACCTGGCCTGAAAGAAGATTTCTATAATCACTTTTCCATCTATTACATTTCCAGTTAACAAGGTTTATGAAAAACTTGGCTAAGTTAAAATGTCAGAAGAAATAAAAGTGTTCTGTCAAATGTTTTTTCTTTCCTTTTTATTGTTTCATTTTTTGATGTTCAGTTACTTTATTTCCTCTGAGCTATCTTTTTATGACTCCTTATAATTTTAAGCTAAAATGCAAAACTTTTTTTGTCAATTACATCATCCCCTTTCCACGTACTATGGTTTTGTGAGGAAATGGGTAAAGTACACATTAGTTAACTGAGCACAGGATAGATTAGGTGGCATAATCTCGAAGGCCTAGGCAGGTGGGGGGTGGTGTGTGGGGGAGGAGGAGGAGGCATAACTGGGGAGAATGAAAAGTGGCAAAAGACTGCAGAATAAACAACGAAGGATTAAACAAATAAAAGTGGGTCAATGTAGACTGGCTCAGATCTTAG
Source organism: Rhinopithecus roxellana (assembly GCF_007565055.1). Lineage (NCBI taxonomy): Eukaryota > Metazoa > Chordata > Mammalia > Primates > Cercopithecidae > Rhinopithecus > Rhinopithecus roxellana. Next base: position 61,130,045 of record NC_044556.1, read on the forward strand.
AAACTAAAGGCCACACATGAAGAATATTTACCGATCTGCTTTTGCACTTAAATTTGGGAACTTACTTCTACCTAAGAATAATTTTAGTTAGCAATACTTAGATATTTCATTTTTAGTTTAAATTATATGTAGGCAAAAGAGTAGCATATGCATTCCCAGGATATGCCTAAATTTAAAATAAGCAAAGCTTGCCTTGGCAGACGTCTCAGGCTCGTGCCATTTCTGTGGGCATTTTCTCTACCCCTTCTCTTATAGCACTCACTATAACACTTCAACCAGCAGATCTGTCCTACCTGGGAATACCTCATCTTCCAGAATCACTTTGTCCTATCCTTACCCTCATCAACATCCATTTCTACCCTCCCCCACCCACTGAAATTGTTCCAGGGAAGTTGTCAGATGATAATAATTCAAAGTAAATAATGAATAATGCTAAATTTAACTATCCTAAAACACATATTCAGTGTATTTGTCATTCCATATAAATGACAAACTGGTTGAATTTATAGTAATACTAATATCAACATGTAAAGTATTTTAGGAGGAGATGAGATGTTGAAGCCAATTGGGCCATTGCAAAACTTTAAATCACACCATATAGGTAACTACCCACACTACTATCTCTGAAAATGTGGAGGTTTTGGGGAAGCAAGGGGGAATTCTTATTTATCACACTGAAATTCAAACATACAATTTGGAATTTTAAACCATTATTCTCCTTTTTCTGATTGTAATGGAATCCATCAATCTTTGATCTATAATGTCTTCTAGGACCTGAAATAATATTTTTGCACTGTAAAATCTCCAGGATTAAAAAGCATGTCTGCCAAACAACGCAGCCAGTATTTACTTGGACGTGTTTCAGGAGAGTTTTAATTTATTCACTTTAATCATCTTGGAATTTCTGGGCTGCGGCCTAATTTCATATAGTACACAATTGTTAGATCCTAAATCTAAAAAATCTGCTTGATTATAATATATTCAAAAGCTTGGTCATAATATATTTCGAAAAGGTGAAATTAGGTGGTATGATGAAGAAACTGTTATTTTAAACTTTCCTGTAAATCTGACCCAATTCTTAGTAGCCTGCAGTGACTCCCTGAGCCACAGACTGTTACAACAAGGAAGCAATTAGCGTTCCTACATAATTGGGAATGTTACTGTAGACGACGTATTGCATTAAAAAGGTACTATGTAATACCCAATATATTAAAAAAAGAAAACAAATAGAAAGCTGAAATCATAAATTATTCCTGTTGGCTAAAATTCTTTCTTAGTAATGAATAGTGTTTGTTTTTTAAGAAAATTCACTCTTAACAGAGCAGAAGCAATGCTAAAATGTTATGCAGTTGAGTAAAGCAGATTGTGATAGCATTCAAACTATCTTTTCTCAATTTGGTGTTCAGTATTCAATGTGGAAAATATAAACAGAAGCAAATATTGAAGTATATGTGAGTATTTTTCATGATCAAGGCTACTCTGTTAAGTAAAAATTTGTTAGATATGGTAGATTAACAGAATTGATTGACATCTCAAACTAGTTTAGTTTCAGAGAGTATTTGGGAAACAAGGAATAAAATGGGAGTTTGACATTCACTTAAAATTCATGTAGTTTTTCTCTGTTGGCTTTTTACATGTACTTTTATGAAAATTATGAGACTGACCTAAGCATTGCTTTAAATACTAAAGTTGTGCTTTATCTTTTAGGTCATTTTCACCGTAACATATATAGTGCTGATGTTCAATTCACCAGTAGAAACTGATATCACATTTAAACACACATTGATGAAAAATAAAATTCAAGTGAAAGAAGTCAGCAATAATCAATTATGTAAATAAGATGCTTAAATCACTATTGTTTAATTATCACATATACTTTGATGTACTCTATTTTAATATTTCAAATTCAACTTTTAAAAAAGTTTTACTGTTTATTAAACTTGCTATTGATTCTTGATTTTAAAGATTAGAAATAAAACAAATCTCCCTCATATGACAAGTGATATCTATGTAAAACCTGAGCAAACAGTATGTAAGTATGAAATATTAGAAACATTCCCATAAATTTAGTAAGAAAAGACAAATATTTGCACAAAGAAACAGAAAAAGATGTCTGTTATGATTGGTAATATGAACATTGTTCTGGAACTGTTTGTAAATATAAAAATGTTTCATTTTAAAATACTAATGATAATATTTATATGTACAAGGAAATAATTGTCTTCTTCATTTAAAAAGTGGCTACTTATAAAGTTTATAAGCCAAATAACAAGCAATAATGTTAGAAAATATAGCTGAAAAAAGTTCAGCCTTTCAAAAGGTATTAAACATATTTGAATATTTTTTAGATTACTGAAATATGTAACTATAAATACATATGTGCCTTTATTTTCTAGATTGGAAGACTCAAACAGAGATTTTGTGTTATTTGCTAATATTCTTCAGTTCCTAGAGGCTATGTAACGGTCACTCAATCAAAATTTCTTTACTAAGTGAAAATATTTTGGAAATTATGAATAATATACAATTCATTTAGTTTAAAAATGTTGATCAAATATCTATCACATAACTGGTTACCTATCATAGCCTAGGAAAGCAAACCTCCTCCAAGAACAAGCTTTTTAATCTACCAAGAAGCAGTGATATAATTAAATTTTATTATGAATTCAGAAATTGTCTTACTGGAGGTCAGAAAAAAACTCCTACACTCATATTCACTACTCCAAAAGACTGCTCTTCAAGACTATATGTTATATACAACTACAGGAAAAAAATCCCTATTGAACAACTTAATTGTTACGAATATTATATATTCTATTGTGTTTCAAATTTGTATAATATTTTTATTCTGATAATACAAGTAATGCTTGTCTACAAGAATTCTAAGGTCATAACAATATCAGTTGTAAATGATAAATGAATTTTTCTTTAGGAAGAGTTAAAATCATATTTGAAATAAATCTAATCATGATTTGATAGCTTTTATTGACTGTATATTCACATCTTTCTTAATGCTTTCACATGATACATTTTGGTTATACTTCTAAGCAAAAAAAGTAAGTTACATTTTATGATAATTACAATGGAAATGATTATTCCAGATTATAGTTTTTCAGAAACGATTATTAAAATATTTTATTCTATTTTATATTAAATACAATTATGATGAATATTTAGACATACCACTCAAATAAGGTACTTTTAGTTTTTTAACTCAAAATGTCAAAAGTCACTCAATTGTCAAGCTACAAAATACTTAAGCACATTTTCTAAATCAAATTTTTATTACTACTGTGAAAAGCATCATTAGTAAATGTTTCATAACAGTTTTAGGAAAAGAGACTCTTTTAATCTTACCTTCTGCTACGCAAATAGCCCATAACATTAGGCAAATAATCTTTGCTAGAAGTTTCATTTTTTGAATCTTTTATGAGGACATTTACCAGCTAACTCTGTTCACAATGTCCAGTTCTCCTCTTCCAAGAATTGTGATTAATGCAGGAAAGAACTTGCTGCAAAAGGAAGTTGAAACTAGATGCTCCTCCTATCAGGAACTTTTGCAAAGTAAATAAAAAATCAACCACACGCCACAAGCCCAGCAATGCCAGAGATTGAATCTGATTCTCGCTGCACTCCCACTGAACGTCAATGTTGTGACCTGCTCTTGGACTTTTTCTTATTAAGCTAGGTAAATTCTCCATTGGAAAATGTTCATGTCCTTGGTATGTGCAAAGCAGCAGCTGGCGATACCATCTGGATTTCATAAATCCTTCAATTATTCAAACTCTATTAGGATCTATTGTGTATAAACCTCAGAACAGGAAATAAGAGAAACTTTAAAAGAAATCACATACAAAACTTTGGTTTAGGCAATGTTTTCACAATCAGCACCCAGACAATGTGTGGAAACTTTGCCAAGAATGCAGTGCTGGATGAATTTAGGGGCCTGCTTTTCTAGCAATTCATAAAATTAGTTTTCTAAATACTTTTTATATATACATTTTTGAAGCAACTGGCTTACTCTCATTTGACATAAATAGGTTTAATAATCCCAAAATCAACAAATTAAAATGCTGATTTTTGAAACTTCGTTTTGTGTAATATGTATAAGGAAAACATAAACAAATCGTATGCTGAATATTGAGAAGATAAAGATATCTATGAAACCACCACCAAGGTCAAAACACTGAACATTATTACCTCCCAGAAAACCCCAGTACTCCTTTTCAGTCAATACTCCTCTCAACCCTCTCCCACATCCCCCACAAACAGAGACCACGATTGTGATCTGCAAGAACATGGAATATATTTGTCTGGCTTTTGTACTTTGTATAATGAAAAAGAAGCAATTTACTCTTACGTTTAGAGTTTTTCACCAAGAATTATGTTTGGACCATTCAAACACATCGTGAGATGTAGTTATAGATAGTTCATTCTTATTGTGATTTCATATTTCATTTTTGAATAGTTCACATTTTATTTATCTGTGTGCCTGTTTGTGAGCATTTGAGCAGATTTTAGTTTGGAGCTGATATGAATAGTGCTTCTATGAGCCTTATGTTAAGTGGTTTTTGGTAAACACAATCCACATTTCTGGTAAGTGCATACTTGGGAGTGAAACATTGGGACATAACTTATGTTTAGGTGTAATGGATAAAATTAGACAATTTTCCAAATGGATTATAACACTTGGACATCACTTCACATTTCTATCAGCAGTGTCCAAGTTGCTCCACACCCTCAGAGATACTTGATAATTTTAATCTTTGTAGTTTTAGCTTTTCTGGTAACACAAAGCAATAATTCTCTGTGGTTATAATATGAATTTTCCTGATGACTAATTGAAATGTAAGAGATCCCTGATTCCCCTTGAAGGATGTGCAACAGCCGTGCGGCTTGCCAGTTAGGTCGCCCTACAGCTCAAACCCCTTACGGGAGGGGGAGCACACAGATGGACAGGTGCAGGAACCGGGGTGAGGCTTTGGGGCTCTGGCCTCACAGCAGCATCTAGGGGTGGGTGTCTGCGATTTCCGAAGCCCAAGTGGGCATATGTTACAGTGTGCTCCTTTAGCTTTACCATCTGTAAATGGTTTATGTGTTAATCAACTCAACAGACCCTCTTCCTTATCTCATGGGCAGTGGGACAGTGAAATAGCCTTCTGTATCCCGAGCTCTTGCCCAGTGTCCCAAAAGAATCGGATCACACGGGGGCTCGAGGGACAAGAGCAACGTTTTATTGAGTGGTGGAGGTGGCTGTCAGCGAGATGGAGTGGGAAGGTGACATTCGCCCAGAGTCAGGCCTCCCAGTGGCCGAACTATTCTCCACCGTCCCCGGCCAAATTCCCCTCGGAGTCCAGACGTCCCTCTTCTCTTCCTCTGCTGCATCGTTCTGCCATCGGAGGCCTGTTTGTCACCTTGTCTCCTTATCTCCTCACTTGCAGGTCTCTTCTGGAGCTTGGAGTTTGGGATTTATATGGGGGTAGGACAGCGGGGCATAGCGGACCAAAAGGCAACTTTTTGGGTGTGAAAACTGAAATGCCTGTCCTCATTTAGGGCCACAGAGCTTCAGGCTTGAGTCTGGGGCCTTTGCTTGGTGACCACCCTCTTGTACCCAGTATTTCCCTGTCTTCTGTCCTTAACATCATGAAGTTGAGAAACTTTCCTGTGGTAATTGGTCATTTAGATATCCTCTTTGGTGAAGGTTCTATTCAAATCCTTTGGATATTTTTTTTCTTATTGAGTTGTCTTCGACTTATTGCATTGTAGGAATTGTTATATTTATATATTCTAGATATGAAAATATTCTTATAATACGTATTACAAATGCCTTCTTCCAGTCTGTGGGTTTTCTTTCCATTCAGTGTTACATGGCTTTTATAATAATAAGCAGAATTCCTTAATTTTAAAATAGAGCAAATTTTCAATTTTTTTTCGATGGCTAGTGCATTATGTCTTATTTAATGAAATCTTGCCTAGTCCTAGAACGTAATACTTTTCTTCTAAAATAATTATTTTATCTTTCACATTTAAGACCTTTACAACAGCTGTAATTGTCTTTTGGGAATAGCATAATAAAAAGCTCCAGATGCATTTTTAAAATAGAGATATCCAATTGTTATAGTATTATTTAATGAAAGTATCAGTCTTTCCTCTGTACTGGCATGCTTTCACCTTTGTCATAAGTCAGGTACTGGATATATGTGGGTCTATATCACCAAGCTCTTCTTACTGTAATAGTCTATTTTTAAAACTTTTCTAAAGTGTAAATTTCTGGGAACTTTGGCTTTCTAGTTTTTTTTTTTTTTTGAGATGGAGTCTCGCTCTGTCGCCCAGGCTGGAGTGCAGTGGCCGGATCTCAGCTCACTGCAAGCTCCGCCTCCTGGGTTCACGCCATTCTCCTGCCTCAGCCTCCCGAGTAGCTGGGACTACAGGCGCCCGCCAGGTCGCCCGGCTAGTTTTTTTTTTTTTTTTTGTATTTTTAGTAGAGACGGGGTTTCACCATGTTAGCCAGGATGGTCTTGATCTCCTGACCTCGTGATCCGCCCGTCTCGGCCTCCCAAAGTGCTGGGATTACAGGCTTGAGCCACCGCGCCCGGCTCTAGTTATCTTTTAAATTGATTTCTTATTTAATTTCATACTCTAAATAATTATACTGTTTTAAAATTTAATGGGTCTTTCTTTACAGCCCATTATAGTCAAAATTCTACCTACGTCAGCAAGTCAAGTTTGTATTTTGTTAAAATCTTTTGTATTTTTACTATGTTTTTGTCTGGTTATTCTATCAGATATTGAATGGGTATATTACATTTCCCATTATAAATGTGGATTTGTATAGTTCCCTGTTTAATGCTGTCAATCTTTATATATTTTAGGGCTATGATGATGTTTGCATACGTATTTAGAATTGTGATATCCTCCTCTTGGTCATTTTCTCACATTAAATGGCCCACCCTAACTTTAATTTTGCTTCCAGTGTGAATTTTACATTTTATTTTATTTTTATTTTCATTTGTGTAATAAAAATATAAGGATTGAAGAGTTAGACTTAGTCATTTGTTCTGAGAAAAATAAGAAATAAAATAACATAGAAATGTAAATAATCAAGCAAATACAAATTCTGAACTATCATTCTGAAGTTTAACTGGTAACACATATGCTGACATAATAGATCATTTAAACTTCTTCTTTATTCCTTCCTTAGCTTTATCTGTTTGAGTATGAATCCAAATATTTCACCTGGGCTTAAATTTCCAATAGCGGTTTCTATTCTAATAACAATATTATCACTTGGAGAGTATTCCAGAAATTTATCAAGATTAATATTATTGAGTGTTAATTATATACCAGGCACAGATCTAAGCACATTTATTCAATACTTAACGCAACACAATGAAATGGGAGACTATTACTCTTTCAAAGGTATAGATGACTGAACTGAGCCACAGAACATTTAGCAACTCCCTTAAGGTCACAAGACATTGCTAGAACCAGGTATCAAATCCAGTGGTCTGTGTTTAAAATATGTGTTTAAAAATATGGTAAAATATTTACATATGTACTCTAGTGCATGCTTCACATTATTTATTTTACAATTATAAATTATATACTGCAAAAGTATTGAATGTACACACACACACACACACACACACACACACACATATATATATATATATATATAAGTTTGTGGATAATTTAAAGTACATGCAGGAATGATTTTACTATGGAATCTTCACCTAAGTTGCAATTGTTGAATGTAAAATGCCACTCTACTATTCAAGTAAAAATAATCCTCTTGAATTAATTTCAACAAATATCTTTCAGATGTATTATTTTTACTATTTTTTCTTTATTCTACCTTTTTGCACAGACTGATGGTTAAGACATCAATTGAGTGGTTTTGTTTCCTTTTATTCATCAATATTTTTCAAAACTGCAAAAGTCTATTACAAAGAGATTTAGAAGAACATAAGAAAATTAGCAACATATTATTCCTTAAACTCATAAAATTATTATATAGTATTAGATTACCATTAGAAAGAACAGATAGTAAATAGTTAACTCTTAATACTAAGATTAAACCTGAAATGGATCCAATTTATTTTTAATATTCATGTTGGCTCATTCTCAGCAAATACGTACTATGTATACATAGGACATTAAAAATTTAGAAGGGTAAGGATATACATTTGTATTAGAGAAAAATCCATATTTAAAAAATTAGAAATAGTTAATATCTATGCTAAGTAACAAATGACTGTTATGATTGAAATTTTCGAAGGACGTTTACAGGAAAGAGAAATTACTGAAAGCTGGTTTTGATCAGTGATGATTTTAAGAACACTCTGAGACTGTGAAGAATAGGAAAGCGTAGGGACTAACCTAGAATTAATGAGAAGACTCACACTGGATCAGTGGTTTTGCACAAGGAAATTGTGGAAGAAGTAAAAGGAGTTTTAAATGAGGAATGGTTTGAATTCCAGATCAAAAACTTGTGAACTATTTTACAGACAATAAAGAATCTTTGATAGATCTAACTGAGGAAGAAATGTAGGTAATGCATTATTTAAGTAATGGTGCTTTGGCAGTTGTATTAAAATAGATGGAAGAAAAAGGAATCAGAGAAATGGATATAAACTAAATAAATTACTGAATGAATTCATAATACAACAATTATGTAGCATCTCAATGTAAAGAAAAAGTGTAAAAACTAATATTTATAACAGAGCTTGATTTTTCGATGCAACTAATGAAGTTGAAGTTTCAGGGCTCCTAATTTGAACAGACACCATCAAGGACCTGAGCTGACCCTTAGTAACGTTTCTGCATGCTCATCTATTTTGTAAACAATTGAAGAGAATTAATATCTTAATTGCAAGAGAATGAACGGCTGTCTCTCTTATTCTATACTGATTTCCCCTTCACTGCATTTCCACTAAGTCAGTTGATATTACAGTTTCAGGCATTTGAAGGATGCCACAAAAAGACACTTAGAATGCTATTAATTTGAGATTTATGTCGTATATTTTACAGTCACAATTAAATATAATTCGATAACTGATGGTCCTCCAAGTGTAAGAATGGCTTCCAGGAATACTCCAACCACCCCTGTGCCAAATCAATTGGCATCATAACACAAAAATTAAGTGTCTGAAGACAGCACATATCAATATGCCCAACACCAGAAGTCTATGTGTAGTGAAGGAGAAACAAGATTAAAAAGTATAGAGACTACGATCGATCAGTTGTGTAAAATTTTAAGTGGATGATTCCTCATTGATTCTTCTCCTGGTAAAAAATGAAAACTTGCTCAAGCCATTCACAATATATGGACATCAATAACAATACTATAAAACTTATAACACACCTTTAAAATGAAGACATTGAGGTCAAACTAGTTTTCAAAGTTTCAATTCGAATAGCATTTAATATTAATCATATCATTAGAACTCTTTTACTGTCCTGAAACCTTGCAGCTTATTAGGTCAGGGAAATCTGACAAGATTTTTTCCAAAATTTGATGACAATTTTAAAAATGTTTAGACATAAGTGGTGAACTTGAAATGGCTTCAAATATTTCCTTATAACAAGAAACAAATTTAAATCAAACATACCAAAAGAAAGACTGAATTATTTTTTCTATTTTATCTGCATTGAAAACATTATAAAATTTTGTCATATGAAGAAAAAGTCAAAAAAGTATTCAATTCAAAGTATCAAAGACTTTATCATACAATGAATATGCATATTATATTATGTGTTTCTATGATATTTTATTGTGATTTTAATTTTCATTTTCCTAATAGTTATTGATATTGAGCATTTTTTCATTAACCTGCTAGTTATTTGTAGGTTTTCTTTTGAGAAATGTCTACTCAGGTCCTTTGCCCAATTTTTAAATTATGTTATTTGTTTTCTTGCTATTGAGTTGTTTAGAGTTCTTTATATGTTTTGGACATTAACCCCTTATCAAGTGTATGGTTTACATATGTTTTCTCCCATTCCATAGGCTTTCTCTTCATTCCATTATTTGTTTCCGTAGCTGTACAGAAGCTCTTTGGTTTGAAGAAATCCCATTTGTCTATTTTCGCTTTTGTTGCTTGTGCTTTCAGAGTTACTGAAAAAAAAGATCATTGCAATATTGTGGAGCTTTTAACTCATTTCTTCTAGTAGTTTTATGGTTTCTTATTTGTCTTTAATCTATTTTGAGTTGATTTTTGTATCTATTGTAAGATAAAGTTCCAGTTTAATCCTTCTGAATATAGATATTGAATTTCCCCAATACAATTTGTTTAAGAGTCTGTCCTTTCTTCATTGTGTGTTCTTGGCACCTTTATTGAAAATCAATTGGCCATAAATTCATGGGTTTATTTCTGGACTTTCTATCTTGTTTTGTTGATAAATATGTTTGTTTTTTTGCCAGCACCATGCTGTTTTGATTACAATAGTTTTATAATAAATTTTGAACTCAAGGAGTATGATGTCTTCAGCTTCATTTTCTCTATTCAAAATTGTTTCGATTATTTGGGTTTTGTGGTTTCCATATGAATTACTATGGGCTTGTCATGTATGGTACTTATTGTGTTGAGGTACATTTCTTCTATACTTAATCAGTTGGAATTTTTATCATGAAAGGATATTGAATTTTGTCAAATGCTTTTTCTGTATTTATTGAGATGATCATCTGACTTTCGTCCTTCATTTTGTTATATTGGTATATCATATATACTGATTTGCATATATTGCACCATCCTTGCATCCCAGAGATAAATCCCACTTGATAATGGTGGATGACTCTTTCAATGTGTTGTTGAATTCAGTTTCCTAATATATTGTTGAGGCTTTTTGTATCTATGTGATCAGAGATACTGGCCTGTAATTTTCATTTCTTGTAGCATCTTTGACTGGTTTTAGTATCAAAATAATATTGACTTCACAGAATGAATTTAGAAGTACTTCTTCCACTTCAATTATTTTAAAAAGTTTGAGAAATATATTAGTTCTTCATAAAAGTTTGGTAGAATTTAGCTGAAAGACCATCCAGTTTTTGGCTTTTCTTTCACAGGAAACTTTTTATTATTGATTCAATCATTGGACTTGTTATTGATCTATTCGGATTTTCTATTATTTAATGATTCAGCCTTGATAGGTTGCATATGTCTAGGTTGTATGTGGATGTGTCTTGATATATTGTATGTGTATGTATGTAGAAATTTATACATTTCTTCTAGGTTAACCAAATTATTGGTGTATGATTGTTCATAGTTGTCTCATGATTTTTTATTTCTGCGGTATCAATTTTTTTGCCTCCTCTTTCATTTCTGATTTTATTTATTTCACTCTCCTTTTTTTTTTTTTTTTTTTTTTTTTTTTTTTTTTTTTTTTTTGAGACGGAGTCTCGCTCTATCTCCCGGGCTGGAGTGCAGTGGCCGGATCTCAGCTCACTGCAAGCTCCGCCTCCCGGGTTTACGCCATTCTCCTGCCTCAGCCTCCCGGGTAGCTGGGACTACAGGCGCCCGCCACCTCGCCCGGCTAGTTTTTTGTATTTTTTAGTAGAGACGGGGTTTCACCGTGTTAGCCAGGATGGTCTCGATCTCCTGACCTCGTGATCCGCCCGTCTCGGCCTCCCAAAGTGCTGGGATTACAGGCTTGAGCCACCGCGCCCGGCCCACTCTCCTTTTTTTAATGTAGCTAAATATTATTATCTTTTTAAAAAATCAACTTTTTTTCATTGATTTTTTCCTATTGTCTATTTTGTTTTTTCTGCTCTGTTCTTTGTTATTTCCTTCCTTTTGCTAGGTTTGAACTTTGTTCTTCTCTCAGTTCCTTGACTTTTACATAGTTCATTTGAGTTTTTTTTTATTATTATGGATATTTGTTGTCATGTATTTTCTATGAAGAACTTTCCACTTAGAACTTTTTTTGCTGCATCGCATGAGTTTTGCAATGTAGTTTTTTTGTTTTTATCTTGTATTTTTTATTTTCCTTTTGATTTATTCTTTGACACATTGTTGAAGAGTATGGTGATTAATTCCCACATATTTGTAAATTTTTCATGATTTCCCTTGTTATTGATTTTTAGTTTCATGTTACTGTGATTGGAAAGGATTGTTATGATTTCAATTCCCTTAAAATCCCTGAGAGATTTTATGGCCTAACATGCAATCTATCTTGGAGGATGTTCCTTGTGTGTTTGAAAAGAATGTGCATTCTGTTGCTGTTGGTTGGAATGTTTGGTATATATCTGTTGGGTCTATTTGGTCTAAAGTATAATTCAAGTCCATTTGATTTTTTATTGCTTTTCTGTCTAGATGATTTGTTCATTTTTGAAAATGGGATTTTGAAGTCCTTTGCTATGTTTGTGTTTCGGTCTATCTTTCCCTTCAGATTGCTTAACCATTCTCCCGTTTGACCCAACAATACTAACTGGTGGCATTTGTGACTGCAGCATTTACCCCAAGTTGACTTTGCATTGAAATATCTTGGTTTTATTATTATTTTTACTTTGCTCTGGTATATCAACTTTGGAAACAAAAGACATCATTCTATTTATAGCATTCTGCTTTTAGTAGTGGTATTTTCATTTACAAAATATGGTGATTCTTGATCACTGACAATGTCAAATCCTAGAAAACGTAGCATTCCTACCTGTGACGTTAACATAGTTCTTGAATAGATGTTGGCTGAAGATTCATTTGATGAATCTGATTGTTCTCAAATAGATGATTCTTTTCATTTATGTCCCTGTGAAGAGACCACCAAACAGGCTTTGTGTGAGCAACAAGGCTGTTTATTTCACCTGGGCGCAGGCGGGCTGAGTCCGAAAAGAGAGTCAGCAAAGGGAGATAGGGGTGGGGCCGTTTTACAGGATTTGGGTAGGTAAAGGAAAATTATAGTCAAAGAGGGTTGTTCTCTGGCAGGCAGGAGTGGCTGTCACAAGGTGCTCAGTGGGGGAGCCTTTGAGCCAGGATGAGCCAGGAGAAGGAATTTCACAAGGTAATGTCATCAGTTAAGGCAGGAACAGGTCATTTTCACTTCTTTTGTCATTCTTGAGTTACTTCAGGCCATCTGGATGTATACTTACAGGTCACAGGGGATGTGATGGCTTAGCTTGGGATCAGAGGCTTGACATTCCTGTCTTCTATTGATAAGAAAAATAAAACGAAATAGTGGTAAAGTGTTGGGGCGTTGAAAATTTTCAGGGATGGTATGGAGAGATAATGGGCAATGTTTCTCAGGGCTGCTTCAAGCAGGATTAGGGGTGGCGTGGGAAACTACAGTGGAAGAGATTAAGCTAAAAGAAGATTTTGTGGTAAGGGGTGATATTGTGGGGTTGTTAGAAGAAACATTTGTCGTGTAGAATTATTGGTGATAGCCCGGATACTGTTTCGTATGAATTGAAAAACTAAACGGAATAAGAGAAGGAGAAAACGGGTATTAAAGAACTAAGAATTGGGAGGATCCAGGACATCCAATTAGAGAGTGTCCAAGGGAGTTCAATGTAATTACTTGTTTGGTTGGTGAGTTTTGAGGCTCTATTCTTGGCAGAGTCCATTTTTTAAGTTGGAGGCTGAGCTGGATGAGGTGTGTTTTTAAAAGACCATTAGTCCATTCTACCTTTCCTGAAGATATAGGGCGGGGGAGTGGAGAATGAGGAAGAATTGAGACCTAGCTCGGCCTGGTGAGAAGCAACCTGGGGAGAAAGGGTGAGGTCAGATGGGTCTGCAGAAAAGGAAGATTCAAAAGACTCAGTGACACTTGGGGTTGGAACTGAAGGGACAGGCGGAAGGGAAAGAAGCAAGATCTGGGACTAGTTGCATTGAGAACAGAGACTAGGAAGGGACCAACGTGTAAAAGGATGCCTGGACGTCCAGCACCTCAGACCATTTGCTCATTTTATGACAAGAATTATTTAGATCTTGTAAGATGGAAAAATCAAAAGTGTCATTTTCTGGCTATTTGGAACCACTGTCGAGTTTGTATTGCGGTCAAGCGGTGTTGCAGAAGAAAATAAGATGCTTAGATTTTAGGTCAGGCAAGAGTTGAAGAGGTTTTAAGTCATTGAGAACACAGGCTAAGGGAGAAGAAGGAGGACTGGAAGGTGGAAGGTTCCCCATAGTGAAGAAGGCAACTCCAGAGACATGGAGAGAAGGGGTGGGAGGTGCTTGCCCCCCAGGAAAGTGGAGGAGTAGAGACACGGACAGAAGGGATGGGGGTGCTTGCCCCCTAGGAAAGTGGAGAAGGAGTTGGGATGAACAGCCCTGGGCTGCAATGTGGGTGAGCAGCCAAATCAGGCATCCCTGCAACTGACTTGCCACTAATGGAATGTGGGTGAACAACCAAGGCAGGCGTCCCCACGGTGATCAGCTAACAGTGAAATGTGGGTGAATAATCAGGCAGGTGTCCTCGTGTGATTAAACACCAAGGGAAGACTGTCTTCCCGAGTCCGTGACCAGCGATGGAGTTTTGGGTCCGTGGATAAAACTCGTCTCCTTTGTCTCTACTAGAAAAGGAAAGGAACTGAAATTAAGAGAAGGGAGAGATTGAAGTGTGGCGCCAAGATTGAAAGGAGAAAGAGGTTAAGGGATAGTGAGAGGTTGGAGAGCAGAGTAAAGAGAGGCTGCTTACCAGATTTAAAATTGGTGAGATGTTCCTTGGGCTGGTTAGTCTGAGGACCAGAGGTTGTAGGTGGATCTTTCTCATGGAGTAAAGAGCAGGAGGACAGGGGATTGATCTCCCAAGGGAGGTCCCCCGATCTGACTCACGGCACCAAATTTCACTCGTGTCCCTGTGAAGAGACCACCAAACAGGCTTTGTGTGAGCAACAAGGCTGTTTATTTCACCTGGGCGCAGGCGGGCTGAGTCCGAAAAGAGAGTCAGCAAAGGGAGATAGGGGTGGGGCCGTTTTACAGGATTTGGGTAGGTAAAGGAAAATTACAGTCAAAGGGGGTTGCTCTCTGGCGGGCAGGGGTGGGGGTCACTAGGTGCTCAGTGGGAGAGTCTTTGAGCCAGTATGAGTCAGGAGAAAGAATTCCACAAGGTAATGTCATCAGTTAAGGCAGAAACAGCCCATTTTCACTTCTTTTTTCATTCTTATTACTTCAGGCCATCTGGAGGTATACTTGCAGATCACAGGGGATATGATGGCTTAACTTGGACTCAGATACCTGACAATTGTGATGTCAATTCTGTTTAGAAATAGCTCCAAGAAGTTTTGATATTTTATTTTCACGTTGAAAATCGGTCATATTTGTTTCAGCCTCAAAGAGTTTGTTTATGTAAAATTAAATGAATACTGGCAGCAAGCTTCACTTTTTTTTTTTTTTTTTTTTTCCTAAATGGGAAGAGAGTTAGTAACTGCTTTATATATTTAGGTGCTCTGATATTGGGTGCATATATATTTACAATTGTTATATTATCTTGATGAACTGACCACTTTATCATTACACAGTGACCTTCTTTGTTTCTTTGTATAGTTCACTACCTAAAGTCTATTTTGTGTGATACAAGTGGAACTACCTCTGCCTTCTTTTGGTTTCCATTTTGTGTGGAATATCCTTTTCTATCCCGGCAGTCTCTGTGTGTCCCTAAACGTGAATTGAGTTTCTTGTTAACAGAACATACTTGGATCTTGTCAGTGTTTTTTAAAAATATTCATCCTACAACTCTTCATCTTTGAATTCAGAATTTAATTCATTTATATTTAAGGTAGTTATTGATAGGTAGGGACTTGCTACTGCCACTTTGTAATTTGTTTTCTGGCTTTCTTATAGATCCTTTGTTTCTGTCCTCCTCTCTTGCTGTCTTTCTTTGTGGTTTGATAGTTTTCTGTAGTGGTATTCTTTTAATCCTTTCTTTTTTGTTCTTTTACATCAACTATAGGTTTCTGCCTTGTGGTTAGTTACCATGAGGCATACATAAAACATCTTCAACATTTAAATCAATTAAACATTTTAAATCACTGCATCATCTCACTAGTCACATTTCAGATACTCAATAGCCACATGTGGGTAGTGGCTATTAAGTTGCACAGCTCAACTACAGAACATTTTCATCATCACAGAAATTTTTATAAGATAGTGCTAAGTGATATGGTAGTCCAAATTAGGTGCCCCTTACGCTCAGAAAAAGAATGGAAAGGAAATGAGTATTTTCCATATGGTGATCTTGATATATATTCAAAAGAGCAGGTTATGAAACATCACAAATTATTAATAATAAAACTACTAGTTACATCTGATTGGTAAACCAATTTAATTCTTTTGTTTGTTTTTCAGGACAGTGTCTCGCTCTGTTGCCCAGGCTGGAGTGCAGTGGTGCTATCTCGGCTCACTACAACCTCTGCCTCCCAGGTTCCAGTGATTCTCCTGCCTCAGCTTCCCCAATAGCTAGGATTACAGGCACACGCCACCACTCCCAGCGGACTTTTTTGTATTTTTTTGTTAGAGATGGGTTTTCAACATGTTGCCCAGGCTAGTCTCGAACTCCTGAGCTCAAGCAATCCACCTGCCTCGGCGTCCCAAATTGCTGGGATTACAGGCATGAGCCACTGCATCTGGCCAATTTATTTTTAATAATCACAAATATAAGTGTTATAATTCACATGAGAAGATTCAGTTATCTATTACTCACTCTGTTTTTATTTTTTCAGTTGTCATGGTTTGGGCTTTTCTGTCTGTACCCTCACACAACTACCAGTACTTTGAAAGCATAGCTAGTACAAATTAAAGCACAACACAAAATAAAATGACAAAAGAGAAGATAAGAATTATGCAGAGTCCATTATCCTTTCTCTAATTAATTCAAGTCACGATCAGCTTGTCATTTTCTTTCACTTTGCCTGATTTGAAATCAAATTTTCCTCCCCTTATTGACTCAGACATGTATTCGCCTCCTTTTTTTCCCAATAGAAAAAGAGTTTAAAAATCCCGAAAACTGTCCCTGTTATATTTCTCTTTTAATCACAGGAAAAAAATAATGCCCCAATACCCTTATATGCTTATATGCATGGCCTAAGATAAAGGTCACCTTTATGACTTATTTTAGAACATTTTTTCATTGCATGGAGAAGCCCTAACATTCTAAACTTTCCTTTCCCACTTAGTAACTTTACTTCTTTCTAAAAGGACACTGCTAGCACAATTCAAATTCAATAGTTTGGACAAAAGTAAAGAATAATGACTTTAGAGCTTAATTTTGTTGTAAGTAAGTGAAAACACACAAGATCCTACATTTATATTTATTGCAATTATTTTATTAGGTGTGTTTTTAAAACTAGATTGCAAGTTCTTCAAATAATTTAACCATCTGAAGGGAAAGGGAAAAAAATACCATATATTTGGCAACTTCCTCGGTCATCTAAAATCACACACAAAAAAACTTTTAAAATCTTCAGAGAAAATTGATTTTCCTCCCCTCGCTATACTAGCTGCCTCTTTTAGTGCTCTCTTTCCCAGGTTCCCAAGGCATTTATCCCAGGGTACAACACACAATACAACTGCAAATTTCTGTCTTTTAAATGACATATTAAAAATCTGTGAGAAAAGTCACTTTTTGGGACCAGCACTGGCATTGCATCAACTTTCCAAGCTCTACTGACTCAATTTGAATTGCTATGTAATGACTAATTTATATGTGTCAGGTGCTGTATTAAATGCATTACCTAATTTAATTCACTCAAAAACCTTATAATATACTTTTATCATTGTCTTTTTATGCCTAAGGAAGCTGAATTCCAGAAAGGTTAAAATGACTTGCTTAAGTTAGTAGTGAACTTGAGATTTGACCCCTGGCTGTCTGGTTCCACAGCTGAGCCTGTACACATTAGGCTCACTGCCTTTTTGACTCCAAGTATATTTTATTCCCAAACTTTGTTATCAATTTTGGTTTTAGACAGAGGAAACTCTTAGAGCTGATATTCTCCAGTCTCTAATGAAGATTCATAGAGATGTAATTTAATATGTTGTGTAATGATCATACTTAAGTAGAGTGTATTTGCTTTCTATAAGTTAATCTTCCAAGATATCTAACAAATCATGTACTGCTACATATCAGATAGAAGTAATCATTTCTTGGGAAAAATAAAACCAGTCTTACCTGTGATGTACAATTAGTAAATGACTGAAAGTAGATGGTTAATTGTCATTTATTAGTTGTAAGTAGTTTATAACCCAGTTTATATAACCACTTAGATTAGCTTATATGTATCATTTAAATGAAATTCAAATTCAGAATGAAACCTGAGAATTCATATATGTTTACATTTTGATATTTATTATGCTTTCTCTATTCCCCCCCAGAAAAAGTCTATTCCTTAACCCTAATTAATTTTTAAATCAACAGCCTATATATGTAAATATATATGTGTATATATATGTAAATATATATGTGTATATATGTAAATATATGTGTGTATATATGTAAATATATGTATATATATATGTGTAAATATATATGTGTATATACATGTGTAAATATATATGTGTATATATATGTAAAAATCAATCTGGGTGCATGACCAAGTTTTAGTAGATTTGATAAAATATTTTATTGATATATCAGAAAACAACGTAATTACTGCTAGTTCCATTGTTAACATTTAAATTCTATTAAGAAATCCTATTTGTTAATAATTAAACATTACATTACTAATAATATTCCTATTTAATGTCATCACTAAATTAACAAAAAAGCATTTGATTGTAAAAGAGAAACTTTTTTCTGTCAGATATTCCTAGGGAATTAAGTTCCACTCGCAAAGTATTCCTCAAAAGTGATTTTAATGTAATCTTTAAGGTAATCCCAAATTCTCAATGGCACATAAAAGCATGCATTTTTTAAAAGTAATCAATATGCCAAAAAAGATGAAGTAAACTCTTAATTCCTTGGGAGAGTTCTTAATGGTATACAAGTGTTTATTTTTCTCTGTCAGGCAAATTATTAAAAGAATTTGAATGCCAAGGTGATGAAGATTCCTTTTGATTACATATGAAAACCTTTTTAAAAAATTACTCACTGATAAAAATTTTCACTTCTTCATGGTTTCAGTGCCAGGGTATTATATACAAAAATACTTAAACTGCTAAATAAAATAGCTAATTCTAGGTGTCTTATTTGTAATCTTTAGTCCTGTTTCAGCAGTTGTCCAAGGTCAGACTAATTGTAATGGTCAGTTTTGTGGAACACAATGGTAAGGATGACTTTTTGCTCTTGTTGTTTAAGGTGGAGTCTCCCTCTGTCACCCAGGCTGGAGTGCAGTGATGTAGTCTCAGCTCCCTGGAACCTCTGCCTCCTGGGCTCAAAGAATTCGCCTGTGTCAGCCTCCCGAGTAGCTGGGATTACAGGCCTGTGAGACCACAGCCCTGCTAACTTTTGTATTTTCAGTAGAGACGGGGTTTTGCCATGTTGACCAGGCTGGTCTCGAACTCCTGACCTCAGGTGATCCACCCACCTCGGCCTCCCAAAGTGCTGGGATTACAGGCATGAACCACCATGCACGGCCGCGAGTGAGTGACTATTTTTATAGTGGCGTCTTAAAATGGTTAAACTATTTAAATTTAAAAGGTCATTGATAGTGTGAAAAATTTCCACTAATTTCCACTTCTACAGTGAGATTTGTAATAGATGCCTTCTTTGTTCTTAAAAATGAGTTGTATACATTAAATATGTACAGTTTTATGTGTTAATCATACATCAATAAAATGATTTGAAAAGCAATGTTCAAAGTCAGTTCAAACCTATTAAGGGAATAATGGTAGCGCCCTGTTGTTGTAAACCCTATACTATCAGTATCTAACTAATAGCCAACATAATATGGACTTGAGGGCTAGTTGGAGACAGATAAAAGCATTTGTCTAGCCTTAAGTTATTTTAAGACTGAACTACATATTGACCTTCATAACATGAAATGAAATGGTATCCTGATTCTTTGCACATAGAACTGGCTGCAAAGAAAAGCTGAGTTAGATTACACGGCAGGGAAATAAAAGAAAGAGAAAAAGTACCTCTTACTTTCGTATGAATGTAACTGTGAAAATGGATGTGTGTAATATTGGCTAAAATACGCTTAGGAAGGAAATTTTAAAAATAATACATTTGCAAAGCCACAGATGCTATGAATTTTTATGTTTCAAGTCATGACAAATTGTTGTCCAAGAATGTTTTCCTAATTCCCAAACTCCCAATTTCACATAAAGGAGGTATTTTTCCACAGCCTTGCAAAATTGCTTAATGTAAAACTTTTAAGTTATTGTTAATATAAGTGAAAAACCATAATATATTCTTGTTTTGATCACTTCAGACATTTTTGGAAGAAAGGTTTATGACTACGGCATTAATTTATTAATTACTCACATACTTCCTAGCTATTTGCTATTTGATTTGTCTCTCACTGTTTTTGTAAAACTATTATCTTGACACATCCCCTAGTAAGCTCCTTAATCATTTAGTCCTTTTCTTTTTCTTTCTTTCTTTCTTCTTTTTTTTTTTTTTTTTTTTTTTTTTTTTGAGACAGAGTTTTGCTCTTGTTGCCCGGGTTGGAGTGCGGTGGCGTGATCTCCGCTCACTACAACCTACGCCTCCTGGGTTCAAGCTATTCTCCTGCCTCAGTCTCCCGAGTAGCTAGGATTACAGGCAAGTACTACCATGCCCAGCTAATTTTGTATTTTTGGTAGAGACAGGTTTTCTCCATGTTGGTCAGGCTGCCTCTTTTAATGTAAGTCAAACTCCCAACCTCAGGTGATCCACCCACCTTGGCTTCCCGAAGTGCTGGGATTACCAGCGTGAGCCACCCTGCCGGGCCTTAGTCCTTTTCAATGTATTAGTTTTCCAGGACTGTTATAACAAATTACCGCTAACTGGGTGGTAAAAAAAACACAGTTTCTCACTTTCCGGAGATTAGAAATATTAAGTCAAGGTGTCAGCAGGGTCACGGTACCTCTAGAGATGCCAGAGAAGAATCCTTCTAGCATAGGGTGATTGCTGTCAATTCTTGTAATTCCTGGGCTTTCAATTGCATCACTCCAATATCTGCCTTCATCATCACATAGACGTTTTCATTGCCTTTCTCTCTGTTTCTGTGTCTAAATCTCCCTCTTCTTTCTCATAAAATCACCAAATCCAATATGACCTAATGTTAACTTGATTACATCTGCAAAGACTCTGTTTCCAAATAAGTCACATTCATAGTTACTGGGGGTTAGGATTTGAATGTACCTTTGAGGGGACACAATTCAACCTATGATATTCAATAAAAATCTCCCATAAACTTTTTGGTGCGTTTGACACCACTGATCATTCCTTTTGAAATTTCCTTTTGTCTTCTGTGATACTGAGTTCTTCTGTTCTTATTCTTCTATAACCTTGTTTAGCTACATCTTCTTTATTGTTTTATCTTCTTATTGTTGTTTCCTCTATGGCATTTCCATGCCTTGTATTTAGTTCTTTGTTTTCCAGTCTCAATCTCCATTCATATAGTCAGCACATATTGGCAACCACATATATTTATGTTTGGTGGGCATTGATTGTGTGGAGAAAAGTTAAGTATAATCCCCGACTTAGGGAGCTTAAGGTAAAACAAAGAGATACATAAAAATATGCCAAAAAGTGCAGAACTGAGTAGAAAAGAAACACAGATAATGGAAGGAGAAAGCTGTCAAGCTAGAGAAGACACTCAAACTGAATTTTGATAAAATGAGTAAGTGTTCAACAGATCGGCTTTGTGAGTTTCTGCTCTGCTATTTTTCCCCTTGGTGGGAAGGTTTTAATCATGAAGTACATTTATTTAATAGATATAAAATATTCATATTTTAATTTCTGTTTGTGTTAACCTTTTAATACACTTTTTATTTTAGTATAGTTTTCAAAGTATAGAACTGTTGCAAATAGAATACAGAGAATCCTTGAATATCTCATACAGAATTTCCCCTATCATTAATATCTTATATTACTATGGTACATTTGTCACAACAAATGAAGCAACATTATAATTCATTAAAGTTTCTGGTTTACAATTATTTCCTTATTTTTACCAAATATCTTTGTTCTGTGCCACGATCCCATTCGGGATATCACATATTTAGTCACCATGTCTCCTGAGACTCATCTAGACTGACCGTTTCTTCGACTTACCTAGTTTCCTTGAAAAATTTGGGGAGTGCTGATTAGGTATTTGAAATAACATCTCTCAGTTGGAGTTGGTCTGAAGTTTTCATCATGATTAAATAAGGGTTATGGGTTTTTGGAGAAGATTACTCACATGAAGTGTCATTTTCTTTACATCCCATCAAGGATACATGATACCAACTGATTATGTTAACCTGAATCACTTGGCTGGAGTAGTGTTTGTCAGGTTTATACACTGTTTATTTAGCTTATTTCCCCATTTCCATACCGTGTTTATTTGGAAGAACATTACTAAGCACACCTTATGTTCAAGAGGTAGGACGTTAAGCTTCACTCCTTTGAAAGGGGAATATCTACATATATTCTTTGTAATTCTTTAGTGCTGGAAATTTGTTTCTTCCCTCCCATTAATTTATACATTCAATAATTTATGTATATAAATATGAACTCATGGATGTTTAGTTTACATTTTGGGTTATGATCCAAAACTACTTTATTTATTTTGTCTTTCAAATTGTTCCAGATTAGGCCATTGGGAGATCTATCAGATTGACTCCTGTATACTTTTGACATGGCCCCACCATTTTATTTTTTTCAGTGCTTCCTTATTTCCTGACACTACCAGATAATCTCGGTTCATCTTGTATATTCCCTGCCTCAGTCCTAGAATCAGCCCTTTCTGCAAGGTGTCTTGTTTCCTTCTATTGGAGGATAGTTTTAAAAACCAAGATCTGGGTGCTGAATGTGCTTGTTGCTCTGTCACTACTGAGGTGTTATTTCTCATAGGTCCTCTCAGCAAACAGAGATAGGAAATGTACATATGTATACTAATCTATGTATGCACATATCTATAATAATTTCCATTTGTACCCATCCATATGTATATTAAGTTAACATGAGTTCAGACTAATGCTTCTGACTCTAACCCAATGCTACAAGATTTATTCTAGATTTCCTCCTGTTTTATGCAACCTCCCCTTCCAACAGTGAGAAGCTGACTCCTACCATGTAACATCTATTTACTTTTGTTTAATAACAGTACACAGGTATCGCATTTTGAGAATTATTCATTCTCACCCACATGAGAAATAACTTTGCCAGCTAGAATAGTACTTATGTACAGTTCCTTTTGCCTTCAGACTTACAGTTTCCAATAATTATCAAAGTTACTTAGATAAGCACCCTTTCCCTCTTCTTTAAGTGAGGTGATACCATACATTTAATAGAGTTAATTTTTAAATCTGAATTCCACCCAGTGATCCATCATCTTCCTACTTGATTATTTTTTAATTTGGATACATCCATGTTTACTCTTTGTGCTATGAAGTTTTTAAAATTTTTCTTGAAAGCATAATGTCCCATATTCACCACTACAGTAACATATGGTACTGCCAGCCTATAGAGTTGATCAATTAAAAATAAGAGAAATAGGATATTTTCTTTACCTTCATTTTTTACTTCTCCAACATTATTTTCTTTATATAGGTCCAAGTTTCTGACCTATATCATCTTCCTTCTGCCTGAAGTAAACCTTTTCACATTTCTTGCAGGTCTACTGGTGATGAATTCCTTCATTTTTTGTTTGCATAAGAAAGTCTTTTTATTTCTCCTGCGTTTTTACAGGATAATTTTTCTGGATATAGAATTCTGTGCTGATAGATCATTCTTTCAACACTTGTGGTATTTTACTCCACTCTGTTCTTGCTTTTGTGGTTTCTGATGAGTCGTCACTGCACTTCTTATCTCTGGTTCTGTAATAGGTAAGGTGTTTTTTCTTCTGAATTCTTTAAGATTTTCTTCTTTTTTTTTGTCTTTGGTTTTCTTAAATTTGAATAAAATATTAGGAGTGCTATTTCAGCATTTATTCAAGTTGGTGTTGTCTAATCTTCCTGGACTGGGTTGGGGTTTGTCATTAATTTTTTAATGTTTTTGGCCATTATTAATTCAAATTTTCTTCTGCTCCCCTCTCTGTTTTTTCTCCTTCTAATATTCTAATTATACATGGTCCCTCCATTTGAATTTTTCCCAGCATTCTTAAACATTCCTGACTGAGTTTTGTTTTTTCTTTACTTTACATTTTTCTCCTTAAATTTAAGTTTGGAAAGTTTCTATTGACCTCTTTATAAGCTCAGTGATGTTTTCCTTACCCTATTCTGGCCTACTTATGAGCTTATCCAAAGCAATCTCCATTTTTGTTACAGTGGTTTTGATTTCTAGCACTTCTTTTATATTCTTTCTCAAAATTTCTATTTCTGCTTACATTATCCATCTGTTCTTGCATGTTTTCTATTTTTTCCACTAGAACCCTTAACATATTAATTATAGTTATTTTAAATATTCTGTCTGATAAGTCCAAGATTTGTGTCTTATAAGTGTGGTTCTGATTTTTGTTTTGTCTTTTCAAACTGTGTTTTTTGTTTTCTTTTGGTGTATATTGTAATTTTTTGTCAAACACAAAACATGTTATATCAGGTCATAGGAACTGAGGTAAATAAAGCTCTACTGTGAGGATTTATGATCTGATTAGAAACTGAATTTTATTTAACGCTTGCTGCAGCTATGGATGTCAAATAATTCAAATTCTTCTAGTGTCCTTGACTTTCCCTCCTTGACTTTGGGCATTCCTAAGTATTTTTTCTCAAGATTCTGTGTCTTGCAGTTCTTTCATCTGTAATCAATAAGAGTTCTGTTGATTTGATGGTAAGGTGTTGTGGGAGAAGGTGTTTTGTACGTTTTGTAATTGTTCAATTAAATCTAATTGTGGGATGGGGGCTGTATATTTGGCCTGTGATCTTCACAAGTGTTTTTTCTCATATAGTTTTTTTGCTTGTTTGTTTGTTTGTTTTGTTTTCAATTATCCTTCCCAAGGTGAGACAGAAAGAATAGAAGAGGCTGGTGTGATAAGAATACCTTTCTCCATGACTCTGGGACAATGCTCTGTTATCTCCCTGGAGAGTTGGGATTTGTTATGGAAAAGATTCTGGGCATGTTTCACAAGGATTACTCTTCCAAATCCTCATGCCAGAACAAGGTCTTTTTTGGTTCTTCATTTTGAGAACCTGGTGCTATTTCTGGAGGTAAAGCACACAAAAGTGTGTGTACACTAGGAGGTGTGGGGTCCTTCTGAGTCTGCGGTCTCTGGGGTTTCTCATTTTCATTCTAGTCCACACTTGGCGTCTAGAAATTTGTCAAAATTATCGTTTAATTCTTATTAGTTTATGGCTTCAGCTACTTTTGCTTGAGATAAGTGGATCTGGGCTGTGACTCTCTGAATTTACTTCTCCAGATTTCAGGATGGTGGTTTGCCTGCAAAATCAATTCTTTGTTGGGCTCAAGAAAAGTTACTTATTTCCAATTTATCCACCTTTTCCTTGTTGTAAGAACAGGAGTGCCTACTTCTTAGATTTTGACATATGAGAGCTGAAAGTCCTTTATATTATTGACATGAATGTCTCAGTTGCTCAAATACATGGGTATCTTGATTGGGTATGATCTTTGTCTTTGGCATCTAAAAAAACTAGAGGAAGGCATGACAGAATGGTCCAAACCTAATACGTTTGCCTAGCTTGCACAATTGAAGCAATGTTTCAGACCAGGAGAAGAAATAGTGTTTGGTCTTCTCACAGAAGAGTTAACGTAAGCAGGGGCACTATCAGTTTAATAGCCCCAACGAGACAGTATAAGCCATTGAAGACTACAGAGGCTTAGACAAGAAAGTGCCATGTTCTCAAACTGACATAGGAGTGACAAAATATGGCCCTGGTACGTTGTCTTAAACATTGCAACTGCTTTTTAAAAATAACCATCTAAAGGAAAACCAAGTCATACTAATGACAAATCATCAATGAGTTTATTGACAAATCATCAATGAATTCTAGAACACTATAAACTCTTGATGCATGTTCAGATTCTGTTACAATGACGACTTTTGATAATGGCTTCTACTGAGAAAACTGCTTATGTATCACATTGCATATCATCCTAGCACAACTGAAAAAACATGCTGACTTTGAATAAAGCCAAAATCCAAGGCATAATTCAAGGTACCTTGTTGGGAACTATTTGGACTATAATTCAAACAAATTGTAAAGATGAGCTGTTGACTCATCAGCCATTAACTACAAAAAAGGAGCTTCAACACTTGACTGATTGTTTTGGATATTGCAGATAGCACATACCACAATTAAAAATTTTACTACAGCCTCTAGACTAATCAAACAGACTACCAGCTTAATATCTACAGCTCCTGGCTTTGAAATCAGTCCAAACATTAGTAACTGAAGCCCTGAAGCTCATATCTCCTTCATACTCCATGACATTACAAATAATCTGTTTCTGGTCGCAGAGCTGATTGAAACCTATGGCAAAAGACCATGAGTACTCCTCAGCCTCTAGAATTCATACTCAAGGACTTTCTTCTCCTGCTACAGAGAAGTGCTCCTACTATTTCTCTTACAGATTTAGATTATCTCACCTCAAAAAATGTCATTACTGCTTAGCGGAGCCCCCATATAGAAGCTAGAACTGGTCCTTCAGACCTCAGCCATGCTACCAGCTCCACCTTTACACAAATATTTCATGACTGTCTATAAAATAGTCTGCATACAGAGAAAACAAAATCAGTGCAATGAAGCAGCCTTCCAACACAATAATAGATTAACAAAATTCATGGCATTGATTGCTCTTCAAAATGAGTTGCACATCAAATGGTGTTCCTAGACGTCCCAATATTTACTGAAATTTACCTTTACGTAGACTTCTGGGCCAACACTAATAGCCTGAAAATATACATACTCAGGACTGTGTTTGTATGATAGCATAGGAAAGATCTGGCCTACTAGGAATGCATGAGTCATGGAGTGGGGAATGATAAAATTTTGAGAAGGAACAGTATCCCTCCCTTCTTTTAATAACAGTATTGTTAAATATATGTGCCATCTCTCATTTCTTTTATTTTTTGTGAGTACCATCACCTCTGAATATATATAGAATATTTTTAGATGCTTCTTTTAACCTCAATATGTGAAAGATCATATTGTTCAAAGTAAGGATACTTGAGCAGACATGAACTTGGACATTAACTGTGCCTCAAGTGGTTTTACACACCCCCGCTTCTGCCCCCATGGACTACTTATGAGAATAATATGGTGACTTTTGTTTCCCTGTAAAACTCACCACCCTGGAGAAAGGACATTCAGTATGTCTCATTCCCAAGAGAGAATGCAAACTTTAATTGGTTTGGTTTAAAAGTACTCAACCCTGAGAGATGGATGGGAGGATGAGAGCTCTTAAATAATTTTGTCTTTTGCTATTACACATATGTAAAAATAACCTGAAATACTCTTTTACAAATTTTTTGGGCAATGTCCCATAATACAAATCCCTTACAAATTTGGATATGTTACATTCCACTTGATCCAGCTTGTGGTTTCTCACTGATGCTCCACTCTCAGTAAATACTGTGCAACCCACTCTACTCCCAAACATACTGTGAAACCCACTATGGGTTTGTGTCAACCAGAGCTAAATTGCTTACACTTAATGAGTGCCCCCAGGGGATGAGACAAATATGAATGGTTTGGAGGCTCATTTCCTTCTCTCTCTTCCCCCCCGCCCCCCGAGACGGAATGTCTCTCTGTCGCCCAGACTGAAGTGCAGTGGCCTGATCTCGGCTCACTGCAAGCTCCACCTCCCGGGTTCACGCCATTCTCCTGCCTCAGCCTCCCGAGTAGCTGGGACTACAGGCGCCCACCATCACGCCCGGCTAATTTTTTTTTGTAATTTTAGTGCAGACGGGATTTCACTGTGTTAGCCAGGATGGTCTCGATCTCCTGACCTCGTGATCTGCCCGCCTCGGCCTCCCAAAGTGCTGGGATTACAGGCATGAGCCACCGTGCCCGGCCCTCTCTTTGTTTTTCTTTTTTTTTTTGTAAATACAACAAGGATCTGGCCCAGCTTGAGCCAATCTGGGGAGAAACAAGGCCCTTGTCTGACTTCAGCATTCTTGTCATTCAAGGTCTTTCCAAGTGCACTTGCTTTACAGATCTTGGCTGTAAGTATGCCTAGTCCCTAGTATTGCTCCTGAGATTCCCTGAAACACTTTTTGCTAATTAAATTATGCATTTCTATATCCATCCTAAGCTAACTTAAATATTTGTGACAAGAAGATAGGACACATTCTTTTGTGTGTGTGTGTGTGTGTGTGTGTGTGTGTGTGTGTGTGTGTGTGATTCTCATTTCTACATCCATCCTGTACAGGTAGGCTTCTCCCTGATGGAATATTGGTCATGGTCCACATAGACCTTCAATATTTTGCCTGTACTGTGAAATGAGAGCTCAGGGGATTGCTTGGAATCAGCTTTTAAGTTTTACCTGAAGATCAAATGTCTTTAATAGTTGTATGATTCTTCAGATTTTCTATTTCTCTTTTAATCAGTTTTCTCAACTTCTAATTTTTCTAGAAATTTGCCTATCTCATATGCATTTTCAAATATGTTGGCATGAATTTGTTCATAATTGTCTCATTGTTTTAATCTTAATATTATTTAATTCTGCCTGTTCTCTTTTTAGTTCTGCTTAATGTTCACCTTATCTGAGGTTTACCTACTTTATTGGTAATTTCAAAAACATCAATTCTTGGATTCGTTAGTTAACTCAGTTTTTCAATTTTGTTAATTTTTTTCTTTATTATTTCCACTCTTGTTGGATTTATATCATTGTTATACATGAGATAGCTGTTTAGCTCATTGATTTTAAAACTATTTTTTCTAATGTAAGAATTTTAGGCTATCCATTTATCTCTATATGTTCTTTTAATTTAACACTCTATTAAGATACATAGTACTTAAGTTATTCTAATTTTCTGAATTTTGCCTAATTTCCTTAGTGATTTTTCCTGTGATTCATGAGTTGTATGCTTTTTCTTATATTTACAAGTATAGTTTTATTCCAGTCATCTTTTGTTATTATTCCTTAATTGTATCATCATCTCATGAAGTTACTGTTTTAGCAAGTATTTGAAAATTTTTAAAACTAACTTGATGACTTGGCACACTATGACTTTTCATAAATATTCTATATGTGCATAAAAATGTATATTCTTCAATAGTTATGGTACACTAATATATATTATTATTTTAAGTTTAGTAATGGTGTTGATAAAATTGTCTAAATTGTTTCTGTTTATTAAAAATTTGTTTATTCTACCAACCACTAAGAGAGATATGATAAAATGACACAGAATGTTGATAGATTTGTCAGTATCTCTTTGTAGATGTGTCAATTATTCACTCTCTTTTCTCCCTGCTCTTTTTCTTTGTCTCTCTCTCCCCTTCTTTTTTCTTCCTCCCCTCTCCTGTCTCCTATGTTCTTAGATAAAATTGTAAAACTGTTGCAGATTGAGAAGTGAACATTTTACCATTATGCACTGATCCTCTTTAATTTACTGACATTTTGTAATCTAATGGATTTTTTCAGTTTAATTTGATAATTTTATCTTTTCACTGCAGAGTTTAGCTCAATTAGTGCAATTGTGATTATCACTTGTTTTAATCATTTTCCTGTCATCTTACAATTATTTCCTCTTTTACACTTTTTACTTTTCTTCTTTAATGATTTTTTTGTTTTTGTCTTATTTCATTTTTCATTTTTATTTTAATTATTTAAATAGTTATCTTAAAATTTTGTCATATGCATTTAACTGCATAAATTAAATCCATATTTTAATCACCCTTCAAACAATAAGAAATTATAATACTTGTCTGTTTATGACTTTCCCAATTTACACGCTCTTATTTCTTAGTATCTTAATCTTGCCCTTTCTTTTAACACCACTAATTAAAAATTATGATTATTGATTTTTAAAGAAATAGTATTTACCTAAATTTACCTCAAAATTAATTGTCTCTTAGACTATCCCTCTGTTGTCATTTATGAAAGCACAACTTCTAGAAGCTTCTTTCATTCTCTCTTTTTTTTTATATGGGTTTCTTGCTCTATCACCCAGGCTGGAGTGCAGTGGCACGATAATGGCTGACTGTAATCTCAAACTCTTGGGTTCAGGGTGTTGGAAATGCTTGTTCCCCAATGCTGCAAAGAAATAGCATTCGAACATAAATTTAATTCTCTCAGCAAGGCAATTTGTACTTTCTACAGAAAGAGTGCTCTCTGCAGTTATACAAGGGGATCCTCTGGCCTCAGCCTCCCTAGTAGCTGGAATTTCAGGCATCCATCATCACACTTGGCTAATTTTTTCTTATTTTTTGTAGATGCGGCATCTCATGTTACTCAGGCTGGTCTTGAATTCCTGGCCTCAAGCGATCTTCCTTCTTCATCCTTGCAAAGTGCTGAGATTAAACGCATGAGCCACTACACCCTGCTAAAAGCTTCTTTAACAAAGTCTGTTTTTAATAATTATTAGCTTTTTTATACAACATTTTTCTTCAAAGAGAGTTTTCCTGAGTACTCCATTGGAAGCTGATTTTTATTTTCTCTTGGCAACGTGAAGAGACTATTTCACATCTCATAGTTTCCATCTTGGCTTAAAAGTGTAAGATGGAGTTTTGAGCCTTTGTTTCATTGGTGAGTTTTCCTTTTTCTCTGCTTCCTTTAGGATCTTCTTCTTGTCTTTAGTGTTCCTCATTTTTACTAATGTATGCCTAGGTATGCATTTCTGTTTACTTGTTTACAACCCTTCTGTACTCATTGCTTCCTATCTATGTTTTATTTGTTCTGAAAAATTCTCAGATATGATTTCCTCAAATGTTTTCTCTTTTCTTTTATATATTCTTTTTCTGGGACTCATATTAGAGGTATATGCTGACCTCACTTTATAGCTTCTGTTTCTCTTTCATGTGATTTTGTCTGTTTTGCATTTGGGGCTATGTCTTCAGATTTATGTATTTATTTTATATTCTGTGCCTGATAATTTTAATGTCTGATGTGGGCATCATTGTAAATTTTTAGGTCTTATTTTTTCTGGCTCTCACTCTTGAAGACAAAGTTCTCTGTGTGTTTAATGATCTGTGATTGTCAATTCACGTTTTCTTCATATGTGAGAACATCTGAAAATATGAGGGCCTATTATTTTTCATAAGAAAGAGGAAATTTTCATTTGGTTCTGCCAGGTTCCAGAAGTAAGCAGTGAACCATGCAACATTTTAGATAGCTCCAAGCATCCCACTCACTAAAGTGGCAGTAATAAATACACCCAGAATCTCAGTGACTTAAAATGAGTTTTTATTTGTTTCTACATGTAAAAACACAAATATATAAAATATAATATAATTATATACAAAATATTGCATTTTGTGTATATAATATACAACATATTGTGCTTATATGTATAATATACAAAAATACAAATAATTTTAAACAGACTTTGGTTTAGACATATTTTTATAGAACATTCTTTAATATTTGTCTATTCTATTTCTCACTCATGCTGTTTGTTTATAAGGGCCACCCATGGACTGACCGTACATGTTTTTCTCACCCTGAGATCAACATGAGATCTCAGCCTGAGATCTAGGCTACCTGAATGCTATCAGTCACAAAGAAAAAGGAAGAAATCTGGTAAATTGTACACTATTTCTTAAAGCTTCTGATTGGAGATCATATAAATCAATACTACACTCATTTAATTGTCCAAAGAGGGTCCCATGGGTGAATTTAGTATCAAAACTATGAAGCATAGTCCTACTGTTAGTCTTAAATACTCTCATTTCATTGTTTCCTATTTTTGTTAGGTTTAACCTTTGTTCTAAGGTTCCAATGCTTACATTCAATTTCATACTTAATTTTTCAATTTTCTTCAAATCTTAGTTTTATTTCTAAGTGGATTTATTTTTTGCCACGAGTCTTTCCAAATGTGGCTCTTCTGTTATTGAGATCTTAATTTTGATTCATCTTTTTTCTCCCTGTATTTCATAATCAAATTTTTAGGATAAGCTGTTGTTGGACTCTATTCCTTGATTTCCTGCACATTCATAAATTTGTTTCTTTTATACTAAAATGTCAACTTGACTGAATATAAAAAGTATTGAGTCACACTTCTTTTTTCTAAGGACTTTATGAATATTGCACTCATTTTTAGTCTGTGATTACGTGCAAGAGTCATTCAGATTTTTCTACTTTCCATGACTTTCTCTGAATACCTATAGGGTACTTTTTTTTTTTTTTTTTTTTTTTGAGACGGAGTCTTGCTCTGTCGCCCAGGCTGGAGTGCAGTGGCCGGATCTCAGCTCACTGCAAGCTCCGCCTCCCGGGTTCACGCCATTCTCCTGCCTCAGCCTCCCGAGTAGCTGGGACTACAGGCGCCCGCCAGGTCGCCCGGCTAGTTTTTTGTATTTTTAGTAGAGACGGGGTTTCACCATGTTAGCCAGGATGGTCTCGATCTCCTGACCTCGTGATCCGCCCGTCTCGGCCTCCCAAAGTGCTGGGATTACAGGCTTGAGCCACCGCGCCCGGCCTTATAGGGTACTTTTTACTTTGTAACCAATTTTAATTTGACTTCATTTACATTGTTAAAATCACAAAATAAGATGTACTGTTTTACCAAGTCAAATAACACCGACATATAGAAAAGAAAATATCAGTAGCATTTATATACGCCCTCCTTAAGCTAGTTTTCCACTTTTTAAATATAAATATTTATTGCTTACAACACAGTTAGAGAAAATGTGGAAATCATATGTCTAGGATGAATTACTATTTTAAACGTAAGTACAATCATGTAAGCAATATGCAGATGAAGAAACACTACAAGAGTAGTAACATTCCAGAAGTTCCTGCATGTCCCCTTCCATTAGCTTGAGTAACCATTAGCTTGACTTCTAACAGCTGAAATAGTTTTGCCTATCTTTTTTGAATAAAAAACAAGAAGTTATTTGGCAAAATTAAAATATGCATAGTCAGAAATATAAATGGGATACAATATTTTTTATATTTTGTGTTAATGAAAGCATTGTATACAGACAGTGTAGTATCACACAAAAAGGTATGTGTATATTCTTAATAATAATATTTGAATTAAATTTTGTGAGCTATGTGAAGGGAGGCTAAATTTTTATACCTTCAGGTATCAATGGTTGTACTTATGTGAAATCCTGGGCATTGAGAAAGATTTGGAGAAACCAGAACTTTCATATATAGCTAATGAGAATGAACATTGGTACAATTACTTTAAATAACTCTTTAGCAGAATCTACCAAATTGGAAAATATTCACATGTTGCAGTCTATCAGTTCCATTCCTAGGTATATATTTAAAAAATTTATAGACATGTTCGCTAAAAGACATGATATGTATTAAAATTCCAATAGCCCTTATGATGGAATTGGTGCCTTTTTAAGAAGAGATCCAAAAGAGCCTACTTTCTCTCAATCTCTCTCTCTCTCTGTCTCTCTTTCTCTCTTTCTCTCTCTCTCTCCCTTTCTCTCTCTCTCACTCTTTCCCTACCACATGAGGATATTGCAGCCATCTGCGAACCTAAAGAAAGGTACTCACCAAAACCCAGACCATTCTGACATCTTGATCTTAAATTTCAAACCTTCAGAACTGTGAGAATTAAATGTTTGTTATTTAAGGCACACAATTTTTAGTATTCTATTTTAGCAGCCCAAATTGTCTAGGAAAATACATTACCCCAAACTACAATGCTTTATTACCACTCACCCACGCACATACACACACAAATGCTAAAATGAAAAAAATCCCATCGTAAGGGCTCCACCCCCAAGTCCATGACCAAAGGCCCCGTGCACTAATGTCATTCCATTGCAGAGTAGGCTTTCAACATGAATTTCGAGGGACATAATCATGCAGTCCATAGCACTTATTTAACAGTTTTATAGTCTTCTACAGCTTTTCTTCTATGTGCATATATAAAGGTACAGAGGATTTTTTCTATTTTATCTTCATTTGTTATTTAACATTTAATCATGCAAATAATTATTTATAACATGTGTATAAGGACTTACTGTAAAATAAATCTACATCTGCTTAAGAAATTGAATGTTATCTTTGTAGAATTCTTGATCTATCTTTGAAATTCAGTATTTTCAAAAGCATTTTTTTGCTTTTATTTAATCATCATTTTAAATTTATTAATTTTTAATTAATTCAGCTCTAGAAGCAGTGAGTTGAGATAATCATACTCTTCGGTTCAAAAGCACCTTAGTTGTTTTGTTTTATTTTCTTATCCTCTCTTATTGCCACTCTCTCTCCGATTGATTTTTCTTTCCTCCTACCGACTGCCAAACACATTAAAATATTTGATGGATAAACATTAGTGTGCATGTTCTTCCAAAATATATGTTTCACTTTTTCATAGAAATTATTTTTCCTACACATCCTATACTAGCTCTTAAATTTTTTATTCTGTATTATGTTTTAAATACCTGTCATGTTCATATACATGTTGCTGCATAGTTTTCATAATGTACACCAATCACAGATGACTTGTCTATCCCCTCAGTGACAGTCACTTTAACTGCTCCAACTTCTTTCTATCCCAACAATAATGCAGTACATGCCTTTGTACATGTGTCTTTATGGGTGATTGTGAAGACATCTCGGGGTATAGCTTTTGAGCTGCATTCCTTTTCCAAAAAGTTTATGTATACTAAATACAATTTTATACTAACTAATTGCTCTCTGGAATATCTACATAAGTCTGTATTCCAATACAGTATACAAAGGTTCTTATATCCTTATATGTCACTATTGTTTTAAAATTTGTATTTCTGTAGTTACTAATCTATGTAAACATTTCTTCCTAAACTTCAGGTAGTTATTAGTTTTCTTTCCTTTTCTGTAAAATTCCTCTTCATATCCTTTTCTATGAAAAACCATACTTTTAAATTATTGATATAATTGATACGCATAAATTTCTTATATATTTCTTACTTATTCTCAACTAACCCCTAATTAATTTTATGTATTGTAAAAGTCAGATTTTCCCAATCTGTCATTGGCTTGGTTTGTTAACTTTAACAGTTGTTTCTTTGTTCAGAAAAGGCATTGATTTTCTAAGTTTATTTAGTATCCAGCAATCTTTATGCACTCCGTTTTTTTTTTTTTTTTTTTTTTTTTTTTTTAGTCTGAGACAGTGTCTTGCCCTGTCATCAGGCTGGAGTGCAGTGACAACATCTCCGCTCACTGCAACCTCTGCCTCCTGCGTTCAAGCGATTCTTCTGCCTCAGTCCCCCGAGTAGCTGGGACTGCATTGCAGGTGCCCACCACCATGCCCGCTAATTTTTGTATTTTGAGTAGAGATGGGGTTTCACCATGTTGGCTTGGATGGTCTCTATCTCTTGATCTCCTGATCCGACCATCTCGGCCTCCCAAACTATTGAGATTACCAGCGTGAGCCACCACATCCGGCCTTCATGCACTCTTTTATCATCGTTAATAGTTTGCCTATGAATTCAGCTCCTCCAGTGTTTTTCTTAGTTTTATTGTTCTATATCGTTTTCTTAGAATACAATATGCTGTCTTAACCTATAAAGGATTATTTTCTTTTCAGAAAAATTAGTAAATTTTTGAATTTTTAAAATATGTTTTCTATTATCATATATGGGTTACATAATTGGTTTTTTCTCATATTCAGTAACAGCAATTATGCATAATTGTATTTTCTTTTTCTTTTATTTGTATCTCTAATCTGTTTTATTTATCATTTTTAAGAATTCCACATTGATTCTTTCAAGTCTTTCTTTCATGTCCTAAAATATAGAACAGGGATAAATATATGTGTGTGTGTGTGTGTGTGTGTGTTCATGATGGGGGGTGTATGTGTGTTTATATGGACGCAATGCTGCTAATGTTGCTTTTATTTTTGTATTTGTTTTGTTTCTCTCTTTTATCTTTTTCTGACCTCTGTGACGTACTTTTCATTTCTGGTCTTGTAACTGGTTTATGTTTTCTTTAAGTCTTTTGAACTCAAGAAGATTTGATTAGAAACGATCTTTTCGTTTTTGGTAATTGCTCTAGTCGTATTTTTAACTCTCTTTTTCATCCTATATTGCTTTTTTCTTATTTAATTTTTAATCTAGGAGTATCCCATCCATGTTTGTTTCTTTCTGATTATTACTAATTTTGAGTGGGATGCACATATCTGGTTTAGATATCTGCTGAAATAAAATTCAGGGTGAGAGATGTAAGCTAAAGCAGTGAACACTTAGGACATATCCTCATCATCTTTGTTTTGTCATCTCCTTGGTAATAGTCTCCACTCTTATTTACCTTTCTCATGTCTGCTGAGCAGAAAATCTTTGGAGTTTTCATTTCCACAGTAAAGCCCTATGTTCCAGGTGTCTGTGACATTTTTAGAATCTATTAATTTATTTTCTGCTGGCTTTGATTAGCTGTCATCAAGGTGATTGGGGTGTATGTACTATCATCTTGACTGATTTCTGAAAAGGTGGCATATATATGTGGCTTCTTATTCAGCCTTTCTACACTCCTCAATCTTGCTTTATAACACTGTATCCTATTCTCATGTTCCATGTAAGATATCTTTGATCCTTTCAGAGCTGTGCCATCTATTTTGAAGAACCTCTGCACTATTTAAAATATCTCTTAGTGTTTGCACTTACCCTTGACACTTTTTCCCATTTTGGTCCCGATAAGTTTTTTTTATTTGGAGTTTGTGATTTAAAATGTGATTGTCTCCTGGTCCCATTGATGACACAGCACTCGATGTTTTTTTATATTTGGTGGTTGTTTCAGTTGGCAACAGAGAAGGAGATGAATAAAATTGCAAAAGTGAAGAATGCTCAATTCATGAAGTTAAAAATGATGTAAAAGTAATTATTAAAATTACATAAAACAGGCCGGGCGCGGTGGCTCAAGCCTGTAATCCCAGCACTTTGGGAGGCCGAGACGGGCGGATCACGAGGTCAGGAGATCGAGACCATCCTGGCTAACACGGTGAAACCCCGTCTCTACTAAAAAATACAAAAAACTAGCCGGGCGACGAGGCGGGCGCCTGTAGTCCCAGCTACTCGGGAGGCTGAGACAGGAGAATGGCGTGAACCCGGGAGGCGGAGCTTGCAGTGAGCTGAGAGCCGGCCACTGCACTCCAGCCTGGGCGGCAGAGCAAGACTCCGTCTCAAAAAAAAAAAAAAAAAAAAAAAAAAAAAAAAAAATTACATAAAACATTGGGCAAAATTTTTTTCATTGTTCAAAACAGAGTCTCACCCTGTTGCCCAGGCTGGAGTGCAGTGGTGTGATCTCAGTTCACTGCAACCTCTGCCTCCTGGGTTCAACCCATTCTCCTACCTCAGCGCCCAGTAGCTGAGATTACAGGCATGTGCCACCACATCCAGCTAATTTTTGTATTTCTAGTAAAGACAGGTTTTCGCCATGTTGGCCAGGATGGTCACAAACTCCTGACCTCAGGTGATCCACCCACTTCGGCCTCCCAAAGTGCTGAGATTACAGGCGTGAGTCACCGTTCCAGCCTGGTTAAAATATTTTTAATTGCTGATCTTTGAAAGTCTGCTATTATTGTGAAATTTATTTTTCTATGGGATCAGATGGACTGATGATTTGTGGTGGGTGTGTAATTACTGCAGAACAAAATTTGGGACCTGAACATGGAGTGTTAGTCTGTGCCAATTATTTGAAAATTAGCATCCAAAAAGCAATAAAATTTGTTCCGAAAAATTGTAAAGTTATTTCACTACCTAGTTTTACTAGGAAAAGATTCTGGCATTGGGCCAATGATGACTGATAATTATTCATAGCACTATTGAAGAGATTGATGTATTTTTCTAGGATTTTTTTCAGGTGTAAGTGATAGAAATTCAGTTCTCTTAAGCAAAAAGATAACTTATTGATTCCTATGACTGGGTACTCTAGGAGTGGTGCTTGTTTTAGTCATAGCCAGATCCAGAAGCTTAAAAATAAATCTTGTGTTGTTGCAAAGTGTTAGGTATTTTCGGACCATTCACAATATGGACAGACATAGCCCCTAGTTAGAAATCTAGCAGAGCAAGAATTTTGTCTCCTGATATCCATACATGAAAGATTCCTCTTCACCATTGCTCATACTCTTTGAACCACATTAGATCATATGCTCATGCAAGTATATAGAAAGAGGTGGTAGAATACCACCATGATCTAATTAAAAACATAGGAGTTTTATATATTGGAACAGGATATTGACAGATGAAAATTTATTAATAAGTCCAATGTAATTAATTGGGACAAATATTATAATATCCTGAGTGCAATATGATCTCAGAATAGGCTTTACATTTCTATTTTGAGTACAGTATATGCAGAGACTCTGAAGTCTATTCTACTTTGTTTTGTTCTGAAAAGAACTGGACAAAGACAGACTAGACTATTTTAGTAATCTTTATTCTTTAGTTGTAGATTGGAAAACCAAAGACTTGAGGTATCTGTTCTGGTAGCTCTAGGTTTTGTTGGGAATCCGAGTTTTAAAGATATTCTCTTATTTCTGTTGGAAGTGAATAAAGTAAGTCTTCAGAGCTTCTGACAGCTATCTTGAAATCACAAAGAGGGATGTAGAAGGAATGGCAATTGCATGCAGAAGAACTAAATCCTTTGTGGCATCCATAGGTCACTATATTAAGTTTTGCTAAAGCTGACCTATGTCCGAATTTCCCCATATGTGACATAATAAATTTATTTAATTTTTAAAATGACATTGTAGATCATATATCTGCTACTTACAATTCAGAACATCCTAAGGGATATACTGGGACATTTTGATCCTTGACCTTTATGAATAGTGGCAAAACCTCCTTGTTTGAGAATTTATAATCTGCTAATTTGGATAAGTCATATTGACCTGGATGTTATTTGATGTTCCTCTTATGACTCCTCTTGCTCTAACTAACCAATAGAATCTTCCCCTTATATCTGACATCCCCACTTCACATTTGACTTGACTTCTTAACTTGGCTCTTCTTTCACAGTTCAGTTTCTGCACTATCTCTACTAAACAAAAAAGGTATATTTTTTCCTTTTGGGTTATGATTTGGGCATTTATATCTTCTCCCCTATTTGATGAATTGCTGCTTATTAGTTCACACATGACTTTAGCATGAATAACCTGGTTTCTAGATTACTCTTTCTAATAATGGTTGAGCTTCATCTCAGCACTTGGAATCTGTCCTTCACCTGTGGTTGGCTTTATTAGGAACTTATCCTTAGCAAGAGTTTTAGCAAAGAAGGGAATTGAGAATGAAAAATAGGTGAGACGTTTAAAAACAAAGTTATTTGATTTCCTATATTCACAATCTTAGCCTCATTTGACTCATGTTCTAGTTTAATTAAACTATAAATAAAATATGTTTGAAGAGTTGCCTGAATAAAACAGATAAGCCATCAAAAAATCATGGCCTTAGATAATTTGATAGTCAACTCCTAGGAAAACAGCCTATTCCTGATTCAGGAAATTAATTGAAAACTCATTTTTGGCTGTCAGGTCATTAACATTTAATGGCATTCAGTAGTTCTGTACCACACTGTGCAACCTGGGGATTTTCCCAGGGCTTAAGTACAAGTGAGCTTGTAGGCTTGCAGGCAAAAAGAAAGGAAATAGAAAGTGTAAAGCACAAAATAGAGTTGTTTTTTATTTCTGCTTCTTGATCTGGGTGAATGCCTTGTCAAAAATGTTAATAGTCCTAATATGCTGAAATATCATATCTTTCTGCATATTAATAGGTATTTTAATATGCTTTGCATTGATATTTGAGTGGGAGGTGGTGAATTTTTCTCTTAATTATTGATTTGGTTATGACATTTCCAGATTGCTTTTTTGCCATATCCTTATTTTTTGCAACCGTAAAGCTTGCGTGGACCCAGTGTAAAAATTGCATTACTCATTTAGCTCTGTAGCACATGTTCAGCTTGTTGCATCTGAACTCAATATGGTGCATATATTTTTTTTCTATGCATGTGAATGTAATTCAAGATGCTTGTTTTAATTTTAAATGCCTACATGCTCTGGCTTCTAACTACAGAATATTTAAGGTTTTCTGATTATCCATATTTATTATTTCCAGGGGAGTCCAGAAGAATCACTGAATAGCCAGATTTTTTTTCTTTTTAACTTTAGCACATTTATGTTGTTTCAGTTGCTATGAGGGTACATATTATAGTTTATTTTTTTGGATATAATCAAAACTGTTCAACCTAAGGAGTAAAACTTGAAAAGCGTAATTAAATTCATTAGTTGCTAAACATTGAAGATGAATTTATATTAAGGAAAAGACTTCTAAAAATGTTGATACCTATATTTTGAAAAACGCATATAATAACAATAGCAGACAATGTGGTGAGCACCATGGTAAATTATTGATATGTATTAATGTATTTTATTCCCCCAAATAAGCACTCTACTCCATTTTGCAGATGGGGAAAATGAAGCACAGTGAGTAAATTGTCCAAGGTCAAGCAGCTAGTAAATGCCAGTTTCAGGCTTTAAATCCAAATAGTCCGGATTCATAAGTTGTGTATTACCAAACGATATTGCTTCTCAGGTAGTTGATTAAAGTGAGGCAGAGGGGAACAGTGGACTGGGGAGGCAATGAACCCAGGTGTGGAAGAAGGTAAAGGGAAAGGGGTAGGCTTTAGACTAAGCTGTGCCGATTCTAGAATTCACAGCCCAAATGATGGAACTGCTGAAGAAGCTTTTCTAAGATTTTATGTGTGGGTGTGTTTGTATGTGTAAAAGATAGGATACAATTTTTGTACTCTTCAGGCTGGAGTGATCTGGGGGTGCAAAGGTAGCATTTACATTAAGAAAGAGATGCATGCTGACTCACTACTCTCAAATAATAGACATGCATGTTGAATAAACTAGTCTGATCTCAGCTAAAAAGATGTAAAATCACTAATAATATATAACTTTTTAGATATCAACCTATTCAATTATATACCTATAGTATCTCATGTTCTATAATTTTGTTCTTTTCTTGAGCACTGAATACAGAATGTTCAAATGCGGCTACACAGTTTCTGCTTATGGCCTTACTTACTGACTTCCTCTCTTTTCTCAATCTATAAGTATGTGTATTCAATGTCTTGACAATAGCATCACTATTCTTGTTTTTCTGTTTCATTCTTATTTTTATACAATAAAAAATTTACAGTCCGGGCGCGGTGCCTTATGCCTGTAATCCCAGCACTTTGGGAGGCCGAGGTGGGTGGATCACGAGGTCAGGAGATTGAAACCATCCTGGTTAACACGGCAAAACCCCGTGTCTACTAAAAATTAGCCAGGCATGGTGGCGGGCGCCTGTAGTCCCAGCTACTCAGGAGTCTGAGGCAGGAGAATGGTGTGAATCTGGGAGGCGGAGTTTGCAAGGAGCCTAGATTGTGCCATTGCACTCCAGCCTGGGCGACGAGCGAGACTCCGTCTCAAATAGATAGATATATAAATAAACAAAATAAAATAATTTACAGTAAAAACTCGCATATTTAATTATTTGTGCACTGAAACTGCACAAATCAAAGTGTTAATGGAAACAGAGCTACCATTTAACACTTGGAAGAGGTGAGTTACCTAAAAATAAATAAGAATATAAATTTGGTATATGATGACAATATTATTAATATTTACAACATATCTTTGTGGGAAAAGAAAATATATGAATCTTAAACCACTTAAGTATTTATATATAGCACACCAATACTCTTG
Organism: Rhinopithecus roxellana; assembly: GCF_007565055.1. Classification (NCBI taxonomy): domain Eukaryota; kingdom Metazoa; phylum Chordata; class Mammalia; order Primates; family Cercopithecidae; genus Rhinopithecus; species Rhinopithecus roxellana. The sequence goes on from NC_044556.1 coordinate 61,171,842, forward strand.
ATGTATGTAATACTCTTCTGTACGACAAAGTATGAATTTCCTAATTTCACGCCAATAGGCAACATTTTTTTTTTGACTTTTTGTCACCTGCTGTGTCTGTACTGTCATAGCACTTGCAATGAAAACTACTGTTAGCTTGTAGCTAAGGAGCATTGCATAATAATCAGAAAAATTTAATTTTCATGTTAATTATACTAAAATATCCACTAAGTGATTTACTTTGACTTTTTTGGTCTTTCTTTAATCATCTTCAAAATGAAGAAAATATCTATCCTACAAATATAAAATATTTTCAAATTATGATAGATTTTAAACTAATGAATCTGAAGTCATTTTTAATATTGGAATGAATAGATAGTAACTGTATAAGTTGTTGATATATTTTAGACATAATTCAGCAATAACGTTTACAGTTTTCCTCTGTCAATTAAATGTCTCAATACAAAGAATTAATAAAAATAAAAGACAATATTTCACATGTCAGTAAAACTTTCAATTAATAAGGTATCCTATGTATGTTTCTTCCTTTTTACAAGCATTATCCTACTTCTCAAATCAAATCCTGTATGAGAGAGGACCTAATAGACCTTAATATAAGGCTCTGACAATGTTTTCAAAATTTGCATACCTTAGTTAAATATGCAGATACACACATTTAAAAACAATGTCTACATGTGCAATAAAATTTTCCCAGATCTGAATTTTAAAATTTACGTGATTATCTTTTTGTTTGAGACAAGGTCTGACTTCATCGCCCAGGCTGGGGTGCAGTGGCGCTGTCTTGGCTCACTGCAACCCCCGCCTTCCAGGCTCAAGCCATCCTCCCACCTCAGCCTCCCGAGTAGCTAGGACTACAGGCAAGCACCCACATGCCCAGCTAATTTTTGGGTTTTTGTTTTGTTTTGTTTTGCTTTTTTGTAGACATGGGGTTACCATGATCACCTCCTCAGGTTTGGTTAATTTGCTAGGACAGCTCACAGTACTCAGGGAAACAGTTTACTTGTGTTTACTGGTCTACTGAAGAGACACTACAAAGGATACAGATGAACAACCAGATGGAAGAGATGCATAGGGCAAGGTACGTGAGAAGGGGCATGAAGCTTCCATGCCCTCCCTGGCACACCACCTTCCAGGCATCTCCATGAGTTTAGCAATCCAGAAGCTCTACAAAACCTGTCCTCTGGAGTTTTTATGTAGGTTTCATTATATAGGCATGATTGATTACATTACCGACCATTGGTGATCAATTCAATCTTCTGTCTTGCTCCTCTCCCTGAGATTGGAGATTGGGATAAAAGTTCCAACTGTCTAATCCTGACTTGATCTTTCCAGTGACCAGCCCTCATCCTGAAACTATCCAAGGGTCCCAACCACCAGTCGTTAGCATACAAAAGACACTCTTCTTACTTCAGACATTTCAAGAGTGTTGGGAGCTGTATGCCAGGAACCAGAGATTGAGACCACATATATATTTCTTATATATCACAATATGAATGAAGGTAATTGAGACTGGAGCAAAGTAGATGAATAGGATAGTGATAAAGCAATTTTATAATTTTATTTTTTAATTTATATTAACAATTGGTAAACACCAACATCTGCTAGTTATTAAATAAAAAGCTTCTTTCCTATGTGTATTGAGAAGAATATACACTTTGGAGTCAGAAAATTATTTAAATCTTGGCTTAGCATCTTCTAACTGGGTGGTATTTTCTGAGCCTAAATTTTCTCATCTTTTGAATTAGGACAACGTTATTTATTTTTCAGAGTTGTTATAAAGCTCCTATAATATTACCTGGCACATAATAGTTATTCATACTGTAGCTACTAATGTTTTATCAATATTATTAGCAATGTTATGTTTTCAACCTTTAATAGTAACAAAGTTAAGCCTTAGTTCATTCGCATTCCCTTAGTATCTATGGGGAATTGGTTTCAGGAGCCTACACAGATACCAACATTTAACTCAATTCTGACACTGTCTACCTAGAGATAGCTTCTGGTCCTCCAATTTCAAATCCAAAATGTGTGAATTTTCAAGCCCCTTATATAAAATAGCACAGTATTTGCCATGACCTATGCACAATCTCTGTGCACTTATATCATCTCTAGATTACTTATAATCTAGATTATAAGTAATACAATGTAAATGCTATAGAAATTATTGATATCCTGTGTTTTTATTTATATTGCTTTTTATTTTCATTTTGTTATTTTTGGAATATTTTTGATCCATGGTAGATTGAATCCACAGATGAGGAATCCATGGATGTGCAACTCATGGATATGAAAGACCAGCAGTATTTAATTTCTCATTCATTCATTAAACAGTTATTGATCATCCACTAATTGCCAGGTACTGTAGTAGCCATTTCTAAACAAGTACAGATACGCCAGTACTGGAAGGATGGTCGTGAAGAGAGGTGCACCCTTCAATCTATCCGTGGCAGAATTTGGGACACTAGTAACATAAATATGGGAATATTCAATATTAAAACAACAACAACAGCAACAACAACAACAACAACAACAACAACAACTGGAGTTTTCCAAATCTGATGGAGATTTTTTTCTCACAAAGACAATATGTTTTGTAAGTAGAAGAATAATATGGATATGATTTATTGATTGTTGTAGGAGAATATACTTCAATGTTATTGAATAACATTTGCCACTAAATAATTCCCTCTTTGGTTCTATATTCTCTCTCCCTACAAAATCCAGTCAATGTGAAGGAGATTTAAAAACAGATAAATGAAGGTGTTATGTGTTATCATTAAGAGTAGTGTTGAATAGCACGTATCTTTAGAGAGATACATGAGAAGAGGGAAAGAAATACCAGGAAGATCAGAGGATATTACTATGAACACAGTAAAACATTAACTGTCTCCTGACAGGTTTTTATCATAAGGTTTAACCTTGGCCAGAATTTGTATTTTTAGAATGGCTGACAAAAAAAAATACTAGAAGTGTTGGATAAATTATATTATGTATTGGAATAGCTTCATACATAAATCTCTAAATGACTTTTCTTTGTATTATTTACCTGTGCTAACTAGGTAAAATTTGTGAATTAAATGTGATATTCTGCCTTCTTTATTTTATCTCTACTCCTTCTTTTCAGTGTTGCTGAAATAAAAATGATTCTGCTCATGTAGCTGGACATGCTTAGAATATAGGACAGGTTTTGTTACATTTTTATTTCTGTAGATAGAATCTATTTTAGCTTGAATCAAGGGTCACAGAATAAAACTAATCAAGAAAATAGAGAAACACGTGTCCCTCTGCTCTGTTGGGAGAAGTTGAATTGCCGTCGGTTTTGCTCCCACCTCTCCATTCATCCTTCTCCCTAGTGGTCTCTGGGCTCAGTCTGTACCCTCCTCTTCTTTCATAGTATAAGAACCAGGTGCATTTATCCTTCCTCAATTTCAACAGTCACCTACATGTTGATCCTTTCCAGTTTTGTATCTCTGGAAAAGTGTTTGCTCTTGATATTCAGACCCATATATTCAAACCTTCTAGAATTCTCCATTTGAGCTTTTGCAAATCATGCAAAGCAAAATCATTTTCTCACTCAAACCTACTTCTGTATTCCTCTTTCATCCAACAGTAATACCCTCCACCTACTTACTAATCCGAGAAGCCTAGGAATTATCACTGATTCTTCACTCTCCATTAAATTTTACAATCTCTCCATTACTATCCCATCAATTCTGTCATTTTAATTTGTTATAAATCTGTTGTTTGCTTTCATGTGCATTGTCATCACTGCCTCATTTCAGACAATTGACATATCTGTACTAAAATACTGCATAGCTCATAAATGGTCTCCTTTCTTACATTCTTGTCCTCCCCACCAATCCGTTATCTACACTGCTACCCCAGTGATCTTTCCAAAGCATGAATTGGGCTTTGCAACTTACCTGCTTAAAATCCTTAAAAGATTCATCATTGTCTTCAAAATAAACCCAACCTTGTTGGTATAGTATACAAGGCTCTTCAGATATGGTCCTTAATAACTGAAGGTGCCAATCTTGCCATTTTTTCACCCTCCCTCTTTGGCTCCTCCTCACCCAAACTCATGTCCCAGCTCAAAGTCTATGAAGCTCTTGCATTTGCTAGATCCACCCATGCTTTCTCATTGCTGTCATTTGTGCCAGTATACTTTCCTTGCTGCTACTATTGCCTCCACCTTACTCACCCAATTTTTTATTCTTCAATATAGATGTCAGCCTCTACAGAAAGCCTTCCTTGATTTTCCAAAACTGGAATTGTGTGTCTTTATGTGCTCATTAGCAGCACAGCAGAATGTATTAATCACTATTGAGGCTTATTACATTCTAGTTTAACTTCTGGATTCTCTGTCTCTCAGCAGCTACTATACCCTCACTCATTAGACTACAAAAAGTTCAATTCATAGTAACCACTTAACACAATTTTATTGATAAAAAATAGTAGATTGGTATGAAACAGAATCGGTGAAACAAAAACAAAAACACAACAAATAAACCAACAAAAAGAAACCCATAGTAGAACAGACAACCACCTTCATAGAGATATTATGTAGCTTAATGACGTTATTTGAAGCGATGTGGATTTTCAGGTCTTCTGCCTCAGAGATGAAGTATCTATAAGTGGGTAGCCTAATATATAGTAAGTTTTTTTTTATCTTTTTAAATTTTATTTTCAAATAGTAGTTACAGGGCTATGTAGACATAATCATTGACAACTTTAGGAATTTTATCATAAAAATGACAAATGTGATGGACACATATTTTGAGTTTTGGGTAAAAATCCCCATCATGTTCTATGAATGCAACTGTATTCATTACACATTTATGAGTTAATCACAACTTAATTATCAACAGGGTGTTAAAATTGTTAATTAAATCATTCTTTACCCTTGGGAATGATTTTTTGTGTGTGTTAAAACATCAGTATAATCAATCGGTGTACTGGAAACCAGAGATTTTCGAAACAAACTTTTTTATTAAAAAAGAAGGAGAAATGAGAAGGTATCACATGTGTTTTCTAGAAAATAAAAAGAATAAAATTTCTAAAGCCAGGAAGCCATTCTCCTTAATCTTCATTTTTTTAATACTTACTCTACCCCAGTGGCATAATCATTCAGGAAAGTTTGGAAAGTTCTTTTTTGTTAATGTGGGGAAATTTCCTCTATTGCTCTAACTTACACTAGATGTTGATTAGAAGATTTAAGAACATTAGTGAGTAAGATACAAAATTGCAATGTTCAGAACAAAGTTTAAAATTGTTTTCAAAAATCAAATCTCATGTCATAATAGAATAAAAACATTTAAACATAGAGAAAGGAAAAGGCTCTATAAGGTATGCAATTAAAAGAGCACAGTGAAAGAAGGAAACAAAGGTAAAAAGAGTGAAAGAGGAAAACTACTTTTAATAGCAGGAAATGACATGACACGACAAGAAAAAAACGAAAGAGTAGAAAGACAGATGGGAGAACCAGAAGTGAAAATTAATGACAAAAAGAAGAAGTCCACCTACAGAAGACTGAAAAAAAAAATACAAGGGACAAAATGATCTTCCAATTATAAATGTGTTTCGTTGACCAAATACTGCTATATTTTAAAAAATGCCAGAATAGCTGTATTAGTCTGTTTTCATGCTGTTGATAAAGACATACCTGAGATGGTGAAAAAAAGAGGTTTAATTGGACTTACATTCCACGTGGCTGGGGAGGCCTCAGAATCATGATGGGGGGTGAAAGGCACTTACGTGGCAATGGCAAGAGAAACTGAGGAGGGTGCAAAAGGGGAAACCCCTGATAAAACCGTCAGATCTCGTGAGACTTATTTGCTACCATGAGAACAGTATGGGGGAAACTGCTCCCATGATTTAAATTATCTCTTACTAAGTCCCTCTCACAACACGTGGGAATTGTGGGAGTAAAATTGAAGATGAGATTTGGGTGGGGACACAGAGCCAAACCATATCATTCCACTCCTGGACCCACCAAATCTTATGTCCTCACATTTCAAAACCAGTCATGCTTTCCCAATAGTCCCCCAATGTCTTAACTCATTCCAGCATTAACCCAAAAGTCCACAGTCCAAGGTCTCATCTGAGACAAGGCAAGTCCCTTCCACCTATGAGCCTGTAAAATCAAAAGCAAGCTAGTTACTTCCCAGATACAAAGGGGTACATGTATTGGGTAAATACAGCCATTCCAAATGGGATAAATTGGCCAAAACAAAGGGGTTACATCAAGTCTGAAATCCAGCAGGATAGCTAAACTGTAAAGCTTCAAAATGATCTCCTTTGACTCTGTGTCTTACATGCAGGTCACACTGATGTAAGACATAGGTTCCCATAGTTTTGGGCAGCTCTGCCACTGTGACTTTGCAGGGTATAGCTCCCCTCTTGGCTACTTTCATGGGCTGGTGTTGAGTATCTGTGTCTTTTCCAGGTACACAGTGTGAGCTCTTGGTTGATCTGCCACTCTGGGGTCTGGAGGACAGTGGCCTTCTTCTCACAGCTTCACTCGGTAGTGCTCCAGCAGGGACTCTGTGAGGGGGCTCTGACCCCACATTTCCCTTTCACACTGCCCTAGCAGAGATTCTCCATGAGGGCCCCACCCCACAGCAAACTTTTGCGGGGCATCCAGGCGTGTCCACACATCTTCTGAAATCTAGGTGGAGGTTCCCAAAACTCAATTCTTGACCTCTGTGCTCCTGCAGGCTCGATACCATGTGGAAGCTGCCAAGGTTTGGGGCTTAAAATCATCAGCTGAGCTGCACCTTGGCCCCTATTGGCAATGGCTGGAGCAGCAGGGCACCAGGTCCCTAGGCTACACACAGCATGGGGACCCTTGGCCCCGCCCATGAAACCATTTTTCCCTCCTAGACTTCCAGGACGGTGATGGGCGGGGCTGCTATGGAGACCTGTGATATGTCCTGGAGACATTTTTCCCTTTGCCTTGGGGATTAACATTTGACTCCTTGTTACTTATGCAAATTTCTGCAGCCAGTTTGAATTTCTCCTCAAAAAATGGGTTTTGCTTTTCTACTGCATCGTCAGGCTGCAAATTTTCTGAACTTTTATGCTCTGTTTCCCTTTTAAAATTGAATGCCTTTAACAACACCCAAGTCACCTTTCAAATGCTTTGCTACTTAGAAATTTATTCTGCCAGATACCCTAAAATCATCTCTCTCAAGTTCAAATTTCCTCAGATCTCTAGGGCAGGGGCAAAATGCTGCCAGTCCCTTTGCTAAAACATAACAAGAGTCACCTTTACACCAGTTCCCAACAAGTTCCTCATCTCCATCTGAGACCACCTCAGTCTGGGCTTTATTGTTCATATTACTATCGACAATTTTGTCAAAGTCATTTAACAAGTCTCTAGGAGCTTCCAAACTTTTCCACATATTCCTGTCTCTTTCTAAGCCCTCCAAAGTGTTCCAGTCTCTGACTGATACCCAGTTCCAAAGTCGCTTCCATTTTTTTGGATATCTTTCCAGCAATGCCCACTCTACTGGTACCAATTTACTGTATTAGTTTATTTTCACACTGCTGATAAAGACATGCCTGAGACTGGGAAGAAAAAGATGTCTAACTGGACTTACAGTTGTTCTACATGGTTGAGGAGGCCTCAGAATCATGACAAGAGGCTAAAGGCCCTTCTTACATGGCGGTGACAAGAGAAAATGAGGAGAATGCAAAAGCAAAAACCCTTGATAAAACCATCAGATCTCACGAGACTCATTCACTATGATGAGAACAGTATGGGGTATACTACTGCCATGATTCAGATTATCTCCCACTGGGTCCCTTCTGCAACACATGAGAATTATAGGAGTATAATTCAAGATGTGTTTTGGGTGGGGACACAGAGCCAAACCGTATCAATAGCATTTCCTATATTACATTATTATTCTAATTTTCTTAAGTTAATAGTAAAAAAAAATTCACTTGGACAATTTCAAGACACAACAGAGAATCAAAGTATTGTCAATGCAGTAGTTTCTAATTGGTTGGGCTGAGCACATTACTTTGTATCATTTGTATGCTTAATGGTACATACTATTAGCTGAGTAGATTTTTTCTTATTTATTTATGTATTTATTTATTTATTTATTTATTTATTTTAATGTACTATTTGTTCTCTCCTAAACTGTTATCTGAGTATTTGGAAGCCAAATGACTAAGATTTTCACAAACGGTAAAATAGAGGCACATAGCTTTCTTTTAAGTAAAATGTTGCTTTATCCTCTAACCTCCAGCGTCCCAGGACTAACAACTGATTGCTATTTTTTTCTTTTCTTAGTGCTTTGATTTTTAGTCTGTTAATGATATGCAAATATTTCAGATTTTCTGTTATCCAAATAATACAGTTAGACTATAACAATAAAAATATTAACCTGGAACATTAAAAATACAATTAATAGAACAATTTTAATAGGAGATGATAAGATCTAAAATGTAAACCAGATCTCTCTCTCTCTCCCTCTCTATCTGTATAAACTAATAATGTAGTAATATTACTTTCTTATTTAGCAAAGTAATTACAAAAGTTCATGCTAAATTATGATTTCATAAACAAACACATACCACAGGAGCACAAGTATGGATGGAAAAAAACCATGCTTAATTTCCTAGGTTTAATAGCTTTTAATACAACTCCACACCTATTTGTTGAAATGTGGCTATTTTGAAGGTCCTGTGCTAGAGGAAGCTAAGCCACAGGGAGAGGGAAAGAGATGTAAGAAGAATGCACAGATAGCAGGTCAGGTTATAGTAAGCACTCCAGGCAAAATATCCACATGGGTTATGAAGGGTTCAAACAAAAGCGTTCAAAGGAAGAAGGCATCATAAGCAGCTGGAAAAACCAAGAAATCTAATGGAGAATATGTCATTTGAGATGGGTCTGGAAGAATGAGTAGGATTTTGAAGATAGAGACAAAGGGTATGACTTTTATTTCAACTGCTATTTTTCAGGTTTCAGTAGTCACCATATTTCATTTGATGTTACAAGTTTTAGTGATTTCTTCCTTCATTTCTAGCTTCTTAAATAAACCCTCTGCTACATGACCTCTACGGAGCATTAATCATGCCAAATTAATCACTATTTTCTGGATAAGCCATATATTCTAAAAAAATCACTATGCCGGCCGGGCGCGGTGGCTCAAGCCTGTAATCCCAGCACTTTGGGAGGCCGAGACGGGCGGATCACGAGGTCAGGAGATCGAGACCATCCTGGCTAATACGGTGAAACCCCGTCTCTACTAAAAAATACAAAAAACTAGCCGGGCGACGAGGCGGGCGCCTGTAGTCCCAGCTACTCGGGAGGCTGAGACAGGAGAATGGCATGAACCCGGGAGGCGGAGCTTGCAGTGAGCTGAGAGCCGGCCACTGCACTCCAGCCTGGGCGGCAGAGCAAGACTCCGTCTCAAAAAAAAAAAAAAAAAAAAAAAAATCACTATGCCTCTACTCATACTATTCTCTCTGCTTGCTTCACGTTTCTTCTTTTCCCTAAAGTAGGCTGCGAACAAATATAGAAGGCTTGGTTCATTTTCCATGTCTTCCTTGACCCCCACCTCGAAGAAGTGTGTGTATCTCACAGGTATTTCCAAATCCCTCTATATGTTCTTTGATTATTGTCTCTCACATTTTATCCATTTATCAAGGAACAAACTTGTTCCTTCACACAGAGAGGTTCTTAAGTAAGGGCAGGAGAAGCCGTATGGGTATCCTCCCGCCCAGGCTGTCAGGTGGTCAGTATTCGGTCTGTATACACTCTGATGCAATCAGTTTTTGAAGGAAGGAACGGTGAGCGCAAACAGAACCAGAGCTTGTTTAGTAGGGTTCATATAAGCAGTGGTTCTTAATGAAAAAAAAAAAAAAAAAAAAAAAAAAAAAAAAAAAAAAAAAAAAAGACCCTGGTGTCTCGGGCTCACTTCTTCCTCCGTGTGAATCACTAATAGGAGCGGACCGAAGGCTGAGGCCAGGCCACCTGGAAGCCCACAACGCTGCTAGTAGCAGCAACAGCAGTAATAGCAACTCACTACTGTAAAATCCTCAGTGCGTTTCGATGTTCCTTCCCTGTCATCTAAATGCTTCTCTTCAGCGGCCTAAGGTGGCCCTTCATTTTTCCCCGAGTTCAGGGAAACACCTCCCTTCTTTCAGAATGTGAGAAAAAAATGGGATTTTCCTGGGGCTGAGAGTGGGGATTCCCTTTCCAGAAACGTGCAATTTTTTCATCCCGCCCACCTGGACCGAAGGCGATCAAAGAGAGGGAGCTGGTGGCATATTGGAACACTCCAAGCACCCTGGCCCCCCTCCTTCCAGAAAAGGGTCTGGAGCCCCGCAATCCGCTAATTAGCTCGCCCCCATTGGTTGTCCCCAAGGCACCCCCGTGCCGTCACTGTGCTATGCTAATGAGGGGGAGTCTCATTGGCTGGGCCTTCAGCTCCAGCTCCGCAGGGAGATTGCGGGGAGAGCCGGGTTGGACGCGTCTGGGGCCGAAACCCACCGCCCCCGACTCCCGCCAGCTCTGGGCTGTGCCGGGTGCAAGCCCGCTCGAGAGAACAGCAGCGGCCGGGCTGCTGCCCTCTGGGAGGATCTGCCACCTGCCTTTAAGGAAAGTGCTTCACCATCAAGTGGCGCTCACTCCCACCCCTCTCCCCTCTTTCTAGGCACCGCGCGTCTTTTTCGGCGAAGTAACTTTTTATACTCGCCTCCCCCTGGTCCTGGGGACCAGAGGCGGTGCCGAGCCTGGGGGCGGTTCCTTGGCAGCGTTGATTCTTGTCAGAGCCAGACTTTTGCTCCTGGGTTGGGTTTGCATCATCCCCATTACACCCTCAGGAAAGAGGAGCCAGCCCCCTTTCAAGCCTTAGCTTCCGGCTCCAAGCCGACCCCCTCCCCCTCCCTGTCCCCTTCCCCTTCTCCCATCCCTCTCTGGGCCACAGCGTCTTGTTAGTCCTCTCCCTCTACTCCGCAATATTTTCTTTCTTTCTCCCTCCTCTCCTCCATTTGTTGTTTGATGTTTCCCACTCTTTGAGGAAGGATGGTTGATTTGGAGAGCGAAGTGCCCCCTCTGCCTCCCAGGTACAGGTTTCGAGATTTGCTGCTAGGGGACCAAGGATGGCAAAACGATGACAGGTGAGTGGTGTGGTGGAGGATTGTTCTGTAAATATTGCTGAAAAAGAGACGGAAATGGGAGGGCCGAAGTGGGGAAAGGAGGGAGAAAAGGAAAACGGAGCCAGAGAGGGAGACTAAGGCTGGGGGAGGGAGTAAAAGAGACTCTGATTTGTCTCTCCATTTTGACTCTACAGAACTGTTGCTATAGATAAGGAACTCCTTTTCTTTACACTTTTCTTATTCTTGCAAGGTATTTATTGCATTCATTTGGTGCTTATTCTTTTGTCTATCTATGCTTTTCTAGGATGTGTATAAGGCTGGTATCAGAGGTACAATACACCCAAATGGTATGCAAGATCAGTTCCAAAAAATTTGCGTTTTTTCCTTAGGTGTGGTTAATCAAACTCAAAATTGCATGCAAGTTGTTTGAAAAAGCACATTAGAAACTTAAAATCTCCTGAGTTTATTTACCTACTCCTTGTCTGTGTTGTCTTGAGTAGGTGTCTACTTGTCACTGGAAATTTTATGCTGTTTAAACATTTGGAGTTTTGGGTAGACAATTGGTTTAAATATGTAACAGGTAGTTAGTGAAAATGACAACCGTTTTAAAAGAATATACTCACTTTGAACAGGTAACTCTGACCATTATGAATAATGGTGTTTGTATAACATGATACAACCTTTTCATAACTAGTATATTTTTTTAACTGAAACAGCATATATGTCTCAAAATTACAACTAAGTTTCAAAACTAGAATATTTATTGCTAGCAAAATATTGTTCATATGTTTTATTTATAGCACTACTGCTTTGCACAAACTTCTGAAATTCCTCTATTTCTGTCTCAAGCACATTTTGTATTTCAGCGAATTTAGTATTTTCTGGAATAGTCATCCCATATATCGCATGCCACGTTTCTTTGTTTTAAAATAATACGTGTATACTAACTAGGTTCTTAACTCAGTTGAAATGTTTCATTGAAGTTTAGTTTAGTATTGATGTTCTATTTTAATTATATAAAAGACCCATTATTGGTCCAATCCAAAATCCCCTTCTCATTCACCACTGACCAATACACTCTGTTTCTTTTCTCCACCTTTTCAGCTCCCCATATCAACTACTGTCTCTACACACCCAGGATTTTATCTTGAGCATAAATTATGGGCATCTCGTTTGGTCTCATATTAGTAATTTGAAGGGAGATGGATGTTTTGTAGAGGATATTTTGATTCAATCTCTTTTAGGCAAAAGTACACTTATTGGCTAAAAATCTAAAGAAGTAATACCAATTTCTCAGTATTTTTGTGAAGTGTTTGAGTAAACTGAAGATAAAGAAAATAATTTTTAAGTGAATTTGTAATACAAATTGACATTTAGATAAACTGTATTAGCCTGGTTAAATGACTTTTTAAGTGTAGCATGGTGTTCCTAGTGACTGAATGTACATTTAGTTCAGGACCTCAGGATGATTATATAGAATAGAAATCCTCTTTGGAGAAAGTGTGAGATAGATAAACACATAAAGCCCATACTTTGGTTATAGTGATGGTATTGTTGCTTGTTTGTTTTAAATATCATATCCAATATGTTAATTTTCATGTGGTTGCCCTCATTTTTTTAAGGATGCTGCAGAAATATTTTAGTAATTAAGAATTTTGGTTAGTTGAACACTGCTTAAATGGATCACTGCTATATTAAAAAAGTTTTGCAGAATGGTTAAAATGTTATATTATGTTAAAAGGTCATGCTAGCCCAACTTTAACTTAAAAAGCAGGCCACATTTGCCACTAAAATGCATTATTAAACATTTAAGACAATCATTCAACCATTTTTAAGGACTTGGCTAATTTTGTGGCTTCACGGAAAACTGTTTTTTGATTGTGGTTCCATTTGTTGTTAATCTTTGAAGGCAAGATACTTGGAATCAAGGAAACCCAGACTTCAGTCCTTGGCTGTTTCCTTCACTAGATGAGTGGCCTTGGGAAAGTCATTCAGCCATTATGAGATTCAACAATCTTATTTTTTTATAATGGGAATTATACTATTTATCTTATAAAACTGTGACAAGAGGAAGGATGGAGAGGCACAGAACTAACATTTAGTTGGAACTAAGTTCTCCCAGGTTCTTTTAACTGTGTGATATGTTCTCTCTTAGTTAAACTCTGAATAGCAGGTAATTATGTTAGGCACAAAGAAACTGAAATTTTGGTAAATTTAATACTTGTCTTGGATATTATATCTTATCAGTGTAAAGATGACTCTTCAGTTCAGCTCATTGTTATTCAAATCCTCAAGAAATTCTTAAGTTCTTTTCATTTAATTTATTTGAACTTATAAGAATAATTTACAGCACCTAGCATTGTTTAGGTGCTCATTAAATGTTAGTTCCCTTGTTCACTTCTGATTTGCTGTTTGCAATCCTTTTTTTTTTTTTCCTTTTCAAAATCCTAAGCCAATATGTGGTAGGTGAAGTCATCTTCCTTGTCTATACTATGGTGACAAATTCCTCTTTGTAATTACGCCTGAATAGCAATCTTATTCTACTCAGTTATCTTCTTGGACTTAATTCCTATAGAGTTGAGGAGGAAGCCCTCTTTCATGTAGGAGTAGGTAGGTCATTTCCAACAACAGATACATTTAGTGTTCTGCCCATATTCTCAAAGCAACTTTCATTGAACACCTCCTGCATGAAGTTTTCTCCCCACCACCAACCTCAGGTGCACACAAGTCCTGCTTGGAGAAAAAGCTAGAGTGTCACTGAGTAAATAGGCTATTTCTGAATCAATACTTTTGGTTCCTTGCTCCTCAGCTTGGATAATTCTGAAGCATATTCTACACGGTGTCCAAAGGGACTGAGCTCCACTTGCCCGCAGTGATAACTGGCTTAATACTGAAAGCTTTATTGGCTTCTGTCTCTCTTCTCCCCTACTGGTATTTTATTTGTGATCAATTCCCAAATAAACTGCTTCTGCTGCAATCCTATCTCAAGCTTACCTTCTGGCAGAATCTGAATCAAGATAGCTGTCTTCTGGATCTAGAGAGCCACATCCTTGTAATGATGGAGGAATTGTGTTCCAAATGTAGGAACATAAACACTTCTACCTTGTTCCTCGCTGTAAGAATTTCAAACTCCGGCCGGGCGCGGTGGCTCACGCCTGTAATCCCTGCACTTTGGGAGGCCGAGGCTGGCGGATCACAAGGTCATGAGATCGAGACCACGGTGAAACCCCGTCTCTACTAAAAATACAAAACATTAGCCGGGCGCGGTGGCGGGCGCCTGTAGTCCCAGCTACTCAGGAGGCTGAGGCAGGAGAATGGCGTGAACCCGGGAGGCGGAGCTTGCAGTGAGCCGATATCGCGCCACTGCCCTCCAGCCAGGGCCACAGAGGGAGACTCCGTCTCAAAAAAAAAAAAAAAAAGAATTTCAAACTCCATCTTAGGTCATAGTTGATTGGCATATGAAAATGAATGAAGCATATCATAGATACTCAAATGGGTGTTGTTAAAGATATAATATTGATGGTCCTGTTAGGATATAGGAAGTATGTATTCCATACCATAGATTTTCTGTGAACCAACTTTGGATAAGTAGGTCACCGAAATTTATATTGTGCCACCTTTTGTGTAGGTATAAACACATACACATACACTGGCATAATGTACATGTAATGTATATAGTGTATATGTAAGAGATCTGCATTGTTTTTGTAATATATGTATTATAAAATATTGCATATGATATGCTAAAAATTGTGTATTGTTATGTAATGCATCATATATTACAAATATGTGTGATGAATAATATATTATAATATATGTAATGAATATATATGTGTGTGCATTATCTTAATGCTATCCTTATATAATTGCTTCTCTCTCATTTGCACTCTGATATCATTTTCTGAGTAGGACATATGGGAATAGGGTTAGACACAGCAGTGCAGAGAACTTAGCACATGGATAACACTACTTCTGTGAGGCCACAAAATAAATCTGAGAGTCGCTAAATGAGAATATTGCTTATGTGTAGGGATGTCTTTTGTATATACAATGCACACTTACTTGTTTGACATCCTGAGTAAAAACCAAAACTCTAATTCAAATGATTTGTATGATATGTCTTTAATGGCCATGTATTCATTCAGCTAATATTTGAATGTTTGCTACATCTCAGAGCCCCATTAAGTTAGGTTTTGGGACAAATATGGAAAGGAATATGAAATGGTGCTCAGTCTAGAGGAGGTCACAGATATGATAAGAGGTTAATTCACCCCAGAATATTGACAGTATTGTTTATGTTATGATGATGTCCTTATAGAATTTCCATTTTAAGACTGTCAAGACGATTCTGCACCATTTGCAGAAAGGATATTCAGCATTTACTTGAAAATAAAGTAGTTGAAGTCACATATTAGAGATGGCTGAAGGCATTCAACATTCAATATTCAACTCCTGGCACTAAACCATCTTCCTGCCTTGGCATCCCAAAGTGCTGGGATTATAGGTGTGAGCCACTGCTCCAAGCCTGTTTTCTGTTTTAATATTTCTACGATTCACAAAGCAATAAAGATTTAGGGTATTCTCCTGCAGTTAAAGACTGATAAGTTACAGGTTTTAAAAGTCGTCAGACACTTATACAAGCCTTCTCCTGTTTCATCATGATTTAGTAATTTTAAACTTTGGAACACAATGCACTTAATGTGAATAAATTGTCGCAATTCCAATTACTGTTAATGGAAAATCCTCAGTTGTAGCCATAGAAGAGAAAGTCATTTATTTAATTAAGACCATCATAGTTTTCAAAAATCAGGTCACTTGTTTCAAATCCAATAATTTCATGTATACCTGTTGTATTTTATAGGTGGCCTTTAGAAGTAATTAAAGGAAGTCAACTAATGCATTGTAGTTGTTAAAACGTTAAAGGATTTGAACACAGTACAAGTCAATCCAATTAACAGTTTAAGAGGTATTTATAAAAATAGATAAATATTTCAACAGCATTTGGAATATGTGTAATTTTAGATATAAACTGCAAAATATATTGCTTTACATAATCAAATTCAGTTGTGAGAATGGGTTTTGGATTGGCATATTAAACATTTTACAAATTACCAATTTTATACCCCATAATAAATTATATATTGTTTTGAAAAGCAGCCATTTCTTGTAAAATATTTATTCTAAATTTTAAGTTCAGGTTAGTAAAGACAATTTTAAATTTTTGAGTGCTGTTAAAATGAATGACACATTATTTTTACTCTTTAATCAGATAGTGGCATCAACTATGCATATACAACGTCTGCAAAAATGATTTAAACATTTACTTTAGGAAGAGTTTAGACAATCCTGTGTTTCTTATCAATATCGACTATATTATGAAAAAATCCACATTAGAAAATTAGAAACTTAAACAGGTAATGGTATAAAAAATAGACTTTGAATATATATAGTGTAATACATAAAATGCAGAGAAAAGATTATTACTTAGTAATTATTGTTTTTCAATCGCTACTAAGAATTCAGACATCAATATTTTATATAAAACACACAGAGTTCTTTTCTTTTGACCAACTCTTATAAATAAAATTGAAATGTTACTTTTCAAATTACTGATACTTTGTTTTTAAAGTCTGATTCAAGTTAACAGCTATCATATGTCCACTTTCTGTACTTGGTTATATATTAGCAGTACTTCTGTGAGTGACTTAATCGCTTCCCCGGGGTTCCACTTCTGAATACTGTCACATTCGGTATTACGTTGCAATATATGAATTTCTTGGGGACACCAACATTGAGATCATAGCAATCAATCATTTTGTCATCGGTGGTTCCTCTGTTTTTATTAGAGTATTCATGTATTGCCTATGTCATATTATTTATTATGCACCATGCTTGTCTAAGTTATCTTTAGAAAATAGAGCAAAAAGCAACATTTTTTACAGTGAAATGGTAACCAGTTGCTTTATATACTTATAATTTGAAATTAAGTTAACTTGGCCTTTTTCTGAGCAATATTTAATGTTGAGCAGTATCCTTCATCAAGATGTCTTTTTTCTGAGTTTTAAATTTATAATTAAAATTTTCTCTGCAAAAGCAATCAAAACAATAAATAATTATCCAGAAAGACAATTATTTTTAATCTTTGACAATCCTTGATTGGATATGGGATTTTTTTTATGGGTCATAGGAAAAAAACCCTTTTCACAGGATCTTAATCATTAGCAATTGAGTTGTAATTTAAGTAACAGACATCTATCTAAACATTGTGAGATAATGAATAGGATAAACTGTGTCCACATTGATAACAATATATTATAGTCATCTGCTCAACTTCTTTTTGAAATTAGGACGGATATGAATGTCAGACATATTACCAAAGAAATAAGACTTTTAGATAAAATATTGAGGAATAAAAATGCAGTATGGGGCAATTTATCTTTTATGTTGCTTTGTAATCTTATGTGGCAATTCTGAAAAAAAAATTGAAGTAGGCTAAAATACAGGGTCAGAGAATTGGTATGATGGCTATAAAATTGGTGAAACACCATCATTATAAGCGGATTAAAATAACCACTGTATCAGTAGAGCCAGTTATGTTTTTGCTAAATAACATCTCCCTACAGAAACTTCTGACAGATTTGGATATATTGGTCTTTATCATTTCAAAATTTAAATGATAGCCTGCAGAAACCCTTAACAACATTGGCATCATTCTTTCACAGATATTAAACACCTACTAATTATCAAGAAGCACACTAAGCACTAGGGATAAAATTGTGAGCAAAACAGACCTAGTTCAGATGTAAATGATTTTACAGTAGTGGAAACCGATATTAGATTTAAAAATACATACATGAACTTAAATACAGTTGTGCTAGGCTATAAAGGAGAATTGCACAACGTTATGAGAGAGCATGATGGAAGATGAGTCTAGTCTGGCAGATGAAATGGTGGTCTGGGGAAAGTTTTCAAAGAAATCTGTGTTGAGATCAAGCTCTAAGGATGAGAAGATGCTGGTAGATTAAATGGGAAAAGAATATTTCAGGCTAAGGAGCAGCTTGCCCAAAAGGCCAGTGTCGGGAGAGAGCGAGGCATTTTCAAGGAACTGAGGAAAGTCAGGAGGCATTCGGAAGTATGGGTCTGGAGTTCAAGAGACCAAACTGGGCCTTACATGTGGCCTTGTTACTGAAGCCATCCATAGCTATGGAGAAAATCACTTACAGAAGAGAAGGGTGGGCCTGGAGCACTGACACAATTTCATACTCAGCACAAAGTCAAAATTGGTTGGGTGGGGTTGTAGACGGTAGGATGCAAGTGAAGGTGGGGAACTTTAAGTCTCTTCTCATCTTGAGTTTTCTGCTTATGTAGAGTAGAGATGGATATGCAGGGCCAGAAACTTCTTCAGAAGTAGAAGTGGTGGTGGTGTGTGAAAGTTTAGAGGTATCAGCAAATGATCAAACTTTATGAATAAGCAAATTGTCAATATTGAGCATAGATACTGTTTTACTCTTGCAATTAAATAAAACATAGAACACTTGTTACTCTGTCAAACATGCAATGTAATCCATATCAAGAATGGATATCTAATATACACGTATTACTATTATTGTGCTCCAGAACATAGAAACCAAGCGTGGCTGATGTGTAGGGGACAATCGCTGGCAGCGCATCTCCAACTCTTTGACCTCTTTCCTCTTTAGAGTCTCAGCTGTACCTCTCTTCCAATCAGTGTTTCAGTAGTCTCAGCACTACGGCAATCATGCCACAGCCTTAAAGGGTGAGAACCATATCCCTCTGTGTATGCATTCCTTGAGTTCAGAGTTGTATTACTTCCAATTTTCACAGTATGTAAATATGGGTACGAAATGGACTTGGCATATAAAGCCAGAAAACTGTAAATCTAAGAAACAGTGAACTGGTTGTTCTTGGCTTTCTTGCACTGGACTTACATGTAATCATAATGATGAATTGTTATTACAAGGGCATACTTAGCCAACTTGTAAACCACTGTGTAAATAGGGATAAAAGCGGATTAACACATTTGGACCTCATTTAACTCTCTGTGGGAAAACTTGTAGATTGTCCACATATTACAAACAACTAGTTGTTAACAACGAGGGCCAGATGTCTAGTTTAATAATGGACAAATCTGTCAAAAATTGAAATACTACTCTGTCCCATAGGGATCAGATAGGGTGATCAGCAAGCTGCACAGGTTCCATTAAAGAGTGATGGTAATGACTTCCATCACTGCCACACTATGTGGTGATTACATTGGCAAATTATAGATGGAAGCTGTCAGTATTTTGTTTCTATTTCTTACCTTTCTTGCTCACAAGAGTTTATGTGCTATTTCATCCATTTCCAATAAAAATGCAAAAGATAAGGTGAAAATGTATGATCATATTGAGTATAGTATTTATCGTAACATCAGAGAACATTTACCAAGTACTTAGCATGTGTCAAACATTTTTCTAAGCAGTTACATATATTACTTTATTTAATCTTTATACCAATTCTGAGAAATTCTATTATTTTTCCCATTTTACAATTGAATCAACCAAGGTACAGAAATATATAACTTGTTCAAAGTCACATAACCTGTAAGAGGTAACTAGAATCTAATTATTATGCCCATTCACAACACTTACAACATACACAAATGCGATTTAATGCTATTTGAATAATAGGAAGAACAAAATTCAAACAAATTTAAAGACTTTTGAAGTCAGAAAAATCACACAGCTCTTGCATCCCCATAGGCCAGTGTTATAATGATTTGATTGAAATAAGTGTTAGGGAATTTTTGAAGTTGGTCATACTTTCTGAAGGAAAAAACGCTTTTCCCTCTAGATGTACAGCATGGTTCTTCTGACAGTCTAGAGAAAGTAGAATGAAATGGAAAATTAGCAAAACAAACTAAGGCAATGGTTTTATTTGTGTGTTTATGGGAGTATAGATTATTGATTGATTGATTGAAATCAGGTAAAGGTAATTAGTATTCCAGGAACAAAATAAAAACAGTTGCTTAGCAGAATGGTTAATATGAAAAAGGAAATGAATGATAAATGAATCATGAGCACATATCAATCAAAAAGGCATCATGTAAGATCAAACAGTTAACTTACTGTTTTAAAATGTCCATTTTGAATGCTTTGGCCAGGGTCATTCACTTCTTTGCTACTTTAGGTAATCCACAATTATTATTATTATTTTATAGCTAGGTTTGTTTTTCAATGTTTTTCTCAGTAGGACTTTAGGATTTCCTGTTTATGCTTCCATCTCCTGAAGTATTTGTGCCAGTGTGAAATTGATTTTTTTCTCAACACTGTACTGGTGATAATGAAAACACTATGCAGGAATGTTATGAAATTTACATATCATAAGGTGAAGTTACTTGATTTAGGGCTTAACACTTAGGCCTACTTATTAGTATGTTCTGCCTGTTTTGAAGATTTGCAGTGGTTCACAGAAATTCATGCAATAGCACAGAATAAATAGAAAGTACAACAGAATGAAAAGATAATAAGGAAAAAAACCAAGTTAGGTGTATGTAGGTTCATAGTATGACTTCCATGAATTTGTATGTATTTACTGAAGATGGGTTGTAAAGTTAGCCAGAGCAAAGACAAGGGCATGACCAGTCGCATAAGACGAGGAATGAAGTAGTAGTTCAGAAGAAGCTCAGCTTTCCTTGGGGCTCAAATTTAAAGCAAATTTATCCTGTGGATCTTTGGTTAGTGTACAGTATTCTTATTCACTCTCCTATCATGAAATAGCAAGTTTCATAAGACTCATAACATTCTCACTCCCTGGTGCTGATATAACTAGAGAGAATTATTTTCTTAAAGTAGATCTACAGGACACAACCAGTACTGTATTTCAGGTATATCCTATAGGACAAAAAAAAAAAAAAAAAAAAAAAAAGTACATGAGGTTACTGATTGATTATATTATTGATATATTGTGTACAGTGTACACTGCTCAGTCTTTCAATCTTCCTTAAGAACCTTTTAATCTTCCTTAAAAAAGTTTTTAACTTTCCTTACAAATCTTTTTTTTTTTTTTTTCTTTTTTAAGGATAGGTGGCTTTGATTAATAATAAAGAGATTGAAGTTACAAAGTTACATTCATTTTTTGGGGGGGTGTGGGAAGGGCAGAGTCTCTCTCTGTCGCTCAGGCTGGAGTGCAGGGGCGCGATCTCGTCTCACTGCAAGCTCCGCCTCCCGGATTCACGCCATTCTCCTGCCTCAGCCTCCTGAATGGCTGGGACTACTGGCTCCCACCACTACGCCTGGATAATTCTTTGTATTTTTAGTAGAGACGGGGTTTCACCGTGTTAGCCTGGATGGTCTTGATCTCCTGACCTCGTGGTCTGCCACCTTGGCCTCCCAAAGTGCTGGGATTACAGGCGTGAGCCAACACGCCCGGCAGAAGTTACATTCTTTGTTGAGAACCTGATATGTAAATGTAGTCAATAGATACTATAATAGAATGGCTGTCCTTTGATGGAGAACATACTAGGATTCTAACCAAAACACAAGCCTGAATTATGTTTATTCTCTCCTTTTTACCTATATTGTACTAATTAATTTATTTTCTTTTTCCACTAGTGTCCAAAGTAAATATACAATTTAATGTTCTATTAAGACTTTGTAAGGGCTGGGTGGGGTGGCTCATGCCTGTTATCCCAACACTCTGGGAAGCCAAGGCAACAGATTGCTTGAGCCCAGGAGTTCTAGATCAGACTGGGAAAAATGGCCAAACCCCATTACTGAAAAAGGACAAGACATTAGCCAGGTGTGGTGGTATGTGCTCTAATCCCAGCTACTTGGGAGGCTGACATAGGAGGATTGCTTCAGCTTGGGAGGATTGAGGCTGCAGTGAGCCGTGATCACACAGTTGCACTCCAGCACAAGACCCTGTCTCAAACAAACAAGCAAACAAAATAAATAAATAAAAAGTAAAGACTTTGTAAGAATTCTGAGTTTGGTTATTAATATAGCCCTATACAGTCAGCCTTCTCATAGCCATGGGTTTTGCATCTGTGGATTTAACCAATCATGGAGGGAAATTGTTTTTAAAAAACAAATAATACCATCAAAAAGTGGGCAAAGGACATGAATAGACAAGTCTCAAAACAAGACACACAAATAGCCAATACACATGAAAAAATGCTCAACATCACTAATTATCAGAGAAATGCAAATTAAAACCACAATGTGATACCACCGTACTACCACAAGAATGGCCATGATTATGAAGTCAAAAAACAATAAATGTTGGCATGGATGTGGTGAAAAGGGAACACTTTTATACTGCTGGTGGGAATGTAAATTAGTACAACCACTGTGGAAAACAGTATGGAGATTCCTTGAAAAACTAAAACTTGAACTACTATTTGATTTAGCAGTCCCACTACTGGGTACCTACTCAAAGGAAAAGAAGTCACTATGTGTTTGAAAACGACACATGCACATGCATATTTATAGCAGCACTACTTGCAGTTGCAGATATATGGAACTGACCTAAGTGCCCATCAACCAACAACTGGATAAAGAAAATGTTACACACGTATATATATATGTGTGTGTATATATACACGTATATATATATACACGTATGCACACACACACACACACACCCCCTATGGAATACAACTCAGCCATAACAACAAACAAAATAATGTCTTTTGGAGCAAATTGAATGGAGCTGGAGGCCATTATTCTAAGTGAAATAACTCAGGAATGGAAAACCAAACACCATATGTTCTCACTTACAAGTGGAAGCTAATCTATGAGGATGCAAAGCCCTGAGAGTGATATAATGGACTTTGGAGACACGGGGGGAAGGTTGGGAGGAAGGGTGGGGGATAAAAGACTATATATTGTGTGCAGTGTACACTGCTCAGGTGATGTGTGCACTAAAATCTCAGAAATCACCACTAAAACACTTATCCCCATAACCAAAAACCACCTGTAACTCAAAAACTATTGAAATAAAAATAAAAATGAGAAACCTACTACAAAAATGCAAATGAAAAGCCAGTACAGTATTGCAATTATTTACGTAGCATTTACATTGTGCTAGTTATTATAAGTAATCTAGATTTATACTTGATGGGAGGGTATGATTAAGTTATGTGCAAATGTTATGTCATTTATATCAAAGACTTGAGCATTTGTGGTTTTTAGTATCCCCAGGGGTCCTGGAACCAATCCCCTCTAGATACCAAGGAATGACTGTTTATATGTGCATAGATAGAGATATATATGAAGTACATGACTATTATGGCCAACTTCTGGTTGCTAAGTAATTCATATCATATGAATAACCTCAAACTAGTGCAGCTTTTTAATTTATCTATCATCTTTAATATCACCATAATTATTTCAATTATAGTGAATTAATATCATTAATTCATTAATATCAATTCCTTAATATCAATATAATTATTTCAATTCTCCATTTCAAAAACTTACAGTAGATTTGTACTATTTTTTCAAATTCCTTCCTCAATTAGGTATTGAGCTCTGCCTATTGTTTCTTGGTACAGTTTCATTCTATCTTATTTAAATTACTACAGCGCTTGCCAGCGTAGCTCTTTATTCCAGGTCTGTTTTATGCACCCTATCTACAGTAGTCTTCAATGCTTAACTCGAGCCTCAGTCAACCTATGCATTTTCATCATAGTCTTCTTAAACATGATTTTACCATGTCATATTCACATTTAAAGACCTATGGTATGTCATTAATGCTATTATTTGAAATTTAAACTGCTCAGCTCAACATTCAAAGCTCTTTATTAATCAACTTTTCTTCCTAAAATGCTTTTTGAAATTTGATCTGTGTATTTATTCACAGAAATCATCTCTTTTTTCACAAGCTGATGTCTGCTTTTTGCTTGTGTCATACCATGATCTGAGGCTATCTGGTATCAGGCCACCCCCTTTTTCATTACCAGACTCTAAATTGGATGCAGTACCAGAGTTATTAACGACATTTTGAAATCACTCCAATTAATCCATATATTCTACATGCCATTATTTTGTTTTATAATTATGCTTATATTTTTGAAGGTGTAACATAACTTTCTAGGGGTAAAACCAGGTCTTTAATTCGTTTTGGATCCTTCTACATTATTTAACACAAGTAGTCCATACAAAGTCTCCAAGAATTTTAGTTCTGTGGTATAAAGAAGATATTGCCAAAAGAAAAAGAAGTAAGTCACAGCTATGAATATATAGGCCACCACATATATACATATGTACATATTACAATAAAAATGAGTCATTTGAATTAAAATTCTTATCCCCCTTAGAAACAAAATAGTTTTCAATGTTCATTATAAGCCTAGGTATCATAGTTTAAGGTATTTGACTTGAAAATGTCTTTTCCCCATCTAATTTAATATTCACAAGGAGCTTTTCTGTGGAAATAGCAAAGCAGAATGTGTTCCAGTCCATAATTCATACTGTGACAGTTCAAATGACTGTTAAAGTGAATTCTGAAATTTACATAGGGAATTGCTCAGTGAAAACCATCAATCTGCTTGACAGCCAGCAGTGCCATTGTCCAAGGGACATGTGGAGGTGTTGTAAATTATCAACTCCATCTCATACTCACATAGGTAATGATAGTAATACAGAGTTGAGATGAACGGTATTGAATTTTGTGTGTGTGTGTGTGTGTGTGTGTGTGTGTGTATGTTGGTCTTCTGTAAAAAATTTTTTCTTTTCCTTATTGAGAAACAGTGCTTATAATAGTTTAGGGTCTGTTTAGTTTTGCAGTGTTAGTATGAATAAAGAGTGATTTTCTTGAAGAATCAAAAGTATGTAAAATACATCTGTGACCATTATCTAAACAACGTGTTCTAAAAATTCCAATAGAAGGTACGTTATTCAAAAACATGTACATTCCTATTATTATATGTGTACAAAGTCAGATCTTTTGTGGGGTTTTTTGTTACATTTTAATTTTTAATTTTTGTGGGTACATGGTAGGTGTACATATTTTGGGCGTTCATAAGATGTTGGATACAGGCATGCAACATGTAATAATCACATCATGGAAAATGGGGTATCCATCCCCCCAAGCATTTATCCTTTGTGTTACAAAAAAAATCCTATTATATGCTTTTAGTTATTTTTAAAACCAATCCCACTACTGGGTGTCTACCCAGAGGAAGAAAAATCATTATACAAAAAGATACTTGCACATGCATGTTCATAGCAGCACAACTCACAATTGAAAAAAATTGGAATCAGCCCAAATGCCCATCAATCAAAGAGTGGAAAAAGAAAAAAAAAAAATATATATATATATGTGTGTGTATATATATATGTATATATATGATGGAATACTACTCAGCCATAAACAGGAATGAATTAATGGCATTTGCAGCAACCTGGATGGAATTAGAGACTATTATTCTAAGTGAAGTAATTCAGGAATGCAAAACCAAACATCATAGGTTCTCACTCATATGTGGGAGCTAAGCTATGAGGATGCAAAGGCATAAGAATGATACAATGGACTTTGGTGACTCAGCAGCAAAGGGTGGGAGGGGGGTGAGGGATAAAAGACTACAAACTGGCTTCAGTGTATACTACTCAGGTGATGGGTACACCAAAATCTCACAAATTGCCACTAAAGAACTTACTCATGTAGCCAAATACCACGTATTCCCCCCAAATTTTATAGAAATAAAAATTATTTTATTAAATTAATTTATTAAATTATCTTAAAATAATTTTTATTAAATTTAATATAAATTTTTTATAGAAATAAAAAAATAAAAAATAAAAGTACATTTAAATTATTATTGACTGTAGATTCCCTCTTGTGTTATTAAATACTAGGTCTTATTCATTCTTTCTATCTCTATATATGTATTTTTAAATATATATTTTTATATGTGTATATACGTAGATATGTATCTGATTATATGTATGTATATATACATATATGTATTTCTAACTGTATATATGGTTAGAAAGCATTTGATAGCACATATATTAATATATAACTTTAACTATACATAAAATTATAACTATATAAATACATTTATATATTTTATATAGTTTGAAAGTTATATATTAATATATCTATATATAGTTTGAAACTTATATATTAATATATGTGCTATAAATATAAATATATAAATATACAGTTAGAAAGAATAACATTATATATTTATATAAATATATACATTTCTTTTTTACTTTTGTTACCCATTAACCATCCCCACCTCCTCTCCCAAAACCCTCACACTATCCTCCCAGCATCTGCTAAACATTCTTCTACTTTCTGTCTCCATGCCTCAGACTCCAGAGGAGCTGGGAGTACAGGCGCATGCCACTACACCTGGCTAATTTTTGTATCTTTTTGTAAAGACAGGGTTTCGCCATGTTGCCCAGGCTGGTCTTGAATTCCCTGCCTCAAGTGATCCACCAGCCTCATCCTCCCAAAGTACTGGGATTACAGGTGTGAGCCACTGCGCCTGGCCTGAGATCTCCTTTCAACATGAGATTTGAAGGTGGTGTAACATCTCAACCATATCAATAAGGAAGAGAACATACCTCTAAGTTGTGGTTGAGGTGAACTCGATTTTACTGCCAAGTAACGTGAAAATATCAATTTATAAACAGAAGCTTTGTTTTACTTAAAATTTTGAAGTAGATCAACCATCAGGATTTTGTGAGTGATGGAGCCCTTGCCCACCCCCAGCTCATCACCAAAAAGTCGTTTTCACCTGGAGAAGCATGTCCTACATTATCTGGAAGGGCAGTGAAGGAAAGAACGAGGGTAGTGCCAGGGTCTGTGAGGAAGCATGAAAGCAAGGCTCTGGAGGAGGAGTGCAGGCTTGGGGCTGTCACCTGAAACCTGGCCTCCACTGCAGTGACCATTATACTATTTACCTTTCTTATAACAAGCCATCTCATAATTAGAATCTGTTCTGCTTGTTAACAAATATTATCTGTCAGTGGCTGGCATCTGTTGATCACTTGTGGCAAATGTGGGATTTCTATACAGTTCTTTTTTACCCTCACCCTTTTGTATTTTTGCTCACTTGGCATATTTTAAATGCCTTATGTGAAGAAGAGCTATACTCGGTCAAAAGTGTGGGAAAAGTAAAGATTGACAAGTAGCAGCATTCTTGGCTTTATTCCTTTCAATATGTCCTTTAACATTTTGGTGATTTCCCAAAGACTAGAGGGTCACAGTGTGTTTACTTTGTATTTATTTTTTATTTGTATAAATTTAAGGGATACAAATGCAGTTTTGTTACAGGGATATACTATGTAGTGGTAAAGTCTTGGCTTTTAGTGTAGCTAAAACCTGTATAATGTATATTGTACTCTACACACTATTTTTAAAACAACAATGGCTACAAAAATGTGTTCTCTGGCATTGGAATGAAGAAAGCAAGAGGAATGTTAGAGTTACTCTGTTTAGAAGGTTTAGGAGTACACTGTAGGTAATACTTAGTAAAAATTGATTTAGAAATCTATATGCATAAATTGAATAACTTTTAATGAAATGGGATGAGTATGATAGACGGTAGGTTCAATAACTGACAGAATGAATGAAAGGGACAATTCAGTGTATTCAAAACACCTACAGAGAGCCAAGAATATCAAGAATGTGGAATAGTAGTCACATATAATCAGAGTTAATGAATAAATGTCACAAATACACATACTCATGTTGTATACTTTTATAAGAAATGGAACAACTTATTAGATTGATTATGAAGGATCTGGTATCAGAGGGATTGGTTTTTGGTTTGGTAAACTCCCCAAAGAGAGATGGTTTCAGAATAGAAAAATAAGGAAACATGTCATGCTTAAACTTACAATATTATTTGGTAATAAACTACTCAAATAATTTTATTATTTTATTTTAAATATACATTTTGGACATTTAATGCCAACACCTCTAGACTACAAATACTATGTTAAATTCTTTCAAGAACACTTAAAAATGTATAGTTGGTACATTTTAATGTGTGGAATTGTTAACAGAAGAACATGTAAAATACTTTGACTATTCACGCGGACGCACACAAACACATGCTGTTTTTTATATATAGTGACTTTAAGGATTATGTTTCTACAAGTGGAGTTATACCATAGAAGATACAGTTATATCAACTGATGTTTTCACTTAACATATTTTATGTAAACCTACTTAAATCCATTATTTTGTGACATGTATTTCTAAGTAGATTCCTAAACAAGATTACTTTTGATAGTATAATATTCTATAATATGAATATATCATGTTTATTTAATTAGGTGTTGTTAGATATTTAGGCTGCTTCCATGTTGATATTTTACATTCTTGTCTTTAAATACTTATAGGCTTTTGGGGGGCCTCACTGATGATTTACTAAAATAAATTCTTAAATATGAAATTATTGAGGAATAAGAGTATGAGCATTTCTATTTTATGGTGTTTAATGCATACTTCCACATCATTACCCTAGAAATATGATTTCATTCCTTTATACAACTAGTAGTCTATGTATTATTGTTTCTTGGTAAAAATTAATAGCTGCCCATAACTATACAACTTCTGTAAATCATTGTAAAATGTAAGTTTCTAAAATAATTGATTAGAGAAAACTATATTAGTCCTTTTTACTTTCTGGGTATACTATTGTATCATTGTAGATTTGTATCATTGGCAAAACAAAGACAAACAAGGAAATTTACACAGCTTATGTATTAAGAATAACAATAAAAGTGACTGCTTTTTAAAAATCTCAACAGAATGTTTGCAATAAGACAGTTTTTGTTTTGCTAATGAAATCTTTGTTTTGCTGTGTGCTAGTAAGGAAAGTAAAGGGAAAAGATTAATAAATCACACTTTGACATTGCCCTCTTGGAGAACCTCATGATAAAAATAGATACTATTCATGTTTTTATTATTTTAAGTAAATCATCACATTTGTGGTGTATTGCACCCAGGGCATTAGGGCAAAAGCTTTTGCTTTAAACGTTTGTTTTCCTTTTTTTTTTTTTTTTTCCGTCTATTTAATCCACATTCAGTGCTACAGAATATCACTTTTCAGTCAAATATTACAAATCAAATGTTCATGTACTGCCAGTGCTACTAATAGCATGTTCAAATAACCTGCAGAAGCTGAACTGCAAGATTTGAGATATTCAAAAGCCACTCCCTCTTGAAATAGCAGTTCAGGTTAATAGTAAATGAGAATTTGCCCTTTACTTTGCCTCAGCCGATAGAAAAGGTTTTTTAAAGTATTGATTACAGTTATTGTAATTTTTCCACACTATCTTATCAAGGCAAGAACCAGGCAGGCACTGAGCTAGAGAGTGTTACCATTTTTGAAAAGATGAATAAAATTTTCTCTCAAATTAATTAGATATTTGGGAGCAGTGGAGCATGTCAGTATTTAAGCAGGAGAATTTGAACTGTCTTAATTTTGCAGTGGACTTTTATTTTACTCTTCATCATGTTACTCCTAACCATGCCATTGCGTAGTCAATTTAATGCTAAAAGCAAATATCAAAGAGTTTGGGTTACATACTCTATGGGTTATTTCTGATACTTCTGTTTCATTAAAATAGAAGATTAAGTTTAAAAGGAAAGTAATTTTTTTTTCTATTGAGTACTTACATAAACATATGTCTATAAATTATTATAATCAAAGCCTACAAAGCCAAATCTTATAGCGTTATATCTAAATCAGGACTCTGAAATTAGGACATGATACACAGCAATCTGAATAATTATATGGAATGTTAATAAATGTTAATACTCTGTGAATTCTGGTATTACTATTTTGGTAGCAATTAAATAATATACTTTAAAGGTCATATGCTTCTTTAATGTCAGTATATTAGAGCTGTTAAGGGCATAAAGTCTTAACCAACTCTTTCTGATGAGTTTGGTCCCTCTTCCAGCATTTAGTAACTGTGTGGTCTTGGGCAATCATGTAATCTCTCTAGTTGTCTGTGCTCTCATCTGCAAAATGAGGATAATAATTTTACTGCTGTTGGTAGGTAATACGTAATTTATGAAAATTCCTTAGCTCAGTGCTGGGTAATAATTTCTGCTAAATGATACCTTCTTAGTCTTTAGAAGTCATCAATATGTTGTTATTTGATATTTTATGATTTAGAAAAAATATTTTCAAAAACACATTAAGTGTATAAAGTGCCAGTTCTTGTTAAAATTTTATTGAAATTTTTTCCATGATTCAAATATTTTCTATATTTCATTAAGTTGCTTTGAGGAAAGTAGAATCATCACAACAGAAGTTTATTGCTGTTCATGTTTCATAAACTCAGTCCATTTGAATGATACTGTGCTAAATGAGTTTTAGAGAGTCAAGCTTCAAGTCAAATTTTTTTCTCTCATACTTGTGGAAAACAAGAGTTCTGTTATCTTATTAACACTTATTAAATACTGTGATTATTATTCAATGTGGACACATTTTATCAATAAAATAAGAACTCAGGGGAGGAACACGAATAATATATAGTTTGTAATGGTAAGATATGATGGAAGAGATTGTATGTTGTACCACTTAGGGTTGTTGTTTTTTTTTTTAAATTCACTCAATTTTAATGTTGGTAGCCTCTAAATTATTTGTCTCCAACTAGTTCTTTCTATTCATGTTTCATAGTAGAAAAGGTGGTCTGATATTGGCTTTGCCAATAGCAGAGTAAGAAAGTGACTCAGTGATAAATCAGGTACTCTTATTAATGATAACAGAAATGAATAACAATGCATGTAAAAATTCGTATTCTTCTAGCAGCAGGGGATGTCTAGATTATCAATTGACTAGTATCAAACAAATTTGCCCCCAAATGATTGAATTCTTAATATTACTGACAGTTTTAAAACTTTAAATCAAGAGTTTAAAAACTCTATGAGATTTTAAATAAAACAACAAAATGGGGAATTTAGTAGCAAGAAAAGAAGTGAATGGCTTGATTAATCTGCTAATTATATGTATATTAATTAATTAATTTCTTTATTTTGAGACAGAGTCTAACTCTATTACCCAGGCTGGAGTGTAGCAGCAGAATCTCAGCTCACTGCAATCTGTGCCACCCAGGCTCAAGTGATCCTCCTGTCTCAGCCTCCCGAGTAGCTGGGACCACAGGCACTCACCACCATGCCTGGATAATGTTTTGTATTTTTTTAATAGAGAAGGGGTTTTGCCATGTTGCGCAGACTAGTCTCAAACTCCTCAATTCAAGGAGCTCAAGAGATCTGCCACTTTGGCCTCCGAAAGTTCTGGGATCGCAGTCATGAGTCATCACACTAGGCTTGCTAATTTTATCATTAAGAATTCAATAGAGTTGAAATTTATATGCTTTTAATAAAAAAGTTTCATTTATGTTTATTTCTATAAAATGTAACTGATGGGCTATAAAAACTAAAGTACTTGAAAGTATGAGTGTATCTAAAGTTTTAAATCCTGTACTTCTAGATGAGCTATTCCATTTTCAGTCTATGAATTACTAAGACTATGTCCAAGGAATTACACTGGTAAACCTTATGCATGAGTGAGTGAATGGTCTTTTCTTTTTTGATTAAAAGAAAAAAATACTCTAAAATAATCCCATTCCTTTTCTTGCTCTGTTATTTGTGAGTCATCAAATTCATTGTGTGATCTCTATAATAAGTTTTTTTTAATTAGTTAGCTTCCTATTGGCTGTAATAAATAGTTCAGTTATTTCCACTAAATTGACCAGTCCATTCCATTTATTTGGGCACTTGGATTATCGACTGAGTGGAATGACAAAGATAATTCATTAGTATTAATTGTTTAGATAAATACGTGTGGTCCAATAATCAAAATATAAATTAAATATATGTGTAGAAAACCTTCAAAGGAAATGTTTCTTTTCCTCTCTTCACAGTTTATTTACTCACTACCTATTACTTGATGTGTAAGTCAAGTCATCTTCTCTTTGAAGAGATAATTTGTGTAAAGTGTTTGACACAGAACAGGGTTGCATAGTATCTCAAGGTTACAGCTAATTCTTAACTTTCTGATCTTCCTCTTGCCTCTTCCTCACTATTGAGCTTTCTTCCTAGTCTAAGATTTTGTGCTTATTATTTTATTTCATTTTTATAACTACTCCCTTGAGTTGTCATTTTTAAAATATCTCCAGTTTCTACAACTAGACTCCACGTCTCTTCTACACCGTATTGTACTCATACTTGAAAATAATAAATGCTTGGCAAATTCTGAATGATAAGCCTCTACTGCCTGTGAATGGTCCGTGTTCTGGGTAGAACACATGTGTGCTGACTCTCCTTCATGGGGCCCATGCCCACTGGAAGCACCCTCTTCATTCGAAGTTCATCTTTGCAAACCCCACCCCCAAACAAACAAATGAAATGTTTTGCTTGGAACCCTGATTAAAGTCTCCTGAATATTAGACTGGGTGACAAATCATGAACCGTATTTGTACTTGGGTAAAATTTAACCCAAATTCCATTTGTAATCTTCAAGCTAATTAACTTCCTCCTGAGTCCCAAGGTTCTTTTTCTAGCAAAGCTTATATATTTAGTATTAAAATAAAATCTGATATAAAAGTTGACAGGAATTTTCTTTTGACAACATTATTTCTAGTTACTACAATGTTTGACAATATAATTTTCTGAGAATATGTTTATTCATCTGTACTCTTTCTTTCTCATCCTCATACTCTGTTGCTTTAATGGTCCAGGCATGCCCCTCTCTGCTCATCCTTTCTTCTAAGCCTACTGGTATGCATGCACCCTTACAAATAAATTTTCCAACACTCAGTTTTTTCAAAGAGAGTTCATCCATTCGTTAATTTGAGTAGGAACTAAACTGTAACATTAGAATCTTTTTAATAAAAGCTGATAATTTTCACACTACTCTTCATATATCACAGGTTTGGAAATGTGTTGCCCCTCTTCTTACAAATTATACACCATTATATTTCCCTTTATTTGAGGCGTATTTTACTTGTTACAGCCTTTGCTTTTTTCTTGTCACTGTGTTTTGACCTTTGGTGATTCCTCCACAGTTATGGAGGGTTTAGATGGGAGCTTCTATTCTTTTTATTTTATTTTATTTTATTTTATTTTAATCCCAGATGCTAATATCATTGTTTTCGCATTCTTTGCCCAGCGAACACCCTGTTCCAGACACTGCCTTTATAATTCCTTTAGTTTGGTGGCTTTTATGTCCAATTCTGCCCAGCACCCTCTTGTTAGGCTGGACCTGAGCATGACCAAGATTGTTTTACTTCTGGAAACTTATGTGACAACATCCCACCATGTAACTCTAACTTGTCCTTTCAGTCTTCACACTTCCTTACTAACACTAAACTGATTCATTTTTACATATCATCAAGACCTTCAGTACCCTATATATTTCCATGCTTTCCTGCCATTTTTAACCTGAACTTTTCTTTCCTGCCTCTTATTTACTCTTTTATCTTGTGCATTACTTTTTCTGCCCTATGGCTCTACTTATGTTCCTCTTAAAATTTCTGATGATCTTTTTCATGCTAGGTCCAATGAACATTTTTTTTTTTTTTTCTGACTCTCCTCCTCTTTCTCGAAACTTCCTTCTCTTGATTTCTATGATATCGTTCTTCTTTGTTTTATGTTCTACTCATCTTATCTTAGTTCTCCTTTACAGGCTTCCCTTATTTTATGTAGCACTGAAAACTATGTTTTATCAAGGATTCTTCTTTGGTGCTTTGTTCTTTTCATTTCTAGTTTACTTCATTTAAACTTCAATAAATGTAATTATATGTTGATAATTTCCAAATCATGATATTGTCTTGCTTCTCTGTGCAGAGCTCTAAAACTATACAGACTACTTTCCACTGGGTGTCTTTTCGTGTTCAACAGACATTTCAATCCACAGTGTCCAAAATTAATTTTGTCATCTCTTCGAAACTATTTACCCTATAGTATTTTCTGTGTTTAGGTATGGTACCAACATGCAACCAGCCACCCAAGGCTCGATTATTAAATTCTTTTTAAAGCTTGGTTCACTACAGGTCTCATTGCTTCAATTCATAGACGGCTCAAATAGCTGCCTTCTAGACTCCATTTTAATTATTACTCTTCTAATTAATGTGCCTGCCTTTCTCATCTGAACTGTAGAGAGGTGTTTTAATTTTTCTGCCTCAGGTCTTCTTTCTGGCTGCCACTGGACAATTCCTCTGTCTGGAATGAATAACAGCTTCTGAAGACATCCCACCCTACCTCTACACGTCACATGATATTCATCTATTGTTTGACCAGTTATCACTTACATAATCTTTATCTCAGCATTTTAGGAAGGCTTTTTCCCTATGCAAATCTCTGTATTTTATAATTCTGTATGATTATATTTTATAATCCTATGTAATCTGTATTATCTTCTGTATTTTATGCTTTTCAAACCTTTATTGTACTCTATTTGTTCTACTTTATTTAGTTTGGACAAGCTGAAGCAGGTGACATGGCTCATCTGTATCCTTGCCTGATGCATCAATGCAATGTAAATGAAGTGGTGGTGAGAGAATAATTCAAAGGACTCAGTGTTTGAACCAAGCCTAGTCAATGCTGCTCTATCTTGGGTGTTTGTGGAGGCACTACATTAGTGGCCAGGCCTGAATAAATTGGGAACTTGCCCTTATAAGGCAGCTCACACAACTTGCCCTCTATCATTCTCACCAACCCTTCAAAACTTCTAAAAATCTCAGCTCCACTTTGTTTTGCAAGTTTATTTTCCCTGCTTGCATAAAATTATTCATGGATCTTTAGCTCCTTAAAAGAACATGCATATAACATTACTTTTTACTAGCATTCTTCCAAGTACTTTACATGCCCAATGAGAAAGCATAGTATTATCCCCATTGTATAGCTGAAGAAACTGGCATAGAGAAGTTAAGTAACCCGTTGGTGATTACAAAGCTAGAAAGTGGCAGAGTCAGGAACTTGAACCCTATTTTTCTTGGCCATTAGGCTTGCTGGAAGGGGATACTAAGATGTAGTAAGGGAAAGTGGAGATGAGGGTCTTTTTTGATTTTCCTAAAAAATGTGGTGTTGTACTGGCATATGGAGAGAAGTTGATAAATAAATATTAAATATATACATGTTGGTTTTGAAATATATAAGACTTTTTAAAGTGTACCTGAAAAACTGGCAGTATTATTGGTTCTCCCACAGAATTTTCTTATGAGAGATATAATTTTCCTGAAATGTGAACATTGAGGCATTTGTAACGCCTATTATCCAGGTAGCATCTGTCTATTCATGTTGTACACATCTACTATAATTTAGGAGAACAACAAAATGAAAGACTTAGTTTTCAAAACATAAGTAATGGAAGAAAGTGATTTTGATATTTTTATGACATGGCTTTTAGTAAATACTTTTAAAATGAATTGAAGTTAATTTATGCATGAGTGGGATTTCTTTCTCTTTTTGGAAAGTTTTTATAAATAAATGGAAGCAAATATGTTCTTACCACTAACACTTTCCCCTCTGTCTTTCCCCCCATCTCCTTAGGATACTTGTGGAATGTCTCTAGAGTGAGTCGAGACACTGAGAGGACTTTGTATTGTGTTAACTTCATTATATTGAAATTTTGGAAGAGCCTCAGGGAATAAGGGACAGGAACAAATGGGGCAATATTCACCCGGTGGCATTCATTTTCAGTAAAGAGCAAGCAAAACCCTTTATTAAATTTAATGTTTTAGTTTTGCTTAGTTTGGAATACACACGTGTGTTTCACATATATAAAAATAGAACTTTTTTTTTACTAAACTTGTCCAGATCTAGATATTTCTAGGCATATGGATTTTGGAGGTACAAAATGAACTACTAAGAATAAATATTTCCTATTTCCTGCTCCTCAAGTATCATGTGAGAATAATTTTTCTATGACAATAAAAATAGTGAAACACCACAATCTGACCTATATATTTTCTTGCCACAGATTAGCATTTATGTTATCTTATTCTAAGCCAGTGTGATACAAAAAGCTAAAAATGCTAAAATAATGACTATATCACATATGTAATAATATTTCAGTTTAATTTTCTGAAAAAAGTGTATGTTTTGTAAATAGCTGTAGCAGCTATAGTCAAGATGATTTCTTGAGAGGAAATTACCTGTTCTTTAAAAAGTGTTCTTGCCAAAATAATGCTTATACGTAGCTCAAAAAGTCAGCTATTGTTAGAAAGCTTACAAGAAAACAAGAACAAGTAAAACAACAATAACAAAAACCATCTGGCCTCTGTCTTCACCTTGTCAGCCTTTCCATGATGTACTTTTCAGAAAGAAACACTTTGAAGCTTTTTGAGATTTTTTCCCCGCTTTTGTTCTCTATAGTCAGTTTCTCAGTTTCTCAATTTTGGGGAGTATTCATTGACTTCTTACTGTGAAATATAAGGAGTTAGCAGTCTAACTATACCATCACAACACACATCTTCCACTCCCCATTCTTCCAATATGGTCATTATTTTTGTTTAGAGGAATACCATGTATGCATATCATATAACTATTTAAATTTTGCTCAGAACTGAGTAATGAGTGTTATGATTATCATTTTCTTATTCAACTGATTTTGTTTCTAGGGATTTATGCATTTTCATTTTGTTGTCTGCTAAGTTTTCTAGTTACCTATTGATAGTGTTTCACCAAGCACTGTAGTAGAACTCTAAAGCCTTTCTCAGGGTAATCAAACACTTCAGACTTTACCTGTAGGGAAGGTCCAGGTTATGCTGTGGAAAGAAGCAGTCTCAGATCCTCCATGATTCTCTTCTGTGGAGTTACTCAGGAACTCTCTCCCCTCCCACTGAACCATCTTCAAGCTTCATTCTGTGCCCACAGCTCTCTGGGATTGTTTATCACTTTTTCTCTGTTGAGCTGGGGCTTCCATTCTATTAGTTCTTCCATTTAGTATTTCTGGAGCTGGGACTTCTATTCATAGTAAATCCATTATCTTAGGAATGCTGTTCACTTTCTTCACTTGAGTGTCCTATTTCCTGGATTTGTTTATTCTTTTGTATTGGTGAAGCACATTTTCCAGAAGCTTCCCTAGAAATGATTTCAGGAGGAAAGTTTTGAGCTTGTGCATGTCTGAAAATCTTTTTATTCTACCTTTCCACATGAGTGGAAACATTTCTAGGTTGGAAAATTATTTTCTGTCTGAATGTGGAAGG
This sequence comes from Rhinopithecus roxellana, assembly GCF_007565055.1. Lineage (NCBI taxonomy): Eukaryota > Metazoa > Chordata > Mammalia > Primates > Cercopithecidae > Rhinopithecus > Rhinopithecus roxellana. Next base: position 61,209,149 of record NC_044556.1, read on the forward strand.
CATTTTTCCATTCTTTTATCTTTCCATGCTTCTGTTGAGAGGACCATGAACATTCGAATGAGACTTGATTCCAGCCAATGAAAGCTGTATCACCACTTTTCTGATATTTCATGATGCTGTAACTTAGTGTAGGTCTTTTTTTTTTTTGAGACGGAGTCTTACTCTGTTGCCCAGGCTGGAGTGCAGTGGCCGGATCTCAGCTCACTGCAAGCTCCGCCTCCTGGGCTTAGGCCATTCTCCTGCCTCAGCCTCCCGAGTAGCTGGGACTACAGGCGCCTGCCACCTCGCCCAGCTAGTTTTTTGTATTTTTTAGTAGAGACGGGGTTTCACTGTGTTAGCCAGGATGGTCTTGATCTCCTGACCTCGTGATCCGCCCGTCTCGGCCTCCCAAACTGCTGGGATTACAGGCTTGAGCCACCGCGCCCAGCCAGTGTAGGTCTTTTTAAAAACTTAACTGGGCCGGAGGTGGTGGCTCATGCCCATAGTCCCAGCACTTCTGGAGGCCAAGGTGGGTGGAGCAAATGAGGTCAGGAGTTCCAGACCAGCCTGGCCAACATGGTGAAACCCTGTCTCTACTAAAAATTCAAAAATTAGCCAGGCATGGTGGCGCATGCCTGTAATCCCACCTACTCAGGAGACTGAGGCAGGAGAATCACTTGAACCCAGGAGGAGGAGGTTGCAGTGAGCTGAGGTCATGTCATTGCACTCCAACCTAGGTGACAAACGAGACTCTGTCTCAAAAAAAAGGAAAAAACAAAAAGATTTTCTACTGTTTTTTTTTTTTTTTCACTTTTATTTTAGATTTAGGGGTACATGTGCATGTTTGTTATATAGGTAAACTTGTGTCATGAGGGTTTGCCATACAGATTATTTCATCACCCAGGTACTAAGCCTAGCACTCAATGGTTATTTCTTCCGGTCCTCTCCCTCCCCCCACCCTCCAACCTCAAGTAGGCCCAAGGGTTTATTGTTCCCTTCTTTGTGTCCATCTGTTGTCATCACTTAGCTCCCACTTATATGTGAGGACATGCTGTATTTGGTTTTCTATCCCTGCGTTATTTTGCTAAGCATAGTGTATACAAAATGGGGGAAAAAAGAAAATAATCTACATGACATGGATAACATGTCATTGTACCTTGGTCAGAACCCATACGTTGTGCAGTACCACGAGTGAACCCTAAGGTAAACTATGGGCTTTGGGTGATTGTGATGTGTCAACATAGGCTCATCCATCATTAACAACTGTATCTTGATGGAGAGGGATACTGATAATGAGGGAAACTAGACTTGTGTAGCTAGGGGTTATAGGAAAATCTCTGTACTTTCCTTTCCATTTTGCTGTGAACACAAAAGTGGTCTAAAAAAATAAAGTCTTTATAATACATTCTAAAAAAATGTTAATTGAATGCTATTTCGTTTCCCTCTAATACAAAAATATAACTGGAAGCTCTTTATGAATCAACAGGATTTGTTGCCTGAGGACTTTACTGTGGGTGACACAGGGAGTAGCTGATTATTTCCTTGTCACTCCCTCTCCTCCCATCCAAATCCCAAATGCCAATATTTTCAGTCTCTTGGGTCAGTCCCTCTAGATTTGAATTCTCTAATGTGCCATTTTCTAGAAGCTTAATTGAAAAAGAATTCTTCATACGTTAAGCTGTAATGTGTAGACTTTAACGTAGTCCCTGCAGTAGGTAGACTTTAACATAAGCAGAAGTGCCAGCTCGCCTCCCTAATTTCTTTCCTTCCTGGCCCATTCTGGTCTACAGCTAGTCTGTTTCATCCTCCAGTGCTCTATGAGGTCAGGGAGTGATATTTGCATAATTCTGTATGGTGAAGAAGGAGGTGTTGGTTCTCAGAGACTTTGCAGCCATTCTGTTTTTTGCACCAATGCTTTCTCCACTCTTAAGGCTCCTAGTTCCCTGAGTGACTTGTCTTTCCAGGTACGGAGGTGCTTCTTGTTGTCCTTCTGTGCTACCTAACATCCTGTCGGTTCTGGGTCTGTTACAACTAATTGGTTTTTCTCCTAACTATGGCGTATGGTAAGACTGCTGGTTTCCAAATTTTGATTCCAAATGAAAATACTTTAAAAATATCAATAGCACTTTTCTGTGAGCACTGTACTATATCAATGAGCTACTACAGCAGAAAGTGTAGCATTAAGTAAAATCCCCTAATGTGCTAAAAGCAGTGCAGATTTCATTTCTCATTACCCGGTTTTCCTAATAAAAAAATAATTTACGCATTTTAAAATAACATACATGAGAAACAGAGATAGAGTTTAAAATTTCTGTGTATTACATTTTTTGCTTCTTTGCATTTCTAATAATTTTTTGGGGTTATGAGTATTATGAATTCTACTTTTTTGGCAGATATTTTGGATTTCTGTAAATATTCTTGAGCTTTGTTTTAGAATATTATTTGGAGACAGTTTGATCCTTTTGGGTCTTGCTTTTAAGTTAGGCAGTACCAGAGCAACGCTCAGTCTAGGACTTATTCCCCGCTACTGAGGCAAGACCCTTGCGAGGACTCTAGCCAGTGTTCTCTGTTGTCCAGGCTGGAGTGCAGTGTCATGACCATGGCTCACTGCAACCTCTGCCTCCCAGGTTAAAGCAATTCTTGTGCCTCAGCCTCCCAAGTAGCTGGGATTACAGGCTTGTGCCTCCACACCCAGTTAATTTTTGTAAGTTTAGTAGAGACAAGGTTTCACCGTGTTGGCCAGGCTGGTCTGGAATTCCTGACCTCAGGTAATCTGCCGGCCTTGGCCTCGGAAAGTTCTGGAATTACAGACGTCAGCCACCGCACTCTGCCCTCTTCCTCAATTTAAGCTGAGAAGACAGTTCGAGCTAATGATTCTTAGATTTTATGTATATATAAAATCTAATATATATATTATTTATTATATCTATATTTATATTATTGTAAATATATATTAGATCTATCATATGTCCAAGTAATCTGTTGGTTTACATGATGAATGTCTACATTACAGAAGTCAGCTGAACTGACAAATCTCTTATACTCAGAACAATGGTTGAAATGTTTTCCCATTAGACGTTAGGGGGCTCACAGCTCTGCTAGAGTAGTCAAGGGACATAGTTTAGCTCTATGGACAATTTACTTACGAGTCATTCAACATAAAACTGTAGTATGTCATTATGTCCATTCTCTCAAAAGAAGAGTGTTAAATGAAACGAAAAAAAAATAACGTAGATACCATTGAATTATCCAAGTGAATGACGCTAGATACAGAGAATTCTGAATTTAAAAGGGAGTAGTTAAGAGAGTGTTCAATAATTGTATATCGAGATCTGTCAGTCATTGTTAGGGAGTTAAAGCAATGCGGATCATAGATCTTTGAAAGTTTCACCTTGTATGATTGATTAATTCATACTATTCACCCCATTACTTTCTTTGGGAAATGGCAAACTTTCACTTCTAAAACTCTGTTTATACTTTATACTTTCATAATTTTCAAAAATTGCTTAATTATAGATACCATGAAATTTATTTAGTACAGAAATTACTAAATAATGTACTCATATCAATTAATTATGAGTCTTTCTGGAATCTTTGAACTAAAGTCACCCTGTTACTTGTTGAAAACAGGGAGAAATATCTGGGAAAGACAGAGACAGACTCAAAACTCTTCTTTATCTGGTATTAATTTTTAAGAAAAAAGACAAAACCTTTCTTATGTATGTTTTTAAGATTGTAATATTCAATCGTAATAGAATAATGCAAGTAAAATTGTACATAAATCATATATATAATATCTATAATAGCTTCAATGTTTTAGAGTCTATAATTTTAAACATAAATGTATCTCTTTAAATCATAAAATATTTTTGATCTCTGTAAAAAAGTTGTGTTATTATTGAAAAGGCCTCATCAAGAAATAATTTCCCTTAGAAAAACAATTAGAAATTTGGAATATTTAGCTTATTCTGCCTGAGGTTTGTATCTTTATTATGCAATAGGAATTTTGTTGTAAAGTGTAGAAAGTACTGAAACGCATGAGAGCAAACCTGGATTCCAAGTTTTTTAGTCTTCCCTTGCTACCTACTTCCTGGTTAGTTGTTTAACAGCTGTTACTCTAAGTGATTCCCTTCTAAAACGAGACAACTTTCACTCTCTTTCACTCTCTTATAGGATTGCTGTGATAATCACGCTGGATAGTGTGTTTGAAAATGATTGGTTAAACACTTCACAAATGTATGGATTATTTGGTATGAAGATAGACTCTTAAGTTGATTAACATACAAGAAGACACAAAATTTCATTTGTTGGTTTTTATTACCAGGATGCTTTTCATATTTACTCTATTTATGCTTCATAAGAGCCTACCCAAAAATTAGATATTATTTTCTCCTCTCTCCAGAATAAGTAATAATATTATCAATAACTGATTCTCAGAAAAAGTAAATGATTTAATTAAGACCATGTAACTGTGATGGAATTGAGATTCAGACCTTGGTCTACTATACTGTATTGTTTCTTTATCACCCAGTTTTGTATACTTAGCTGATTTTTCCATATCTTTAAAATCTCTCTCTCTCTCTCTCTCTCTCTCTTCCCTTCAGGAAACTAAGTATCTGACACTATTATAAGTTAATTAATGCTATTAAGTTATTTGCAGGCCTCTAAGTGACTGAGAAAATAAATAAGAGTAACATACCAAGATAAAGTTATGGGTATGATAAGAGCACAATAAAAGAAAAGACCAAGGGAGGATTTGAAGGGAATGAGATGTTTACGTGAGTCAGGCGATAGGAACATGCAAAAGGAATAGCATATGCAAAGGTAAAGAACAGTGAGGGAGCCTGGAAAATTTAAGGAACTAACAAGCAAAGGGTGCAGTTTGGATAATGTCAGGAGATAATATTGCAAAGGTATGTAGGTTTCTGATCAACAAAGCATCCTATACCTCTCTCAAGTTTCTGAACTTTTTATGTTGAATTTGATGGAGAGGGAGAGATTTTTAAATGATTTTAAGCCATGAGGTGACCTGCTGAGATTTCTGTTTGGGGTTGTGTCTCTCCTCTGCTTTTACTAAAAGTTAGCTTGACTTGAGTAAAAACTTAGATGATTAAGTTTGGCTGTGATGTGAAATATATGAAAAATATATATAATTTCCTCTTCAAATTTCTGTTTGGGAAAGTTCTTGAAAGTCAATGAACCATTCTTTAGAAATAAAAACAAATTGCCTATGTTACTGCATGTTGAACTTTTCATGAGTAATATTTTGCTCTGGTAAGAGTGCATGTGTGCATGTATTTTATTATATACTGTGATTAGAAATATGTAAGGCAAACAAAACAAAACAAAATCTAGGAGGAAGAGAAGGGAGGGCATTCCTAGATCTTATTTAAGATTCAGAGCCCCTGGATTAAAAAAAAATCTGAGATAAATACTTATGGACATTATTTCCTGGGTTAAAGAATGATTTCACTCATGCAGTGAACATTTGTTGAAGTTTTACCATGTGGCACACACGTGTTTATGAACTGTAGATACAGTGATGAAAAATATAGCACTCAGCACTCCCAAGTGGGACTAACGTATATTTCAACAATTGTGATGGATTGTGATAAATGTGATGAGGGTTTGCACATTAAGGAGGTTATTCAGACCAGAATAGGCTTGTCAAAATATTAAATTGAAGGAAATAATAGAAATTGCCAAAGTATTTATCCTTCTTAATTTTTTTAAAAATTTTTTTTAAGAGGAAGGGTCTTGCTTTGTCACCCAGACTGGAGTGCTGTGGTGCAATCATAGCTCACTGCAGCCTTGAACTCCTGGGCTCAAGCAATCCTCCCACCTCAGCCTCTTGAGTAGTTGGTACTACAGGTGCATGCCACTATGCCTGGTTATTATTATTTTTTTTTTTTTTTGTAGAGATGGGGATATCACTATGTTGTCCAGGCTGATCTCAAATATCTGATCTGAATTTAACCTCCCACCTTGGTCTCCCAAGGTCCCTGCCCTGATCTTCTTAATTCTATAATACTCAGGCATGGCACCTTTCTCTTAGTGTCCCACAAAGGTGGAAATGTTCTATTAAAAGGAATTTGGACATAGTAGGGTTCAAAAAACAGTTTTCATGTTCATGGATCAGAAGATTTGACATAGTAAAGGGTCAGTTCTTTCTAAAGTGATCTGGGATGAAGGCACTTTCTGTCAATATTAGCAAAGTTTTTTGTAGATAAGTTTTATTCTAAAATGTTTATAGAAAAGAAGAGTCTTTGGAATAGCAAAAGCAATTTTCAAAAAGAGCAGTAATGTGGGAGGAATTAATTTTCTCAATGTTAAGACTTACTATTTAGCCACAGTTTTTAAGACATTGTATTTCTGGAGAACGGATGGAAACGTAGCTCAGTGGAATCAAATAAGGAACCCAGAAATAGAACCACACTAATATAATGCTCAACTAATAATATGCTCAATTAATTTTTAACAAACTAGAAAAGGCAGTTGAATAGAGGAGGAATACTTTTTCAATAAATGGTACTAGAGTAATTGGATATTTACAATTAAAAAATATAAGTCCCACATTTTGCACAAAATTATTCACAATAAATCATGGAGTTAAATGTAAAATAAAAAAAATAAATCTTGCAGAAAAACAAATAAAATGAAATTTTTAGGATCTAGAATAGGCAAATAGTACTCAGATCTGACATCAAAAATATGATCCCTACAAGGAAAAAATAAATTGCACTTCATCAAAATGCAAATATTTTGCTCTGCATAAGACCTTGTAAAGAGGATAAAAAGACAACTTACAATGTGGGAGAAATGTTTTCAAACCATATATCAACAATGGACTTATATCTAGAATATATAAAGATTTTTCAAAACTCCACAATAAAGAAGAAACAAAAAATATAGCTAGAAAATGAGCAAAAGATATGTGCAAATATTTTGGAAAAGAAGATATACAGATGGAAAATGGGCACATATAAAAGACCATAAGAAATATCATTAATCATGAGAAAAATATAAGTTCAGATGACAATGTGATATCACTACACACCTATCAGAATACCTGAAGATAACAAAACATAGTAATACCTTGAAATGCTGGGAAGGATGTGGAGAAACCAGATCACTTATGCATTTCTGGTGGGAGTATAAAATGGTATGGCTCCTCTGAAAAATTGTGTGGCAATTCTTTATAAAACTGAAAATGAATGTACATGACCTAGCAATTTCATCTTTAGGCATATGTCGCAGGGAAATGAAAACTGATTTTCACACAGAAACCTGTATACAAATGTTCAATGGCAGCTTTATTTGTAATAGCCTGCACCTGGTTAAATAAGCTGTGGTATATCTATACCATGAAATACTAGTCAGCAATAAAAAGGAAAAAGAAAACATAATTATTAATGCACTCAGCAACTTGGATGACCATCAAGAAAATCATACTAAGGGGAGGAAAAACACCAGTTTCCAAAGAACATACATAACACTTATTTAACCTTCATGAATAGCATATTTATAGGAATGGAGAGCAGATTAGTGATTGCCAGATATTAGGAATGGGGATGATGGTGAATGTGGTTATAGGCAGATAGTTTGAGGAAGTGTTGTGATGGTACAGTTAAGTATCTTGATTGTGGTGGTAGTTACATGAAGCAGCATGGGTGATAAAATTGCATAGAGCTATATATGCACTAATGAGTGCATATATTTGAGTCCCTAATATGAGTGCATAAATGCATTGAATCCATTCATAATTGGTGAAATTTCAATGAGATATTTGGATTGTACCAATTTCAGTTATTCTGGTTTTCATATAGTACTATAGTTGTGTCAGAAGTTAACAATAGTAGGAGCTGGGTGCAGGATGCATAAGACATCCTTGAACACTTCTTTGCCCTACCTGTGACTCTATAGTCATCTCAAAATAAAAGGTTAAAAAAACATGAAACAACTGCCATTTGGGAAAAAAAATTGTATATCTCCTCCATTAAGGATATTGTGACAAATAAAATTATTGGAACTTATGAACATTTCAGTCAGTTTTCTGAGGTAGCTCATTCAGATCCCTTCCTTCCTTCCTCTTTCTCTATCCCTCTTCTTCCTCCTTCCCTCTCTTTCTTCCTCCTTTCTCTTATTTCATATTTTATTTATTAGTTATTTAGTGTTTGAAACACTTTGAAGGATACTGGAGAAACGGCTTAAAGAAAATATGAAGATCATGTAACAAATCTTCAATCTAACTGAGTTCTACAGAGTAACTCATCAAAGTTGTTAAGATCATTTTCTCCTGGCGTGATTAGAAATCAAGACTTCCCATCATGAACTTAAAAAAAAAAAAATGATTCAGCAATTAAATGTAGTGCTGGATAAATAAGCATATCAAAAGCACAGTGTCTGCAAATTCCCATCACAGAAGGTGCACTTGATTTTAGATCAAGAAATCCGTGAAGTGAATAAACACACACACACACACACAAATATCTTTATGAGTTATATTTTGTGCTTTCACAGAATTTTAAATGTGTCTGTCACAATTCTCTCTCTTTTTTAGTATGTTTTTATTTTATCCTTAAATCTTAAAAATAGCCGTAACTCTCATATTTTTCTGTGTAGATTGTTAAGGCCATTCTTTGAAGTTAAATATAATAGACTGAATTTCTGTGAAGGATAAGCAGATGTTTTCTGTCTCTCTCATTAGGAAAGACATGGCCAAGTATCTGTTGTGTGCCAATTCAAAATCATCCAATTTTTTTTTTTTTTGAAATCCTGAAGAGACAAGGCCTGCCATGGTTAACAATAGCTTATTTTATCCTAGCATCCATTTAAACCTGAGACACTAGAATCCCTTTTCATTTTCTTCTATGTGTATATGGAGTAGAACTTATTAAAGTTTTTTGAGAAGCAGGTGTCATCATGCATCAAGAAACAACTGGAAATTATACATTAGACATTCTTACTCCATAAAAGCCTTTGCAGCAACTTTTCTGTTTTTTTTTTTTTTTTTTGTGATGTATCCATAAAATGAAATATTATTTCATTGTAAAAAGGAATGAAGTGCCAGCTCATGCTACAACATGGGTGAACCTTGAAAACATTATGTTAAGAAGCCAGACATAAAATACTACATAGTGTATATTACTATCTATATAAAATGACAAGAATAGGCAAATCCATCAAGACGGAAAGCAGATTAGTGACTGCCAGGGGCTGGGAGCAGAGGGAAGCGACTTCTTACTAGGTACCGGATTTGCTTTTGAGATGAAGCAAATGTTTTTGAACTAGATAGTGGTAATAAATGTACGACATTGTCCATGTCCTAAATGCCACTTACCTGTACAATTTAAACACTTAACTGTTAAAATGGTGAATTTTATGTTATGTATATTTTACCACCCCAACAAAATAAAGTATTGTAAAGCATCTAGCACAATATCCAGCACTTCACTGGAGTTCAAAAAAAAAACCTTCATTCATTATGAAGAACCAGTATGTAATCTTGCTGAACTTCTAGAATTATAACCAACAGTCAAGAGACGTACCTGTTTAAATAGTCTATGCAGCCTTATCATTGTGATGGATACTTTCCTTTAAAGTTTAGGAATGTTGACTGTAAAACTCATGCATTCCCCAACATTAGCATCACAGCTGTGATAGTCCAGCAAGCCTGGGCTGAGAATCACTAATTAAACACCTACGAGGCACTGATCTTGGTGCTAAGTGCTGAAAATGTGAAAATAAATAAGCCATGCGTCCTTCCTTAAAAAAAAAAAAAAAAAAAAAAAGAAACTTTTCTGTTTTGGTTCCTATGTGCTAGTTCATTCTACAAAGTGCCTCAATAAATAAGAACATTCTACAAAGTTCTTCTTCTTTTCACCAGATTTTATTGAAAGGGTCTACATTAACCTACTATCTAAATGCATCATAGTACTCAATAAAATATAGCAGCCTTTCAATAATAGTATCCATCACCCTTAGAAAGCCTTTGCATTCCATAATAATGATGACCTACAAATGATCCCACTCAAAGTGGTGATAGTGAATAGGAATTGCTGACAAAATGGCAAAACATATGCAGTTCTCTCTTTTGAATATTTTTTCCTTAGTCTTTTCTGATTCACTTCATTGCACTCTCTTTATCTCCTAGAAAGCCAAGATTAAGACATCTAAGATTCCTTTTTGTGTGTTGTTATCAAAGTCTTCCTTCTTTCCTAGATGCTGAGGGAGATACTCACTCATTGCTTACAGTGACTAGGTCATCACACCAACCTCTACTACTACCCAAACTTAGGCTACTACTCTCGAACTGGAGGATCCTATGCCAGGTGGAGCTTTCCCTGCAACGAGAAAAGTTCCAAGTCTCTAGTGGATCTTTATATTTGATCCAAAACTTGAACTGGCAAGGTTTAATTTTGGTGAGAAGGTTGGATGAATTCTCAGAATATGTCACTACCTTACCCTCTTATTTTATAGTCAAAGTTTGCTTTCATTTGGAAGAGATAAAGTGGTGAACATGAGCATTTCACCATGATTCATGAGCATTTCTGAGTAGAATCTGAGCCTTATGTGAGACAAGAGGACAAAGGTGTTCATAGAACCATTTCTTTCATGGTATTGAGAGATTGCCTTTCAGGTCCTGCTTCTTACTTTTAAAAGCTCTTTTAAGCAGATTTTAACACATGTACAATCAAGGTCGTATTTTTAGAATGGATGCACGTTAACAAATATATATACCATTTCTACTGCTAAAATAAAATAATTGATATTTCTGTTTCATGAAATCTCAGGAACTCACATTACTTCTCCATGAACACACCTCATTCTCTGCTGAGCTGACCCTTTCCATGGAGGGATTTCTGCATGTCTAAGGGAATAATGAATATGCTGGATCTCTGGAAACATAGATCTCAGAAGCCCTATACCTTCCCCTGAATTTGCACCATTTGGACTCTAATTTGATATGCATTAGGGAATGAATGATCTGTTGATCACAATTACCTTGTTTATAGACACGTGTTCCACAATAGAAGTAAACTAATCAATATGATTTAGTGACCAGGAATCCAGATGTCTTTTAAGACCAATTTTGACTTGTATTGACAGACTAACTTAACTTCAGTCCCTTGGAGATCAAAAATTGCACATGAAAGGACTTATTTTATTCATTCTCACATTTCTTTTGGCTCTCTGTTCCAATTGGATTTCAATGCTATTATATTCTGAGATGTTCCCTGAAGATAGCTTTACCTCTCTCATTCTTACTGCTTTAGAACATCTTGGGCACAGAAAAGTTTGGGGAATTTTTCGGTTCTTGTCCCATGCTGCCTCAATTCTTCCAACAGATACTGTAAATGGACCCCTAAGCATTTCTTTCTAATTGAACTTATTCTTCTATTTTCTGTTTAATACTCATGTGCCATCCATATCTTTGCAACAATATCTATTCTTAAAACGTCTATTATTTCAACAAATATGTGTTGAGCATGTCTCAGGTACTGTGAGATTACTATTCAATGTGTTGAAGTCATACAAAATAAGTAAATATTTCTGCCTTTATGGGGTTTACATCTTAGTGGGGAGGGGGAGACAAACTAATATAAGTAGTCTGCCATATGGGACCATATCAGAACAGTGTGGTAGGAGCAGGCCAGGAGAGCGAGCTGTCTGTTCATGTAGCTTACTTGTGCCTTCATGGCACTTACGTTAGAGGAAATGAAGACTTGGTTTTTTAGTGGAATAGGTCAGATGCAGCTATTCAATTGTTTATTAAGATGAACTCTCTGTGTTCTGTGGTCAGACCTTTAATCTTCATCAAGATCCAGTAGCAAGTAAGAATCTATCTGGCTTTTTTTGAAAAGCACAGTAGTTACTCACCTAAGAAGTGAGAATCCTAGGCATCCCCATTATATTCTTTTTATGAGGGCTTGTCACATATTCTGTATAGCACCCTAATCTGCTGTAGACACTTTGAGTATCATTGCATCTGCCAGTTTATAACATGTACAAAGTATTTTCCTGTTTAGAGAATCCTACTTTGAGTAGGATTCGAGTAGGATTCTCTACTCATAAAGCTTTTCAGTTCACTTGGTATTGTGTCAGAGTGTAACACCAATATGTGATATCAAAGTGTTGGGATGAGGTTCCCACAAGTATGTCTAACTCTCTCCCTTTGCACATTTTCAGGTTCTTTTCTTTATATTATGATACAGTTTTTTCCAATTGTTTTAAAGTCAGGTTTCGTCAGGTGAAATTAAAATTATGTAATCAAATGCACTGTGAAAATCTACCAACGCATATTTTAAAAAATTTAAACAATAAGAATATCAAATTCCAACAATTCTTCAAATTGGGATTATTTCATACTTACTGTACTTCACCCAAAGAGCAGATTATTCTTGCTATTGTTACTGTTCTTGGTTGTTTTTAGTGGAATGAAGTGTTGTCTCAAATGTCCTCACCTATCGTTACACGAAGCTTGTATACTCAAAGGCCTTTAAATTTTTTTTTTTTTTTTTACACTCTAGTGAAAGCTTCCTGGACTCAGGAGTCTTTTTGCTGGTTAGAACTTCGTAGCATAGCAGAAATTTCCTCTAGCCCTTGAGTGACTTTGGTTAACTTGGTTGAAGATTTCCCCCAATCTCTACACCTTTCTTCACCCCTGGAGGTTGTTTATCTGCCTCATAATCAAAGCAAAAGCATGCCTTTATTTTTAATAGAAATTTCTAGCAGCATATGTAAATAGCTTTCTTCCCACTCTGGCCATTTTGGGTGAACATGAACCCCAGTTGCTTAAGTATGAATAGGGACTTGCAGTCTGAAGACTGCCATTCTCTCCCTTCAGCCCTGCCTTTCCTGTTATCCTTTTGAATTATTTTCATTAACAAAATGAATTCATAGGGTTTTTTTTAGCTCTCTCCAGAAGTCTGAACTCCCTCAGCACTGTTTTGCCATAAATAGCTATAGCAGTAAGTTGTTCCAAGTGATCCTGAAGAAATCTATAAAATTTAATTGGTACATATCAAATAGAGACTGAAATAAATGAAATGATAGCTTTATCCTAATGTTGTGACCAAATACCAGATAAATTTATAGTTGTATTACAATCCCAATAAAATTTAAAGTATTTATTTTATTGAAAATCAACATAGCACTATCAAATTAATCTGAAACATAAATGTCAAGAATATGAGGTCATTTTTTAAAAATAGGAACAGACACTGCCAAATATTAAGGCATATTTTAAAAAGACAATATTTTAAAAAAATATTTTATTCAAAAAAATTCAGAAATTAATAAAACAATATGATCCTGAAATGATAGGAAGTTAACACAAGAATTTTCAATTAGAAGTAATCAATTAACTTGAAAGAAATAAATTTACAAATATAACAACATAAAAATCAAATCAACTTAACATTTTCAACAGATTAAGAGGCTAAATTAAAATAAAATCTTAGAAAAAGTAGGAGAAAGTAGAAATTGATATTTAAGATATCAAGAAAAGGATGGAAATCCTTTAGGAATAAATTTGTAATAGCAATCATTCACACTTCAGTGACTCCTGCTTCATCCATTGTCCTGGATTATTGCTTCTTTAAAAGAATAGAAAGTTATCACAAGAGAGCACATCAATAGATTTTACTATACAGAGTTCTTTGACCAAGAGCTATGAATTTTTTGTCTGTGTGCCAAACATAGTGTCTTTCTGGCATGCATTCAACCAGTATTTACTATTTGCTTTAATTATGTTGGAACCTGGAGGAAAAAAAAAAAAAAAAAAAACTCATTATATGACCTAAAGCAGAGTTCCCCAGCCTCAGGACCACTGACCGATACTGGACCTGGCCTTTTAGGAACTGGGCCACACAGCAGGAGGTGAGTTGCCAGCAAGCGAACATTACCACCTGAGCTCCACCTCCTGTCAGATCGGTGATGGCATTAGATTTTGTTTGTTTGTTTGAGACAGAGTCTTGCTCTGTCGCCCAGGCTGGAGTGCAGAGGTGCAATCTCTGCTCACTGCTAGCTCCGCCTCCCGGGTTCAGGCCATTCTCCTGCCTCAGCCTCCCAAGTAGCTGGGACTACAGACACCCACCAGCATGCTCAGCTAAGTTTTTTGTATTTTGTTTAGTAGAGACGGGGTTTCACTGTGTTAGCCAGGATGGTCTCGATGTCGTGACCTCGTGATCTGCCTGCCTTGGCCTCCCAAAGTGCTGGGATTACAGGCATGAGCCACTGCCCCGGCCATGGGCCTTAGATTTTTATAGGATGGCGAACCCCACGTAAACTGCACATGTGAGGGATCTAGGTTGCACGCTCCTTATAAGAATCTAATGCCTGATAATCTAGGGTGGAGCAGTTTCATCCTAAAACCATCTCTACCACCATCTGTCTTTCATGAAACTAGTCTCTGGTGCCAAAAAGGTTGGGGACCACTGACATAAATAACACACTTTAATGTGTGGTAAATGCAGATGGAGATTTACTGGGTATTAAGAGAGAGCAGACAAAGGATACTTAACGCAGTCGAGATCAAGTCTCAGGGTTTTTTGGTTTTGTTTCATTGCTTCCTTAGAGGTGAAGCCTTCTGTGCTGCAATATTAGAGCTGCTAAGAATTCTGAAAAAGACTGCAAGCACATAAATTGAAACCTAACGCTAAAGGTAGAGTGTTATCCTGAACGCAATCAAAGTATTGGATAAAGAAAGGATTCAGTACTGAGGGATAGTTGGAGATGTAAATGCTGTCCGGCAATTCCTCTGCTGTTTTCTATATCCTATTTCCTACATAAGCCCCTTTGAACTGCTCTCCTCTCTCCTCAGCAGTCCTTTACCACCTTTATCTCTTTCTCCACAGAAGATCTAACTTTTCACTTCAGGGATATGACAGAAGCCATCACACAGGAGAACTCCCTTAAGTTCTTGTAACAACATCTAAATGAACATAGTCCCATATGAATTGCTTATGACAAGAGTAAGAGCTGTTCTTCCAGATAGTAAATAATATGCCTTCTCTGGAACTCAGCTTTTGTATTTCCTCATGAATCCCAACCATCAGTTATCCATCCTGTTTCTAAAAATTCTGAAAAAAAAAAAAAAAAAAAAATAGAAGATCCTAGATTTATGCTGACAACAGCACTTGCTATTCAACCTTATCATTCAGGGACTTAAATGCAATGTGATCCCAGCACTTTGGGAGGCCGAGACGGGCGGATCACGAGGTCAGGAGATCGAGACCATCCTGGCTAACACGGTGAAACCCCGTCTCTACTAAAAAATACAAAAAACTAGCCGGGCGACGTGGCGGGTGCCTGTAGTCCCAGCTACTCGGGAGGCTGAGGCAGGAGAATGGCCTAAACCCAGGAGGCGGAGCTTGCAGTGAGCTGAGATCTGGCCACTGCACTCCAGCCTGGGCGGCAGAGCGAGAGTCCATCTCAAAAAAAAAAAAAAAAAAAAAAAAAAAAGCAATGTGATCAGAAGGTTAGACTTCAGGGAGGAGTGGAAATTTGATCTTTGCCCTTGACAGATAAGGAGATTTTGATGAGGTTACACTAAGAAGAAAGCATTATAGTCTAGAAGATGGAAGAGGGCATGGGAAAGTGAGTTGTGTTCAAGAAATGCTACACAGTCTAGTGTAGATTATTTAAAACTTTAGTGTTCAAGTAGAGGAGTGAGAGATACGGTTGAAATATAGAGTGAACTGTTTCATAATGGACCACTGTAATTAAGGAATTCATATTTAATTTTGTAATTAATATTCATCAAGTAAAGTTTTTAAGAACTATATAGATTAATAACTTTTAACTGATGTCATATGATTCTTGCATTTATTTGTGTTATTTATTGATGCATTTTAGTACATATTTGTGTTTATGGATCTTGTATGTATTCGTTGATTGATTTTGCAAGGTACTTTATTTGAAACTTTTGAAGTATATAATAAAAACCTAGCAAGATTTTTATCTTGGCTTAACAAGCAATCTTGCAATATAATAAAATACTAAATCTAATAATTTATTCATGTGTATTCTATACTTTTCTCCCAGGAGGTGCCCATATTAACTTGACATCTTTATCAGGCATTCATTTGCCACATTTTGCTATGGTAGTGATATACAATTTCCTTCTTATTTCTCAGGAAATGTCCTTTAAATAACTTTGTTACTTGGTACTAGCATGGTAAAACTGAAACAACAGTTTATTCATTGTGAAACTATGGGGAAACTTCCATTTAGTTTTCATAAAATATTCCTTTGTGTCCATTCTCACTCCCACCACCTTAATCTACCTTTTATTACTTCACATCTGCCCTATGGAGAGGGCCTCCCAAGATAATACTTTCCTTTTCCAACCTATTTGATTAATCTTGCACACAATTGCCATATTCATACTCATAAATATATCTTTGATTATGTCATTTCTCGCTGAAATAAGTTTTATTGTGTATCCCCATTTCTTCTTCCTGACTCAAAGGACACAATCTAAACTTTGCAACTTAACATTCAAAGACCACCAGTTATGACACCAAATTGCCTATGAAATCACTCAAACTGCTCTATTCAGGTCACTTTGCTACTTTGTTACTTTTTATAAACAAATTTCCTGCCAGGAAGGTAATTTTTTCATTGTTTGAATCTGATAAAATTTGCCCCAGAAATAGTCTCACTCTCCTTGGCAGTAAAGGATCTTTAGTGATCTAACTCAAGTAATCTTTTCCTTCACGGTCTACTTATTTCTTTTTTACAAATTAATTTTTAAAACTGACAAATAAAAATTATATATATTTGTAGTTTATAAGATGTATACATTATAGAATTGCTAAATACAGCTAATTAGCATAATCTCATCTCAAATACTTATCATTTTGATAGTGAGAAAGCTTCAAATCTACTCTCAGTGATTTTCAAGAATGTAATATATCTTTATTAACTACAGTTACCATGTTGTACATTAAATCTCTTGAACTTATCCCTCATCTCTAATATAAATTTTGTATCACTTGACCAACATCTCTCCAGCCTCCTCCCCACCCACATCCCCTAGTAACCACTCTTCTATTCTCTGCTTTCATGGGTTTAACTTGTAAATTACACTTATAATAAATGAGATTATGCAATATTTGGCTTTCGGTGTTTTGCTTATTTCACTTAACATCATGTCCTCCAGGTTCATTCATGTTGTCCCAAATGATAGTATTTCATTTTTTAAATGATGATAATATATACAACATATATATGAATATGTATAATAATTTGTATATATACAACATTTAAAACAGTTTTCATCCATTGGTGGACACCTTGGTGGATTCCATATCTTGGCTATTGTGACTAATGCTACATGAACATAGGAGTGCAGGTATTTTTTTCAGCATGTTGATTATATTTTCTTTTGGATATATACCCAGTAATGGGATGACATGGTAGTTCTATTTTTTATTTTTTTGAGGTATCTCTAGGCGGTTTTCCATAATGGCTCTACTGCTCCACCAACAGTGTGCAGATGTTCCCCTTTCTCCACATTCTAACCAACACTTATCTTTTGTCTTTTTGCTAATAACCATTCTAATCTGCATGAGATGATATCTCATTGTGGTTTTAATTTGCATTTCTCTAATGATTAGTGATGTTGAGGATTTTTTCATATATCTGGTGGACATTTGTATGTTTTTCTTTGAGAAACCCATTTGTAAAGTGGGTTTTTTTTTTTGCTATTGATTTTTTTTCTTATTTATTTTTGTATGTTAATCCTTTATCAGATACATGGTTTGCAAATATTTTCTCCTATTCTGTTGATTGTCTTTTTACTTTCACTCTGTTGATTGTTTTCTTGGGATGTTTTATATAACCCTATTTGTCAGTGTTTTGGTTTTGTTGCCTATGATAGGGGTGATATCCAAAAAATTATTGCCCAAACAAAGGCCATCTAGTTTTTCTTCTATATTTTCATCTATTACTTTTACAGTTTCAGGTCTATATTTAGGTCTTTAGTTAATTTCTGTTGAATTTTCTGTGTAAGAATTCAATTCTTTCTTCTGCAAGTTGTCCCAACACCACTTATTGAAGAGATTATCCTTTCTGCATTGTGTGTTCTTGTCTTCTTTGCTGAAAATCAATTGACTTTTAATGTATCTATTTATTTCTGGGCTGTCTATTCTGTTCTATTGATCTTTGTATCTGTTTTTATACCAGTACTATGCTGTTTAGATTACTATAGCTTTGTGGTATATTTGAAGTCAGATAGTGTGATACCTTTGACTTTTTTTCTTTTGGCTGAATGTTGAGTTGACTATTTGGGGTCTTTTGTGGCTTCACTCAAATTTTGGAATTGATTTTTCCATTTCTGTGAAAAATGTCATTAGAATTTTAATATGGATCTCATGGAATCTGTAGATCACTGGGTAGCATGGATGTTTTAACAATATTAATTATTATAGTGCATGAACATGCAATATTTTTCTGTTTATTTGTTTATTCAATTACTTTCATCAGTGTTTTATAATTTGCAAGATACAGGTCTTTTACCTCCTTGGTTAATTTTTTTCCTAAGTATTTTTATAGCTATTATAAACAGGATTAAAATTTTTTTTCAGATAGTTTCTTGTTAGTGTATAGAAATCCTACTAATTTTAGTATGTGATTTTGTATCCCGCAGCTCCACAGAATTCATTTATTAGTTCTGAGTTCCTTCAGTAGTTTTTTGGTGGGGTCTTTTGTATTTTCTATATATAAGATCATGTTCTCTGCAGACATAGACAGTTTAACTTCTTTCTTTCTAATATGGATGATTTTAATTATTTTTCTTGCCTAATTGCTTTGGCTAGGGCTTACAGTACTATGTTGAACGTAAGTGGCAAGAATGGTCATTTTTTGTGTGTGTGTTCTTGATTTGAGAGGAAAAATTTTCAACTTTGCCTCATTGAGTACGATGTGTGATGTGGGCTTGTAATAGATGGCTTTTATTGTGTTAAGGTTTATTCTATGTGTACTTTCTTGAAACTTTTATTATGAAAGGATGTTGAATTCTTTCAGACTTTTTTCTGTATGTATTGAGATAATCATATGATTTTTGTCTTTCATTTTGTTGATGTGATGTATCACATTTTTTGATTAGCATATGTTGAATTATAGTTGCATTACATGGATAAATACTGCTTGGTTACGGTAAATGGTCTTATCAATGTGCTATTAAATTTGGCTTACTACTATTTTGTTGAGGGTTTATATTAACAGTACATATTGCCCTAAATTTTTCTTTTCTTGTAGTGTCCTTGTCTATTTTTGGTATGAAGGTAATGTTGGTTTCATAAGATGAGTTTAGAAGTATTTGCCCTTCGGTTTTTTGGAAGAGTTTGAAAGTTTTTTTTTTGTTGTTGTTATTGAAGATAAAATGATAAAGATGAAGACCACTTCTTTGAAATGACAGACTGCATTTCCAGGTGGCACCCCAAACAGATGGTTTTAATAACACAGTCACTCCCCAACATCTTGTGAAAATTATACTAAAGCAGTCATGGTATTTCTTCATTACTAGTTATTGGAAAAAGAATGGGAGAAAGGTGTTGGAACAAAAATTGTAATCCCTAAAAGAGAATAAACAAAACAAAAAAAATTCTATCTTTCCCTCATATTTCTAAGGCCTGATTTCCTCTCCTGGCAACTGGCAGGGCTAGGTATTAGGACCTAGAGTAATGTTCCTACATTTTTGGCAATTTTGGGGAAAGACTGAAAGTTAAAGGCATAGAATAATTACTATTCTTACATCTAGTGCTCAAGTCCTGGATGTTAGAAACCTCAAAATTTGGGACAGTCTCTAAATAATGAAATATTTACTCCTTTATATTAATTGTATTTCTTCATTACTAGTTATTGGAAAAAGAATGGGAGAAAGGTGTTGGAACAAAAATTGTAATCCCTAAAAGAGAATAAACAAAACAAAAAAAAATTCTATCTTTCCCTCATATTTCTAAGGCCCGATTTCCTCTCCTGGCAACTGGCAGGGCTAGGTATTAGGACCTAGAGTAATGTTCCTGCATTTTTGGCAATTTTGGGGAAAGACTGAAAGTTAAAGGCATAGAATAATTACTATTCTTACATCTAGTGCTCAAGTCCTGGATGTTAGAAACCTCAAATTTTGGGACAGTCTCTAAATAATGAAATATTTACTCCTTTATATTAATGGTCTACACAGAAGGTCAGTGGACAACTAGGATGAGTTTAAAGCAAAGATTCTGCACTATACTTAGATAGTAGAGTTTTGCTAAATTGAAAAGAAAATATCTGGTATGAAAGAAAATAGTATTTTATTGGGTACTCAGGTGTTTGGTTTGGTTTCCTTGTTTACTTTTGTCAAGAGGGCACATTCATTGTTAAAGACATTGAGCTAAAATAGAATTGTCTTGGCAGTAATTAGCAATTCAGGAAAAAAAAAGAGAGAGAGAAGAAAGAAATCAGAGCCTTACTGTAATAACCAAAATACAATTCAATTAAAAATCAATGATATAATGACCAATTTATTATTTTTATTATTTTTCCCCCCAGTTCCCTCAAATTCAGTATTCAAATTTCTCAAACCTAGCACATGACTCTCACCCATCCTTGCTTCTCCTTTCATGTCCAGATTTCTTGGAATACCATCTGCCATGTTATTGTAAACTACAAAATAAAATTCTAAGCTCTCCAGTCATCTGAATGGACCCCTCTTCTTGGCCAAGAGCATTTCAAAGTTAACCTGACAAACTAGTTCAGGCCATGATGGTAAGGAGGTGGACAGACATGCCTCAACATACCCTCCTTCCTTTTGAATGCAGGCACAACTGACCAGTGTTAACATTAAAACAGAGATGTTAAGACTTTTTGTAGCAATAAGGTACCACATTCCAGCCTGACACTAGTATAGCATCACATGACAGATAGCAGGTCCTGAAAGAAATCAAAATATTTTATTCCAAAATGTATTTCTTTGACATATTTTGAAATGGCCCTGAAAAGCTGTCTCTTGTGGGAAAAATCTACATTTTGTAGAGAATTCCTTTCCCTTTCCAGATCTTTTCCCTGATCCAGGAGAGAATTAACTAAGAGTCTGGCACCTTTTTTAAGTCAATAAGAAACATTTGCAATCTATTTTCTCTGAAGCTTGATAAGACTCATGTGCATATTAAGAACCTTGGTCTCCTCATCCCCTGATCTTAACCCAGACACTCCTTTCTATGGATTCCAGGTCTTTAGATAAACTCAACCAGTTGCCAAATCTTTTAATCCCTCTATGACCTGGAGGGTCCTCCTTTACTCCCTGGAGTTGTTCCGCCTCTCTGAAGGGAACCAATGTACATACATCTTACGTGTATTGATTAATGTCTTATCTCTTGTCTGCCTAAAATGTATAAAACCAAGCTGTATTCCAACCACTTTGGACTCATGTTGTCAGGATCTCCTGAGGCTGTATCATAAGCATTTATGTTTCCTTCCTTCCTTCCTTCCTTCCTTCCTTCCTTCCTTCCTTCCTTCCTTCCTTCCTTCCTTCCTTCCTTCCTTCCTTCCTTTTTCTTTTTCTCTTTCTCTTTCTCTTTCTCTCTCTCTCTTTCTTTCTTTCTTTCTTTCTCTCTCTCTCTCTTTCTTTCTCTCTCTCTCTCTCTCTCCCTTTCTCTTTCTCTCTCCCCCTCCCTCTCTCTCTCCTGTCTCTCTCTTTCTCTCTCTTCTTTCTTTTCCTTTTTTTTTTTTTTTTTTTTTGAAGAAGTCTCGCTCTGTCACCAGGCTGGAGTGCACTGGTGCGATCTCAGCTCACTACAATGTGAGTATTTCTTTAACCTTGGCAAAATAAACTTCTAAATTGATTGAAACTTGTCTCAGATACTTTTTGGTTTACATTATAAACAACTTGGGAGTCATCTCTATGCCTCTCATTGTGATATGCAACTCACCAGCAGATCTTATTGATCTTATATATGAGATATCATAAATACATATAATTCTCTCCTTTATGATGCCCACCCTATTCTAAATTCCTACCATTTCTCACCTGAACCCTTTGTTAGTTAGGGGAGACTAGTCCATTCCTCTATTCTCTTTTATCCTTTACAATCAGAAAGATGATTTTTTTCCCCTAAAACTTTGACTTTTTTTCTCTTTAAACTTAACTGACAAATAGTAATAACATATATTTATGGGATATAATGTGATGTCCTGATATACGTATAAGTTGTGGAAGGATTAAATCAAGCTAATTAACATATGTATTATGACGTATACATTTTTAATAATAAGAACATTTCAAAACTACTCTTTTAGCAATTTTGAAATATATAATTCATCATTAGGTCACTTAAAATATTATCTTAGAATATAAAACTAGCATATTTCCCCGCTTTTCACATTGAAAAACAAAGTCTTCCTACCTAGAAATTCTAACCACAAAGGCAGAAGAAAAAGGAAAACTTCATTACTGAATAAGTATTAAACTGGAATGTGATACACATCACAGGTGATCTATTAAGGTACTACAAAGATGGAAGGAAATTTTGAAGCCAACTAGGTATGGACCTTTATATAAATGTTTTAAAGATACACAACAACTGGTCCTCAAGGAAGAGGACTCAGCAACACCATTTGTCACAAGTAACTGGGGTGGCCATGTGTGATGACTAACTGTCTCAGGAAGTCATTTTGCCACTTGGAGCAAGGTACCCACGGAAGGCAGTCTCCTATTTTCCCACAGAGAGTGAGATAGGTAGGGATGTTACCCCTTTTGCTCTTCACATTTCAAAGAGATGGCATTCAGGTTCTTTAGAAAGATATTCATGTATCATAAAGCTGACAAAAAGCCTACCTAGCTTTCCAAAGGACTTATATACATTTCAAAGAGAAGATGACGTACTTTACAATTCTAATTTTTAAAAAGTAAATAAAGAAAAAGGAGGAGCGAGATATCTCCATATTTTCAACATGGAAAATTAATCATCTTGTTTTTAATTTGCATTTGTCCTTACAACACCAAAATCATTTTAATTTCTTTAATACCTCATTGTTTGAGTGAAAGATTATTTTTCTGCTTCACCATTCCCTTTACCTAATTTAGATTTCATCATCTTTTTCATAACATTCCTTTTATTAAGTGCTCTCTCCTGCAGCAAATTTTAAGCTACACAAGCACAGGGCCTGCATCAGGTTTTGTTCACTATTGCTTTATGCCAAGTTTAGTGTAGTTCCTCTGGATGCAAAGCAAGCACTTTACTCATCTTTTTAGATGAAAGAATGTAAAAGAATAACATATGGGAAATTAAATTATTTAAAAAGAAAAATAATTAATCAAATATTTAGAATATTTATCAAATAACATCTGAATCAAGAAAATCTTTCTAAGATTAAAATTAAGACTGTAGAAGCAGTCTTTCTAAGAAAAAGAATGAGAAGTCTTATTTAACATGTCCCGTGGGCACACACATACATACACATAGAAAATTAAAAGATGGATAATACACTGGGAAAATACAAGAATGGATTGATTGATGTATTCTAAAAAATATTTTGGAGAATATTTTGCAAAGAACTAAATAGAAAATCCAGAAAAGATGAAATCGAAATATATTCTAACCACAAAAAGATTACCTCACTAAAAAACAGAGAAATGCACATTAAAATGAAATGTCATATTTAGTTGTGCTTTTTACAATTAAGCTGTTTAGTGTGAAAGAGGATATAGTAAAATAGAAACTTTCTTACTTTGCTAAAATAGAAACTTTCTTACTTTGCTAATGGGAAGGTAAATTTGTGCAACCCTTTGCAAAATGATTTGTCAATATTTATCAAGAGCATTGAAATGTTCTACTCTTTGACCAAGTAACTCCACTTCTGGGAATCTACCCTAGGAATGTATCTTAAATGATACCCGTAGTTCATTTATAATAACATAAAACTGGAAACAATCTAAATATTCAAAATTGGAGGAATGGCTTATTAATTCATGAAATATATGTGTTCATGGGATGAGTTTCTGTGTAGGCGTAAAATACCATGTATACCATTGTAACATGGGAAATATGCTGTTTTCATTGTTTTTTAAAAAAATTATTGCCAGGTTATGCATGTAATATGGAATAAAATGAAAATATAAATTAGTAAGAGAAAGAGCATTCCATTTATTTACTATGACTTTTATTGAAGTAAACAAATTACATATAAAACACTTGTGGAAAAGACATGTTGTTTTCAAGTAGTCTTAAAAAGCTGTACTTTAGATGAGATCAATATAGGACTGTATTCAGTGACTTTTTTTTCCCAAGTTAAACAGCTACTGTTTATATACATTTAAAACAAAATTAGGTGTGACTTTCTTATGCATATCTCATTTGTGTTTCAAATAAATGTGTCTCTTATGCTATTACTTCTTTTATTAAGATATTACTTGTTTACAAAGATATTACACCTTTGCATAAAAGTTTATATAAACTTGTGTGATGTAATTAAAGATTTATAATCAAATTTTTATACATAATAAAAATTCAAAAGCTCACACATTTGATTTAATGTGTATTTTTCAGGTTTACTACATTTCTGCAAAACACTAAGAAATGTTTTAACTCTGAGAAAAGATGTATCCACTTTATAAAAAGAGTAATAAGTAGAATACCTTCAGGAAAACACTTAGAAAAGGCGAGGATAAGTGATGAGTCATAACCTTATTTAAGTCAGCAGTTTGTCTTCTTACCCTAAGCTCACAGCCTATTTGCTTTTTGTTTTGTTTTCCCGGCAAATTACTGGCCAGGTTTCCGAAGACATTAGACATTCTTGTAAATTACATAATAATTGCCTTGTTGCACTGGCTGTGAAAATATTATTCCTCCCATTTGCTGCAAGCCCAAACAAAAACAAACAAGTAAAAAACACCCCCCAAATTAATAAAAACAACAAAACAAAAGAAACAAAAAACTACACACATACCCCCACACACACGTTATTCTAGATTTTCTAATTATTATAAGATTGTCAGATATATCCTTACTTTACTTACTTTATCCTTACTTTATGACCTTATTAATTAATGATGTAGATTTTTCTAGATTTAATAATTTGATTCTACTTTCCATTTATGATTTGAATGTGCGCATTTTCATGTGACATATGAGAGTTACATGCATAATTTTTTCAACAGTGTATAAGCTGCCTCTACTAAAGATTTTTTTTTGTTTCATTATATCGTGTAATTTTCTAATTAGAAATAAGAATCAATCACTCACTCTATCTTAACATCGGCTTACAATTAAAAAGTGCTTTTTGGAAAGTGTACCTCATCCACTTTGGCACGATGCTAATTTGTAACATTTTGACAGCAGTGAGATAAAATATTACAGAACATTCTCTGTCAGGTTGTGCAACTTCTCACATTTTGCCGCATAAGGACAATGAGATCTCATTGCTTTTTCTTAGTATTTCTGAAAGGCATTCTTTGATAAGGAAGTTTGATTTCATTTGGAACAAAAGATGCACCTTAAAATAGTAAATTTCTTTTTAATTTAAAATAATGTAAATAACTGAAAAGTTGGTTTATTGACCTACGTGATCATAGAAATTACGTGAGCTTATTCACAAACAAGACTTCAAAAAAATTGAAGTTTTTTTTTTTAACCCTCTTTAATAATCCTATACTTTTCTTTTTGCATACTTATCACTTTGGTGAGATTAGATGCTCAGTGGTAAGTAAAATGGAATAACATTGCTATTAATTAATACACCTTGTGCGCGTGACGAATCAGACTGTTATTCTATTGTCAGCCCACCATTTTGTTTTTCTACATGAGATCTTGTTGAGTCATAAACTTTGTATGAGGAGAATATTCACAGAGGCTATGAAAAATGACATCCTGACTATTAATTAAGACTAAGCTACAGTGTTCACTGAGACCGTTAGATTCCTCAAGAAATGATATGATGGCATTTGCTATGTTTTTAAAATCCTCACTCAAAATTAAGATAAAAATCCAAATACTTTGACAATTCTAGAAAAGTTAAATTTTATACCATCCCTTTGTGTCATTCTAAAACAAGGAATATTTTATTAAAACAAATAAATTTCTAATTTTTATGGGTACATAGTAGGTGTATATATTTCTGGAGTATATGAGATATTTTGGTGCAGGTACATAATGCATAATAATCACATCATGGAAAAGAGGGTATCTATCCCCTCAAGCATTTATTCTTTTTGTTCTGAATAATTCAATTATACTGTCATTATAAAATATACAACTAAATTATTATTGACTATAGTTCCTCTGTTGTGCTGTCAAATACTGTCTTATTCATTTTTCCTAACTATATATTTTTTGTATTTTTTAATCATCCCTACTTCCACCCTCTTTTCCCAATACCCCTCACCCCAGCATCCAGTAACCATCCTTCCATTCTTTTTCTCCATGAGTTCAATTGTTTTGATTTTCAGGTCCCACAAATAAGTGAGAACATATGATGTTTGTCTTTCTGTGCCTGGCTTATTTCACTTAACATAATGACCTCTAGTTCCATCCCTGTTGTTGCAAATGACAAAATGTCATTCATTTTTATGGTTAAAGAGTACTCTATTCTGTGTAAGTGCCACATTTTCTTTACCCATTCACCTGTCGATGGACACTTAGGTTTCTTCCAAATCTTGGCTATTGTGAACAGTGCTGCAACAAATAAGAGAATGCAGATATCTCCAACATACTGATTCCCTTTCTTTTGGGTATGTACCCAGCGGTGGGATTGTTGTACTCTATGGTACCTCTAGTTTTAGTTTTCTGAGGAACTACCAAACTGTTCTCTATACTGCTTGTGTTAATTTACATTCCCACCAACAATTCTTCACATCCTCACCAGCATTTTTTACTGGACTGACTTTTGGAAAGAAAGCCATTTTAACTGAGGTGAGAGGATATCTCATTACAGTTTGATTTGCATTTTCGGATGATCAGTGATGTTGAGTACCTTTTCATATACTTGTTTACCATTCGTATGTCTTCTTTTGAAAAACGTGTATTCAAATCTTTCACCCAATTTTAGTTGAATTATTAGATTGTTTTCCTATAGATTGTTTGACCTCTTTATATATTTATTTATTTTGGTTATTAATCTCTTGTGAAATGAGTAATTAGCAAATACTTTCTCCCATTCTGTGTGTTGTGTCTTCACTTTGTTGACTCTTTCTTTTGCAGAGCAGAAGGTTTTTAACTTGATGTGATCTCATTTGTCCATTTTTTGCTTGGCTGCCTGTGCTTGTGGGTTATTACTCAAGAAATTTTTGCCCAGATCAACATTTTGGAGAGTTTCCCCAGTGTTTTATTGTAGTAGTTTCCCAGATTGACATCTTAGATTTCAGTCTTTAATTCATTTTGATTTGATTTTCGTATGAGGTGAGAAATAGGAGTCAAATTTCACTCTTGTGCATATGGATATACAGTTTTCTCAGCACTATTTATAGAAGAGACTGTCCTTTCCCCAATGAACAGTTTTGACATGTTTGTCAAAAGTGAGATCACCATAGGTATGTGGATTTGTTTTGGGGTTCTTTGTTGTTTTCCATTGGTCTGTGTGTCTGCTTTTATGCCAGTACCTATCATGCTGTTTTGGTTACTACAACTTTGCAGTGTAATGTGAACTCAGGTCACGTGATTCTTCCAGGTTTGTTGTTTTTGCTCAGGATAGTTTTTGCTAGCCTGGGTCTTTTGTGATTTCATAAAAATTTTGTATTTTTTTTATTTCTGTGAAGAATGTTATTGGTATTTTGATTGAGATTGCATTGAATCAGTAGATTGCTTTGGGTTGTGTGGGCATTTTAACAATATTGATTCTTCCAACCCATGAACATGAAATATTTTTTCATTCTTTTCATGTCCTCTTTAATTTCTTACATTAGTATTTTATAGTTTTCATTGTAGACATCTTTCACTTTTTTGGTTAATTCCTAGGTATTTAATTATATTTGTGACTATTATAAATGGAATTGCTTTTTGATTTCTTTTTTAGATTTTTAACAGTTGGAATATAGAAATGCTACTGATTTTTGTTTGTTGATTTTGTATCCTGCGACTTTACTGAATTTATCAGTTCTAATAGTTTTCTGTGTAGTCTTTTAGGTTATTCCAAATGTAATATTATTCTAAATATAAGTATCATCTGCAAATAAGGATAATGTGACTTCTTCCTTTCCAGTTTGGGTGCCCTTTATTTCTTTCTCCTTTCTGAATGCTGTAGCTAGTGCTTCCATTACAATGTTGAATAACAGTGGAGAAAGTGGACATTCTTGTTATGCTCCAAATCTTAGAGAGAATGTTGCCAGTTTTTTTCCCATGCAGCATGATATTATCTGTGAGTCTGCAGTATATAGCTTTTATTATGTTGAAGTTTGTTCCCTCTGTCCCAAGTTTTTTTTTTTTTTTTTTTTGAGACGGAGTCTCGCTCTGTCACCCAGGCTGGAGTGCAGTGGCCGGATCTCAGCTCACTGCAAGCTCCGCCTCCCAGGTTTAGGCCATTCTCCTGCCTCAGCCTCCCGAGTAGCTGGGACTACAGGTGCCCGCCCCCTCGCCCGGCTAGTTTTTTGTATTTTTTTTAGTAGAGACGGGGTTTCACCGTGTTAGCCAGGATGCTCTCTATCTCCTGACCTCGTGATCCGCCCGTCTCAGCCTCCCAAAGTGCTGGGATTACAGGCTTGAGCCACCGCACCCGGCCCCAAATTTTTTGAGTTTTTATTATGAAGGTATGTTGAACTTTATCCAGTGCTGCTTCAGTATCAATTTAAATAATCATATGTTTTTTATTCTTCCTTCTGTTGATATGATGTATTGTATTGATCGATTTGCATATATTGACCCAACTTTGCATCCCTGGGATATATCCCAGTTGGTCATGATAAATGACCTTTTCAATATAATGTTGAATTTTGTTTGCTAGTATTTTGTGCAGGATTTTTGTATCAATATTCATCAGAGACATTGGCCTGTAGTTTTCTTTTTTTGGTGGTTCTTGTCTGGTTTTGGTAACAGGGCAATACTGGTCTTGTAGAATGATTTTTGAAGTATTCCTTTCTCTCTACTTTTCAGGACAGTTTGAGTAGTACTGGTATTAGTTATTTAAATGTTTGGTAGAATTCAGCAGTGAAGCTGTAGGGTCACAAGATTTTCTTGTTATTATGACTTCAATATCATTTCTTGTTATTGGTTTGTTCAGGTTTTGGATTTCTTCTCAGTTCAATCTTGCTACTCCTTATATGTCTAAGAAATTATCCAATTCCTCCAGATTTTCCAACTTGTTGACATATAGTTGATCTTAGTACTCACTAAGGACCCTTTGAATTTCTGTCGTATCCGTTGTACTATCTCCTTTTTCATCTCTGATTTGATTTATTTAGTTTTTCTCTCTTTTTTCTTAGTTACTTTGGCACTTGTCAATTTTGTTTATTTCTTCAATAAATCAACGTTCTGTTCAATAATCTTTTGTATTGTTTTCTTCATTTCAAATTCATTTATTTCTGCTCTGATCTTTGTTATTTCTTATCGTCTACTAATTTTGGGTTTGGTTGGCTCTTGTTTTTATAGCTCTTTAAGATGCATTATTAAGTTATTTATTTGATGTTTAGCAAGAATTTCACTTTCATTGTATTTATAACTATTTCTAACGTTTCTTGAAGTAGGCACTTGTAACTATAAATTTACCTCTTAGTACTGCTTTTGCTGTATTCCATAGGTTTTGGTATGTTGTTCTTCCGTCATCATTTGTTTCAAGAAAATTTTCAATTTCCTCTTAATTTCTTCATTGACCCATGGTCATTCATGCACATACTGCTTAATATCTACGTGTTTTTACACCTTTCATAATTGCCATTGTTATCAATTTATAGTTTTATTCCCTTGTCAGAATCAATGCTTGATATTATTTCAATTTTTTGAATGTTTTAAGAATTGTTTTGTGACATATGGTCTATCCTTGAGAATGACTCATGTGCTGAGGAAAAGAATGCATATTTGCAGCCATTGGATGAAATGTTCTGTAAACATCTATTATGTTCATTTGTTCTGTAGTGCACATCAAGTCCCATGTTTCTTTATTGATTTTCTTTCTGGGAGGTCTGTCCTCTGCTGAAAGTGATGTGTTTAAGTCAACTATCAGTGTGTTGAGGTCTGTCCCTCCCTTTAACTCTAGGAATATTTTGCCTTATATATCGGGGTCTTCCAGTGTTGGGTGCATTATATTTACAATCATTATATCGTCTTGCTAAATTGACCCATTATATAATGAGCTTCTTTTACTCTATAGTTTTTGGCTTGAAATCGATTTTGTCTCATATAAGTATAGTTACTTTTGCTTCTTTTTTGGTTTCTCTTGACATGGGATATATTTTTCTGTCTTATTATTTTCATTACAGAGGAAGTGATTTTGTTTAAGAAGTAGATCATTGGATCTTGTTTCTTCATCTATTCAGTCACTCTGTGTCTTTTGATTGGAGAGTTTAGTCCATTTACATTTTGTTATTATTGATAAGTAGGGAGTTATTCCTCCCATTTTGTTCTTTGTTTTATGGTTGTTTTGTGTTCTTTTCTTTCTTCTCTCCTATTTTCCTTTCTTTTAGTGAAGGTGATTTTCTCTGGTGGTATGCTTTAATTTCTTGCCTTTTATTTTTTGCATATCCATTGTATGTTTTCTGATTTGAGTTGACCAAGAGGGTTGCAAACGCTATCTTATACCCAATATTTTAAAATGCTGACAACTTAACACTGATTGAATAAACAAAGAAATACGAAAAAAAAAAAAACTAATAAAAACTCTACACTTTAACTACATTTCCCTGCTTTGTACCTTTTTATTCTCTTTATATCTTATTGTACTATGTCTTCAAAAGTTGTTGTAGTTATTTTTGATTGGTTTATCATTTAGTCCTTTTGCCTAAGTCAAGCATAGTTACGCACCACAATTACATTTTAACATTATTCTGTGTTTTCTGTGTGCTTACTATTTCCAGTGAGTTTTATACCTTCAGGTGATGTTTTCTTTCTCATTAACATCCTTTCCTTTCAGACTGAAGAACTCCCTTTAGCATTTCTTGTAGGAGAGGTCTGGTGTCGATGAAATTCCTCAGCTTTTCGTTGTCTGGGAAGGTCTTTATTTCTCCTGCATGCTTGAAGGATATTTTTGCCAGATATTATTATTCTAGGGTAAAAGTAAAGCAGGAATGTTTTAGTTTTTATATACTACTATAAGGACTCCTAGAAAATGAAGAAACTCATGATTTTAAAAGTAAAACAATCAGTAACTCCGCTTTTTAGAAACAAAAAATAATGTAGATATGGGCACATGTATCAAGAGAATTGGCGAGTGTTATTTTAGAATTAGAATGTGGTTTATTATTTCCCATTGGCATAAAATATTTACCTTTTTTTCTCATTTTTTTCTATTTATTTTATTTAGTTTCAAGAAAAGCGTTTGAAATTTTGTAGGTAACTATGTGATGACTTGATAGAAGAGAATAGGAAGGAGAACAGAATTGGCAAGAGTTTGAGACTCACTGTATTTATAAACATTTCTAACACATGACAAAATCACATTATTTTTAATATAGTGACCAGATACCTTTTCCATTATATACTCCTTACAATACATTTCACATTTTGTGTTTAGTTATAGGCACAACAATTGAAGGATACCAACCAGGGCAGGTAGAAGAGTGAATATTTCTTTTCATTATAAAAAAGGAAATTTAAGGGTAGAGAGTGTGGTAAAACTAAATGAGCCCACAGTGGATATTCTATAAGTGAATGTAATTGAGAAAGGAAACATTTTTTTCAGGTCGTGATTCTTCCATTGAGTTGTAAGAAACTGCAGAAAAACACATCAAAAAAGAGTCGCTCCATATTTCAGAGTGGACTTTATCCTAATGAGATGGATTCTCTCTCACTGATCCCCACTGCAAGTGCCAGATGCTCATCTTTCATGGATGATTTAGAAGGTGTCTCTCTAAGGAACAGAAGAAAGTAGCCTTTAAGGGTATTCATATTTTGACTGTATATCACCCTACTCATGTGTCCCTAACATACAAAAACTGCAGTCACCAAGATCTCAATGAAATAGCAAAGTAATCAAAGTTTATTTTGGTATTTCTCTTTCTCCACCAAAAATCCCCCTTTACAAAATTCTCTCATATTTAACATCTTCAGAATCCCCACATCTACCTGCCACTGGTTCTTCTATTCCATCTAGTCCTATTCTTTACACAAACAATTCCAAATATAAAATTTATGTTTGTTCTTCAAACCAAAACAAATATAGCTATACTACTTAGTGCCTTTGTGCCACAATCCGATGAAGACAATTGAACAGAAATCACAGACTTAAGACATTTAATGATCCCAGGGGATATCTAAGCATGAGTTAATCATCATCAATCTCAAAGTAGTAGGCATAGAGGAGTCAAGTCCAGGGAACTTCCAAGCTTCACTCATCTCCTGGAGGTTGAATTTATTCCCTTCCTTCATTGACTTCCCTAGAGGCAGTGATGTAAAAGCATGCAGTATGAACTGTGAACTGAGGCAGCATGGTCTGGCACAAATTCTGCAAATATCTCAAATAATGAATCATAAATATATGAATGTGAAGTTTGTGTGTGTGTGTGTGTGTGTGTGTGTGTGTGTGTGTGTGTGTGTTTAGAAAAATATCAGGAACATAATCTCCCAACATTGCCTTTAAATTTTCCATGGGGTCCATCTGAATTTGCTTAGCAATCTCTCTCAGAGCTTCCTGGTATCATTTTTCACCCTTCTACTGCCCCCACAGCCTTTGGTTCAGAGAATAAAAGCATCTGCCTGACGGAAACAGAGGTTCCCATGATAATTGAGCAGAAAGGGAATAGAAATTAGAAAGAGAGCATGTTCAGTTTTCTGGTGTCTGCTGACTGATTTATTTTAGAACCTCTACAAGTGGTCCTGTGCTTATTTTTAAGCCATTTGTACATGAATAAAAAAAAAAAAAAATATGTTCTTTAGGTTTAACATCCTAAATGGTTTCCTATATGTTAACATAAGAGATATATTAAAGACTACAAAGCTAAAGCTATTTTCTTGATTGTGATAATCATTTATTATAATAGCGTATACAACAGATATTACTTAAATGCTATCTAAAAATTTACATTTTTCTGACAGAATGATCATAAATGTGCCATGGTTAAAATAAGAAATCTTCATTCTGTATATTTTCTTACACATGGTGCTTGAAGCAAAACAGTTAAGAAGAATCTAGACAATCCAAATGTTTGATTTTCCAAATAAATTTGCCAGGATCTTTGGGTTTAAAAATTTTTTCCTCTCACTCGTGCTGAGAAAGTGCATATACATTTTGAAATTTCGTCTATTTGAGCAATGCTTTATTATCCTTTAAACTGATAATAAGCATATGGAAGTGGGATTGAATTGGAGACAAGCTGTTGATTTCTATTGAACACTCAAAAAATGTAAGGTATCAAAAAATTTTGTTAACTATCTAATGATGGGCTAAAATGTATCTGAAGTTTGGTAAAGTGGTATGTCATTCTGATGTGGGGCCAGAGAAAGGAATAGATCTTAAATCATTTGTCAAGCACATGGTACCTGTCTTTGGGGCCTTCTCATCTCCATTTCCTTGCCACTCGGGCCTCTGTTTCTTTCTCAGCCTATTTCTGCTTAAGGCATCTGAAACTTACAGCCCATGAGTTTTCCTACTGAACTCTTTCCTTCTTGCAAAAGGTTGTGTGTTTTATAGCTTGCTGTTTAGTTTAACCTCCATCATTATACTCAGATCCTATTCAAGAAAACTCTGCTTTCAGCTAGCAGTAAAAAAGAAATACTCAAATGTGTCTGAATAAAAGACCCACATGGCTCATAAAATTTCATGTGCATTGTAAGAATCACCTTGGTTACTTGATGAAAATGTGCTTTTGAAGGCTGGTACCAGAGTTATTTCTTTTCCATGTTTAATAAGCACTCCAACAGATTCTGATGCTGGTTGAGAAACATTGTTCTGGGATTTCTGTATATTACTAGAATTTTGGAAGGATTTAACTTAAGTCACAAGCAGACCAGAGCTGAAATGTGATACTATGTATCATAGAGATGTTTGTGAAACTATGAGTGTCACATACATGAAAAAATAAAATACATAATAACATAATACATAACACATAGTAAATTTATATGTGGTTTTGCTTTTTAGCTTATTCTTACTCTCTAGCATGGGGGGCCTATTAGCTGTAAAATAATTCTGTGTTACTTTTCCCTTGTGAAGTTTCTCACATCATAATTCACTTTGGAATACTTAGAGACCATGTGTAAACAAACAAACAAACAAAACAGGGTCATAATAGAGAAAAATGGAAGAAAATAAACTGCCAAAATTATACATTTTATTAATAGAAATTTTTGCATTTACTTCTTAAATTCAAAGAGAAATTTTGCTTTATCAGAATATAGCAGCTAAAGGAATATTTTAAAGAACTATAAAAGCAGATCTCCCTTTAGCTACTCAGCACAGAAGTACAATACAAAGAATGTCTTTTTACTATTTTTATTTTTTAGTTATTATTATTTTCTTAAATTCTCTCT
This sequence comes from Rhinopithecus roxellana, assembly GCF_007565055.1. Classification (NCBI taxonomy): domain Eukaryota; kingdom Metazoa; phylum Chordata; class Mammalia; order Primates; family Cercopithecidae; genus Rhinopithecus; species Rhinopithecus roxellana. The sequence goes on from NC_044556.1 coordinate 61,243,723, forward strand.
CACATCATCATTTTTGCTTATAATGTTCTACTTATTTAATGAATACCTCCATAAAATTTCTTAAACTTTCCATTGCTAAGTGTCCATGGCTCTAGACACTTAGAAATGCTGCATCTGTGGACCCACTATAGATGTACCAAGTCAGAATTGCATTTTAGAGTATCCCTAGCCAATTTGTATCTGAAATACTTTTTTTTTTGGATGTTACCATACTGGAGTTTGTTTCTAATCTACAACTTTATGAAATGATTGATTCTTACTAACAATTTTCTAAAAGATGTATTGTTTTTGTTCAAATTATAAATGTCCATTTAAAACTAAAAAATACAGAAAAATCTAAATAAACTCAATCACTCAAAAATATTATTAATGTGATATTTTCAGGCACTTCTACATATAGGCAGATATAAAGAGAAATATGAATGTATGATGAATGGACTGATGGATGGATAATGAAAGGGTAAGAATTTTACCGAAATGAAATCATTCCATACAAAATATTTTAAAACGAAAGATATTATTTGAGTTGATAAAAACAAAGAAACTTAAGTGAAATTGAAAGTATTGTTGAACTTGAAGTAAATGTTTCTTTACAAGAAGAGCTATTAGATTTTACAAGTCATCTATAATGAGAACATTGTGAGATTAAATGTTTCAACTTTAGACATCCATTCTCTGTCCAATGAATATGAGAAAGTAAGTATCCACACTGCCTCACACCTCTACCTCCCAATTTTTTTTTTTTTTAATAATGGCAAGATTTTTTAATATTCACATTTGATTCCAAAATCATAATTTCAAAAGTTGTTAAAGTTTATTCCTATTTAGGGGTATAATTATCTTACTAATAGTACTTAGCAACAGTATCTCCCATCCTTAGTTTTTAATTTTGACCCACTTCTTAAGTTCAAATATTTAATTACATATTTTAATTTTCTCCACAAGGAAGTGTAATGAGTATTGTTTAACTTCTTGCATGCTTAAGAAAATATGTTGTCTTTTTACTAGAAGGCTAAATCCCATGGGTATATAGTTCTTTTGTTCCTCTTTGTTGCATAATGCCATAGGTAATTCCTGTGTTTTCAGGCATTGACTTTTTTTGCCTGGAAAAATCTCAGATTACTCTAATTTACTTATGCTGTCCTTGTACCTTACCAAATATTTATTACATTCTTTTTCTATGCAGTTTAGTACCTTTACCAGAATATGTGTTAGTTTTGCAATCAATGTTTCACGATATACATTGTGCCTTAAGTTGCTGATGATTCAAGGTTTCTTGATTTCAGTCCAATTTTCTTCAATAATGTCTTCAATGATTATTTTTGACTTTCTAATTTTACTTGTTCTCTTTTTAAGGGAAGTTTATTTATCTGTGTTTAAATTTTTTCTTTACTTCTGTTTCACCACAGTAGCATAGGTTTTGTAACAACTGGGAGATTTCATCACTCATTAGAATCTGATGCTTAGGTTTTTCCTTTTATGTTACTACTGCTTTTGAGGAATTAGCACTAATCTTCTGTTTCCAAGACTAAGGCATGTTCTGAGCTGTGATGTCAGGTGCCACCAGGTATAAGCAGAGGTGACTTAGAAAGCACTCAGTGTTATGGGAAGGTGTCCATCTGTTGATAATACAAATGTCAAATTGCTGGCTGCTATCACTAGGAGGCCCATATGCTGCAAAGATAAGAAGAGCAGCTAATTACACTCCATCTTTCAGAAGATATATAGTTTCCACTGTGCTAGAGACAAATGATGTAACATCAAATGTATGCATGACCAAAGACAAAAATAGACACATTTGACTTCTTTAAAATTAAAAACTTATGTGCTTCAAAGTACATCATCAAGAAATTATAAAGATAATTCACAGAATAGAAGTTTTTTTTTTTTTTTTTTTTTTTTTTTTTTGAGATGGAGTGTTGCTCTGTTGCCCAGACTGGAGTGCAGTGGTGCAGTCTTGTCTCACAGCAAACTCTGCCTCCTGGGTTCATGGCATTCTCCTGCCTCAGCTTCCCGCATAGATGGGACTGCAGGCGCTCACCACCATGCTCAGCTAATTTTTTTGTATTTTTAGTAGAGACAGGGTTTCACTGTGTTAACCAGGATGGTCTCTATCTCCTGACCTCGTGATCCACCTGCCTCGGCCTCCCAAAGTGCTGGATTATAGGCGTGAGCCACTGTGCCTGGCCTAGAAGAGTAATATTTAGCATGTAATGGAATAGACAAATGTTGGTGAGGATTTGAAGAAGTTACAGCTCTCATAAAATTGTTTGGTGCAAATATAAACTGATGAAGCTGCCTTGGAAAATGATCTGGCAATTCTCAAAGGTTAAACAGATTTAACATATGACCCAGAATACTATTGGGTATATATACTCAAGAGAAATGGAAACGTGTTCACAGAAGGCTTGTACGTTAATGTTTACAGCAATGTTACTCATAATAGCCCAAAATGTAGAAATGTGGTATATCCATACAAAGGAATATTATTCAGTAATGAAAAGAAATCAAGTATGATACAAGGTACAATATGGATGAAGTTTGAAAACATTAGGTTCAATGAGAAGAGTCAGACATAAAAATATAATATATTGCATAATTTCATTTACATGAGATATTTAGAATAGGTAAATCTATGAAAACACAAATTATATGAATAGTTGTTGGAGCTGGGGGGTGGGTAGGACGGAGAGTTCACTGGGGAAATGGGTGCCCCATTTCTTTTGGGGTGCTGAAAATATCCTAAAATTTGCTTTGGTGATGATTGCATGACTCTGTTAATGTACTGAAACCTACTGAATTATACACGTTCCATAAGTAAATTGTATGCTATATAAATTATATGGCAATATAGATATTAAAAGGAAAAGGCCAAGTGGAGCACAGTTTGGGGCTTTGCTTTCAGGTTCTCCTTGGACTTGCTTAGCAATCTCTCCAGCCTGATCCTGTTTCCTCAAGGTCATGTCTTCTGTTCAGTCTCCCCTAAACCATTGGTACGTCCCTGTGAATGCACTTTCTCTTCCCCTCCACTCTGGTGATCTGCTTCATGGTGGTGACGAAGAAAGGAGCTAAGCAAACAAAGGTGGTCTTATTCTCTCTTTATTCTCTTTTTAATTTTATAATTATGTTACAACTATATCCTGCTTACTTCTTATGGAAATACAAATCTGAACCTGGACAATTTTCAAGTGTTGGCGGGATTAGACCTGTGGGGAAACTCTCATAATTTATAGCAATTATGAGAGGTTCCACTAGTAACTTTTAGCATGTATGAAGAAAATATCAATATATTTGAATCAAATTGTCTATTATCCAAATGTTAGGTTTCTGAAAGGTCCACTGGGCTAGGATTTTTAACAATATTTTGGTAAGAATGAGAATTAATGTTTTTTGCCCCTTTTTCCTGTCCAGAAAATCATTTCATAAGCATTAGTTTTAAATCCAAACCTTTTATTTTTGTGAAAGCAGTCATTATTTCAAAGTTTTTTCTCAACTGCTAACATCCTGAGTAAAATCACATTGCTTAGTCTCACAGGAGACATCATTTGTACTATAAAACAAATGTGATCATGTATAACAAGACATCAAAGTGCAAGCTCGTCAATGTGCCTTTGTGCCGTTCAGGGCTTTCTTTTTCCAGTGAACTTTATGTCTGAAAACAAATTAGGATGAAAAGCCTGCTCAGTGAGAATATGAAATCATATCAAAGAAAGTGCCCAAACCATCCAAGCATTTCTAACATCCAGCAACTCAATTTCAAATCAGTTTGTTTCCAGTTTCTAACTCTAAATTTTCCCATGTTGCCTTTTCATCTTTCTAAATGCAATCCCCTTTAGAAGTAACAACACTTCCTATTTTCAGAAGAGCATTATTAGAAGTTGAAGTATATATTATTTTTTAAAAAATATTTATTTGTGAATAGGTAGTACAGTCATGTGGTTTAAAATTTTAAGACTAGTGTAAACAAGAATAAACACTCATTTGTATCTCTGGCTTCTTCCAGTTTACATTTCTAAAGACCATCAATTTAGGTGGGTTTTCTTTTTCCAATATATGCCTCAAAACATATTCTATACATCTATGATTAAAAATATATGTATATATATATTATATTCTTTATACGAATGATGGTGATTGTAGTCTGTTTTGTATATTTCTTTTTTCACTTTTCAGGAAGTGACAGAGATATGTCTACAACAGTGCATCAAGTTTTCTTATGGTTTTAAAATTTGTGATGTGAACTTTTGCATGGGAATGCCATAACTTACTGCTATGGTCACCTTTCATGGATATTTAGGTTGCTTTGGAGAGTCACTTGAGTTGTTGTTGCGTATGAGTGATTTGTTCCTTTCTGTCTCTGAGTGGTATTCCATGGTGTAGATGTACTATAATTTAACTATTCAACCAAGGAAGCACACCTGGGCTGTTTCCAGTTTTGAGCTATGACAAGTAAAGCCGCTATGAACATTTATGTTCAGGTTTTTCGTGTAAATATACAATTGTATTTCTGTGGCATAAATGCCTGAGTACGACTGCTGGATTATGTGGTAGTTCCATGTTTAATTTAAGAAACACCCAAATGGTTTTTTCCGGAGTGTCTGTATCACCTACTTCCCAATCAACAATGTATAAAGGATCCAGGTTTTCTATATCTTCATAGCATATAGGGTTGTTATTATTTTTTATTTTGGCCAACTGATAACTGTGTAATGGGTTTAATTTTTAAAATATGAAATATTAAATACTGTATTCATTAAGAATCATCCAGAAAATTATAGAAAATTATTGTAGACATCCATTTTCCTAACACAGTATGATTCTTCAAAGATGAAAATTAGAGTTACAGATTATACTTTATGACTTTTTAATTAAGTTTAGTTCTGTCTGGACTTACTTTATTTCCCAGGATTTTCTTTTCCTCTACATCTACTTTCACAGATTTGAGAGTACTAACATGGAAGTAAGTATGATTTATTGCTTCCCACTCTGACAAAATTTATGTTTCTATTGTTATATAGCAAGAGACTTCAGATTAATAATACTTCATGAGATGTACACAAGACATTTTACTGAGATTAAACTTTAGTATTCTGATTTTAGAATCCTCACAACTGCAGTATGTTAAAATGTTAATTCTCTAAGATATTGCCGAGAGACAGATGGGATAATTATCTTCATATAAAATATAATTGTTTGAAAGCTACAAATTAAATCATGAACCAAATTTCTCATGCATAAAGCTTAACTCTAGTAAATTCTGTTTAAGAATTATAAGTCAATAGCTTTCAAGACCAGCACTTTTTTTTCTTTATTATTATTATTATTATTATACTTAAAGTTCTAGGGTACATGTGCATAACGTGCAGGTTTGTTACATATGTATACTTGTGCCATGTTGGTGTGCTGCACCCATCAACTCATCAGCACCCATCAACTCGTCATTTACATCAGGTACAACTTTTTTTTAAGTTAATATTTTGCTTATACATTTACTAAATAGTTCATAATTTATAAGTTTATATAAAATATCTCACCATATTTATTTATGTTGCTAACTTTACTGTGAACATGTAATATTCCTTAATGTTCCACCAGTGTTTTCTGTAGTTGACTTGTATCCTTCAGACTTCTGTTTCTTGGTCATTTTCTCAGTAAGATATTTGACTGAGTTAAATCCTCCTTTTGTATATTTCCTTAACTCTTATTTCGTAACACATAGACTGACAGTTCTTCAATGCTGATCATGCTTTAACAGAATCACTTGTTTCTTGTCGTCCTGAGGAGGAGCAGTTACCTTATTTATTGTCATTTTCCCATAGTCAAGTTTGGCACCTTACCCCTAATAGGCATTCAATAAATCTATATATTTTTGTTGATTGGTTGAGGAATAAAATAATGGACCTAAAAATACCTCCCAGGCTCCTCAATCCATTTATATGTTAATTATTATTTCTTCAGTGAGTAATGTGTTCCTATTGCCTAGTTCTTTGAGGGTGAGCAGGTGGATGAACTCAGAAGGGGAATTATACAAGAAAGGTGTACTGTAGAAAGTTGTCCTGTGATCTCTTTTCCTCCAGCCACTTTCAGACATACTAGACTTATAGCTCCATCCCCTTATCCAGTATCTTGTCTTTTGGAAATTTAGATCTCTATAAAAATATGTAAGTTTTTACTTCAAATTAATGCGCTCTGAAGTTTTGTATCCATAGATGCAGTGTCACCAGGTTGCCCCACATTCTTGTCCTGAAAAGACTTGATAGAATTTTCTGACTATGTTTATGGAAGGTAATGCATATTTGGGTCAGTTTGTAAAAAGTAACAAATTCTAATTAGACAAAAAGCTCATTTTGGAAACTATATTTTCTTACTAGACTTTAGGCAGATTTTAGTTTAGTGTAAATGAGTTGGTTATTTAAACCTTTCACATCATGATTTTTTAAATGATAAATATTTTTACATAATTCTTGCTTTTGTAAATTATGTTTTATATACAACTTTTATCTAAATCTCTTAAATAATGATTTTTAAAATTATAAATGCTCTTGTATATTTCATTTTGTAAATGATGTTGTATATTTAAATTTTTAGGTGTTAGACACCTTGTGTTTTATCTGGAAAAGGGAATAATTGTTCTTAAAATGTTTGACTACCTCATATCATAAAACATATTTATTTAATTATTGAATAGGTGGCATATTTAAATATATTAATAATCAATAACTATATAATGGTGCATTGGACATTATCTCTCCCAACTTTGTACTTTAATCAATGTTCATCTTTACAGCATATTTCATGTCCTAGTGGTTGAGTATAGAATGTATTATCAGATAATTAATAATAAATCCTGTGTAATCAAAAACTGAGTCTTTTAAAAGTGACACTCAAGTGTAACACATTAGTAGAATATAAAATAATCTTGCTTGTTAGAGAAAAGATCAGCAAAGGTTTTCTGTGTAAACACCAGATAGTAAATATTTTAGGCTATGGGGCCATAAGATCTCTTATTAAATATACTCATTTATGCTGTTGTAACTTAAAAGCATTCTCTGATAATATACAATGAGTATGTTTATGCTCCCATAAGACTTTGCATATGGACAATGACATTTGATTTACAAGTAACTTTAACATGCCATAAAATATTACTCTTCATTAGATTTGTTTTGGGTCATTTAAAAATAGAAAAAAAATCTTAATTTATAGGATGTAAAAAAGAGGCAATGGTCAGAATTAGGTCCCTGGATTTCCTGACCTCAGTCCATAGCAAGTTATATCGTTGGGTTATATAATGTAATTCATTTTATCTCTATTTTTTTCAAATGTATTCAACATATTGATTTAAAATATATTTACTGACTTCTTTGGTTTTGTATATTCTATTTATTAATTAGGAATTAAGAGATACAATAATTTTGGAGTGATAATTAGATACTAGACGCTTTTTTTTCTTTTTTTTTTTTTTTTCTCAGTACAGTCACCTAAATAGATTTTTTTTCTTTTTCTTTCTTTCTTTTTTTTTTTTTTTTTTTTTTTTTTTGAGATGGAGTCTCACTCTGTTACCCAGGCTGGAGTGCAGTGGCGCAATCTCGGCTCACTGCAAGTTCCGCCTCCCAGGTTCACGCCTTTCTCCTGCCTCAGCCTCTCTAGTAGCTGGGACTACAGGCACCCACCACCACACCCGGCTAATTTTTTGTATTTTTAGTAGAGACAGGGTTTCACCGTGTTAGCCAGGGTGGTCTCGATCTCCTGACCTTATGATCCGCCAGCCTCAGCCTCCCAAAGTGCTGGGATTACAGGGGTGAGCCATCGCACCTGGCCTAAATAGATATCTAACTTCTATTTCATAGCTGAAATAATGAGAAAGAGAGGGGATTAGACATATTTTCAAGGTTACATACTTGCTGAGAGTTGGGCTATAATCTTTATACATGGGTTTGTATGATTCTGTGTTTGTAGAGCTGAACAACTATTATTCAGCCACGTTATGCTGCTTTCACTTTAGCACAGTATTGTGCTCATGCTTACGTGTTTAAAATTTTGTTGTTTCTTGGTTGGTTGGTATTCAATGCGGCTATAGTCTCAAAGACACAAACAGGAAAATTGAATTCGTATTTATTTTGCATTGCATAATTTTCAGCTGAGTGATTTTGCTCCATCTAGCTTCCTTTTGAGGAGAATTGGATTGGAACATTGCCAAATGAAGTTTGATATACAGATTAGTTTCTTTTTTCCCCAAACATGGTCCCCGATTTGGAGTTATATTTACAATTTAAGTTTTAACTTTGCGATTTTAGTCAATATCCTTTGGAATTCTTGGATTTTCAGAACATTTGATGATGCATCAGTATTAAGAGATTGTTTTTGACAGTGGTTAGAGAAAGAAGGAAATGTTCGTATATGTAGATTATAAAATATGTAAAAGTGCATATTCTTTTTCCTGGACTAGTAGTCTAAGAGTGATCCTTTTACTCAACAACAGCATAGAACTATATTCATAATGTAGGTAGTATGAAAAATTGAGCTACCCTTAAAAATAGAATTCAACTAGGGCAACACATTTTAATTCACTTTATAATTCTTCAAATTTGATCATGCCTTTTTTGGATATACACTAATTTATTTCAATAAATTATTTCAGAGTATATAAGAAATTTATTCAATGTTTTGAACAGAGTTGTTAAAGTAATAACAACTAACAGCATGCCACTGTAGCTAATATAATCACTCATTATATATATAATATGTATAATTTTATATATATAATATACTTTTACTTAAATGTATTATATTTAATTATTGTTTAGTGGCTAGTAACTTACTTTTAGATGTCAGAGAAAATTATTTCATATCTGTTTCCAAAATTCAAAGCAAAATCTAATATTGAGATCATGCCATTGCATTTTATGAGATTGATAAGAGTTGCAATTATTACTTAATGACTGTCAAGATAAGTGAGGGAAATGCCACTTTTTTAGATAAATAGTTTAATTGAAATAAAAGCTAAGTACTGTGTACCATTACATTGAAAACAGCTGGCAAAATGTGGGATGATGTTGTCCTAACTTGGAAACATCATCATTTTTAAAAACATTATTTGGGCTTATTTTTAAAATTGTGCATACCGTGTAATATATTCATATTTGGAAATTTATAGAAATGTTGGGAATCTATACTCAAACATCATAAACTGAAATATACCCATAATTTCACTTAATGTATACACAATAATGATTTAAGAAAACCCATGAGGGCACTGTATTCCCAGCAGCCCATGCAATGCAAACACACATGATGTACTCAAATATTTATTGAATGAGTTAATGTATGGCATCCATCTGCATGCTTTGTTTTCCCAAAGAAATATATTTTCTTATATTCTTATGTAAATTATCAGTAAAATAATACTCATTTATTTTTAAAACAGAAATAACTTAGTTTATCATGGATAATTTCATTAAAATGTATTCATTGCTTTCATTTTTGTGTTCATTTCTGATTTCTGTCTTCAAGAAGGTATTTAATAGTACTTGATTAAACTGCATGAAATGCCCTTATTTAGACAAAATATAAAACCATAACATAACACAAAGAGGAGGGTAAGATTATGTTTTAAAAATTCAAAAAAGGATACATTTCATGGAAGTGAATATTTCATTTCTTAAGCTCTAATCTTCTAAGTACATTTCAAAGTTAATTTTCAATTGAGTTGTGCTAGAATAATAAGCAGAAGTTAGAACATTTTAAGAATAATTAGTGTGAGAGAGTCAGATCATCCTTGGAAAATTGAGTTATAATTTAGTAAAACAGAATTTCAGTATGACCTGTGTAAGGAAGATGGTTATGCTTTAGTCAGGAGTAGGCTGAAGTGGCTTTCTAGTGCAGCTTGACTCAGCAGTTTTGGAGCGCAGGCACACAACTCCACACATTATGTAACCATGCTACATGAGGCGCATTATATAACCATGCCACGTCAGGCACATTAGATGATCACCCACCTGAGGTCATCCTTGGTTTGTAGTCACTACAGTCTGTAAAAAGTATAATTACACTGCTAATGCTGTACACACAGCTTGTGGTTTGCACCCATGACTCGCATCCAGGTCAGCTTGCACACACAGAGAGTAAAAGCCATGTCAAACTGTCTATGATTCTTTGAGTGTTTTTCCAGCTACCCATCACTTCATTGACTCCCCTCAGACCTCAGTTAGAACCTAACAATTAATTTCATGAACAGGATCCCCAGCTGGGTGAGCCTTTGGTCCATGCTGATTCCAGGTTTATCATGTAGCCACAACATGGGTTGTGGTTCCTGGTGGCAGCTATACTGCTTGGATGGCCTTCGGTGGGAACCTGAGCGGCAGTAGATGGGTCCCCTGTTTGCATGGAGAGGGCACTGAAGCAGCTGGAAGCACAGAACACCGATAAGGAATGAGTCTTTGCAGGCAGAGTTGGATGTGCATTTTTAACTGCGCTATGAGAAGTACACACTCAGACCCTGAGAGATTCAGCAGAATTAAGGGTCTTTCAGGCACAGGTGGGGCGCCTCGAGGCCTGGCTACACAGCTCAGGAAAAGAGTTAGAAGCTGCCGTGAGTTAGAAGGCACAGGCAGGGCACCTGGAAGCCCAGCTACAGAACTTGGAAAAGGAATTACCGGCTGCCGTGAATGCAGACCTGGGTTCACACCATAAAGAAGGGAAAGGTGCTTCAATTGTAGGTTCCCTCACCCCCACGAGAGATAAGAATGTCCCAACAAGTGACACACTCACAGATATGGATACATTTGATTTCGGTTGGAGTTAACTGAGAGAAAATCGTTAAGCAGCCCAAGGAAGTACTCCTAACTTTGTGGAGACAGTTGTCTTCGGAGCAGCAATTCTAGAAAATGCCCAAGTGGGAGAGGGTCATTGCTGCATGACCCAGTCCTGCCTGGCCATTTCAGGTCAAAGACTCATGAGAGTGTGGCAGGATGGGCTACAGTCATCATGCAACGAATTACTCAATAGCGGGATTGGTGCATTCATGGATAACAATCCCCCAGACTGGGAAAGCAGCTAGTAACTGCATATGCTGCCCTTCAGGTTAGTGACAGTGTGACAGGATAGGCTGCAGTTGTCGTGTGGATGACTTACCCAATGGCGAGATGGGTGCGTTCATGGGTAACAACCCCCCAGACTGGAATGGCATAGACATCCACTTTAGCAATGTGGGGCACCACACTCCAACTTACAGCAGTGGAGTATGCTGAGTATAAGCCCCTTAGCAGCAGAGTTGCAAGAGATCTTGGGACCTGCAGTCCTAATGCAAGATAAGGCCATGGTGCCTGAGGCACCCCTAGACATGGGTCTAGCCGAGGTGCTACTGCTGCCTTGACTGCTGTTGAAGTCCCACCTAGTACTAACACCATATTGTTTGAAACTGGGTGTGGACAGTGTGATCAATGGGTTGAACTCAGAGCAATATGAATGGTGATCACCAAGGAAGTGACACCTATGATAATCTTCACTGATAGCTGGGCAGTTTATCGAGGCTTAACCTTGTGGTTAACTACCTATAAGTTACAAAAGTGACTAGTTGGTCACCAGCCCATGTGGGGCCAGGCCATGTGGCAAGACCTATGATAGGAAAGATGACCTTCTCCACCAGGTATGGGGCTGAACAGTAACCTGTTGTTGTCTGCCCTAATGCCCATAAAGATAGGGAAATAGAAATCTGGCTTAATGTATAAAGCAACATTGGGATAATATCACGTGGAGTGGTTGGCACCATAACCTGGAGTTTTTGCTCCCTGTATTATTGCTGTGGCCTCTGAATCCAGGGTTCTGCCCTGTGGGCATGTGTCCCTGCCTGGAGGATACCCTCAGCTTAGAGGGTGGAGCACAAGGGAGATGGTTGCGCTTTAGTCAGGAGTAGGCCAAAGCAGCTTTCTGGCACAGTGTGATTCAGCAGGTTTGGAGCGCAGGCACACAGCTCTACATGATATGTATCCAACACCATGTGAGGCACATTAGATGATCACCCATGTGTACTCATGCTTGGCTTGGGGCCACTATTGTCTGTAAAAGATATAATTACCATGCTAAGGCTGTACATACGGCTTGTGGCTTGCACCCACAGCTCGCGTACAGGCCGCCTCATGCCCAGAGGGAGAGTAAAAGCCGTATTGAAACTGTCTGCGATTTCTCAAGTGTTTTTCCAGCTACCCGCCACCCCACCAACTCTCCTCAGACCTCAGCACCTAACAAACTGACATTTCATATAGTCATTGGCATCAGATTAGTATTCTCCATGGGCGTAAGTACCTATAGTAAAAGGGTGTATTATGTATAACACCCTTATACTATAAAGTAGTAATGCTGGTAAAACCAAGGTTATAAAAATGTGCAAAGGAAATAAGCATGATTCTAAAAAATGTTTTAGAGAAACTTTTTAAACAGCCTAAACTGGAATACATTTTACTATGTTTTCTCAAATATTTGTTAGAGTGATTTTCAATTGTCATTATTAATTGGAATTATCATTAGCAGATCCAGGCATCCTGGCTCTCCAATTTCCAATGTGTTACTGATGCTATCTTTAAATGAATATTGTTTATGACAAACACTTTTACAATATGTAACAGAAGAACAATTGAAATTTAGTTATTTGACATTTTAAGGATAAAGCCAAATCAAAGACAAAATGAGATGGTGTTGACCACATGGTGAATACCTCATAATGACCTTACTTGATGAGGCCCATGGTACAGTCTTAAAATCCTCCTGGAATGTTGGGCCTCTTTTTGTGAGAACATCCAGAGTTGTGTAATTTCAGAGCAACCGATCCATACTTAACAAACTAAAGTATGACTGAGAAACAAACCTTAATGTTAGGATACTGACTTTGTTCACATTAAATAATATGCATGGAAAGGAAAATTATAATCAGAATTATACCTTGATAACATGGAGCCAAGTAAGTAAAGAAAAGGGAAGTGAGTGATTTGAAGGATAGTTAGTAAGCAGTCCATGCTGTGGCTAGTCTCTACTAGGAAAATTTTATTAGAATTCTCCTCTAGAATTGAGGATGCCGAGAATTCTTTTGCTTTTGTTTCCTTTCATTGAGATGATTCAGCAGAAAGATATCAGTGAAGCTGGGTCATTTCTGCAAAGTTCCACAAAGTGACCTGCTTTTTCTTGAGTGGATTTTACAATCTATCTAATATATATCAAAAATATATAAATTCAGTTTTCACAGTTTTTGAATTTATTTTCTTTTATTTCTTGGTTTTACCTTTTAATCAAATTTTTAAGAAACAGGCTTCCTTTTTTTGTTCTTTTATGATTTGAAAGGCTAAAGATGAATGCCTTCTTTTAATATGTTTGTGTCACTCAATGCTAAATTAGTTCACAAAAGTTTTCTTGGTCTTCCTATTTCCTTCTTATTCTTCATCTGAGAATAACTTCAAGACATAAGCATTTCTGTTTCAGCTCAAATAATTAGTCTCCCAAACTCTAGCAAATACTACGTTAATAATAATTTTGTGGCTTGTATATATTTATTGCCTGGAGTAAGGTTTCAAAATGAGCAAGTTTAAGGTAATGCACCCAGCCCATTGTGTAGTTTCAATGCAGAAACAGTTTTCCACAGAGTCTAGTAGGAAATCAGTTTACTCCATGGAAAAATACTGCTATTTAAGATTTTCTCTCAAAGCATAAATATACTGAAAATAGTAATTTTTCAAATGCACTCAACATTGAAATATGGATAATCATCAGCTATGGGACCAGTCTTTGAATATGTGGTTTCCAAGGTAGTGCATTAATATATCTTAGGTAAAAAATATTTTTCCTTTTTTTCCCCCCCACCAATCTATTACCTTCCAAGTTTTTGTGAACTGAATGCAAGAATACTGGATCCTGATGACAGGTATCATGCATTATCTTCAAATTGTGAATAAAAGCCAATTTTAAATTAACCAAATTACCTTTGGAGCTGACCATCTACACGAAGAGAAGGCCTTCAGCCCAGGCTTTATGGTACTAGTGGAGAGGCCATAGTTACCTATCACCCACTCAACATACCCATTCTTTAGTGTCATGGATTTTCCATTCAGAGCACTTATTCTAATGTGTAAATAAACATTTATTATTTTTTATTTATTTTCTGTTGCTTCTGGCTATGGTAAGAGCTCTATGAAAACAAAACCTATTTTCTGTTCCTAGCTTTATATATGATGCCAACCACAATAGAAGACATAAGAATTATTGAGTGAATAAATAAATACTTCTACACCCAAGCTGAGGATTATTTTTCCACATGGATTATTCAAAGAATTCCTTGATTTCTAACCTAGGAGAAAGCTAGTCAGATTTCCTCCAATCTAACATGGGAGAAAGCTAGTTCATATCTCTTGGGAGACTAAGGACTCCAGAAGATTGAAGAACTTGAAAAGTTTCCAAATGCATTTTGGTTTGTATGAGTGCTGCCAATTAATGCCAGTACACCTAGTTCATATTTATAGTTGCTTCTCTAGAATCATCAGATTTCTCTTTTTAAATGATTCTCATCATTATGAGACATATAGACCTCTCCACAGAGGAATAAGAACAAGGATCTCCTTTTGTGATTGTAATTATCCCTTTTGTAAGGAATATTTTTCTTCTTACATATGCATTCCTAAGAAGGCCAGTAATTATTGCATATTGGAAGAGAGTTTCATTCACTACATCAATAGCTTTCTCTTAGTCATTCTGCCAGGACCACTAAGAAAACCTGTGCTTTAGAAGATATTAGTAGGTGCAAGTAATACCTATACTGAATTATGATATTCTTTTTTTTTTTTTTTTTTTTTTTTGAGACGGAGTCCTGCTCTGTCGCCCAGGCTGGAGTGCAGTGGTGTGATCTCGGCTCACTGCAAGTTCCGCCGCCCGAGTTCACACCATTCTCCTGCTTCAGCCTCCCAAGTAGTAGCTGGGACTACAGGCGCCCGCCACCACGCCCGGCTAATTTTTTGTATATTTAGTAGAGACAGGGTTTCACCGTGTCAGCCAGGATGGTCTCGATCTCCTGACCTTGTGATCCGCCTGCATGGGCCTCCCAAAGTGCTGGGATTAGAGGAATTATGATATTCTTAATAATCACCTTGATCTCTAACGTAAAAATGCAAATTTTATTTCATACACGATTTATATTATCTTTGGTTACCCACAAAAAGAGTCAAATTAGATTTGACCAGATAGAGATCTCTGCATGTGCTGATTATTTGAGAATTTTCTTTGCTTTTGAATTGCTGCTGCTTTTCTTTAGAAGGGGTAAATTTTGAATGCCCCAAATTTGCATGAGTGGAAATTATGTTCCCAAGATGATATGGAGAAGTTAGCAGCCTGAACTCCTTTTGTTTCATTGCAGTGTCTTACATTATAGGTTGTATGGTTTACGCCTTGGTTTATAAGAAGAGACTATGAGCTTGATTATTAATCCAAGTATATTAATAAAGTTGAACATTATCAGCTAGGCATCCTTTCACGTGGAAAAGTCACTTGTTTTGACTCAGCAACAGAGAATCACTAAACACACTAGAGTTTGTTCCTGGTGATACATTATTGGAGATTGCAGTAAAGTCACAATTTTTCTACTCTCTTTTATTTTCATTTTATTTTATTAAATAAATATAATACACATAGAATTAAACTAGGTGTGAAGATTCAAGGCTGGAGTAAGAAACACATAATCTCAAGGATTATATGTAACTTCTCTTGTTTATATCGATTTTTTTTACCTTTCCTGTTAATAAGACTCATGTTCCAAGTGGGAACTTGGAAATGTTAGAGTTCCAGGATATTAAGGTTATAAATGAACTTAGCTGTTGAATGCTTCTATTGATGTTACTTCTGGAAACTCAAAATCAGGTCCAAATAAATTACATGGAAATTGTAAATATCACCTACTTTTCCCTGTTTCTTGCTTGGCTAGTGCTGTTGTTTATGAACTATTCAGAATCAGAATGAATTGTTCCTGGCAGTATGTACTGTTATGCCAAACTGATGTTTTGAAAAGATGTCTCATGGACTTAAGTTTTAAATCAGAATATTATTTCTGTTGATCCTCATTTTATTCGTTGTGAAATAAATATGAACATGTGATAAGGCATCTCTTTCCTAAGATGGAAAAAGACTGATAAAATAAAGACTTTGTTGCTAAAAAAACCCAACATTTTATTATAGAGTTGAGCAAAGGAAACTAAACTACAAATTAGTGTGTTTTGGTAGCTATAGATAATGGGAGTAAGAGAACTGACTCACAGATAAACCTGTTTAGAATACTGATATCTCCGAATTGCCACTTTCTGTAACTTCCACATGTTAGGAAATGCTCCTTCAGTCATCAGTTCTTCACTTTTACCAGCAGACATTTTACAGTGTAATTACATTAAATTGCTGAAATAAAGACATCTCTAATTACTTCATGGAGAGACTCTAGTACAGACTGACTAGAGACTCTCTTGAAATAATCACTGAGCTCTTATTTCAGCAAACTTACCACAGATCTGCATTTCTCAGCGATAATATTGTGTATCCTTACTGAAAGTCTGTTTTGGGGTGATTTTTTTTATTATTTATATTTGTCTTATAATAATGGTTATCATAAGAATACCATAAAGATATGAGACAAAATGGGGAGAAGCTTTGACCTGTGAGTTCTATATTAAGTATTTCATATACATTCTTATTTTATTCTCATTAATATTAGAAAGTAGGAATCATTACCGCCATTTTACTTCAAGGAAATGGAGTCGCAGAACAGTTAACGTGGTGCCTTCGAAGTCCTGTAGCAAGTCAGCCCGTAGCTGGATTTAAATCCAAGTCAGTCTGGCTACAAAGTTCGTCTTCTTTTATTCCATGCCATTTTTCTTGATGTTACAATACTCAGCTGGTAACTTGTCCATTTGGAAGTCTGTGAGGGGATTCTGCTATGAGAATGGCAAGAATATATTTTCACTGATGAGGTCAGTAGACATGGATGGGTCTAGCTCAGCTGAGTTGAAGAAAATGTCTCCAAAGCTGTAGATGGCAAAGCCTACACTTGAAGAAATGGGAAAAGTAACTCCCCACAGACTTTTCAGCAGAATAAAAGTTATGAGAATATTAGAGGACATGGTTCTTCATCTCTGGGCAGTGATAAGTTCAAGAACTTATGTTGTGTAAAATTGCTATATACAGTAAAGCTTTGGCTTCTGATTCATCCTTTTAAGTTTGTGTTTGAAACTAACAAATAATTCTGGGAAATTGTCAGGGGCCGAAATAATAATTAAATAGTAGTTGGGAAAAGGACATGATGTGATTTCCATTATGGCCTATTGTTAAATGATCTAATGTCATCAGAGAGTAGCTATTTGATTCTTCTAATATAACATTCAAAAAGTGGTTTTGAAGGGATAAACATTTTAGGAAGTAAAATCATAGTTAAATCTTGTGATAGAGATGTTATTAAGTATAAATGATGTTTCTTATTTTGTTAGCACTTTATTTATATTACTTAAACAGTATGTAATCACTATAGGAAAGTGGAAAATACTGATTAGTGACAATTACTAGAACCTTCAAAAAAAAAACACAACATAATTTCAGCAATGCTAGTAAGTTGGTGTATAATATTTACCAGTTTTTCTATATTTACATGTATATACTTTACCTAAACAGGATGAAATAAAATGGTTTTGGTGACCTATTTTTTGTTTGTTTCTATATCAGTTTTCCACTTAATAGTACTTTATGAATAGCTGTCTATCATTAGTTGTGATTACAATACTATTTCATACTGTTGATATACCAAAAATATTTAACTAATTGTCTTTTACTGAACAGTTAGTTAAAATAGTTAACTAATTGTCTGTTATTGTTTCGATTTTTCAATCAAAACAAGGCTCTCGTGATTAAGACTTCAAAAAATATTTATATTCTACTTTGCAAAATTGTCATCATCTAAATTTTAAATCTGCTCCTAACATTTTGTTGCCTTTTAATGGGATTTGTACATTTTCTATATTGCTACATTTTAATGGATTTATACATATATATTTTTTCTTTGTGTGTTCTGCCGTTCCTGTTATAGCCACAATAAACTTCATATTTATTGTGTTTCTAAATGTATCAGTCATTTTGTAGGATGTGTGCCAAAAAATAGTGTCTTCTTAAAATTTGACATTTCATACTCCTTACTAGTATGAAATATGATTGCTGCATATTCTTCTGAGTCATCAGTCCTGTGTGTTTGGTAGACATGATCTCCATCTCATGGGAGATGGATGTTAAAATTAACATCTGATTTTGTTTACCAGAGAAAAGATCATAGGATATATTTTCTGAAACAAGTGGTATGTTCTGTATTTTGAGCACCGAACATCTTGAGACCAAATAAATGCAAAAGATTTTTAGAAAGAAGCCGAGAGGAATATTATGACAATTTATTTGCTATTAATGAATGCACAGTGTTCTGTAAAATAATCATGTTAACCAGTACACTGGTCTTCCTGCATCATCAACATTTCCTTAATAGTCTGCCAAGCAATGCTGAATCAAAGATACCATTAAAGAAATTAGAATCAGCTGCTGAAGCTGAAATGTTTACATCCTATAAAATCCTTAAAAAATAATGATAAAAACACAAGCCTACATTTCTTTGATCATGCTACTGGATGAAAGGAGTTTGTGGCTGTAAATAAATTTCTTTCTCTTGAACAAGTATCTGAGCAGAAGATCATAATGTCTCCACAGCTAGTTCCTTGCGGATCTACATTTGTGCCTTTTCCACGACTTCAGCCATCAATATCTGATTCAAGAAAAAGGTACTGTAGGGTAAGCTGTAACATCAAGGGGTTGAAATTATGAAAACGATTTTTGGATGTTTTTTGCTGACATGGATAAGGCTATAATTATTTGCTCTTTACTTATTTATTCATCTAAAATGGAGTATTTTTCATAATCTGTCGTTTCAATGAACTTACATTACATGGTTTAAATATATTTCTTTTAATGATCAACAAGGGATACACATTTCAGAAAACTCTCTTAAATATCAGTAATATTCAGTTTCGCTATTTATTTTTAAGTTACTTTGCAAAGTTGAGTACACACGTTATACACTGACTTTAAGCCATTACATTGATCTCATTTGACCTAAAATCTTTTCTCTACCATTGCTTTTTAAATTGAAGATATTTTGAATATGTTTCAATCAGCATTTTTTCCAAAAAGTTGTTCAATCACATTATTTAAGATTCATATTCAGGAGCTAAATATGTATAGCATAATCATAAGCATGAAAGGTATGGGGCAATCTAATGCACAATCGTATCATGTCTGACTTTATCTGCCCTTGAATGATTAGAATAGCTTTCTCTCAAAATGACTACTTCTGTTCCTTTTATCAGTACATTTTAGGCCAGGCTGCCAGTATTGCAGATGGGGTTGTTACAAATATACTGATGTCACCAATCAAGGGAATAATTCTACCTAATGAGCAAGGGAAGTGTTAACCAATTTTTATTAATGACAATCATAAGCCAGCAAGAAGGAAATCTCTACTCCATTAATGATTGTGTTTTTTTTATGATCAACACTTAAAAGTAAAATGCTTCTTTTTAAAATGGACCTTTGCTAAAGTAAGTGGGTATGAATCCATGAGTAAAGATTTATTGCATTTCTTAGTAGCCCTTTAGTCAATAGCACCTTCTTTGGCTTAGATATCATCGGAAAATAAGAATTTAGTGCATGCCATTTCTACTTGATTCTAGCTTGAACAATTCTAAGAGAAGCGAGGAAAGGAATCATGTAATTTATTTTTTCAATGGAAATTGCAGCATAGAATTTTCTGTTTTTCAGAGGAAAACATAGAATAATAAAACTAGTGTATCAAAAGACCATTTCTCAAACTGTATAAATACTTGGGACTACCGAGGATTATAATATGGACAGTAAAGTATTTGTTCACAATAATTCTACATCTGATTCTAACTTTCTAGAGAATGCTCATATAAAATCAAAAGGATTCATCTTTCTGTGGATTGCCAATGCTCACAGCATGAGTGACCTAAACAAATTAGAAAATGGAAAATGAAACAGGATATTTTGACAGAAAAAGCATAACGTTTTAATTCGTGATCTGGAAGCATATGTAATAAACATGGGACATTGTTCTATAGCACTGATTGTGGAGATTGTTAAGATTGGTGACATAGCTGTCATTCCATTACTGACCATTATTCTGTTTTATCAAAAATGCTTATTAGAGATAGTTAACTGAAAACAATTTGAGGCTAGAAAGTTGACAATTTAGGATTAAGGAAAAGTGGCAGAAGGAATTTGGTACATTAGCAAGAGTCATGATATAAGACCAGACCTATGTTCAATTCTTGCTCTGTCACTGTGTGTGAAAGGGGTGTACCTCTGTTCATAGGAATTATGTTCCTTTTGTGCACCAGCAAGCTTGCTTCACATTAAATTATTTAAACAAACTGGAACTTTTCAAATGGTAATTCAATATTTTCATTTAAATGAAAGTTTCTTAGTAATTAAGCATATATCCTTCATATGCTAGAAATATATGCTACTTTCAAAGAGCACATGCTGATTCACAGGCAGAATAATGGTTTCCTATTATTATTGTTCCCCATGAAAGAAATTCAAGCAGCTTTTAAAGTACTTGAAACTGTAAAGATAATGGCTTCATTTTCAGAAAATTTGTTAGATTATTAATATCATTCATTTTAGGTTACCCTGTTTTGCTAATAAAGTGTCATTACTCACATGTGAATATTTCTGAACAGATTTCAGGTAATTTAACCTAACTTCGTGTTAGTATGATGCATTTTTATGTCTGTGCTTCAACCTTTGTGTTACTAATACCTTATATTGGACAAACAGAAGACAAATTACTGAAGCTTATTAGCAGCTCTCATAAGTTCTATGAAGTCCATCTTTTTACATTAAAATGAATAAAAGAGATAACTTGTGATATCAAACACTCTTTTGCTTGTTCTACAAGAAGGTTAGAGATATCCTACAGAACAGTGATCCCCAACCTTTTTGGCACCAGTGACTGGTTCCTTGTAAGACAGTTTGTCCACAGACTGGTAGGGCATGGTTTCGGGATGAAACTGTTCTACTTCAGATCATCAGACATTAGTTAGATTATCATAAGGAGCACACAACATAGATCCCTTGCATACACAGTTCACAATAGGGTTTGCAATCCTATAAGAAACTAATGTCGCTGCTGATCTGACAGGAGGCAGAGCTCAGGTGTTAATGCTTGTTCACCTCCTGCTGTGGGCCTAACAGTGCACAGACCGGTACTAGTCCGGAGCTTGGGGGTTAGGGACCACTGTTACAGAATGAACACACTGAGGAGTATACAAAAAAGTGTAGACACAATGACTGACTTTGTGTTGTTAACATTTAAGGAACAGACAAGAACACATTGGATTATCTAAATGAAACTACATGGTGGCTGGGCGCGGTGGCTCATGTCTGTAATCCTAGCACTTTAGGAGGCCAAGGTGGGTGGATCACGAGGTCAGGAGATTGAGAGCATCTTGGCCAAAATGGTGAAACCCCATCTCTACTAAAAATACAGAATTATCTGGGCGTGGCAGCGCGTGCCTGTAATCCCGGCTACTGGAGAGGCTGAGGCAGGAGAATCGCTGGAACGTGGTAGGTGGAGGTTGCAGTGAGCCGAGATCGTGCCACTGCACTCCAGCCTGACGACAAAGCAAAACTCTGTCTCAAAAACAAAACAAAACAAAACAAAACAAAACAAAACAAAACAAAACAAAACAAAACAAAACTACATGGTAAGGTTCTAAGACTCAGAGAGAGTAATACTGTATGTATGTAAATTGTATATGTATAATTTATGTATACAATAATGTAACATATAACATTTGAATGGACTGTGTATGTGTGCATTTGTATTTTATATGATTTATATATTATAATTTATAAAATATAAGCATTGAACTTGTGTGTATGTTTATATATATATCATAGTATATATAAATTATACATGAATAATTTTTATATAATTATATGTGTAAAGCTTCACTCATGCTGAGCATTAAGACTCTATCTTGTAGTTTTATTTGAATGACCCACTGTGTTCTTGTCTGTTCCTCAAACGTTAACGCAAAGCCAGGGAATGTGTCTAGCATTTTTTTTTGCATACCCCTCAGTGTGTTTATTCACACACACACACAGTCAGTTCTCATTATTTGTGCTACTTATGTTCTATAAAGTAGTCATCAACTCTGCATTAGTGAATACTAAACTACTACTTCTAGGTTAGTATAGGAATAGGATTCTATAAACCTTTGGTCACATTTTTGTCAACAAATACATAACCTTGTTTTATGTATATGTCTGTTTAAAGACACCTTTTAAAATATATATTTCTATCACATAATTAAATATATACAGTATTTCATTACAATAAAACACTAGCCAAGAAAGTTTTCACATTTGCTGATTCTGAGTAACATGGCTGTAAACAGTAACGTAAACTTTTTTGGCTTTCAACCTCATAACAGTACTGCCTACTGTGCTTTTTTTGTTGTTTTTAAATCAGCTATCACCTCATGAATTCACAAATTTAGCTGCCTTCCCATCTTTTCTATAGCCTCGTTATGCACAATAGTTAGTTTAGCACTTTCTAGAGCAGGCGCATGTACAGACTGGCGATTATCTGGATGCACATTGAACTCACAGACAGCAGCCCTACAACTCATGACTGAAGAAAGCTCATCTAACACACATGTTTCTCTGTAAGGTACATCACAGTCTTCTACTTGCAGTTAGTAACAGTAGCAGAACCTCGACATTACACTTAAGAGCTGTTAAACAGGGAAACAAACAAAAGCATAAAAATCACACACACACAAAAGTGGCACTATTAAGACCATGGAAAGGACACTTACTTACAGTATGAGAGCTGAAACAAGAAGGCAGGGTATGGCCTGGGTCAACTCCATCTCTCCATCTGCGAATTTGCTGTGCAGATGACTGATTTTTTTTTTTTTTTGGCTTTACATAAATCTACAAATAACTGTGAAAATATTACCATTGTGGTCATTTTCTGTCTGTTCACTCACTTTCTTGGACAATCAAAAACCACTGAATAGCTACTTTTTTTGTGGTATTGACTATTCTTGCAAATGACATTGACATCTAATCTAGGTTAACTTCTTGAGCTAGAATCTAAAAGTCAAATTTGACTTGTTCTTTCCCAAAGATCTCCAAAATACAGCAAATCACCAAATTTCTTCCCTTTCTATACTTCAACCATAGCAATATAAAATAGATGAGAAATTGAAGATTCTATAATAAAATACTCATCGTATTTATAAAAGTTGAAACCTAGTGATTTATTAAATTAATATTTTTTAAGCTAGAAGACAGTTCATGGAACATGAAATCTAAATTGATTGATTTTCCTATTTGTTGCTAGAAATAGAAGTAAAATGAAAATTTGATAGCTTGGAACTACAATAGGCAGATACTTCAAATATTAAATTTAATAACTCCACTATCAATTTTTTATAATGATATCCAGGATATAGGAAAATGCAGATTTTGCTTAACACAAAATATATCTTATTATATATGACTTTAGTGTGAACTTCACTGTTTTACATCATATTATGTAATGTGTCTTGTATTTACATTTGAAACACAGACATTGACTGATATGGCATGATTTTGATAACCTCACTTATTGTATTTAATGAAATATGGAAAATTATTATGTAATATGGCATTAGTGATAATTATTTACTTGCCATCCTCTTTAGTGCACATGTTATTTTATACCACTGGACATCCATTCTCTCATTTTTGGTAACAATTCCTGATTCCCCTCTGTAAAACCACTTTTTTTCCCCCTTATTCTCAATCCATGGACTTTAGTACCCTTCTCCACCCCATTCTCATTCAAGCTCCCAACAAGAATGTGTGAACCTGAAATAATCAAATGGTAAGAATCCAGTTCTAAAGAATTTACTGAAGTGTGAAGTTTAAGGATGGCTGTCTGGGAAACACAGACTCCAAATGAATGGGGTCAGTGTTCTGAAGTGGAGAACTAGGGTTTTATCTTTATAGGTAGAAAAAAGAAATTAGTAGGATTATAATATTTTTCATATAAAGCTGGTTTATGAATTACAACAATTTGATTGGTTACACCTCGTTCCTTTTTGGGAAAGGTATACTTAACAGTTCATCTTGAGCAACTTGATAATCATAGAGTCTTTCGTGCTATCTGATCTGAGTCAGGAGCAAGAGAAAAAAGAAGGAAGTCAACCTATAATGAGGGTAAACAAGTAAGAGGGAAGGGAGCTTATCTCTGGTGTCATTTAATCTTTTACAACATTTTACAGAACAAAGTAGGTAAGGAAAAGTTAATATATAATTAGAGAAACAATCACATTTTCTTTAAGACTCAAAATAATTGAAAATTCCAACAGCTTTAATTTGAATTATTTATTTTCACAAATGTTACCAGGCTAAGTCAATTAAGGAATTTTATCCTCTGACCTCAGTTTTTAATTTAAAAGTAGATGCGTGGCTCTATCAGATGCTTTGAGACCCAGTAGAAGTTTTTCTTGAAATTGTGGTCTAGGCTCTCTTTCTTTATGGACTCAACAAGAATAAATACAATTTCTGGAGCAGTTGCAGACATCTTGCCACCATGAAGGAAAATCTGCTTCTGAATGAAGCAAGGGAATTGTAACTGGAGATGGAGAAAAATAAAATATCCGTGAATAGATAGGCTCCTGCTTCAATCCATGTCTGTAGGTGTCACCAGTCTACACGTTTCATTTTTGAGAGGCTTTAAATTCCTTCTTAATTTAAGCTAGTGTGTCTGGAATTGGTTCCTTCCGGTGGATTCTTGATCTTGCTAACTTCAGGAGTGAATCCGCAACCTTCGCAGTGTGTGTTACAACTCTGAAAGGTGGTGTGTCTGGAGTTGTTTGTTCCTCCTCGTGCGTTCATGGTTTCATTGCTTCAGGAGTGAAGCCACAGACCTTAGCGGTGAGTGCTACAGCTCGTAAAGGTAGTGCGGACCCAAAAAGTAAGCAGCAGCAAGATTTATTGTGAAGAGCAAAAGAACAAAGCTTCCACCTCCTGGAAGGGGACCTGAGTGGGTTGCCCTGCTGGCTCAGGTGGCCAGCTTTTATTCCTTTATTTGGCCCCACACATGTCCTGCTGATTAGTCCATTTTACAGAGTGCTGGTTGGTCCATTTTACAGAGTGCTGGTTGGTCCATTTTACAGAGTGCTGATTGGTGCATTTACAATCCTTTAGCTAGACACAGAGTGCTGATTGGTGCATTTTTTACAGAGTGCTGATTGGTGCATTTACAATCCTTTAGCTAGACACGGAGCGCTGATTCGTGCATTTTTACAGAGTGCTGATTGGTGCATTTACAATCTTTTAGCTAGACACAGCATGCTGATTGGTGCATTTACAATCCTCTAGCCAGACAGAAAAGTTCTCCAAGTCCCCTCTCGACCCAAGAAGTTCAGCTGGCTTCACCTCTCACTAGTACAAGTAGCTTCTTTTTCTCAATTGCAAACTGAGGAGTATGAAGTCATATTATACCCAACAAAAAAAACCAGTTCAGACATTTGAAAACTATTTTAAGAGTTAAAGCCTAAAATCTTAAGGTTTAGTGACTTGATTTCCACAGATTTTGCTGACTATTTGTATTAAGACATCATTTTGGTAAACGTACATCTATTCTTCATCAAAAACTGCTGGTACCTCTACTAGTAATACTTTGTGCATATGTATTATCTTCCATCACTTATATCTAGTTTGTATTTGACCTATAGCTCTTTTATGGACACCTAAACTAAATTCATTTTAATTAGTCTTTAATTTTTGTTAATATAAAGAAGTTTACAAGCAATCTAGGATACAAGAAGGATAAAATTTGTAAATATGCATGCAGAAAATGAAAGCAGGTTTGGAATGGAGTTGCCCAGCATAGGGACTCTTTCTGCATAAGCACATTGTTTAAATACAAGTTACAGAGATTATTACACTCTGTGGTGTATTGTTAGACAAAACTATAAGTATTACTGGAGTTTAATTATTTATTTATGAACCTATTTATGAATTCCTGACATTCATCTTTATTTTATAAGTTAATATGCTTTTAAAAAAACTTTTGTTTTAGCTTCAGAGGTACATATTTGGTTCGTTATATAGGTCATATATATAACATATTGTATATGTTATATATAGGTCACAATATGTTATATATATGTGTCATAGGTGTTTGTTATACAGATTATTTTGTCACCCAGGTACTAAGGCTAGCACCTAATAGCTGTTGTTTCTGATCCTCTCCCTCCTCCCAACCTCCAACTTCAAGTAGGCCCTAGTGTCTATTATTTCCCTCTTTGTGTCCATGTGTTCTCATCATTTAGCTCCCACTTGTAAGTGAGAACATATGGTATTTGGTATTTTGTTTCTGTGTTGGTTTGCTAAGGATGATGCCATCCAGCTCTATTCATGTTCCTCTAAAGGATATAATCTCATTCTTTTTTTATGGCTGAGTAGTATTCCATGGTGTACACATGCCACATTTTCTTTTTTCAGTCTTCCACTGATGGACATTTATGTTGATTCCATGTCTTTGCTATTGTGAATATTGCTGCAATGAACATGTGGGTGCATGTATCTTCATGGTAGAATGATTTATATTCCTTTAGGGTACCCAGTAATGGAATTGTTGGGTCAAATGGTAGTTTTGTTTCTAGCTCTTTGAGGAATCAACACACTGCTTTCCACAATTTTTAAACTAAGTTACACTCCCACCATCAGTGTATAAGCATTTTCTTTTCTCCACAACCTCACTAGCATCTGTTATTTTTTGACTTCTTAAACATAATAGCCATTCTTACTGGTATGAGATGGTATATCATTGTGGTTTTGATTTGCTTTTCTCTAATGATCAGTGATGTTGAGCTATTTTTTTATATGATTATTTGTTGCACGTATATCTTATTTTGAAAAGTTGATGTTTATGTAATTTGCCCACTTTTTAATGGCTTGCCTATTTTTTTTTCTAATAAATTTATTAAAATTTCCTATAGATATTAGACTTTTTTCAGATGTATAGTTTGCAAATATTTTCTCCCATTCTGTAGATTGTCTGTTTGCTGTGTTGATAGGTTATTTTGTTGAACAGCTCTTAAGTTTAATTAGATCCAATTTGTTGATTTTTGCTTTTGTTGTGATTGCTTTTGGTGTCTTTGTCATGAAACCTTTGCCCGTTCCTGTGTCCTAAATGATATTACGTAGATTATCTTTCAGGACTTTTATAGTTTTGGGTTTTACATTTAACTCTTTGATCCATCTTGAGTTGATTTTTGCATATGGTGTAAGAAATGTGTTCAGTTTCAATATTCTGTATATGGCTAGCCAGTTATCCCAGCACCGTTTATTGAATAGTGAGTCCTTTCCCCATTGCATGCTTTTGTCAGCTTTGTCAAAGATCAGATGATTGTAGGTGTGCGCCATTATTTCTGGGTTCTCTACCATGTTTCAATGGTCTATGTGTCTGTTTTCATGCCAGGACCGTGCTTTTTTAGTTACCGTATCCCTGTAGTATAGTTTTAATTCAGGTAATGTGATGCCTCTAGCTTTGTTCTTTATGCTTAGGATTGCTTTGGCTATCCAGACTCTTTTTTGGTTCCATATGAATTTTAAAATAGCTTTCTCTTAGTTACGTGAAGAATGGCATTGATACTTAGATAGGAATAGTTTTGAATCTGTAAATTGCTTTGGGCCGTATGACCACTTTAATAATATTGATTCTTCTTATCTATGAGCATGAGATTGTATTTCTATTGTGTCCTCTCTGATTTCTTTGAGCAGCGTTTTGTAATTCTTGCTGACATCTTTCACCTTTCTGGTTAGTTGTATTCCCAGGTGTTTTGTTCTTTATGTGGTAATTGTGAGTGGGATCATTTTCCTGATGAGACTCTTGGCTTGACTGTTGGAGTGCTAGGAATTTTTGTATGTTGATTTTGTATCCTAAAACTTTGCTGAATTTGTTTATCACCTGAAGGAACTTATGGGTTGAGACCATGGAGTTTTCTAGATAGAGAATCATGTCATCTACAAACAGGGATAGTTTGACTTCCTGTCTTCCTATTTAGATACACATTATTTCTTTCTTGTACCTGATTGCTCTGGCCAGGACTTTCAATATTATGTTGAATAGGAGTGGTGAGAGAGGACATCTTTCTCTTGTGCCAGTTTTCAAGGGGAATGCTTCCAGCTTTTGCCTATTCAGTATGATATTGGCTGTGAGCTTGTCATATATAGCTCTCATTATTTTGTGATATAGTTTTTCAATACCTGGTTTTTGAGAGTTTTTAAAATCAAAGGATGTTGAATTTTATCAAAAGCCTTTTCTATATCCATTGAGATGATCATGTGGTTTTTATCTTTAGTTCTGTTTATGAGATGCATGACATTTATTGATTTACATATGTTAAACCAACCTTGAATCCCAGGGATAAAGCCTGCTTGATCATGGTGGATTAGCTCATTGATGTGCTGCTGGATTTGGTTTGCCAGTATTTTGTTGACAATTTTTGCATACATGTTCATTGAGGATATTGGCCTGAAGTTTTCTTTTTGTTGTTGTTGTTGTGCCTCTGCCAGGTTTTAGTATCATTTCTTTGATGCTGGCCTCGTAGAATGAGCTAAGGAGGAGTCACATCTCTTCAATTTTTTGGAATAGTTTCAACAGGAATGGTACCAGATCTTCCTTGTATACTAGGTAGAATTCAGCTGTGAATCTGTCTGGTCTTGGGCTTTTTGTGTGTATTGGTAGGCTATTTATTACCGATTTAATATCAGAGCTCAGTTTTGGTCTGTTCAGGGAATCAATTTCTTCTTGGCTCAGTCTTGGGAGGGTGTATGTGTTCAGGAATTTATTTATCTCATCTGGGTTTTCTAGTTTGTGTGCATAGAGGTGTTTAGAGTAGTCTCTGATGGTTATTTGTATTTCTGTGGGGACAGTGGTAATATCTCCTTTGTTGTTTCTGATTGTGTTTATTTGGATCTTATCTCTTTTCTATATTATTCTAGGTACTATCCTATCTAACTTATTAATTTTTTCAAAAAAATTAACCCCCAGATTTAGTGATTTTTTTATTTGTTTTTCTGTATCAATCTCTTTCAGTTCAGGTCTGATTCTGATTACTTCTTGTCTTCTGCTAGCTTTGGGGTTGGTTTGCTTTTGCTACACTAGTCTTTCTAGTTGTGATGTTAGGTTGTTAATTTGAGATCTTTCTAACTTTTTGGTGTCAGCATTTAATACTGTAAATTTCCCTCTTAACACTGCCTTAGCTGTGTCCTAGAGATTCTGCTGTGTTGTATCTTTGTTCTCACAAGTTTCAAAAAACATCTTGAATTTCTGCCTTACTTTCATTATTTACTCTAAAGTCATCAAGGAACATTTAATTTCCATGTAATTGCGTGGCTTTGAGTGATGTTTTTCTTTATTCTTGATTTTAATTTTTATTGTGCTGTGCTCTAACAGTGTGTTTGGTATAATTTTGGTTCTTTCAGATGTGCTGAGGACTTTTTTATGTTGGACTGTATGGTCAATTTTAACCTGTGTGCCTTGTGGCAATAAGAAGAATGTATACTCTGTTGTTTTTGGGTAGAAAGTTCTGTAGAGGTCTATCATATCCATATGGTCCAATGTTGAGTTCAGGTCCTGAATGTCCTTGTTAATTTTCTTCCTCACTGATCTCTCTAAGACTGTCATTGGAGTGTTGATGTCTCCCGCTATTGTTTCATGGGAGTCTAAGTTTCGTTGTAGGTGTTTAAGAACTTGCTTTATAAATCTGGTTGCTCCTGTGTTGGTTGCATATATATTTAGGATAGTTAGGCCTTCTTCTTGAATTGAACCCTTTACCGTTATGCGATGCCCTTTTTTTCATCATTTTTGTTCTTTGTTAGTTTAAAATCTGTTTTATCTGAAATTAGCATTGCAACCTCTGCTTTTTTCTGATTTCTATTTGCTTGATATATTTTCCTCCATCCCTTTATTTTGATCCTATCTGTGTCATTGCATATGAGATGGGTCTCTTGAAGACAGCATACCATTAGATCTTGCTTTTTTTTTTTTTTTTTTTTTTCTTTTAATCCAGCTTGCCACATTGTCCTTTTTAAATGGTGAGATTTAGGCTGTTTCCATTCAGGATTAGTATTGATACATGTGGATTTGATCCTCTCATGTGTTTTTAACCAGTTATTATGCTGACTTTTTTGGGTGGTTGTTTTATATTTCACTGGTCTGTGTACTTAGCTTTGTTTTTATTGGCTGGTAATGGTTTTGGCTTTCCATATTTAGTGCTTCTTTCAGTGTCTATTCTAATGTGGATTGATGGTAACAAACTCCCTTAGCATTTGATCTAGAAAGGATGATGTTTTTCCTTTTCTGAGAAAGCTTAGTTTCATTGGATATAAAATTCTTGATTAAAGATTTTTTATTTCTTTAAGAATGTTGAATGCAGGCTGCCAATGTCCTCTGGCTAGTAGAGTTTTTGCAGAGAGGTCCATTGTTAGCCTCTTGAGGTTTCCTATTGAGAAACAGGACTAGCTGGAATTTCCTAGGCGGACAGAATTCCTACGCCTAGCTGGGAAGGTGACCACATCCACCTTTAAACAAGGGGCTTGCAACTTAGTCCACACCCGACCAATCAGAGAGCCCACTAAAATGCTAATTAGGCAAACACAGGAGGTAAAGAAATAGCCAATCATCTATTGCCTGAGAGCACAGTGGGAGGAACAAGGATCGGGATATAAACCCAGGCATTTGAACTGGCAATGGCAACCCCCTTTAGGTCCCCTCCCCTTAAATGGGATCTCTGTTTTCACTCGATTTCACTCCATGAAATCTTGCAGCTGCACTCTTCTGGTCCATGTTTTGTTGTGGTTCGAGCTGAGCTTTCACTTGTTGTACACCACTGCTGTTTGCTGCTGTCACACACCCACTGCTGACTTCCATCCCACTGTATCTGGTAGGGTGTCCGCTGTTCTGATCCAGAGAGACGTCCTTTGCCATTCCCGATTGGGCTAAAGGCTTGCCATTGTTCCTGCACAGCTAAGTGCCTGGGTTCATCCTGATCCAGCTGAACACTCGTCACTGGGTTCTATGGTTCTCTTCTGTGACCCACGGCTTCTAATAGCACTGTAACAGTCACCATATGGCCCAAGATTCCATTCCTTAGAATCTGTGAGGCCAAGAACCCCAGGTCAGAGAACACTAGGCTTGCCACTGTCTTGGAAGTGGCCTGCTGCCGTTCTGGAAGTGGCCCACCACCATCTTAGGAGCTCTGGGAGCAAGGACCCCCTATTAACACTATGTATGTGACCTGCCCTTTCTGTCTAGCAGCCTTTAGCATTCTTTCCTTTTGACTTTGGAAAATCTGATGATCATGTATCTTAGGGATAATTTGCTTGTGTTTAATCTTGCAGGGGTTCTCTGTATTTCCTGAATTTGACTTTTAGCCTCTGTAGCAAGGTAGGAAAATTTTCATGGACAGTATCCTGAAATATGTTTTCCAAGTTGTTTGCTTTCTCCTGTCCCTTTCAGAGATGCCAGT
This sequence comes from Rhinopithecus roxellana, assembly GCF_007565055.1. Taxonomy (NCBI): domain Eukaryota; kingdom Metazoa; phylum Chordata; class Mammalia; order Primates; family Cercopithecidae; genus Rhinopithecus; species Rhinopithecus roxellana. The sequence continues at coordinate 61,275,393 of NC_044556.1, forward strand.
GACTCATATATTTAGCCTCTTTACATAATCCCATATTTCTTGGAGGTTTTGTTTCTTTGTATTCTTTTTTTCTTTATTTTCATCTGAGTGTCTTATTTCAGAGAACCAGTCTTCAAGTTCTGAGATTCTTTACTCAGCTTGTTCTACTGTGCTGTTAGTACTTGCGATTGCATTGTGAAATTTTTGTAGTGTGTTTTTCAGCCTTTTCAGATCAGTTAGGTTCTCTCCTACACTGGCTGTTTCATCTATCAGCTCCTTATCATTTTATTAATTCTAGGTTCCTCAGATTGCATTTTGCTGTTCTCCTGAACATTGATGATCTTCATTCTTATCCATATTCTGAATTCTATTTCTGTCATTTCAACCAATTCAGACTGGATAAGAATGCTTGTCGGAGACTAGTGCAGCTGTTTGGAGGAGATAAGACACTCTGGCCACTTGAGTTGCTCAAGTTCTTGCATTGGTTCTTTCTCATCTCTATGTGTGGATATTGCTTTAACTGCCAGGCTCCCTCTGATTAAAGTGGTAAAGTGGGGGCAGCACGGTATTGCTGGAGTCATAGGTCAGATGGCCTTGTCCGGTAGGGAGAAGAGAGTACTGGGACCTGCATGGAGTACCATCTGATCACTTTTCTGTGAGGTGGGTGCTCTGTTCTGGGGGACTGGACCAACCTCTGGTCACCATGGACTCCCCAGACTGTGGAGACAGCAAGCGTGAAGACTGTAAGACAGCAAATACGGCAATCCCCACTCCCATTGGGAGTTCTGTCCCAGGGAGCTGCAGAGCTGCTACTGGCTGGAAAATGCCAGCTGTGGGGTGGTTGGAGAATTAGGCTGGGAGGACCCACCCAATGAGGAGGTATGAGATCAGGGACCCACATAACAAAAAGTCCTGTTGCTTTTCCATAAGGGTGCTGTGGTATGCTGGGCATCTGCTCCAGTCCCTAGTCACCTTGGATTTTTCAGTACCTGAAGGTATCAACAGTGAAGACTGCAAAACAGCAAAGATGACTGCCTGCAGATCTCTCTGGGAGCTCTGTCTCTGAAAAGCTCTGCCCCTGTTGCCAGCCCAGACACACTAACAGGGGTGGCTAGGTACCCTGCTTGACAGGTCCCACCCAGTAAGGAGGATAAGATCAGGGACTCACATTAAAAAGCAGTCAGCCTGCTTTTTCATAGAGCAGCTATGCTGTGTTGGTGGTCTGCTTCAGCCTGTAGTCCTCTCAGACCCTCCAAAGCCCAAAGGCAAGAATAGGTAAGGTGGCAAAATAACAAAGATGGTAGTACACCCCTCCCTCTGGGAGCTCAGTGCCTGGGAGGTTTGGGACTGCTGCTGTCACCTGGAAAACACCGGCAGGGGGGTTGTAGATCTTGGTGGAGAGATTCTGCCCAGAGAAGAAAAATGGGACCAGGCACTCATGTGAAAAAGCAATCTAGCTGCCTCTCTGTAGAGCTGCTGTGCCATGCTGGGGGACCACCACAGTCCCTAATTGCCCCTGATTCCTCAGATCTCTAAGGCAACAATGATTAAGGTTACAAAACAGCAAAGATGTTGGTCTGCCCCTCCCTCTGGGAGCTCCATCTCAAGGTGATGTGACAATGCTACTCATGACTGGCTGGAGTTCCAAGCCAGTGGGTCTTATCCTGGGAGTTGCCGTGAAAGCAAGGCCTGCAGACGAATGCTGCTCAGTGCCTGGATTTGGCTCCTTTCCTAGGGCATGTCTGACCTTCCACCTTGCTGAAGTTGCAGCTGCCTTTGCTGGGAAGCCTGGGTATCTAATGCTCCTGGGGCTTCGCATGTGCCTGACCAGATGCTCTGCATGCCAGACTAAAAGCCCTGGTGTAGGGGTTCACCAGGGGACCTCCTGATCTAAGGGTTGCAAAAATCTGTGGGAGGAGCATGGGTCCCTGAGGTCACTCACTCATTTACTCACTAATTCCCTGGGTTGGGGAGGCTACCCTGGCTCTGTGTTGCTCCAAGGTGGGCAGTCATATTGTCTTGCTTTTCTCCAATATCCTTGGGTCAAGTTGTTTTCTTGATGAATCCCAATGTGTGTGCCTGGATGTTTAGTTCAAGGTGCTGTATTTACTTGCCCCTTCACTTTTCTCCATAAGGGTGGCACACACTAGCTGCTTCTAGTTAGGATCTTGTTCTTATTCTTATTGTTGTTGTTGTTTTTAATGAGGTAAACGTGATCTATTGTTGAAGTAAAATTGCTTTACAATAATTCTCAGTTATTTTCACAAAGTTGTTCTACAGTTAGGCTTTAATTTCATATCAACTTTATCTTAGTTCTAAAGAGCACATCTTCATTGTTAATGTTAAGTCAATGCTTGCTATATTTTTATCAATGCACAAATGAAATACACATATTTTCATAAGTACTGGAGTTGTAAGCAAGTTTGCATGCTATTAATAGTCTTCAGAGTTTATCATCTATTTTATATAGTGGAATGACTGACTGTTAATGGAAACCTGATAGACTTATATCTGGAGTTGAAAGACTTATTGATAGTGGTAGCAGTGTGAGGTGGCAGTCTTCTCAGCTATTTGCAAGCCTCAGGGTCATGGATGGGACCATGCTGTAGCTATTCCCATAACCATGGCTGCTCATAAAGTTATCCTTATCACAGAAATGCTGGAAATCCCTTACAACAGGATCTCATAGTCCTTTTCCATCATTATCGGAAATCATAGTGAACTAGGACCTAAAAGTTTCCCAGATATTCTTTTTTAAAACATATTTTACAGTTTTCCTAAATTAGAGACATGGATTATGTCAAGAGGCTGAATGTCTAGAATGTCTAGAACTCATCTGTTGTGGGCTTGTTTCATTTGTTATTTGAAATGAGCTTTAATTATTTCTGTTTCTCTCTAAAAATTAATGATTTAAATTCAGACTTGCTCGGTGTGAGAGGTACCTCACCTGTTAAAGTACAAATGGTTTCATGATTCTAAAAGACATGCTTAGCAGAATTAATAAAGTTATGGTTTTAATGATTCATTAATAAGTATATGAAAATCATCCAAAATTAGAAGGAAATTAACTATCTTATATTTTTACATAGATATAGAAAAGCAATATAGTGGTGATTTAAATATGTACATTGGTATGTAAATACTGCACATATGTAAATACAAATGCAACACATTTAAATATGTAAGTTGATAGGTAAATATAATACATATTTATTTAAATGTTTAAGTAAATGTTCACATAGTACACATTTTCCCAACATTTTAACTATAATTTTTGTGAAGTACATTAGCTATTCTGAAAGTATCAGTAAGAAAAATACTTTTTTCAGTGGTTTTCTCCACATAGAAGAACATAATGATACTACTACTGATTCATTTGGTGGACTACTGAGGGGAAGGCTGAAGAAGATTGCTGAGTGGGGATTCCAAATAAGTCCCAATATTAGTACACAAAAAGAAGGGATGACTGAAAGTTAGAAAAAATGGTCAGAAGATATTTATAATTGTCAGCATGATTTTTACAGATAAAAATGTAAATAAGAAGAAGAGGAAACAACAAACTTTTATATAGCAAACTTCTTTCAACACTCAACAAATGTGTTGAGTACTTAACGTGTATCTGGCCCTGTGTTGGGTTCTGAAAACACGAGTAAAATGAACAAAATAGAAATAATTCCTGCCTTCACAATTATAGATCCAAGTAAAGCCATTACTGGCAGCTTTGGAGGGACACATAGCAAGAAACATGCCCTTAAATCAACTCTTGATGAGGCTCATATTTAGATGTTATTAATGATGCATTCCATCTGGTAGCTTCCTGTCTATTTCAGACTATTTTTGCTCATTATTTTTGCAAAGCACTAAGTGTAGAGGCTTCTACTTTGCTCAAAGAGAGTATACACCTTCAACATGGAAATATACAAAATATCAAAGTACGGAAATATTTTTAGAATTTACTTTTATTTCCTTTTTTTATACTTCTATGTTCTATGTAGAACCAGTTGTTCGGTCTCTAAGGTCCATTTGGAGGATCTAGATAATTAAAAAACAGTTTCAACACATTATAATAAGTACTATTGTGAAAGGATTAAAGGGGACTGAGCAAGAACACATGTGTGTCACTTCACTAAGACTGGGGAGGAAGAAGGTTCAGGAAGCATCGAAAGTGAGAGCTGAAGGCAGAAGGACAAGGCCTGGAAGGAAACAAGGCAAAAGAGAGCTTAGTTCATGTAAGAGTTGTTCATTGTTTTTCTTAAAAGTCCAAGTGAATATTCTCGTTGAAAAATTGTACGATAATTAACTCTGGTTGAGGAAATAAAGAGATATCATAGTATGCTAGATTATTCATATTATCCCCAGCAAATCAGAAGCATGCATTTTAAAATTAACAAATGTGTTCCTTTTTGAAGCAAGGTTATTTGGGAGTTTCTGTTTCTCAGCATAGATGCCAGATGGCAGAATCCACAGATTGCCAGCCTCTGCATGCTGATAGTTGTCAACTTTGGATGCTAACAGGGTGTTAGAAGTAACTATTGCAGAGTATCTTTTGATTCAGTATATATTAGTGAGTATTCACTATGAATTAGGTGCTGGGCATACAGTTATAAGCAAAAACTGGTAAGTATCTCATCAGTGGAGCTTGAGGCTTAATCAAACTTTAAGAAGCTTTGTGATGACAAACTTTATTGTGACTTAAAACTAATTCTAAATTTTTATAGAATCCTGGATGCCATAATTAGAATTAATTGAGAGAAGAAAGGATAGGCATAGGGAAATTAGCAGGTAGATCGGAGTACCTCCTTTTTCAGACACAATAAGGTGATGGGGAGAAGAGAGTGGGTGGTTATTTCTTTTCCAGTACTTCCTTCTGTGTCACTATACATCACTCACCCTAGGGATCCAATCTGGCAGTTTTTGCAGCAATATCTAATTAAAGGTCATGCCTTAGAATAGAAGTCTTTGCACATCACAGTACTTTCAATGATGTGAAATATTTTGTTGCTATTTTTGTAGATTGATAAATGGATGGAGTTCAGTTTGGGTTCAATATTTCCATTTTTTACTTAAAGTTTTGTTTTGATTTGTTTCACTGTGTCTTGGTTGAAAATAAATTATAATCTGAAGTCAAGTTTAAAAAGTTTAAATATCTTAGGTCACTATTGCTAGTGTCAACTGAACATGTTCATTGCGAGCATGTTTTCTTTTTTCTCTCTTATTCTGGTAAAACATTTTTACTACTTGAAGAACTAAAGTTAATATTAATATGCACTCAAGTAAAAAGAGGATTCACGTATAACGACATGATTTTGGCTGAACCATGAGAAGAATAGATTTGACATCAGCTAACATGGAAAGGAGTTTTCAGGGAAGAGAACAAGGAATTTAAGTTTGTATATGCTGAGTTGCAGATGTCTGATAGAGATCCAACTAGAAATATTGAGTAGACAGTTTAATGAATATATGAGTTTGGGGAAGTGAATTGAGCTGGAAATATAAATTTGGCAATCCTGGACATATACTTGGATTGCATTTTGAGTGTAGCTAAAAAAGAGGATTATTTTAAGAATAGACAAGAAAGAACCAGCTGAGGTTACTCAGAAGGAGTACCCTGGAAGGTAGGAAGAAAATGGAGTGTCTGGAGTGCCCTGGAAGTCAAGTAAAGGTGATTCAAACATGATGAAACGATCAACTGTGCCTAACGCTGGTAGAATAAGTACGATGAGCACTGATCACCAATATCTGCATTTTGCTATGTGTGGAGGTCACTGGTGCCTTGAAAAATTGCTAATTTGGTGGAGAGGTAGAATAGGTTAAAGAAAGCATAAGGGATGAGAAATTAGAGTCAGTGATTTCAGACCTATTGCTAACAAGTGTTGTAGCCTGAATTGTGTCTGTCTCCACCCGCTGATATTTATATGTTGAAGCACTAGCCCCTAGTACCTCAGAATGTGACTGTATTTAGAGAGAGGGTCTTAAAAGAGGTGATTATGTTAACATGAGGTTGTTAGGGTGGGCCTTATTCCAATCTGGCTTGTGTTCTTCTAAGAAGAGTAATTTTGAACACACGTAGGTATGCAGAGGAAAGATGATGTGAGGGCACAATGAGTAAGCAGTCATCTGCAAAACAAGGAGAAGTGCCTCAAGAAAAATCAGCCCTACTGCACCTTGATTTTGGACTTCTGGCCTCCAGAACAATGAGAAAATAAGTTTATCTTTAAGCCACCCAGAATCTATGTTATTTTGTTATAGCAGCCCTGGCAAACTAATATTATGTCTCATTATGTCTCTCTGTCTCCCCTTCCATACTGCTCTGAACGATGACAAGACAGCTAAGTGCCTGTACCATCTATTTCTGCTGTAAGAAAGACTTTTCTTAGTTCATGCACTGATGATGTTGCCTTTAGGGACCCTGGTTTTTGTGAGAGATTTCTGTGGGGAATTTCTGTGGAGTTTTTTGTAGGGGATGTCTTTGAAAGGTTTCTGACCTGTCAAAACAGAAATTCCTTGTCAGCAAAAATTGACAGATAACACCAGGGTGAACAGTAGCTTCAGTGATAGCTTATTTCTCTGGATTCTTATTTTCTTTTCTGGCTTCTAAGGACTTTCCTTACTTTTTTTGCTAAGCCATGCATGTTTTAAAAAGTGTGTGTGTGTGTGTGTGTGTGTGTGTGTGTGTGTGTGTGTGTATGTATGTGTATTTATGTGTAATAATTTATTCAACTTTTTTAGATGCTTCCTTCAGGGTCGGGGGAAAGAGTTTCATGGGACATCTGGTCTACCATATTGCCAGATGCAGAATCCTGAATTACTTTTAAAACTTTCTTTGTGGTTAAGCAATTTCCTCTTATATTTGCCAGTTTAATCGTAACTAGTTGCTTGGTTTTGCGTCAGGTAGAGTTACTGTGAAATTAATAGGCATCTAATAAAAGGTAATTGTTAATGCCTCTGGTTGGATTCTCTAGAAGTGGACACTGATACAAAGTTTGTTTTGTAGGCTGTTCTGGGAGAGGTGGCTGTTTGTAGCTAAGGCAGACATTGAAGCAGCTGGCAGCTGGAGAATATCTAGCTGTTATTGATGAAGGAGAATCTGGGTGCCACATTTGCAGGTCTATCACATACACTTATATGATACTTAACACATGATAAAGTCTTAGGAAATAATATTTAACTACTAAATTAGTTGAAACTTAAATTGTTAGCCATTGTTTATTGTGTAAATAAATTTTATCCAGAAAGTTTCTAAAATATCTGTTTAGCTATGGTAATATATTTTATAATCTAAGTATGTTTTATAATCAGAAAAATATGTAATAACAAATACAGAGTAAATTGTATGTATATAACATAAGTTAGGGTTAATTGTATGGGCTCTGGGCTTAGACTGCCTGGAGCAGTTCCATTGTTTATGATTTGCATGACTTTGGGCAAATGCCTCAGTCCCCTAATCTATATAATGGAGGTAGAGATTAAACAAGGCATTATGGCTATGTGCTCTGCATAGTGCCCAGGGGTTATTAGTAAATAGTTCCTCTTGATAAGTTATTCTCACAATTTATTAATATAGTTCTTAGCTTCTACTCAAGTTCTTTTAACTTACATGGGCTTCTTTTTAACTTTCTACATTCATATCTTGCATTTATCTGATTTGCTCCTTTTGTTCCAGCTATTTTTATTTCTTTTACTTCCCTGAGTGTACTATATATACATATATTTACATATTTTTCTCTTTATACTTGCTATTTCTTAAATAAGAAAATATCTTCCATGTGTCTTCTTACCCAAACTTGCCAATCATATTCATCATATTCTATATGGTTCCCTATCAAATTCCTACTAGTGCTAAATATTTGATTAATTTACTTATTGGTAGCATATGGACATTTCTTCTCAGATAGTCCCACGGAGTCCTCCTGCCCATTTTCAATAAATACGTTTACAATTGCTTTTAATCTCCAGAAGTTCAGAATTAATTTTGTTGCGATTCTTAGTTTGTGGCACACCCTCATCATTGTCATGTGGATAGACTTTATTTCATTCATTTATTACTTCATTATTTAATTAATTAACTTAGTAAACATATACAGACAACTATGACACTTGAAGAACCAATACCTTATAAATAACTGAACTATAACTCTGGAATGCTGCACTGTCTTCTCTGACCTTCCTCGCAGAGATAGTTTCTATCCTGGTTTTGGCTTTTCATTCCTTCTGCTTTAAAAAATATGGCTTAACAGATGTGTATGCATCTGTAAATAAGTTATTGTTTAATTTTTAAAATGTTTTTGAACTTTATAAAAGTGAACACTATGTTACATATAGTCTTAGACTTCCATCTTTCATTCAACATTATGTAACTAAGATTTATTGATGCTGTTGCATATAATCATGAACTACAAACTTTTACTGTAATTTTCCATTACATAAATATGTCACAAGTTATGCCTGTCAATGGATATTTAAGTTTCCTCTGTTTTGTATTTAAATGTGCTCTTATGACATGAACTGCTTCCTTGAACCTTCTTTCTTTCTTTCTTTCTTTTTTTTTTTTTCAGAGTTTCACTTTTTTTTTTTTTTGCTCAGGCTGGAGGGCAGTGGTGCAATCTCGGCTCACTGCAACTTGCGCCTCCTGGGTTCAAGTGATTCTCCTGTGTTAACCTCTCGAGTAGCTGGGTTTCCAGGCACGTGCCACCATACCCAGCTAATTTTTGTATTTTTAGTAGACATGGGGTTTCACCATGTTGGGCAGGCTGGTCTCAAACTGCTGACCTCAGGTGATCCACTTGCGTCAGACTCCCAAAGTGCTGGGATTACAGGCGTTAGCAACCACGCCCAGTCCTTTGAACTTTCTCATACATGCATCTCAGTGCATGTGTTTAAGTTTGTCTAATGCATCTATCTAGGCATGGAGTTGTTAGGTTGCAAATACAAAAATATTTGACTAGACAATGCCAAATTGTTTACCAAAATGATTGCACCGACTCCACTGATAATAAGAAAACCTTTGATTCACATTGTGCAACATTTGTCTTTATTACACTTTTTGATTTTTGCAGTTAAATGGATATAAAATGTTACCTCACTATAGTCCCATGTATATTTCCTGAGTGCTAATGAGGTTTAACATTTCTCACTAAGGTTATTAGCCAATATTGTTCCTCTTCTGTGCCATGCTAGTTGGCGTCTTTTGGTTACATGTTTGTTCTTAATTATTTATTAATAATTCTTTATTCTTAATTTTAAATCTTTACCAGATATTCAAACATCTTCTCCCAGTTATGAACTTATTTCACTTTCTTTAAGGTTGTAAATAATTAATATCTTTTATAAATTTGAGCTTATAGAATTTTCTGAACCCATTAGTGAAGTTATTTCTTGGTTTACACTCTTCCTAGAGCAGAAATTTTACACATATTTTCTGTTTCTGTTTTTGTTTTGTTTCTAAAGTACACTTTCACTATTCAAAGTTCAAAAATATTAACCATTATTTTTTCATAAAAGGTTAAAATGTCTTTTAATGTTTCAGGAGGTGATTTTATCTATATCTATATATTGTGAGATAGAGATCCAATTTCTTTTCTGTTTGTTTCTTTACTGTTATTTTTTGCCACTTAGGGAAGCGTTTAAAAAGAATCATTTATTTAATGTTTCTTCTTTTTTACTACTGTTCAGCCATACCACCTCTGTTATGTATTAATACTTATTATATGCATGAGTCAATTGATTGAATCTTTTTAAATTTTATGAATCAATTTATCCTTCTCTGTACCACTTCCAGAATGCCCTAATTACTGCACCATCATTTTTATTTATTTATTTTTTAAATTATACTTTAAGTTCTAGGGTACATGTGCACAACGTGCAGGTTTGTTACATATGTATACATGTGCCATGTTAAAAGTCTTAATATTAAGTAGAGAAAACCTCTACTCTTTATTTTTCTCCTCAAACATCCAGTATAGTTTGATCTTTTACTCATTACAGAATCAGATTATCAAGTTCCACAAAATAGTCTATGTGGTTTTGATTGGAAGCTTATGGAATCTATAGATTATTTTATAAGATAATAAATAACATTTGTTTTCCAAAGCAGTTACATCATCTTAAATTATGTTCGCCATTAGTAAGAAATTATTATTAATTTGAGGAGGGGTTGTTATAGCATAATTTTCATACGGTTAAGAACATATCCTTTATATAAATATAAAGTGAGAACATGTCAGAAATTTTATATACCTCATTAATTAATGAAGGAAATAGTAATGCATTAACACGGGTCCAGGAGCTTTTGTTAAGCTAAGTAATTCTAGGCAATGATAGAATAAGATTGCTGAGTTACCCCTCCACCTGTGCTTCCACAAATACAGTCGCCATCCCACACCAACCCCTAGTTCTACAGGCCCATAAAGAGTAACCTTCGAAATTATCTTTTTTGATTAGGCAGAAATTCTTTTGATGCCTATTAGACAAAACTCCATACATTAATGTCTTTTCCTTCACGTTTGTACAATACCACAGAAAATAGAAAACCACGTCCAGCACTGCATTGAAAGAGCAACTAGTAATTGCCTTCATCTACTTTCAAGTTCTGGATAATTTTTCTGATAGAACTGACAGTGAATTTTTCTTGAGTATAACATTTTCAAATTTTAACTATATCATAATCAACTTCTCAGATAGTTTAGGGAAATTGTATTGAGATGGTTTCATCAAAGAGTCTTATTTAAAATTGGCAGAATATGATCACCAGATTTTTAGATTACTGCTGTCTTCTTTGACATATGCATATATTTAAAAATAACATTTAGATTTCATATTATATAATAAAATTATAGAAAATAAATTTATTATTTACTCATTTCTTTTAAAATAAAATATAGATGTTTTAATCATTATTTATGAGACCAAATAAAACTTCAGGATCCTTTAGTAGGGGATTTGTGATTAAATGGTGAATATTATTATGGAGAAATGACATGACGTCATTAAAAATGATGACATAGGCCTCATCTACTTTGACTAAAAATAATTACATTATGGAACAGCGGGTGTGGGAAAGCTCCCTTTATACCGTAAACAACAAATAATTGAAATGTCACTAGAAAGCTCAGAAATGAATTAAATTATGTTTGCTCAAACTATCTTCACTTAGTGAGTAAGCTTTAACAGTATTTCAGGAGAGTGATGCTATAATTGAGTTATTTATCAGGCGTTAGGATCAAGGCTCTTGTGGTATTAGGGGGATCTTTCAAGGTGGAAAACTGATTTAGAATGGTAAAAGTTCTTGACAAAGTGAGGGCTTTGAAGGAAGTCTTAATGAGTAAGCTACTGTATGAAAAGTGATCTGTTTGTCCAGGTGAGCAGATTATTTATTATCTCCAATAAATTGATCTGTAGGCATTTTCTGAAGTAAATAATGAAGTTCTTTACTGTATTATATGCTTATTTTTCCCAAGTAAATGATTATTATAGGAATCAAACACATCAAATTGAAATAGATGAACCAGTTTTTGTTTTTCCAATTATACCTTTATTTTAGGAACGTTTTGTATTATCAACACACTATAAAAGTTATGAGTTGTCATTGCCCTGTTGTATGTTTCACATATACGCTATGTTTTTTAAATTTCTATAGCAATCCTGTTACATGGAAGTAATATCTGCATTTTACAGAGAATAATAGTTATTAGACCTGGTAATCAAATGCATATCCAAAGCTTGTGCTCATCTTCTTTAGCTGTTACACTATACTACAGAATAAACTAATTAACACACAAATGTTGTGAAAAGCATATTTTCCCCAGAAAACCCATTTGTATTTTCGTTTTTATTAAGTGAAATTATATTTATGACTGTTTTCCCTTCTTCCTTCAAATTCTGTCACCTTGACTTTACATGTATTACACCTACTACAATTTGCCTATTAAAAGTTGTAGGCGTTACTTTAACTTAAGCAAGCGCACTACATACTAAGAGAAATCCTAAAGACATATATGTGTTCCAGTGAGCTGTGCCCATTACTGAATTGTGACTTCTCCGAGTTAAGTGCAAAATGGAAGAGACAATTTGGAGGGTTGATTTAAAATTGTATGTTTTTGGTGGGAAGTGTTAAGTTAAAAAAAAAAAAAAGTGCTTCCTTCACTGCATATTAGTGTGTTCATGTAATTTCCAGTTTCATACAGATAACTCTCATTAGTTGAACATAGCCAGACTCTGGTAATCCTAAACTGTCAGATCATCTTTATATTTTCCTTCAAGATTTTACAGTGACTAGTGAAATATTCCCATTTGAGTTAGAGATTACATGGTATTTTCTATACTCTTATGTATCGAGAAAAGGAGAAGAGGGTTTTTGTGTTGTAGTTATGAAGACTTTTGATTGGCAAGTTATTAGGTTTATTGTGGGGTTGCAGGTGCCTGTAGTCATATTATAAGCTTTTAAGTAGTTTTGTGATTAACAGCTTTGTATATCTATAATGTATGTAATCATACATATGTATATTTTTGTTTACATATGTATATGTACTTATGTATGTTTGTATATTACCTTTGGGGCCTTTCGTGTGTTCATAAATAATGGGAAGGGGTGGAGGTGGGGTAAGAAGATAAACTTGGAAATAATTTAGGAGCATCTGCTCTTTTTTTTTTTTTTTTCCTTTTCTGAGGTGGTAGTGGTAAGAATATGTAATCCTTGCCAAACATAATTTATTACAAGCCTAAATTCTGTGTATTTTTCCTGTTCTTTATTATACACTTGATAGAATAAAAATGAATAAACTTTTCATTCTTTGCTTTTTTTTTTTCTTTCTTTTCTTTTCTCTTTTTAATGGCTTGGCTAAGACCTGCCCACCTCATACAGATGGGGAGGGGGCATGAAGAGGTGGAATCTCTTTGCAATTTAAGAATGACAAAATATACCTTTATAATTATTCTGAATTTCTTTATCTTTTGCTTCCCATGTTTAGATTTAAATCAAATTGGGGTTGCTTGGATTTAATTATTTTAAATAAAATGGGGAAGTACAGAGAGTTGACCCAGCAAATGAACATTGAATATAAGGATGTGAATTTTCTAACTGAAAAGAGAAATTTTTTTTTGCATTTAAAGAGTGCTTTAATAGAAAAGTACTCTTGGCTGATTTCGTAATGTGTTTTACCATGGAAACCACAAGACTATTTCCAGTTACCTGCAAGTTATGATTACTAAGGGCTGATAAGGAGAGTCAATGCAGTTATTGAGGGGCTATTGATAATATTTCTAATAAAAAAATTGATAGTTGTTATTTATCCCATTTTATTTCCTCATTACCATTACATCACATGACATTGTATATGTATATGTAATATATATAAACACATGTATATATGTGCATATACATGTGTGTCTCTGTGTGTGTGTGTAGCTGAGTTCCAGTTCCAAAACTGACATTATTTTGAATTGTACTTTAAAAATGCAGACAATGCTACTAAATGTCATCAAAATTAATCTTTCCTTCCTTATGTTACTGACTAAATGTGTTGAGTATGTTAGACTTGAGTAATTATGAAAATAATTAGACTGCAAAAAGAAGTTGTGAAATATCTTAGGGAAAATTGAACAACATTTAAATTGCATTTCTCTGTGTACATAGAGGAGAGTTTGGAAACCAGGTAGAAACTCATTGGAAGCACTTGAGCATGAACTACTTTTTTTTTTTTTTTTGAGATGGAGTCTCACTCTGTTACCTGGGCTGGAGTGCAGTGGTGCAATCTAAACTCACTGCAACCTCTGCCTCCAGGGTTCAAGCAATTCTCCTGCCTCAGCTTCCCGAGTCTGGGACTACAGGCACTCGCCACTATGCCCAGCTAGTTTTTTGTATTTTAGTAGAGACAAGGTTCCACCATGTTGCCCAGGCTGGTCTCAAACTCCTGAGCTCAGGCAATGTGCTGGTCGCGGCCTCCCAAAGTGCTGGCATTACAAGAGTGAGCCGCCACGCCTGGCCCAAAACTACCTTTTTAAAATGAAAAATGGATAGGAGGCTTACTTATTTATTTTTTACAAGCCTTCATTTTTATTTTAATATTTATAGATTTAGGGGGAACGAGTGCAGTTTTCTTGCATGGGTATATTGTGTAGTGGTGAAATCTGGGCTTTTTGTGTGCCCGTCATCTGAATACTGAACATTGTACCCATTAGATAATTTTTCAGCCCTTATCTCCATCCCACCTTCCCACCTTTCAAAGTCTTCAATTTCTGGTTTTTCATTCTGTATGTCCATGTATACCCATTGTTTAGCTCCCGGTTATAAGTGAGGATATGCAATATTTAACATTCTGTTTCTAGGTTATTTTGCTTAGAATAATGGTCCACAGTTCCATTCATGTTGCTGAAAAAGATATTATTTCATTCTTTTTTTTTTATACCCAAGTAGTATTCCATTGTGTTTGTATGTGTGTTTGTGTATGTATCTATATCTACCCCACATTTTCTTTATCCAATTATCCATTAAGTGGACACTTAGACTGCTTTGCTATTGGTAGTAGTGCTGCAATAAACATACAAGTACTTGTATCTTTTTGATATAATGAATGACTTCTTTCCCTTTGGGTACACACCCAGGAATTGGATTGCTGGATTGGATGGTAGTTTGATTTTCAGTTCTTTGCAAAATCTCCATACTGCTTACCACAGAGATTGTACTAACTTACATTCCTGCCAGTAGTGTTGTGCACCCTCTTCTCTGCAAACTTTCCGATGTCTGTTGTTTTTTGACTTTTTATAGTAACCATTCTTACTGGTGTAAGGTGGGATCTCATTGTGACTTTAATTTGTACTTCTCTGATGATTAGCATTGTTGAGCATGGTTGCATATGTTTGTGGCTGCATATGTTTGTATGCCTTCTTTTTAAAAATGTCTGTTCATATCCTTTCCACACTTTTTAAAGAGTTTAAATTTTTTCTTGCTGGGTTGTTTGAGTTCCTTGTAGATTCTGGATATTAGCCGTTTGTTGGATGCACAGTTTGCAAATATTTTTTGGCATTCTGTATATTATCTGTTTACTCTGTTTGTTTCCTTTGATGTACAGAAGAATCTTCATTTAATTAATTCCTATTTGTCTATTTTTCTTTAGTTGTGTTTGACAAGCTTTCATTTGTTGGTTATCAGAAATTAAGTATGAATATTTGGAAATGGATAGGAATCTGGGTTAGAGTCAATAATCACAGGGCAGACCTTAACAAACATATCCCACTATTTATGGGTATAGCCCAGTATTTATGGGTGGATCTGTTGTTTACAATGTTCTTTTATAATATTTTACAAATGCTCTAGAATTCTACTACTAATAAAGTCTCAACTTGATAAGAAGGCAAGAAGCAAAAATAGAATAGAAAGATCAGTGTTCCAACTCTGTCCTAATCCTAGCTGTATGCATTTGGGCCAGTCACTAAAATTATTTGAATCAACCTTTTTTTTTTTTTTTTTTTTTTTTTTTATGGAGTCTCACTCTATCACCCAGGCTGGAGTGCAGTTGTAGAATCTCGGCTCACTGCAATCTCCACCTCCAAAGTTCAAGTGATTCTTCTGCCTCAGCCTCCCACATAGCCGGGATTACAGGCATGCACCACCACACCCAGCTAATTTTTGTGTTTTTAGTAGAGATGGGGTTTCACCATTTTAGCCAGGCTGGTCTAGAACTGCTGACCTCAGGTGATCCACCCGCCTCGGCCTCCCAAAGTTCTGTTATTACAGGCGTGAGCCACCATGTCTGGCCCAAAGTTTTTTTTTCTGTGAAGTTGATATCTGTGCTACTCAAGTAAAAATCAAATAAATTAATAACTGTATACTTTATAAACATTTATTGTAATCATAGACAGCTAAAGGTACAAATAAATACACAAATATAAATTCATAACCTATTTGCAAAATCTGTGGGGAAATGACATTTATCATAAGGTAGATTAAGTTGGAATAAGAAAGAGTTCCCAAGGATTCACCTCACCATAAACCCAAGTTTTGCATCGT
Organism: Rhinopithecus roxellana; assembly: GCF_007565055.1. Lineage (NCBI taxonomy): Eukaryota > Metazoa > Chordata > Mammalia > Primates > Cercopithecidae > Rhinopithecus > Rhinopithecus roxellana. Next base: position 61,291,375 of record NC_044556.1, read on the forward strand.
CAGACGTTATGAGGAAGAAAAGTAAGATGAGGCCGGGCGCGGTGGCTCACGCCTGTAATCCCAGCACTTTGGGAGGCTGAGGTGGGTGGATCACAAGGTCAGGAGATCGAGACCATCCTGGCTAACACGGTAAAACCCCGTCTCTACTAAAAAAAAAAAAAAAATTACACGCCTCCTGTAGTCCCAGCTACTCAGGAGGCTGAGGCAGGAGGATGGCGTGAACCCAGGAGGTGGAGCTAGAAGTAAGCAGAGATCGTGCCACTGCACTCCAACCTGGGCGACAGAGTAAGACTCTTTCAAAAAAAAAAAAAAAAAGAAAAAGTAAGACGATTTTATCTCTCCCATCATACTATTGGTTCAGAGTCCTCATGGTTTGTAACAAAGAAAAAACTGGCTACCACACTATACCTTCATCTATACCTTCATTCAGGAATTTATTTCTGAATCTTTAATTACCAGTAGGTCCTAACTAATATGTGCGATGCAAATGATATAAGCATGGGCAAAACTCAATATGGCCCTTGCCCTCATGGAGTTTACATTCTAATGAATTAACGTGGTGTGACTGAGAACTGGTACCATCACCATTATAGAAAATGACTGTATTAGGATTGCCACAATGAAGCACCACAAACTTAATGCTTGAAAACAACAGAATTTGATTGACTGACAGTAATGGAGACCAGAAATTTGAACATAGGGTGTAGGCAGGGTCATGCGCTTTACTAAGGCTCTAGGAGAGGATCTTTCCTTGCCTTTTCTAGGTTCTAGTAGTCCCAGGTGTTCCTTGAGTTTTGAAAGTATAACTCAATCTCTGCCTTTGTCTTCATATGAACATCTTCCTTCTGCATATGTGTCTGTGTGCAAGTTTTTCTTTTCTTATAAAGACACCTGTCATATTCGATTTAGCATTCATCCTATTATAGTATACCCTCATATTAATTTAACTAGCTATGTCTGCAATGACGTCATTCCCAAATAAGTTCGAATTCTGCGGTCGTGAGAGCTAGGACTTTTTTTTTTTTTTTTTTTAGAGGGACATAATTCATCCCATCACAATGACCTTAGAGAAAATAGGATTAAACTTAGAATAATGTGGTACATTTGGAAAGGTATAATTTTTATTTTTGTTAGTAGTGAAAACAGAGTGAGGGAACTTTGGCAGTATACTTTCTCTTTACTGATCAAAGTCAGATCACCAAACATGGAATTAACGGATGCCACAATCTAGAAGCACAGAAATAACTCCAGGTGAAAAGTTCTTAGACATGGTAGTTGTACTGGGAGCTATGTATATTAACTCGCCATTCAGATGTACATTTTCCAAAGGACAACAAACATCAAATAAATAGAGAACAGGACTTCTGTGCATCCATTGAATCTGCCTGCTGAGACCAGAAGGTCGAGGCAGAAAATCCCTTGTCTGAGATGAGTACAGTAATAAAAATCTCATATGTGACTCCATGACCAATATTGCAGAATCAGAAAGAAAGAGGAGGGAAATAGCAGGTACCAAGTAGATACAGAGGAAGAACCTTCCTCTGATAATGATCTATATCTACTATAAGATTTAAAAAGACTATCCACAAAAGTTTGACATCCTAAATAGGTGTCAAGGCATTAGCACTAGAAAAAAGCAAACTAGTGTTTCTGAAAGAATGGTGCATTGACAACCTGGATCAGAATTATTTTTCTTATTATTAAAATGATGAGGCCTACTTTAAATTTACTAAAGAAGAATTTTAAGAGTGAATCAGGGAAACTGCATTTTAACAAGACTCCTGGGGAATTTTACATTGAATTCAAGTATCAGAACAAAATAATGAAAGGAAAATGAAAAAATAGTATCAAATTAAAATCAACATTAAGGTAGTTGACATCATTAGGAAAAATTGATGACAGTTGCAAAAAACATCTCTGCAGTATCTAAATTGTTTCAGACTATAGAAAAATCTGGAGTTTTTCAATTCATATTTGAAGATACTAGAATAATCTTAAAAAGACATCACACCATTATGACTGTAGAAGAAAAACTCCTGAAAAAGTATAGGAAATTGAATCCAGCAGCAAATTACCTGAATAGTTTACCATCACAAAAACAACTTATTCCAGGATAGACAAAAACAATTGCATCATAGAAAAGCTGTTGAAGTAATTCACCAAATCAGTACATGAAAAGAAAAGCAACAATATACTATTAACTTGATAGATTCAATATAGGTTTTTTATAACAATCAATACCCATCCATTACTGATATAATTTTTAGTAAAGTGTAGATATTTAAGCAATCCCAAGTTCAACAAAATACAATTGTTCCTCAGTAATCATGGGGATTGGTTCCAAGACTTCTGTGAATACAAAAATCCACAATGCTTAAGTACCTCATATAAAATAGCATAAGATTTGCATAATAATCTATGCACATCATCCAGCATAATTTAAATTATCTCTAGATTACTTATAATACCTAATAAAATATAAACGTTATGTAAATAGTTGCTATACTGTATTGCATAAGGAATAATGACAAGAAAAACAAGTCTGTACATGTTCAGTACAGATGTTGTTCTTGGTTTTTCCCAAATATTTCCTATCCTCAACTGGTTGAATACATGAATGTGGAACTTAATGGATACAAAGGGCCAAGTGTAATTAATTACTGCTTAAAACACTAGAGGCATCCTCTTATAAGAAAGGGACACCACAATTATTTGACTTTTTTTTTCCCCAAAAATGCTAGTCAATATAGTAAGGCATAAAAAATGAACTATAAATACAGTAGTTCCTCAAATAATGCCATTTCATTCAATATTGCTTTGTTATAACATTGTTGAGAGAAAAATCTATTCCTGGTTGGGGTGGTGACTGTCTGTGTGGAGTTTGCACATTCTGTCCATGTCTGCGTGGGTTTTCTTCAGTTACTGCAGTTTCCTCCCATGTGCCAAACATGTGCAAGTTAGGTGAATTAGTGTGTCTAAATGATCCTAGCATGAGTGTTGATGTTTGAGTGTGTCTTGCAATGTGATGGTGTCCTGTCCAGATGGCATCCTGCCTGGCTCCTTGAGCTGCCAGGATGGGCTCTGGCCACCTACCACCCTGAACTGGAACAAGTGGGTAAATAACCTTGCTTGTTTTCATTAATCTTTCTTGAATGTATGTATAGTTCATATTTATTTCAACCTTTAATATAAAAAGTATTTGGGTCTTTATTTAGAAGTTTGGTGACATTTTTGTGGCCAGTAGAAACTTAACTCTTGTTTACATCAGTTAGTCGATGGTAAAATTGGATTTGTTATCTATCATTTCTCTTAAAGTCACAAAGAAGCTATGGATGACATTGTGAGGTCTTAAAGAACATATCCATGACTGTCTGTCTAGCAAACCCAAGTAATAAATGTGAAAAAAAATCACATGTAAGAGAGATCAACATGGTAGCCATTTCCAATATCAAAACCAAAAAGTTAAAAGATTGGAACAAAACAGTTTTAAAAAGCAACTAAAATTATAAAATAGACAGGAATAAGTGTCGCAAAGAATATGTAAGATCTACTCAAATAAAATGTTGTTGATCAACATAAAAATAACTATTAAATAGGGAGAACATATTTCAAAAGAAGATACCACCTAACAATGATTAGAATTCCAGTATCTTTTTAAATCCAATATAATTGTTATTATTGTATTTGAATAAATGTAACAAAATTACCTTAAATTTTAGCTTTTGTATAAGCCTTTGACAAAAATGACATCTAAAAAACTGATGAGAGCAGATTTGCCCTAATTCAAAACTCTGTGGTTCTGGGGAAGGTCCAGAAAGAGTACACGAACTCAGTGTAAGAGTACACTAAAGAGTACACTAACATAGTCTACTAGATGTAAGTAAATTCAGATAAAGTTAGATGGAGGTAGGGAGGTCAGAAGAAAAGAAAGAAAAGAGGGAGGCAAGATTAAAGGAAGGAAAGGAGGGAGGAAGGAATGGAGGGAGGAGATGAAACAGTGTTTAAACTTGAAAAAGGAAGCAGTGAGATTATATTTAAAACCAGTTAAAATCATGAAAAACATTGGGAAGGGTAAACACTAAACTCTGAACTAAATACCTGGGTGCTAAAAAACTGGTGCTGAGGAATGTCTCAAAAGTATATGCTATCACTAACATGCCTTGCTGCTGGAAAGAGCAATTTAATACATTGAATCAAAAAAATTTTTTTAAAAGCTTTGCTTTATATCGTAACCAGTAAGACTAAAGGACATTTTTTTTTTTTTTTTTTTTTTTTTTGGGCCCAAAATAAGTCATGTATCCAAAAACATTTTGGTTGCCTTTTGGCTTTAAAAAAAGTTGTATAATTTCATGTTTTAATATAATCCATGTTTCTCAATGATTATATTGACTCAGATCGCCAGACTCATTAAGAGATTTACTTCCCATAATTTGATAATTAGATTGGGATTAGGAAATTATTTAATGAGAGACTTCACACCATGCAAAATTGCCTTTGCTCTCAGGAAAGAGAAAGCCAGTGGCTTACTGGAGAGCTCTCCACACTGATGGCCATTGCAAAGTTGGATAATTCTCATTCATAATTTGTGTATTTATCTATTATTAGTTCTATTTAATAGAGAATCACATTATGTGTCATTCCATTTTAATAATGTTGGTCACTGAAATATTTAAAGACAATTGTGACTCCTAACTCTTCATAATTATGAATTCTTTCTAGTTTCTTCTACCTTTCCATATGTCATATGTTTTCCAGATTCCTCATTATTTTAGTTAAGGCTTTAGATGATCTCATTTTAGTTAAAAATGCTCCTCTGCACCTGTGATCCCAGCATTTTGGGAGGCTGAGGCAGGCGGATCATGAGGTCAGGAGATGGAGACCATCCCGACTAACACGGTGAAACCCTGTCTCTACTAAAAATATATATATATAAAAAAAAAAATTAGCCGAGCGTAGTGGTGGGTGCCTGTAGTCCCAGCTACTCCGGAGGCTGAGGCAGGAGACTGGCGTGAACCCGGGAGGCAGAGCTTGCAGTGAGCCGAGATTGCGCCACTGCACTCCAGCCTGGACAACAGAGCAAGACTCCATCTCAAAAAAAAACAACAACAACAAAAATGGCTCCTCTGTTACATACCCAGTACTGAACTCCAATATTATCTGAAAAATGGAATCATTCTTATAAATTTGGTAATTCTAGGAAGCAAATCTGCATGGCCTTTGCTGAATTATTTGTGTAATAGCCGTATGTCCTCTCAAATTTGCTTATGTAGCCATAACAAATTTCAACTAATTTAGCTTTATCTCACTATTTACAGTTACTATATTTAAAATGAACTGACTTTTCATTTGATAAACAAGGGAAACAGATCCAATAATGCATTTCCAAGACACCGATGAAGTTTTGTTTCTGTATGTGTGTGCCTGGGCTTTTGTAGAATGTATATGTATGTAGATTTGTAGATGGAAATGTTCTGCTAAAAGGTATCATTGCCATTTTAGTGGCAACTTCTAGTCTGGAGAAGTTATCGACTAAAGAGAATCTTGCTTACTTTAAAACAATTTCATTTAATGTATAAGGTGAAGAAAAAAACAAAGTAAGTGAGAATATGATAACAAGGAAATATAAATAGAAATATATTCTTTAGAGAGAAGATATAAAAGAACATTCAAGTATTTTAGAAGACACAACACATACAACTTGATTGGTAATTAATTTTAAAAATGCCCTGGTGAGGGGAACATCACACAACTGGAGCCTGGGGAAGGAATAGCATTACGAGAAATACCTAATGTAGACGACGGGTCGATGGATGCAGCACACCACACACATGGCACGTGTATACCTGTGTAACAAACCTGCACGTACTGCACATGTATCCCAGAACTTAAAGTATAATAATTTTTTTAAATGCCCTGTTGCTTTTGTAACACAAGAAACTGCTTTTAAACTATTCATGGTTTTCCTTGAATAAGCAGGGTAATAGAGAGTTTATAAGATAATATAGTAGCGAAATATTTCTCAAATGCATGAGCAGCTTTGTAATGTCAATTTTTTTTTTTTTCTGCTAGTTTTCTCTAAGGTATCTACTCTTGCAAAAAACAAAATCAAAAATCTCATTCCCCAAAAAATGACCCCCAAACCTTATCTGGCTTACATGAATTACAATTTCAAAATGTTACCATATTAGAAAAAATGAAATTAAATATTTGTTTTTGTGTAAACATTAAAATCCATTCTTAGCTGTTTTTGAAATTCTAATTCATAATAAATATATTTCAGAATGATTAAGGAAATTGAGTATTATTTATAAGTTACCTTGCACCGAACAAGATTTCTCGTTTCACTTAGTATTTTGAAAGTATTAATTATGCCTTATCAAAGGTAGACTGCTAGAATTTAGACTATTTATTAAAGTAATATTATTATTTTAGACTGTTGATATTTTTGTATAGTGGATCAAATATATAACATGCAGTCTATTAATTTAGTTGTTTGCTGTATAATCTCTGTGGTAACTTTAACAATTCTATTTGCCACTACTACTTCTTGGTTGATCCATAAGTAAGAAGGTAAAGTGTTATAGAGTATGGTGTTCTAAATAAGCTCTGGATGTAGTGAGGAATTGATTATTAAGCCCTGCCTTTTAAAATTCTGAATAAGTAGATCTGGCATGGTGGTGCCCAAACTGAATTTTTCAAGCATCAGCTAATTCTTACACAGGGAAAAAAATGGGGAAAGCACTGATTGAAAACCCTTTCAAAGACACATATTAAAGACTTTTGCATTATTGCTGTTTTGAATAATCCATACCACTCATTACATTCATTAATACAAATAATTGAATTGACTGTGTATAATATTTAAAAAGATTATATCTTTAAAAGTAGAAAGTAACTGCTCCTCTCTAAATCAGTACTTTACTCAGTTCTCATTTTCCATGGCAGGGAATTTACTAAAATATATAATGCATTAAATCAAATAATTTATTTTAAAAATGTATTATTCTTTAAGTTAATTAGAGAACTACAGATGAATGATATTTGCTGCTCTTCATGAAAATAAATATATGATGGCTTACATACATTTACATGTTTTTATTTTCTGTTTGCAGAGTACAAGTTGAATTCTATATGAATGAAAATACATTTAAAGAAAGACTAAAATTATTTTTCATAAAAAACCAGAGATCAAGTAAGTTATTCATTTCATTCCCCCTCTCTGTTCGTACATATATTTACTTCAAAATATTTAAACTGTGTAATCTTTTGCAAAATACTTTTTAGAGGAAAAAAATTAGTTATTTTTTTCCAGCAGGTGGTAACGTTTTAGAAAAATATAGACACTACGTATAGTGATATTAATGCCTCTTGAACATCTTCAGTTCTCCAAATTCCATGTCAATAAGTCGACTTCTGAGTGGACTATCTGGATTAGTAGAAACATTGAGGAAAACAATTTAAATGACGGTCCCTCCATTTTAACTCTAAATATTGTAGTTTCAAAAAGCTCTGGTAGACCACAATGGGAAACAATTGTCTGATTTAGGGAAGGGAACGTTTAATATTTCCTAATCATTCCAAATAATAAGAAACATCTAGATTGCACTGAAATATACAGATTCCTATCTTTCTTAGTCTGGAGATTTTGAGCCAGGAAGTGTAGGGTAGATCTCAGAGTTTAACATCCCAGTGATTCTTATCATCATACAAATGTAAGAAAGTAACAAAGTAGAACTTCAAGAATACAAAATTGGCATAGTCACTGTCCTCCTGAGCCTATTCAATGTTAGGAGTGCCTCTGATACTTGTTGCTTCCCAAAATGCCACATATGTTTAAAAAGTCATATGTAATAAGCCAATGTGCAATTTTTTTCATGGTCATTGCTTAAAATATCACAAGGAATGGAAAGGCCTGCATTAGTTGATGTAGACGTTAAGCTCTGTGAATTTGACCGCGAAATCCTCCTGTCAAAATTAAGTTGTGCCTCTGTAGGTAGGATTCAAAGAGAGAAACTTGACTTGTGGGAAGCTATCCAAATACTGGTGATAGAGAATATTTCAATATTTAAGTCATACTGCTCAGATAATCTTAATGACAGACTGGCCTCAAGGTAGAGACTGTTAGTAGCTAACGCTTTCCTACCATGATTGTTCAGAATATCCAAGGAAGCCCCACAAATAGATATTACCTAAAGGGGTCACATCATCTGAATAGTTTCCCTTATTTCCGTACTAAGAGTCCTATCTTTCCAGGCCAAAAAAGGTGGATGCATTGTTTGAATCCTTCACCCATAGTCAAATGCAACTAAGCAGTTATGAGGAGGCCCATTTCTATAAAACCAGCACAATTTCATTAATAATTTGAAAGATTTTATAAAGAAGTGAATCCATAAAATGTATTCAGCATTTTAATTGGAAAACCTAGGAAAAATTTCACAATTGATAAGCATTGACCTTTTAACTGGTAAGAAATGTTACCACAAGTACACTCACAACGGCAGAGTAGGACAAAAAAGGTGACATTTCATTTCTAGATTTTATTAAGTAATAATTATAAGGAAGTATTTATCAAAATTTTACTCATAATGCATGAATCAGATATCACAGGTAATTACAGGAAAGATAATGCTCATATTAATCAGACTTTATGCATATTTTGCTTAATCTTAAATACTCTTCTTCATCATCGTTGAATATTACAGGCTGCATAATTGTGACCTACACAGTTTAGAAGATACATACATGACAGTTTTAATTCCCACAAAAGTTTAAGATTTCATGGGTATTTTAAATAGCTAAAAATAGAATTTAATTTATTGAACTTTAAATGTATGTGTGTGTGAGAGAGATGGAGAGATTGTGTGTGTATTTCTCAGTGTATGCTATTAAGATTTCTCTATACTTATTTAATATATAATTATATAATGAATACATAATATATAATTATATAATTGGTATGTGTTATAATTATATAGCTAATATTAAATATACAACAGAGAACTATACAAATACAATTAATTTGTTTATAATCACATCCACAAGATTCTGTGAAGGTATGAGTTTTATAACTTGGCTTGTGAATTTGTAAGCAGCTAGATTTTCTACCCAGTTAAACTTTATCCCAAAACTTACGGATATATAAAATGCTTAAACTTATAAACATACTTTAATCAACCTTGATTGGACATACATTTTTTGGCTTCTGAATGTTCAAATCTAGATTTAGTCTCGGTATAAAATATGCACTCTCATTTGCAGTTCAAGTATTCTGTCAAGCTCACTTTTGTTTCAATATTCAGGTAATTAAAATTCAGTTACCAAGAACTTCAGAGAGTTTAGACAATTATAGTAGTGTAGCTTCTAAATACAATTTAAGTGTTGTATTTAAAGTTGATATTTTTGACAATTCTTTTTAGTCTTTTGTGAACTAAGTTCAAATGAAAATAAAACTTTTATCGTTTGTTTAAAGGTCTAAGGATACGCCTGTTCAATTTTTCTCTCAAATTACTAAGCTGCTTATTATACATAATCCGAGTACTACTAGAAAATCCTTCACAAGGAAATGAATGGTAAGGTACCTTTTCCTGACCTTCAGCAATATTATTTTGATTATTTTGAGTTGTATCACATTTTAAATTTAAAGCATGTTGTGTAGAGCTTCATTTTTAAGGATGTTTTAGTTGTTTGTCATAAATAAAATTGATCTGATTTACAGGCACTTCATAATTCTTGTAGGTTCTTTATAGGTATCTTTTATTATTTTTCTGTTTGATGCTAATATTGGACTGTTAGGCATAAAATTTTATTGCTAGCCAAAGTGCATTAAGTAGTTTTTGTTTTAAAATGGGTGTCTCTTTAAAGACCCGAATATCTTTCTGTTCTTGATTTTCAGATACTCCCGAAAGGTTTACTCTACTGCATGCCAGTTTTATATTTTCATAATAATAAGTAGTTATTAACCTTCAATGGAAACACTCCATCATATATTGGGAAGGATAACTATCTCAAGACTCAGTTTTAACCTGTGCAGTTCTTTATCTTATTTGAGTTAAATGACACTGATGTATTAACTTGAGTTATTTTGTGCTCATAATCGTGTTGCTCTTATTAAATTATATTTCTAGTCATTTGTGGATTTTCGTTTTTAGGCTCTGCCTTTTGCTGGAAGCAGTAGGGAAAGGTACTGGTGTGTAATTGTATGTATATTATTTATCTCATCATCATCCTGGACCCTTGTCCAGCCTACTAAATATACAATGATTTTCAAAGCTGAAAATTTAAATTTGATGACTAACATCTGTACAATTATTTCTTCATGTGCAAGTCTGCCTTAAGAAAATTAAAAAACGAAAAGATAAAAGTAAAATGAAAGTGAGCTCAGAATCTGCATCTAAATGAATTGGTTACCCCTCAGCTTGTTTAGGTAGTACAAATGATTCTGTATTTGTTGAAAAGTTTGCATTTATTTAAAGGTGTCTAGATTTATTTAATGTTAAAGATTAATAAGTGAGCTTTTATTTAATAATCTGTGAGAATTCTTTATAAAACTATTTAATGAAATATAATTATGAGTATTTCACTGTGTCTTTATTACTTAGCGTGTACCAGTCACATTGCTATTAGCAAATATATAGAGAGGCACAGGAACATTCAGTATCCTTAGGGAACTTTTAATCTGTGAAAAGATTGTTTATTTTGGAGTTCCTGCTATTTCTGTCATTAGACTAGTTTTCTTATATGTGTTTTTTTTTTCAGTATATACTTCATCTTATTATTCTCACCTTATATATGAAGAAACAGAGGTTTTCTCATATTTGCCACTCTGCTTTGAGACCCTCAGGACTGACTACTTACTATGCTTTTTAATCTCTGTGTAACTCAGTGACCATAGGAAACCATTCCCCCAAATTCCAACTGCGTATTTAACTTTCCTACTTTGATGTCCAGACATTTCAGACTCACTGTGTTCCAATTAGCTTTTTCAGTGCTCTTCCACATCTCAGTGACTGAAAACTCTATCCTTCCCCCAAACTCTGCTGTACTCACAGCCTTCCACATTTTAGCTGATAACAATTACATCCTAGAAGTTGCTTGTACTAAAAGCTTTAGAGTCATTTCTTTACTTTTCTGCAGCATATACAAATGCCTTAGAAAATTCTCTCATTTCTACTTTCAAGATAAACCTAGCACATAATCACTTCTCAATGCCACCATATTTGTACAAGCCACCTTCTCACACCTGGAGTGCTGCAATAGCCTCCTAATTAATTACTCCCACTAATTCTGCCTTTGTTCCCTTTTGACAGATTCTTAATGTAGAAGCTATTTGTGTAAAATATAAGTCACATTTTGATACGACTCTGCTCTGAGTGCCAAAGTACTTACGACGGCCTTATGACTTCACCACCTACTACTCATCCCACACCCATTCTGCTCCAGCCAGATTCTCCCCTCTCTGTTCCTCGATCATACCAGACACACCCAGCTTAGGTCCTTCATAAGGGCATTTCTTTGTGTCCAGGATTCTCTTCCTTCAGATAACATAAGGTGCACTTCCTCAGATAATATGAAGCTTCCTACTTAAAATTGTAATCTCCTCATAAGACTCCCTTAATAGCGTTCTTTTACTTTTTTTTCTTTTCTTTAGATCCTGTTTCTCTTTTACATATTCTACCTAATATTACTCATTTATTTGTTTTCTGTGATATTCCATGAATACTAGAGAGGATATTCCATGACAGCAGGGATCATTGCCTGAATCCCCGGAGCCTGGCACAAAGTGGGAAACAATAGTCATTTGTTAAATGAATGAATGGATACATGAGTAAAAGAATCTAATCTTTAGATTCTTAGTAATCTAACTTTTGCCTACTCCACCTCACCAGCCCCTTACACCAGCTCTGCTGAACTACTTGAAGTAGCTTATACACTCTTCAGTCTCCCTTCCTCTGGGCCTTTGAACATTCTTCTCCTTCTTCTGGGAAATTAGGTTTCCTGCTTCTCAGAACCCACACTTTTTAAACTTGCTTCTGGCCTCCAGGGCCTTCAGGAAAACAACTTTTTGGATAACAGTTAATCCAAAATCCTTATGGGTATTGTGCCCTGTAGCCCAGTTCCACTCTGGCTTAGGAGTGTCTTCTGAGTACTCTCCCACATACTTCTCTCACAACAGCCAAAGCATTACCGTTGATATTACCATTCCCTTATCAGTCCTTTCTATGTGCTCACCAAGGGCAAGAACCATGCCATGTTTTCCTCTGTAGCTCTCACACTAAGCACAGGACTTGCTAGGTCAGTGAATGCTGCTGAATTAATGAAATGATGCTCAGCAATTTTATTGATAGTGTGTTGTACAGTAAAAATGATTGAGGGCTACTGATGGAGATGTCAGTGTTTTTAAAATGGTTCATGTAACAAATTATTCTACAATCATATCAGAATTATTTTTAAAATGTGGTGATTTATAAATAAAAAGTACACTAGCGAGACCTGAAAATCATAAAATGAGGCATGATGGAATCCTTCTAAGGGTAAAAGGGCATTTGGTGGGTGTTAGCAGAGTAAAATTATATTATTTGAAAACATTAAGAGGAACGAAGTTTCCTACAATTAACTTCTATGTAATATCACTAAGAATATTTGGCCATAATTATAGAGGATATACATTTGAAAAATCAGATTATGGTAATTAAAAAACATTTATGGTTTCATTTTGAATACAATGTTCTGTTTAGTTCCCATTGTCAGTGCAGTATTAGTTAATGAAAAACAGAAGTCGCCTTTATGGGCGCAGGCTCTATTTTAAAATAATGAGGCTAATTAAGCTAAGAGATTTATTTAATTAGAGCTTCTGACATGATAAGTCTGCAGATATTTTGTGCGGCTTTGCTTTATTTTTAAATCCCTTTCAGGAATCAAAACTGTTATGAAAATGTTATAATGTGGAAAACCTGAAGAATATTAAACTAATTTTACTCTTAATATATGATGTGTGAATGGCAAACTGTGATGTACATACAATGTGTAGTAAATGATTTAAAGATGTTAGCAAAGGAAGCACACCTGCAGCATGTAGTTTATAAATTACATTGAAAGATGAGCCGTCAGTATTAACTCATTGCCTGCTGATGCTTACAGTTCATCGATGTATCCAAACTCATGTATCTGTTTCCAGTTTAAAAATTGTTGAAATGATCATTTGTTTTTAACATCAAGTGATAGAGACACAGGTAAGAAGCACATGAACAGGCTCCTATTTTATGGTATTTGGATTCTAGTTAAAATCAAAGCCTAATATAGCAAACAGTGTGTTTAAGTGAAATTCAAATTTTAAATATTATTTCTTCCTCAGGGTAACAACTATTAAAGGAAAAAATGGAATTTTGACAATAGCTCTTAAATATTTAATGATCAATAGGAATAAGTATTTTAATGTAGACCTTTTCTTCTTATTGTTTTAGAATAAAGTAGAACTAAGTTCTCTAACAAATCTCAAACATTTAAAGGTATTTTTTGTTTGTTTGTTTGTTTACTGGAGTCTAATACTGGAAACCAATACTGGTGTTTTTGGTCATTGTGAACTTTTTCTCCATATAATGATTCACATACACAAACATACACACACAGACACACACAGACACACACACACACTCCATAACATGATAGATGTTATATGTACAAGCCCCCTGCATTCTGTGATTTTGTGTTGTCCTAAGACCTGAATCTTTGCATCCAGCTTTCAGAAAGTGAAAGAGAGCTTGGAGAAGGCATATATATTTTTAAAAATTATTGGCCAACAAACAACAAACATCACTTTTACTTGTACTTCATACTCAGATCCCATGTGAGAACCAGTTATATCATCATACCTTGACACAAAGACTGAGAAATGTAGTTGACTGAAGAGTGACTTTTTTGCATTTGACTCTGTGCCATGGAAGGGGGAGAATGAATGTTAATTAAAGCCCACTCTGTCACAGCCAATGTTACGTCTGGTGCAAGGGCCCTTAATGTCCATTCTTTCAAAGAGTTAGTTATCAGTCTTCTCTCTAACATCCTTGATAGTTGGTTGTCTAACCTGGGATTAAATATTTCCAATATTTTGAAAAGATTCAAATACTGAAAAGTCTTTCTATCATACTGGCAAGACTCATATGCTTTCATATTTTGGTCACCTAGTTTTTGGATGTGTATTACATATTTTATGTTCGTCTTGAAATATGGGCTTAGTATCATATCTAGTATTCAGATTTCACTGTATATTATGGTCAGGGGAGTTGTATAATTTACCCTCCTGTTTTATTTATTATTTGTTAATACATTACAAACTTATATTAGTTTTTTTTTTAGCATTACCAATCTTTGAGTTCATCTTGGGTTTGTGAACAACATGTCCTTTCATATGAATTATGTTCTGCATGTTAACCCTATTACTTTCAAATGCTTTGTTCTTCTGCTGAACATATTCACCCCCTGACTTCCACCTCCTCTGCCAAAGCTGTTCTCACACTTTTACCATCTGTTTTCCTACTTTTAAGACGGTTCATAAGTGTTCTGGGAAAAGTGGCTGAGGCTACATTACTAAGTTCCTGTATTGAACTTTTGCTTTTCCTTACATTGTTTGCTATGGTTCCTTTACTTTTCATAATAACGCTTCATACGTGAATTTTATCAACAGGATAGTCTAATTCAGAATAACTAAATGATATATATTTGGGTTTTGGTTTGCATTTTTTATTTAATTTTTATATTTTTGAAAAGGGAAATTTGTTTTTATTATTTAAAAATGTTTCATGCATATTACAATATAGATATATATGGCAAGGAAGTAAAAATTATCTTATATCACAACACCTAGAATAAGTATTTTTAGCATTTTTAATGACTAATTATTTACAAATTCTCTCTATACACAGACGTATAGATAACATACACGTACCGATATGACCTAAAGTAATATTTTAATAACTTTTTCCTCAGTTGTAATGTTTTTGTTGTTTTACTTGATGATGATGCATCTGCTACTTAAATTCTCTTCTTGTTGGATATTCAGGTAGATTCCAGTTACTCTCTTGCTATAAATAATACTGAAATAAATATTATTGTGCATGTTTTCTTTTCTCCTAGTGTTTTTGTGTCAATGAGACTAAATGTTCATTTGAAATTATCATTTGGCTGTCAGTTTTAGTTTCACTCCTCATTTATTTTGGAGGTTATCTAGTAATGTGCATATTAGATACCACATTCTTTTTTTCATGATAAATTCATTTTATGAAGGAGGGTTTGAACACTAGTTTTTACTAAAATGTTTACATTTCCTTCTATGTATTTATCCAATTTAATGTTAAGGAAACATGTCTTTCAATTGGAGATCTCCTTGAAATTTATAGATCCAAGATTTGTAGAACTTTTCTTTTTATGGATTCTGAAGTCTATTTCACAAGACACAGTCTAGCCTGGAAAATAAGTATGTCTTTTTTAAAACTCTTACTTAAATTCTTTATGACATTTCAATTGCCTACCAATATCACAGACCAAAGAAAATGCTATTAGTTTGATGTAAGTAAACTTTTTTCAGAATTTTTCAACTATGAAGTTGATTTTATTATAAATTTCAGATATACACGTTAGAAAATTATTTCATTTGGACCCTTTAAAAAAGTATTAATTTCACCAAATTTGCTATACTGGCAGTGTAAAAGTCTTAAACTAACTTTATTATTATTTTTTCTAAGTTTCCACCTCTGCCCCTCCCCAGCCCCAACAGGCCCTGGTACCTGTTGTTCCCATCTGTGTGTCTATGTGATCTCATTGTTCAGCTCCTACTTATGAGTGATAACATGTGGTGTTTGGTTTTCTGTTCCTGCATTTGCTGCGGATGATGGCTTCTAGCTTCATCCATGTTCCTGAAAAGGACAAGATCTCATTCCTTTTTATGGCTGCATAGTATTCCATGGTGTATATGTACATTTTTTTATCCAGTCTATCATTGTTAGGCATTATGGTTGGTTCCATGACTTTGCTATTGTAAATAGTACTGCAATAAGCATAAGTTTGCATGTGTCTTTAGAGCAGAATGATGTATACTGCTTTGGTTACATACCCAGCAATGGTATTTGATTATATACTCAGGTCAAATGGTATTTCTGGTTCTAGCTTCTTGAGAAATTGTCATACTGTTTCCCACAATGGTTGAACTCATTTACATTCTCACCAACAGTGTAAAAGCGTTCCTAATTCTCCAGCATGTATTGTTTCTTGACTTTTTAAAAAGCATCTGCTATTCAATAAATGGTACTGGGAAAACTGGCTAGCCATATGCAGAAAACTGAAACTGGACCCCTTCCTTACACCTTATACAAAAATTAGCTCAAGATTGATTAAAGACTTAAATGTAAAACCCAAAACCATAAAAGCCCTAGAAGAAGCCCCAGGCAATACCATTTAGGAAGTAAGCATGGGCAAAGCCTTCATGACAAAAATGCCAAAAGTAGTTGCTACAAAAGCCAGAATTCACAAATAGGATCTTATTAAACTAAAGAGCTGGTGCACAGCAAAATAAACTATAATCAAAGTTAAAACATTAGGCAGCCTACAGAATGGGAGAACATTTTTGCAATCTACCCATCTGACAAAGGTCTGATATCCAGAATTTACAAGGAACTAAAACAAATTTACATGAAAGAAACAAACAACCCCATCAAAAACTGGGCATTGTTTGTTTCTCAAAAGAAGACATTTATGCAGCCAATGAGCATATGAAAAAAAGCTCAACATCACTGATCGTTAGAGAAAGGTAAATCAAAACCACAATGAGATACCATCTCACACCAGTCAGAATGGCGATTATGAAAGTCAAGCAGATTTTACTAAGTCTATGTTAATTATCAAATTTCTTCGAAAATACTCACGCACTTCTGTTTAGCAACTCATTTTACAGTTTTTTTTCCAGGGATTGCTATCTACTTACCAGTATAGCTTTTTTGGCACATACTTTTTCCATTTACAAAACTGGGCATATATCCCTCTTCCTCTGACACACGTTGTTATTGTCTGATTTCTCGAATGTTACTCAGCATATGAAAGTGTTTTAAAAAGGACAGTGATACTGAATTCATAAGTTATATCTTTGCCTTTATTGGCACCATTTATCATTGATAATTGGTTGCCTAGTTTAATATATGCATGTACTTAGCAAACCATTGGGTTTATAATGGTGAGTAAAAAAGATATGTTATTTTATCTTATGGAGCTTGTAATTGTGAGGAGACAGCCATTAAAAGAACACATATACAAATACATATAAAGCTTCCACTGAGATGAGTGACAGGAAAGGTGTGATGGATGACATGGCCCAAGAGATTAGTTGACAAAGTTGATCAAGTGAAATCCTCAGAGAGGTTTTCCCTGAAACACAGAGGGCTGAGCTGAGACTTCTAGGATAAGAGGAGAGAATGTAGAAAGGGCTTGTAGAAAGAAGGAGTGTGTCCACTTGAATATGTCTGAGACTGCCAGGTCAACTGTTTTGATCTTTTTCTAACAAAAGTGCAAAGGCAATACACAATAGGGAATAGGGAAATGTGATCTAAAACACATTTTGAAAGAATCAGTGTATTTGCAACTTGGAGAAAAATGGTAGAGGGCAAAATAAGGTGCAGGTGTTATGCCCAGACCGTTTGTTCCCCGAAGAAGACCACCAGAGTCCAGAGTCAAAGCCAAGCGGCAAGGATCTTTAATGCAAGTTCGAACTTGGTCCCTCCGTTCTACAACATACAAGAGGGCCCCGAATGATGCATGTGCCCGCTTTTTATAGCCCGATGCATACAGGATATGTAAGGTTACAGAGGTACAAAGGAATTCTTTTGGTTGCGGCATTACAACTGGTAATTGGTTAATACAATTAACAGTTTTCTATTTGTTCCCACGCATTTAATAAAACTACAAACGGTTGTGACCTTATCAGGGGCTCTCTAGGTGGTGTTTCTGAGCTGTGTGTGGGGGGGGATGTGTTTGTGTTGGGCTCAGGAAGTTGGGACAAAATAGAGGACTGTGTTTGTACTGGGCCCAGGACTAAGATATGTGGCAGACACCGGTAATTAGAGCAGGGCAGAGACTTTCACAACGTTTGTCCTTACAATGTCTGGAGTCTATAGATAACCTAATCGGTTAGGTCCGGGGTCGATCTTTAACTAGGCTCAGGGCGCCACCTGGGCTGTCAGGGCGCCGCCCAGGCTGTCTGCCTGTGGACTTCATTTCTGCCTTTTAGTTTTTTTTCATTTGATCTCTTTCACAGGTTTCCCACTGGTAGGTTTTTGCAAGCATCCAGTTGTGATAAATGATATCTTAGAATAAGGTGATTGTGGTAGTAGACATGAAAAGAAGGAAGTGAATTCTGCAGATATTTGGTTGCAACGACTGAAAAGATTTGGTGTCTAGTGAGTTTAGTATTTACAGATGTAGGAGAAGAAAGTATCTAAAAGGATGCTCAAGTTTTGAGTAGCAAAATAAAGTGGGATTTGGTACCATTTACTGAGATGCGAAAAACTACCATTCACCTGATTCTCTTTGGGAAAATGTAATTATTTTCATCTTTTTCTGAATAGTGTATATTGCTGTGAGTGACTCCCATTGAAATGAACTGTGTACTAAATGATGTAGACAAAGCTAGGTTATAAATTGTGGAAAATTAGAATTAGAGGGATAGTAAGTGTCATGATGTTCTTTCCAGAGCATAAGCCTTTTTATCATCAGAAAATATATTTTTAGGGAGTAAAGATGATTACTTCTTGTCTTGCCCAATATGTTAACCCCAGTCACACTTTTTTTCATGGTATGTTAAATATTTTATAGAACTTCAAGTCTGAAATATTATTGCCTTTTATACTCTTTTACTGACTTTTTTCTGATTATTTATACTGTTGAATTTTATTACTCAAATATATGTCCTTTTAAAAATAAGAAAATCTTAGAGTTTATAGAAGACTGTTAAGTGACTTTTCAGTGTAAAATTATCCAGTAAAGGGTTTGAGGTTATTCTGCCTTCCCATAACATTCTTTCAATAATGTCACATATTTTAATTTATTAACAGTGACCAAAAATGAAATTCAGAAAGTTTTTATTGGAATAGAAATGAATATTAGCAAAAAGAAAACTAAGGCAGCAATATTTTTTCAAATGTTAATTTTGGTATTTTGTCTTTTTTATGCTAGCATTATTTTAATATTTCCAACTTTAACTGAATTTTAAAAGTGAATAGATTTTTCACACTTTAAAAAATTAACTTACTATTATTCTTTTTATAGGTCTCATATCTTTTGGGTGAACAGAAGTCTACCTTTGTGGGGCTTACAGGTTATGTATAATTTTGCTTTGTCCCTATATCTCTGGGTTTATTCATATTTCACAGAGAAGTACTATTGGAGAGCTTTTGATGTTCAAAATGAGTTTGTCTTTCTGCTTGACTAATCTTCATGCACATCTTGGACTAATATTTTCATTTTTTTCCTCTTGTTTGTCTGAGCCCTGCATTCTACCTCTTGAGGATTTCATCATGATCAGAATTAGATTTTAAAGAGCTTGTGAGAGTTTGGAGAAAACCAAAGTAAACTAGTGCTTTAAGGCTCCACAGGTTTTCCCAAACTACATTAAATACTCCTGTTATATGATTCCTTTAAAGTTAATCAAAGCCCATAACTCTGTTTACTTTTTGCCTTGTATTCTTAGTGTCTGCAATATGATAGAATATCAATAAATAATGATTTAATGAATGAACAAATGAAACAATGACTCATATCACCAATAGTGAGAGCTTAGCTCCTAAGCAATTCATCATGTAAATAAAACCAAAAGTATGCCATAGCATAAAAGGAGTCTTTAAGAAAGGCCACGAAAATATGAAAGAGCACAACATGTCTGATTTATATTGTTGAGGTGTTCCCTAGAGTCTCCGTTATTTCTTTGTTTTGTTTTGTTTTTTATTGAATTCCATGCCCAGCAAACTTTTTGTAAGTTTCTATCTCCTGTACTTCTGTTTACTTCTTACCGATCCTTTTTATTTTCTGTTGCTTTTAAAAATTACAAATTAATTGGAAGAATAGAATCACCAACATCAAAAAGAATTGGAGGTTGGAAGACACTTGAGTCTGGAGGAAAGAGAAAGACTTTAAGACTCACTGCTTAGGAGCAATCTTTAAAATACTTTATTTATTTATTTATAAAGTTGTATACGTTTATGGGGTACAAGTGCAATGTTATTACCTAGCTATTTTGCTTAGTGGTGAAGTTCAGCCTTTTACTATATCCATCACTCAAATAATGTATGTTACATTCATCAAGCAATTTCTCATCAGCCACGCCCTTTCTATGTTCTCACACTTCAATTTCTTCAGTATCTCTCATTCTACACCAATTCCACATTCCAGATTTTTAAATCATGCCTTAAAAGTCTGCATATTTGTATGTGATAATGAATTAAAATATGTGTGCATTGTGATCATAACCATGAAATCAAGTTTTTTTTTTTTTTTTGAGACAGAGTTTCGCTCTGTCACCCAAGCTGGAGTGCAGTGGCACAATCTCGGCTCACTGCAAGCTCCGTCTCCCGAGTTCACCCCATTCTACTGTCTCAGCCTCCCGAGTAGCTGGGACTACAGGTGCCCGCCACCATGCCCGGCTAATTTTTTGTATTTTTAGTAGAGATAGGATTTCACCGTGTTAACGAGGATGGTCTCGATCTCCTGACCTTGTGATCCTCCTGCCTCGGCCTCCCAAAGTGTTGGGATTACAGGCGTCAGCCACCACGCCTCGCCAAAATAAAGTTTTTACTATGTCTAAGTGTTTTTTTTTTTTTTTTTTTTTGAGACGGAGTCTCGCTCTGTCGCCCAGGCTGGAGTGCAGTGGCCGGATCTCGGCTCACTGCAAGCTCCGCCTCCCGGGTTTTATGCCATTCTCCTGCCTCAGCGTCCCGAGTAGCTGGGACTACAGGCGCCCGCCACCTCGCCCGGCTAATTTTTTGTATTTTTTAGTAGAGACAGGGTTTCACCGTGTTAGCCAGGATGGTCTCGATCTCCTGACCTCGTGATCCGCCCGTCTCGGCCTCCCAAAGTGCTGGGATTACAGGCTTGAGCCACCGCGCCCAGCCTGTCTAAGTGTTTTATAGTTTGTTAAAGTCAAGTTGTTTTTACATTGCCTTACTCTGACTTTTGTTGCAATATCATATTAATTTATAAATAACTCTGAAATTGTTGAAATGTTCATTAAAATGTAGTCTTTTAATCTCTGAACTATCCTTCAATTAAGTGCACATTTAAAATAAATTGTTTCATGAATAGCCGCATATTATCTTCAAATATATTTTGATCTACTCAAATTGCTTTTTAAAATAGTGATATTTTAAAATAACAACAGTTCTCTTTTTTAAATAGCACTTTAAGTAACATGTTAAAAATGCTCTAGAGATCATCTAATGCTATGTACTTCTACAAAAAAGCATGAGTAATTATGATTTAGAGAATTTGTGGAGAAAATGAAAGAGATTTGAGTTTTCTATCATAATAATGCCTAGTTACTGCACATACTTCTGAACATATTTTACTTACACTGCTATGCATTTTGTCTGTTTTCTTATTGTTCTCATGTTTTAATATTCTTTTAAATTCAAAGATTTTATCCCAACAGAAGAAAAAATGTAATCTCCCGGGTATCTGCCATTCTCATTCAAATAGTCTTAAATCTCAAAAATCTATAAACATATATATTTACCTGAGTCACTTTTTGTTTATATTTGCTTATTAGTTTCTATTTAGCCATCCTAAGGTTGTAGAGTATTTAACACAGAATAATTTTATTATCTTTTCTTGCTACTTTTTGTGGCATAGTAATATATTTTTGGTAGTTAGCAGTAGAGATTATGTATACAATAAAGAATATAGAAAAAAATAGAAGCATACATAGGAAGATAGGACTAACACTTCTATCCGCACAAGGGGAATTGGTTATGAAATTCATTCGGATAAAATCTGAAAGTATTTTGAAGTGCTGATATGGTCTATTTTATTTAGTATTCAGAGATGTAGTCTTTTTATTTTGTTTGACATGGGTGATAGGATTGAATATACCATTAAACTTGAAGAGTGTGTTATTTCATTTTCTGTATTTTCTGAAGAGAAATGCTGATTTTGGTACAGATGATCATGCTTCTGGGATGGAGTGGTTATCTGTGGTGGAGAGTTATGTGTGATTTTATGTATTAGAAACACACACACATAGCTGGGCATGGTGGCTCACGCCTGTAATCCCAGCACTTAGGAAGGCTGAGGTGGGTGGATTGCTTGAGCCCAGGGGCTCAAGACCAGCCCAGACAACATTGCAAGACCCCATTTCTATTTAAAAAAAATTTTTTTAAACTAAACACACACATAAAAGAACCTGTTCTTTATATATCATGTAAACTTCAGCCAGTCTGACTATTTTAATACCACCTTTACATTTTGAATAATAAATAAAAAAGGTTTATTAAGGAGTATTAGAATTTATGAAAACTAAGCTGTAGTACAGGAGACAGCAAACTCTGGCCAGCAACCTGTCATCTGTGTATAGAAGTTAAAGTGCCACCTAATAAGGCCTATTATACACCCATATATGTATACATGCACATATATTTAAATAAAGTTAGTAGTATAGTCAAGAATATATATAATTTAATTGCATTGCATTTTCTCATTAAGTTGCAATTTATCTTTCAGGTTTCAGTGGCATTGATAAGTCTGTTTGAAACAATATTACTTGGTTATCTTAGTTATAAGGTAAGTTATTTTAATTAGCAGTTTCCTACTGATAGAACACATTGGTAGTGTTTACTCAGTATTCTTTTATTTATAATTTGCACTTGAGGGTAAGGCTGACTCTTCTTGAGCCACTTTGTTTTGAGCCTCTCCAGTAGGTGATAAAAAGCTCTATTATTATGGTAATGTTTTCCTTAATGACTTACAAATGCTTTGCTAGTTCCTATGGGTTTACTTACCCATTATATGCATGCATTAGTGAGGCAAGCAAATGGAATGGTTCAGCTTTATCGTATTCAACTTTTTTTCTTTTTCTGATTTGTCAAAAAATATTGAGAAAGTAAAAACATGTCTGTTAGGAATTATTTTAATAAATTATCTTATTTTTGATAAAGCTTTGTTTGGCTAACATGATTTAACAAATATTTAATGAGCTCCTATTTAATGGAGCGCTCTATACTTCACATGATTCTCTTCTCAATGAGTTTACAATCAGGAAAAGGGGGGTTACAGCAGAACATCATACAGATAATAATAATAAAAGCAGAATATAACAGGTACTTCCAGTGAGGTCAAAGAAAGCACTGTGGGGTTTTATAGAGAGAGCTCATATCGTAGAATGAAAAGGAAACAGCAGTCCTTGAACCACAGTGATTTCAATAAGGCAAGATGAAAAGACAGTACAATAGAGATTGATAAAATTCACAAAGGCATAAAGGAAGGACTTTGCATGTAAAATTGGAGGAATAATAAATATATTTGTCTAGAATATAGGCATTGTATAGCAGCATGTATTTTTAAGTTGATGGGAGATGACTACCACAAGATTCTGTAATTGAAATTCAGTTTTAGGAATATTAGTTCAGAATCTCTATGCAGTTCAGGTCAAACTAGACATTATGGTGAAGTTCATGTGCTCAGTTAAGATATGTTGCAGTATGAAAGGAAAACTGACAGTAAGATTTTGGCTGGATGAAAAGATTTGCCCGTTTTAATGAAAGATTAATTATGAAGGTAAAAGCTAAAGAAATCATCAACTGATGGGTTGAGATAGGCGAAGAGAAGGAAATTCATAGCATTCTAATAGTTTCTGAGTTTTAATGACTGGAAATATGGTAGTAAAACTAAGAAACAGTTGTGTCAAGAAAAATGTCAGATTGGGATCCACATAGATTAAATAATGGAATTGGTTCTGGAGGTGATGAATTTCGGGTACTGGTGAACACACAGTTAAATAAGGTATGCAATTGAGAATGAAAAGCTGGAACTTTTGAGGAAGAGATTTATTAAGACTTGACAGTCATGTTCATCATTAAGACTTCTTGATAGTAAAGGAAGCCATGAGAATCTATCATGCATGGGTTAATCAACAGGGTGGAAACTAAAGCTTATGTTGATGGAGATGCTTAAATTGAGGGTTTGGGAGGAAGAACAGAACAATCAGGGAAGACAGAGAAGTTAGAAAAGTTAGCAAGTCATTGGAATGGTTGTCATAATCATTACTAATTTTTGTTAATAGCCTTTTTATCTACTCTATCAAGTGTACTCAAGGTTATGTTTTGGGGGAACTCATGTCTAGCACATCAATTTCTTTCTCACTTTTTTATTTTTTAGTTTTTGAGAAAAGGTCTCACACTGCCACCCAGGCTGGAGAGCAGTAGCACGATTATGGCTCACTGCACCTTCAGCTCCTCCTGGGCTCAAGCAATTCTCCCTACTCTCTTGACTAGCTGAGACTATAGGTGCACCCCGCCACATGGCTAATTTTTTTGTATTTTTTTGTAGAGACAGGATTTTGCCTGTTGCCCAAGCTGGTCTCAAACTCCTCAGGTCAGGTGATCCTCCCACCTCAACCTCTCAAATGGCTGGGGTTACAGGCATGAGCCACTGCATCTGTCCCTGTCTCACTTTTTTTTTTTTTTTTTTTTTTTTTTTTTTTTTTTTTTTTTTTGAGACGGAGTCTCGCTCTGTCGCCCAGGCTGGAGTGCAGTGGCCGGATCTCAGCTCACTGCAAGCTCCGCCTCCCGGGTTCACGCCATTCTCCTGCCTCAGCCTCCCGAGTAGCTGGGACTACAGGCGCCCGCCAGGTCGCCCGGCTAGTTTTTATTTTTTTTTGTATTTTTAGTAGAGACGGGGTTTCACCATGTTAGCCAGGATGGTCTCGATCTCCTGACCTCGTGATCCGCCCGTCTCGGCCTCCCAAAGTGCTGGGATTACAGGCTTGAGCCACCGCGCCCGGCCCCCTGTCTCACTTTTTAAAACATAAGAGCTTCGAAGTTAACGTTCTTCAGACTATTATTTAATTCTAGATTTAGAACAAGAAGTTTTTACAAACACACCCTTTTTTCAGGCTCACTTTTTTTTTCTTTTTAATTCTCATTATTGCCATCTTAAAAAAAAAAAAAACACCAATTTCTAAGAATGTCAGATTGATGAATAAGAAAGTATAAAAACAAAAGAATGACAGCTTTAAAAAATATAGGTGGATTAATTAAAATTTATGAGAAGACATAGGATGTTAGAAATGTCTGAGGAACAAAAAGTATTATATAAAAGCACATGTGCTGTGTCAAGTGTGAGAAGCCTGATAAAAGGATATTGAGTTTACAGATTAGGAGGTCATTTGCTATTGGCCTAGAGTAGGTCAGTTATAATGGAATACAATTGAGTGTCAAAATTGTTAAATGGAGAACGTTGTTTGACTGGGGCAGGTGCTTACTCAAAGTAGTAGGATGAAGCAAGGATGACTGCTTCATAATAAAAAAAATCTGCATTGTTTAAAAAAGAGAGAAAGTACAAGGCAGGAGTAAAATATTACAGGAAAGTTTGTAATAAGTAAGAAGTAAGTAAGCTGGAATAGAAACCTCAGGTTTAATGATTAGTTTTGGAAAGTCTCCATTCTCTTTGGAGAGTGCAGAAGGTGGAAAGTGGTGGATCAAGAAATAAATTAGAGCTAGGGAAGGGAAATGAAAGAACTTACACATGGCCACACATCCCTAAATTACCTAGAAAGTACTAAATCAATAATAAGCAATATAGATGAAGATGCTGAAGAAGGGTCTTTTAAGGGTTTATTAGTATATCTCCTTGTCAAAATACGTGCACTATAAATATGTCCTGATTGACAAATCTGGATATTGAGTAACTAGAAAAATAAAACAAAATAAAAAAATCAAATAAATTAATGTCCCAGATCTTATCTTTAATGTTCATTAATATACATGCATACATATGTACAATAAATGTTGAATGTAACATATAAATAATGGTATGCTTAAAATTTAGGCCTGCGTGTTTTGGGGTAAATTAATCCTATCCCTTCCACTAGTACAGGAGTATATACAGAACTGTAACATGGCCAAAATATTAATCTACATTTGAAGATGCATTTGCTCCAACTTCTGGATAAAATGTAATATGAAATTAAGGTTGGTGTTTTGCTAATAAAACTTTTAGCACTAATTTTAAAAGCCTTTTACAAACACGTATCAATTCAAGATAATTTTTCATCGCAATCATATGATGATGACATTTATAATCAATTATTGCTTATAATTTATAAAATTAGAGCAGAAAATTATAAGACCTAGCATGCAGAACTAGATGATATATAACATTTCCATAAACATTAATGGCTTCGATGGAGGAAATGTAGACAGCAGTTAAGTCCAGTGTGTTACAGAGAAAACAGATAGGATAAATAGGAGTTATATGACAGTAGAAGGATAGGTTGCTGTTAATTATCTTCTTTTTCCTTTTATAAATATCGTCCAATCTGGGAATCTCTTTGGTCCCTTCAACAGAGTGTTCAATAATTTTTTTAGAATGGGTAAATCAAGTAATTGGTAGTCATTTATGGTCTCTAAATAAGGCATGTTTTGGTAGCAGAATTTAAAACATACTTCTTCCTTCAAGATAGATTTTTTTTTTTTTTTTTTTTTTTTTTTTTTTTTTTTTGAGACAGGGTTCTCACTCTGTTGCTCAAGCTGGAGTGCAGTGGCATGATTGCCTCTACCTCCTAGGCAGTATAGATCTACTTGCCTCACCTTCCTGAGTGGCTTGGGACTGCAGGTGTGCACCACCACACTTGACTAATATTTGTATTTTTTTTTTTTTTTTAAGAGATGGGGTTTTGCTATGTTGCTTAGGCTGGTCTGGAACTCCTGGGCTCAAGTGATCTGGTTGCCTCCTCAGCCTCCCAAAGTGCTGGGATTATAGACATGAGCCACCATGCCTAAGTTAGATTTTTTAAAGAAAAGTAATATACAGACACACAGAAATGGATATTGTATTGCACCAGCAATTGTATCCACTGCTGATATTATTCTTTGATACTTATACTTCTGAAATAGTAATATTAATAGCAAATCCATATATAACTTCCTTGTGTTTGTTTATATATGTATATTTATAGATTATATATGCTTATGTGTATATATTAAATATTTAAAAATACACTTAATACAGCATTATATAAGCATTTTATAATTCTTGAAATTAGACATTCTAAAATAAACATAACTAAATCATTAACAACTAAAATAGTTTTAACTTTCATTGAGACTGTAGGTTTTGAAAACCAGGCTAAGTTAAAGTGAAATTAGCTAGAACTATTAAAGTACATGTTGAGTTTAGCAGATAATGAATTAGCATCCATGACATGAACTTATTTTGTCTTCTGTCATACAGAAGTGCAGGTCTGTGCTTAAATCATCATTCCATTCATGTTTATAGCTAGTTGGCAAAACAAACATGGTAATCACCCAAACCTAAAGTTCTTATTCTTTTGTTGTCATAAATACCCTCTAATTCTTTATCAACTGCTTTCAAAATAAAGTTCTATTTATGCACACACATTCATTAAATCAAAAGGAAACAAAAACAAACTCTGGCACAATTTCCAAACCTCCACACATAAAAATTCATCATACCTAGAAACTTTTTGCTAAATCTCCAATTCTTTTTTCCATAATCACATTACAAAAAGCAACAATTTTGAAAGTTTAACACCACACTGGCTTATTTCTGGAAAAGAACAAAGAATTTAGTCCAGGACTCCTGAATACCAGATACTGTTGATTCTGCTTATCTTGCCCTGAAAATGGTAAATCTAAATATTGTTGGGTTTATATGCAGAAATATAAAGTAAGACTGCCATAGTATTATTACGCTATTTTAAATTCATCCAAAGAAGACAAATTACCAAACCTTGTATTAAATATTTTAAAATACAGGTATCCTTAACATTTAAGAATAAAAAGTATTTACAAGATGGCCTAATCTGAGCTTGCAACAAATAAACTGCTATAACTAATTTAATTTTTAAAGTGCTCTTTAGGGTTGCACAGATAGTAGTTCCAAGGTTCCATATTTCTTTATGAAAAAAATAAAAGTGCGATGCATTTTAGAAAATCGCATATTTTCCTGCATTATTGTTGGTCAAAAATGATGTGTCCATGCTAAATGTAGACTAATTGGATTGAGATTTCTTTATATTTTACTGAATTCTATCAATAAGAAGAGGAACATAGAGAGGACTGGCCACTGAGAGCAGATACAGTTACTACTCAGAAACTAAAGAAGTTAGTTTTTGGAAGAAGAATAATGCTTTTTATCTCCTTCATGAAAATAAGATTAAATGAAAATGTATTTAACATAATTTTGAAAGGCATTGTGCTTGCCTTTCAATTTTATTTCTTAGTTTTCTTACATAGTGGCATTGTATGAATGCGTGCTTTTTTTCACCATACTAGCATTTATCCTTAGGTTTTTGTGATTTAGGCTTATTGGGACTCTTTCTTGGCCAATGAAACTTGTAGATCCTTTCTATATTTATGTTTCATTAGCTTTTTTTAAGAAAGATAATTTATGGATGTATCTCGTAGTTCAGAAGACAACCTGAAATCTTCGAATGAAACTCAATGCATATAACTGAAAAGAGATGCATTTATTTTTAGCAATAAATACATTGCCCCACTGTACAATTTTAGACCATGAAAATTAGTCCTCTGTGGGAAGTTCATTCATGTGTCACAAACTTACACAAACACACACATATATGCATACATGTGGTGTGAAGCAACAATCCGTGGCTGACATAATGTACCAACAGTTTTTATTTAGGAGATTCAGACTGTCGAGCACTGTGCTAGGAGTAGAGCATGCAATCCTGAAATATTCTTGTCCTGACCTTGACCTCACAGAGTTTAAAATGTTGTAATATGTTTAGTATATAAATACAAAGTGAAAAAAAATAACGTGAAATAAATTGATGGAGGATCAAGAAGCCTAATGTAGGGGGAGATCCTGCCTAGAGGGCATATGATGAAGGGGCAAGGAAAGCCTCTAAAAACTCAGATTTCAGTTGCGAGCTGAGAGGCAGGTATGAGTTAACTTGGCAAAGTGAAGTTGGAAAGAAAGGTAAAGCTTTTCCAAGCCTCTTGAAGAGTTATATGCAAAAATATACATAAGTCATGTTCTAAGCAGTGAATATACTTTATATATTACATCTATGGAAGGAATGATCTTTAAAATAAGGTTGGAGATGTCAACAAGAGAAAAATGAAATAGTATCTTCTATGATATAATCACATTTTTGTCTTTGTTGTGTAAGTGTCTGAATAGTTCTGAAAAGTAGGCGTGTTCTGGGGTGAAGGTGCAGGAGATAGGTAATAGTGCAGTAGATGAATTGGAATGGGGCAAGAATGAAGAGATGATGGCTAATTAGGCTTAACAAGTCAAAAAGTGAGAACTGAGCTGAAATAAAACCTAGAAAATCTCAAGATCTATTTACAAGTTAGTAGGTCTTATTGATAAATTATAGTATAAGTATAACTATAGTATAATGTGAAAGGAAAATTTAAAAAGTTTCTCCAGGATTTTTGGTTTGTGCTACTGGGAGATAAGTCAGGGAACAAGTCATAAGTTTTGCTTTAGACATACTATATGTAAAGTGCTTTTGAGGCATTGATGTGAAGCAGTGGGTTAAGCAGTTGATCTGAGTCAGAATCTCAAGAGATAAAATATTGATTCGGGCTATTGATACAATACTGGAAGTCATTACTTATTTCTACTTATTACTGATTATAAGTTGAAGCTGAAACATGGATGAAATTACTTAACATGGGCATATAAACAAGAACTTTTGAATACTTTCCTCCAGAAAATTTCAGTTTTCTCTGCAATTACAAGTTTGATCATTTCTACGTGATTACTTGAAGTATAAAGGTTTTAAACAATACCATTCTTTCAAATGAGATCATTTGGATCCAGTGGAAAGAAATGCAAATATTTAAGCTCCAAAAATAAAATAACTGTATCAAAGAAGGGGAAGAGTATGTATGAAATAGCTGGGAGTATCATTTACTCATTCATGATATTAATTGAGCCCCCACAAGCATTTTAAAAAATTAGTTCACTGAAATGTTACAGATGCTTGCCAAGGGGATTAGTTTTGAAGGTGTGGAGGTGTAATATTACAGCTAGGGGGACAGATGTGGGCAGAGGTATACAAGCATAAAGTAGCCTAGCTTGTTCAGCCATGGATATAAAATTCAGCATGGATGAATCTTTGGTTGAGTTCAGGATAGGGACAGAAACATCAAAAGTACAAGCCAAGCTAGTAGCCAGAGTTTAAATTGTGAAATTTCATGTAATACAGTGATGAGTTTGGATTTTATTATGTGAGCAATGGGAATTTGGCATTGTAGAAAGATTCTTCTGGCTTTAATGTGGAAGAAAAATCAGAAACAAACCCAACCTAGACAGATAATTAAATAAGAATCATAAAAGTCTAATGTGTTATAAATGGAAATGAAGAGAAGAGAGCCATAAGAGATAAAAGGCTTTTGTTTATATGAACTAAATTATACAGTGTGCCACAGTTCATACTAATTTTGCTGGGCATTAACAGAAATATTCTTTTATATCACTAGTAGAAACTGTTCCCATAACCCTCCTTTCTTGCTACTCAGATCAATCTCTTCTTGTGCACAGTCATTGACACCAAAGAAAAATGTAAAATGAAAAGTGAAAATACAATAAAGGAAGAGTAAAGCAAAGGATAACATTCTGGAAATGATGCCATGTAAAAACTGATGAAAGAAATGATATTATTAGCTACACAATTAAAAAAAAAAAACATGGCATAGCTATGACTAGTTATAACTCTTTTGTTAAATAGTCTTGATTCAGTAGTAGTAGGAAAAGACCAGTCTTTCTACACTTCTTCAAAACCATGCATCCTCTGTCTGATCCATGCTAATCAGATGACATCTCAGAGAGGTGCCATAGCTTTTCTGGTCTTTTCATTCATACAGCAAATCTCAGTTTAGTATTTAAGACATTAGGATCGATATATGCAAAAATTTAAAATTCTCCTCTAGGAAAGCTTCTCCCTGTCCTCAATTCAGACCTACATAGAACAGGGAATCATCATGGGAGGCCTATCTGCTGTTTCTACTTCCTCTCTTATTTAATGCCCTTTAAGGCTAAGGAAGAAGAGGGAGTGAAGTGCAGTCAGTTTCTGGGTTGAAGTTGCCTGACTGGCACAGTTATTGTCTGATGTTTGGTTGTTCTGCATGTCAGACACAAGCTCTGGCTCTTTCTCCCATGTAAAACTTCTGTGGCCTATCTGGGGCCTTTGAATTTCCTGGAGCCCTCAGTGTGTCAGGCTAGCCACTAGGGCTCTGACACAGACCTTGGACTTCTCAGATCCGCCATCTGTTGAAGTCCCATTTCACCTTCAGCTACACAGTCTTATTGAGTGTAAACCATTTTTAAATAACCATAGGTTCCATTCTTTAGAGTCTATATCTGGTTCCCAGAAAATAGGCACTTTTGCCTTAAAATTGAAGGAGGTGTAATATTACAGCTAGGGGGACAGATGTGGGCAGAGGTATACAAGCATAAAGTAGCCTAGCTTGTTCAGCCATGGATATAAAATTCGTGTCCTGCTCTTACCCAGTCATCTTTTTCTTTGACTTCTTCATTTTAAAAAGTTTTGGGCAGTAGCCAAATACAGTCTCCATGTTGGAGCCAAGCTAAGAGGTTTGGTTTCCTACAGCCCTTTTCACTTAACTTGAGGTGATAAGATGCACCACAGCACCTGTAGTATCTCTATAAGGAGGCATTCTCACTGCTTCCCTTTCTTCTAACTTCCCACTCCTTTACTGTTTTTATGTAGCCTGGATGAGAGTGATAAACTATGCTCACGAAACCTATTACTTAATTTCTTAGTACATAGAAACAATAGCTGCTCTAGAACTTTGCTTTGGGATGTGCAAGTATGTTCCATCAATGTAGTCTTAAGCCTTTGGGGCCTTAAGGAAAATTAAGAAAAAGAGTCCCAATTTTATAGTCAGTGTTATAACGGATAATTGGAGATTACAGGGATAGCAGATTTCAAATTGCCTTTCTAATACACAGATCTCTTCATAGAAGAATAAACTGCTTTAGAAAAGTCTGTGCTCATTATCATCAGACACCAATCAAGAAAGTTTCAGTGGTGACCTATTAATGTTAGGGTCACTTTCACGGACATGTATTTTGTGCATAATATCAGGGTCAGCACAGGGTTCCACAACCAGAAGCTCTTCATGATTAGTTCAATGTTCTAATGTTACCTTCTTGACATTATTAATTTCTTATTAGGAGGCCTTATATTTTTCATTTTGCACTGGGTCCTGCAAATTATGTACTCAGTCCTGATTAATATGTTTGTATTATGAGGGTAGGGAGATTAGTCTAAATGATTGAAAAAGACTTTCCTTTAAATTGTATTAATGTGAAAGCAATTTTAATACCAATGATTGTTAACAAGGGTATGTTTCACAAACTAATATACTTGATGGTTAGTGAATATCATTATTTTAGTAAGTAAAACTTCATATTGTCACTTTTTAATTGACTCTGTAGGTTTTGTTAGTGTGTTTTATTTTTACTAGTACGTTTTCTTCCATGACACATTACTTGATAAAAAATGTTATGTGCAATATTCATGGTAGAGCACAATTACACTAAGAAAAATAATCTCTGAAAGTCATTGCTACATCTCTATACAATATTCAGTATTCTGTTAATGGAAGCATATTTATTTCTAGAGAAATTCTAAGTGCTGTCTTTTTCCCCCATTAATAAGATGCAGTATAATTGACTTTCATTTTTATTCATTCTTTCTTGGAAGGGAAACATCTGGGAACAGATTTTACGAATACCCTTCATCTTGGAAATAATTAATGCGGTTCCCTTCATTATCTCAGTAAGTCCTGAAAGAACCTTAAAAAACACTTTTTGTAATTAGACTTAAGTAAAATCTTTAAATCTAGATACTGTTAAATAATATGGTAGCTAAGATAAATGGATTTAGACTTTGGTTAGAATCATGATACTAAGCAACAAGATAAAATTGACTGGATAACTGCATTGTGTAACTAAATGGAAACTAATGATTTAGTACAATAGCAAAGTAAAATATTTTAAAGAGCTATATGCTCTGGGGATGCCATTTGACAAATGTCATTATTATTTAAAATTACTAGAAATTACTTATCCACTTATTGTTTATATTGTGGATTTTTAAAAAAATAAGCCAATTGGAAACATATTTACAAAAGTTTCTAATATGTTGAAAATATTTATCTGTGGTTTAACCACAAGATTTATTAAGTCCAATTCTCTTTTTAGTGAGGAGATTGCCAAAAGTCAGACACCCAACATTTTACTTCTTTTCAAAGTGCTGTGTGTTATCAGTTCCATGATGATCCTATTCAACTACAGTCCCATAAATATGTAACTCAACACTTTCCTGTTGCAAAATTATATTTTAATCACAATTTAATAAAGTTGTAGTAATGTCTGTTGGGATTATACTTTGTAACACTTTATTTGAATTTTATTTGGAAGATTTTGAAAATAAGTAGAGATTACCTGGAGCTGTTGCTGTCTTCTGATAATTATTTTAATTTGAGTGATTTATCTAGAGAAGCAACTGGAACTAGATTAAATGACAGGTTAACTAAATATAATTCTAATTAAACATAGCTCCCCAACGTCACTTAAAGTGGTTTAACATAAAGAGAGTAAGAGGCAATATTGTAAAAAGAGAGTACCTTCCCTCTTTGTTCTTACTTAATACCTCAAGTTACAGAGAAAAGAAAGCCAATGTCTATTACAAACCACCACACTAAAAGATTTAATGATAGAATTAGCATAGATATCTGCCATCTGGTGAGAGCGTATTATTTTCTTTTTGCTTCTGCAATAATTTCCCTAAGAAAGATTTAGACAATGAATGAAAGAACATATCAATTTCTT
The DNA here is from genome assembly GCF_007565055.1 of Rhinopithecus roxellana. Classification (NCBI taxonomy): domain Eukaryota; kingdom Metazoa; phylum Chordata; class Mammalia; order Primates; family Cercopithecidae; genus Rhinopithecus; species Rhinopithecus roxellana. The sequence continues at coordinate 61,325,470 of NC_044556.1, forward strand.
GCATTTTATTAATAGTGAGTTTACATTATTTGTCATGTTTTAAATTATTACACTTTCTTTAATAACATTTTTTCTATTTCTTTTCAGTCTGCTGGGTATGATTTATTGCTTTGAGATAAAAGTCTAGTTTCGGTTTGTTTTCCAGATATTCTGGCCTTCCTTAAGGAATCTATTTGTCCCAGTCTTTCTGAACTGTTGGCTTGCCAAACATGCCTTGGAAAATATGATTGTAAGTATAGAAGTGAAGTGCAAATATGAAAAGATTTTTAAACGATTTCTTATTTTCAATGTTTAGACTAAACAGAAAGACATAATTTAGGATCTAGTCTTGAACTTTCTTATTCTGCATTTTCCCATAACGTACAACTCATACTATTGGAATTAATTAAGCTGTAATTACATTTTCAAGTGTTTCATTTTTAAACATATTTTAAATGAATTTAGGGTCATAGTCAATTGTTTCATTTAAATGTTTTTTTTAAATGAGTCATTTTGGTAAAATACTATTAAATAATTAAAGAGATACATAGTATAAATTTGTGGGTTAACAGACCTTAAATGAACAGTCTGCTGTATCTTAATCAGAAGGAAAACTTGTAAAATGTCCATATTGCCAAGTTACTACCTTTGTAAGGCCCTATGACTGGTAAACAAAAATGGTTCAGAATTTCTCAATATCACTAGAAACCTTATTGGTTTTTGGACTGGTTCAGCCACTTAGCCAATCTTCAGAGTACAAATTTCCTTCCCTCCCAAGGCAGTTTTTTGATGCATAATGGGACTCCTGGCTTTTGAGGGCTCATTTAAGTGATTTTGTCAAACTGCTCTTAATTGTAGGTAGTCTCATATTCAGTGAACATCTGTGGGGCTTCCTAAGATTCCATGTGGGAGCCAGAAGTCCCTCATTTAGAGTCATCCTTCTGGATTTGCTTGAGCAGGGTTGTGAGTGGGACATTAGGGGAAAAGGAAGCAAGAGGTAGAATAAAAGATGGAGAACTCAGAGCTGTGCCACAGTTGCATTTTGCCCAAGGCTGACTCTGCTTGGCGGCATGGTTTATAACTATGACCAAAACATTTTTACCACAGGCTTTAGTACTTCAAAGCTAGCTGTAAGGCATTGCCATTGAGTCATTCATACCACAAATGTTAATACATGTTCACTATACGCTGAACAATGTGATAGACAAATGATCTGACTTCTTTGCTATTCTCTTTATCTGCAAAGAAAAGCACCTACAAGTTTGCTGTGATGATCAAATGAAATTATATATACATATATATACACAAAATGTACACACATACATATGTATAATATGTGTGTATAGTATTTTATCTGGCACAACAAAGTAAGGGCTCAATATTATTAATTTTACTGCTTTGAAAATTATACTGGTCTGGAGGCAAACTTATTTTCCATTAAATGGGTTTTAAACAGAGATTATGACTACAGTTTTGGCCAAAGGAATATTTGGATAACATTTTAGTATTCACAACTCGATGAATGTTTCTAAACATTTATATCGAGTAACCACTGGAGTCTTATGAAAGTACATGGCCAAAGGGTGGGAGAGTGTGGCCTGTGAAATGATTTGCAGAAACATTGGGCTGTCATAATTGTCCCAATGAAATACTGTTTGACTAAATATAGATTGCCTAAATTGCTAATGAATAAAAATACATCAGAAAAAAGTAAACTTATTTATTAATTTCTGTGTTATTAGTTATTGGAAAAAATAACTCAAACAAGACAGGATACATTAGACAAATATTGACAGTAAAAAAGTCTGTTTTGCATTATTAATTTAAGATTCATTTTCCATTTTATTTCCATATCTCTTCTTGCCAGATGCTCAACTTGTATTTACTTTTCTGTTCATTAATACCTCTGCCATTAGAAACTAAACGGTGAGAGGTGAAATCCAAATCAGTCAGCTTAGTTATTTGTTTTCAAAACAGTTCTGTTTAAATAAGTGGTAGACACATTAGTGGTAGACAAATAATGACTCATTGAAATATTTTTATTGGTGAAGTTAGTTATCTCGTGCTGTACTGATTTAAGCCTAAGCGTTTATTATTTTAAAATTGAGATAAAAATGATACAAATTACAAAAATCCAGCAATCTACTGCATAGACTAAACACTAGTAATAATTTATATCCTTCAAATATTTTCTATGCAAAAATATGCACACATATCATACATGGAATAATGATGTATGTTTGATTGTGTAATTGGAATTTTTTGTCATATACTGGTATGTAGTGGACTAGTTCTTATGTTATTAAAATTTCTCCTTCAAATCAGTTTTAATGGATTTGGCTAAATTTACGTAGCTATCAATTTATGTAACAATTTTTGTATTACATATTTATGTTATTTTAACATTTATGAACATTCATTATTTTATTTACTAAGTATTATAATTTTGTAACAAAGATGAACATAAATATTGGTGCCCATCTCTTATGACTTTCATGTGGTTAAGTTTTCAAAATTATATTTTTGAGTAAATACTTAATGATTTAATGCTTGAAATGGATAGGATGTATTTCTGAGTTTTGACTTATATTACCAAATTGCCTTCTAGAAATTTATAACAAAGTACCTGAGGGGTAGTGCATGTGAGTGTTCACTTTTGTACATTAAACAACACTAAAAATTATTTTTACTGTTTGCTATTGGAAAGATAAAATATAGTATATCTTGAATTGACATTTATCATAATGCTAAAGAAATTAAACTTAGAGAAAAATTGTTTATTGTCTTTTTCATTTTTTTTTTCTTTTCAAGATAATCTATCTGGGCTAATTGATGTTAATTTTCCTGATAATGAGCTTTGTTTGTAGTTTCACTCATCTATTCCCTCTTCCTTAATTAAACATACTATTTTCTGATCTTTTGAAATTAGGATTTTCCATAAGAGGTCAAGCTTAACATGTAGGGGTTTGGGGGAGTAAGTGCAACACCTGTTCAGATGTCTGTAATGCAAGTAAACTGAAATTCAGTGCTTTGGTAGTCTTCCTATACCAATATCTTTGTACTATGCAAGCTTGAGTAAGTTACATTTAGATCTAAGCAAAAATGGAAATATGCTAATATTTCTGTTTGAAATACATGCATTGATTATGTATATATGTTTGCGTACAGGAGAGTTGACATGAAATGTATTCTAGTAAATGTAATGAAACTCATGCATATTCAGTATTTATCAAAATTTACAACTTTTTTCTTTATTATTTTAGAATGATCTACACAGAGCAATTCAGCGAACACAGTCTGCAATGTTTAATCAAGTTTTGATTTTAATATCTACATTACTATGCCTTATCTTCACCTGGTAAGATTGTACATATCAGAATTTGTGTTATGTTTCATTTACTTATAGTTTCTAAAGGAAACCGTATTATAAACTACTTTCATTAATAGCTGTCAATAAATAAATACATAAATATTCACCAAAAAATGTAACAGATCGCCTGCAGAAGTAAAAGCAACACTCTTTGTTCAGTCTTACCAAACAAGAAAGCACATACATCATTGCTATTGATACTCTGCAACTGATACATACTGCAACTCTGACATTTTACCAACTGCTGTAAACAGCCAAACTATGAGAATTTATGTTGCATGCCATAGTTGTCAAACAAGAATTTTTCCTTCAAACTACTGAAATAGAAGTGCCCTCATCTTTCTACATTCTTCAAAGCAGAAACACTGTTGAAAAAACTGTCCTTACCAATCACTGCTTCTGCCTCTGCCTTCTCTGCATGAGTTTTAGTGTGCATTCAGGCAGAAAGCCAGGGCAGATTTATGGCCAGTGCAAGGCAAAACATGGCACTTCATTATAAAAACATATAAAATATGCTTTATTATAAAAACAATAATTTCCCTTTCTGGAAGTTCACACTCTGACAATTATAGAGTTATCCAATGTGAAATGTGACACTGGACATGGATTCATGCAGATCCTTAATGAGAGAAAAAACGTGAACATCAAAAAATGAGGTAGAATATTATGTTTGTGTTGCAGGAATCATAGATATGTGTAATTGTGCTGTGACCTGGATCTGACCCTACTGAGAAAGAGGAAAAGCTAATTAGGAAGTACTAAAAAAGGAAAAATGCACACATACACTAGTACAACCGAGCTAGGTATAAATATAGCTATACATGTAGGCATGTAAATATAGATATATAGGTATGACAAGTTTTTGTATCAATGGTATGTGGTTAGTAACTCTATGAAATGGTTTTCAAATATGTTTTATTGCATACTTTTATCATTTAAAGACAGCAGACCTGTTTTAGCATACTTAATGCCTTTAAATATAAAATAGCCTCTAAAATTGATATAGCCATCTTATCACCCAGTGTCTTTTTACCCTTCACAAACTGTTTTATGATTCGCCTAATAATTACCTAACTACATTAATATGAAAAATTAATTGCAATTATTTTCCTTCTAAAGTCACTAAAAATTCTGAATTTCAATGTAATAACATTATTTGGGCAACTTAGGAGTTTTCTCATCTAACCTAAGGGAAAGTACTTACAAATTTTAAAACAATTATGTTTGTATGGTATGCATATGCTAATTTTTCAATTGTTGGAAAATTAAAAATACTAAAATTAATGATCACCAAATATAATGTGGGAGTCTCTTAAAGTAAATTTAGACAAAGGATCATTGAGATGTTAATGTGATAAAAAGGAAAATTTTTACATGATGACATTTAGCAGTACTTTTGTTCTGGAGGCATCTTCATCACAATTAATCTTCATCTGCAGTGGGCTTTCTATGCGCTCCTACTTTCTGCCTAGTGCTTCTTTTTTTGGGGTAGTCTAGGTGGCACCTGGACATATTTCACCATTTTCTTGTGCCAAAGGATGCCACAGTGCTAGAGAAAGGGTTATTCATTATTTATATGAAATTTCCACTATATAATATATTCATTATTGAAATTATTTCCATTTCATTGTTTTATTTGGTATAATAGTTGTTGTTTTGTGTATGTCTTGTGTGTGTGTGTTTTAGTTTTAAATAATTAAGTAGTGGTTTTGAGATATTATCTAATATTACAACTGTCATCAGTATGTGGATATGTCTCTTAATGTGCAATGATTATGTAACATTAAGTTTAACTATATACAATTTTATTGCTTTTAATCACATGTATCATAATATGTTCTTAAATTATAATAACTCAAATGGATAAACTGAGGTTTGATTTCTTTGTGTATTCTTCTCTGCATTACAAGCAAACGTCTTCATAACTTATGATCATCATCATAAGATTGAATACGTTTTGTTCAAGTTCAACATCAAAGGTATAATTACCAAGAAACATAAAAACAATGTTATATATTAGTTATATCTTGGTCATAGTATATCATGTAGGCTGTTTTAACAAAGTGTCACAACCACACACAACGTAAAATAGAAATATCCACAAAAATACAGCAACTTAAACAAACAGAAATGTCTAGGCAGTCCGTCTAAGACTGTTTCCCCAGCTTGACACTGCTAGGGAATAATTTTCCTTATATCTTGTTCTGTGGTTCAAGATGGCTGCCCTGTTCTTGCAAGTACATCCTAAGTCCAGCCTGTAGTTAGGAAAGTAAGACACAACTTGTACTTTAGGCTACAATTTGGTTATATATCCACATATGGCTGAAAGGGGCCCTGCGAAAGTGTTGTCTAGCTGGGTAGTAGTATATCTAACTGAATACTGTACTATCACACAAAAAAGAAAAAACAGCTGGAGACTGAAATAAAAAGAAGTCTCTTGGTACTAAGTGATAAAAGTCTACATGTACATTAGTTGTTTAAAACTTAGGGTTATCCTAGCTTGGAGCCCTTGAACAACTTTTTACATATCATTAAATAAGGATACTAATCATACTTTTAAGGTTGTTTTGAAGTGAGGATTAAATTAGATATAAAGTATTAAGTATATGGCATGGCATATAATGTGACTACTTCAAAAGTTTTAGTTTTTTTCAATTTCAAATGCCTTCTTTATAAAAGATGATTAAATTCTCACGTGAATCCACAAAAACTAAATTGCTTAAAAATATCTAAACATAGTATGTATCCTTTTAATAAAGCTATAAGAGGGAACCACTATGCCTAAAATATATTAACAGGAAATATAAGAAAACATCTTTCGCCACTGTATTCAAGTTTTCAGTATTTCCTACCTATTTCTAATACTTGAGTCTCTCATTATCTCCACTAGGTTGAAGATAATGGTAGCATTGCTCTCTTGGTACATTTAATGCTTTCAATTACACACAGCATTGCGATATGCCCATGGCTCTAGTTTTACTTCATTTAGAGTACTTTTATATTTTGATCTTAGTGTAACATGACAGGTAAAAACCAGGGGCATGGTAAATAGGGGAATAATTTTAGGCCACAGAGAGGGGAGTAACTGTTCTGTAAAGATAAAAGTAAACTATTTTTGGACTATTTAGAAATTTTTCTCATGTAAATAGATTCCATCATTTATTTTATCACTTCTGAATATTGAACCATAGGACATGTCAGAAATTAACATTGCCAAATCAGAACTTTTAATATGTGCCTTGTAATTTGAGCCTGAAATATTTGGATAAATTGGCTATATTATTCAGGAATCTCACAGTCTTAAAATTACCTGTTTTGGAAAGCTGTTACATGGTTTTTTTAAAAAAAATCTTCCCTTCACCATTGCAAAGAACTGTCATTACGCATCTGTCTACAAGAGGCACATGTTTAGTGCCAAACCGAAATAAATATTAAGCTGCTGTGCTGACCCACTCTCTACGGGAAATGTGCTCAGAATTGTTTTTTTCTGTCATTGTAATGGAATTGGACTAATCTGTCCACATATTGGCAGTGTATCCCTCTTCATCAATAACACACACTTCCAAGACAGCTGGGAATTGTGATTCATTCTGTGTCTCTAAAACAAAGCAGAGTAAACTGGAACATCCGGGAATTAAATGCATGACTTTAGCTTAATTATCAACATATTGTAACCAATAATAAGCACTATCATTTATAATGAATTTGGTGTTTCTAATTTTACACTGATAGATTTATTTTGCAACTACTTTACTTCAAACTTTAGTATTTTTAAATTTACATGTGCTTATATATTTTCATATTATTTCATGGGATTCTAACATAAGGAACTATATTATGTTAATTGATTTCCTGTTTTAGTTCAATAGTATAATTTCCTGTTTTAGTTCAATGTCATAGTAATAATTGAATCAATTCACCTTCTCAGTCTTATTTCAAGACAAACTAAACTAATTTATTGCTTAAAACTATGATCATGTTAAACATGATTAACATGCTTAATTCAAAAGTACTTAGAATTTTCCTATGCATTGATTAAAACCTATTTAAACACTGGATGCTTAAGTTCTTGAACTCTATTTACTGGTTGAAGTCTAAAGGCAAGTAGCTACTTGGGAAGTGGACAGTGAGAAGATAATTGCTGTAGTTTGGATGAAGAATTACGACATGGTCTAATGGTGTTAATTGCCACTCTCATGATATTAGATTCCTAGTTTTTTGTTTTTTTGTTTTCACATTAGTTTTTCTTACGTTATAAATGAATTACTGAAAGTGCTTTTGTCTGAAGATCTGGCAATTGACTAACAACTTTCTTCCTTATTCTTCCTGCTATGGTTTAAATTTTCATAATGGTTATGTACAATTTTTGAAAACAAAATAAGACAAAATCACAATAAGTGAGAAATGTAAAAGGAAGAATAAATTTTATACAAAATGTAAAATATAATTATATGTAACATTCAATATAATCTGCATAATTAATCCTTATTCAAATGAGTCTCATATTAAGTTCTACTTCCCCATTTTCTCCTACTCAGCATTGAAGTCTCAACTTTTAGATTTTAGCTTCTCTATAACACTTTCTTGTAGTCTGTCTAAATTATGGGATGTGGTCAAGGTTTATGCTTCTTCAGCATTCTAAAAACTGTGAAATATATAATGGTTCTTTAATTATCAGTGTTTCTTCTAGACTTTTATAATTCATAAGAGCTCAAATTTGCCTTAATTCAAAGACTCAATTTGCCTTTCTTACCATTTTATGCCCAGTGTCTCTTATGGTAGTTGGAAAATAGTAGATATTTAACCAATATTTGCAGTTGATAGAAAATAACATTCTGGAATAACAATACCCTTATCAAGTGGAAATACTTAAATATATTATAAGTTAAGCATTTCAAACCATATATTTTAAGAACGTTGTTTTAAAACTGTTATTTTCAGTTAAGTTTTGTGTGAGATCATAAGAAGGACTTTTTACAGTTATAAGCCAGAGTGTAAGTCTGTGAAAATGACTTCTGACCAAAAGATATGACTGAGTAGCAAAACTTTTGCAACTTTTTAATTTAAAAAATACCCTTGGATATAATTTTTATAAATTATACACACATACCTTATAATTTTGGCCAATTTTGTCTTCATATAACCCCCAAATTTATGCCTTGAACAATTTCCCTTTTTTGCTTTTTGTAGAATTTGTGAGAGCAGAACAATGCAATAAAATTACTGAAACTGTTAGAGAGCAAATGGGCTTGCTGCCTGATGCACAGAGAAGACAATAACTATGGCACTTGCTTTTGAGAAAAGAAGGCTTTATTGCAAAATTGGCCATGAAACAGAGAGACAGGTTCAAATCAGTTTTCCTGATTTTGGTCCTGAAGCAAGTTTTAAGGGGTTAGAGGGCAGCAGAAAGGATTTAGGAATGTTTACTTGACAGAGTTTGATTAGAGGGCTTCAGATGTGGTCATTTACAGTAAGCCATGTTGAGGCAAAGTGTAGCCCTGCATCTTCCAAGTCAAGGAATCCCTCACTTCTGAAAGTTTTCAGCATTCAGATTCTAATTTTGTCCCAGTCTTTTGGTTCCAGATATTGTTAGAGGTCAAAGCTTTTTCTAGGGCACATGCCCTGACTATATGACTTACAGTTTTTGGCTCTGTTTTACCTGAAAGATAACTTGACATTTTGTTATATCAACAGAGCAGGCCCAGTTTGAGCTGGTGCCATGGTTACAGAACTAGCAACTGTATGGAGCATAAAAACAAATTGGCTAAATACTCACAGCATTATCATAAGTGCCATCATGTTTTTCTCTTCCCATTATTGTTTAGTATTTTTAACTTTTTTTCTGTTTATTTCTTTGATTTTGTTTTCTTGAAATTTCTATTTTACTTTTGTCTGATCTGAATCCTGATCCTCTCCTGAAAATCTGTTAATCTTCTATTATTTTGAAATAAAGAAAAATCCATGTTTATACATTAGGATGCAGGGTAGGGCATGGTCAGCTTTTATAAATTATTAAATGGCAAAGTATATTGACCCCGAATTTATGGCTAATGACATGATTTACTAATATCTTTTGCATAGACACAAAGATAGTGCTCAGGAGAGTGAGACATTTCTTTTAACAATAGAAAAACTGGTTTTATCATTATCTCAAAAAAAATTCCCTAGAAAATGTAAAATCCAACATCTCAAATGATGATATGTTTCATGGGACTCTTAGCTATTAGGTATACAATCTATGGGAAATGGAAATGATTATTTGGGACAATTTAATTGGTATTCACTCAATAAATACCAAAATGCAAGTTGTGGGCTGATTTGAATGCTAATGTTTGAATTACAGGCATGGTTGAAAGTGTTAGATGCTTTCAGCACAGAATGCCATTGCTAATTAAGTTTTTCCAGTAACTGCACAGCAATGAGATTCATAGGGAGTATATGGGATATTAAACATTATTTATTCCTGCCTTGTGACTATTTTTCTCTGATAACATTTTGTTGTACAAATTGACATTTGCCAGGTGGTAAAAAAGTTTGCAGTCTCAATATTTCCTTTCATTCAAATTAATGTTTTCCTTATAAACCATGCCAAAGCTTGAAAAATTTGTACTGCCAAATGTATAGTTAACATTTCAGAAAAACCTCATTTTAAGAAGCACAGAATAAATAATTTGCAATTAATATGCCTTTGTGATTATATACAGGGCCTATTTAAGTAAGCAAATTAATTATGACTTATAGGTATTTTGAGAAGGTAACATAAGAGTTTGTATTCAACTTCTTAATTAAATTTTATTTTAGAATTTTGTAACAACAAAATTATTTTGTATGGGTTTGTGTCAAAGATAACACTTAAGAATGTTTTGTAAAGAAGCAAACTCCACAGTAGATTCTTAACTCAAATCCAACATTCTTCATGAGATTATCTTGAAATATTTTAAAAAATAAACTCACTTTTCTAAAAGAAATAATTAATATTGAAGTCTTAAAAATCATAATTGATTTAAATTCTTTTATATTTGAAATATGTTCTTACCTAATATAATTTTTGTTTTATGTTATTTTCTGTTTTTTAATATTGCTTTTTAATTAAGCAGTCACCCATTCAGGAATGAGAATATTATATTTATTTTGTATATATTAACAAAATTATATATGACATTGTAGTAGGTAGGTTTGACCCAGTTGCAGGTTGGGACTGAGATGAAATGTAAAATTGTAAGTCTCATTCTGGATGATTTTAGTCTCACGCATTATCTGCCCTGGGAGCTTTGCCTTTAAAAACTCAAACGTTCCTATTCCCAGAACCTTATCTTCTGATTCTGGTTTTTATCACTGCAGAGAGCTAAAATCTATCACTGTGAATGGTGCATTTTGAGGCCATGACTTACCTGGTGGGGGTTCTCTCACCTGTATTCTCAAGCAGCAATTGAGTGCAATCTCTTCTAGGTCAGGGCAGGCTGTTCACTAAGTTAACTGCTGACTCCTTCTTATGAAAGATAGGTAAGAAGCCTTGACTAAAAATAGATAGCTTAATGATCAATAATAAATGGTCTCCATTCTGGTTTAGTTTGTGCTGAACGTTTTCCATTTACCAAGTGCATGCTATCTAGGTTGTTCTTAATACATTTACCTTATTTTCTTTCACCTCTTATTAACTTCCTTAATTACCCTCTTAATGATAATTGTCATCACACCAGAGTGACTGCAGGGAGTTGCTTTTTTTTTTTTTTTTTTTGTAAGCTTTAAGATATGATTGCCATTTGGAATAATGGTAAGCATAACAAACTCTGGAACCATGCAGTCCAGGGCTTATATTATGTCTTTTTCATTAATCAATTCAGTAAGCATAACTTCATATCATTTAACTGCTCTAAGTTCAGTTTACTATCCATAATATGTAGAAAATAATACTGTATAGAATTGTTGTGAAAAGACTGAGTTAATATATAAATAGTAAGTAATATGGAACACAATTCATTATATGAACGAATAAATTATTGTTATTATTATTTAATTTTTAGTGTGAAAATAGTGTTTTTTTGTGGGTAGGAGGGCTATACTTGCATAAAAATGGACTTCACTGTTGTTTTCTAAATTGTCTACTTTTTAATCAGTTTTATCTTCAGACAGCCTTGAGAAAGTACATAATAATGTGTGTTGAATACATGTGGAATACAAAGTTTGGGAGTAAAAAATTACTTTGTTTGGAAAATAGTTCACTTTTTGATTGGGATATCAGTTGAGAATTAAATTGTTTTGACTGGAAAATACAAAGAATTTCTCTCAGGAAACTTGTATTAAGACCAATCATTGTCCTTTTGTGCCTTAACATCCACATGCATACACTAATATGTATTCTTTGGTTTAACTGTATCGTGCGTACTCTCTTGAGGACTTTTAGGTAATTTTTCTAGAATATATTTCTGGTATGCCTGTGTTATTTATTGATGCCTATTAAACACTTGGCATATATCGGATTATAATTATGCTTACAGAGATGAACTTTGTTAGTACATAATCATAAGAATCTTATGATGTTTTGGGAAAATCATGTATGACACTAGTGGTATGAACAAAGTCAAAATGGACTGCAGAGAATGCACAATTTAATTGCATCTATTACTTTATTCCCCTACTAATAAATCACAAGAAGACACAAGGGGGCATAAATAAGAACTTAAAACTTAGGAATTGTTGAGGGCACTTTGACATCTAAAAACGAGAACACAAAATCTGGAAGTAGTCAAGAAAGGTATATTTTGTTAATCAGAGAAAGAAGACATGTGTAGAAGTAAAATACAATGGTAGCGCAAAAGACAGAATGGAGCAAATAGAATTGTATTGTTTTAATTTTTATACTATACATAAAATGTTAAGTTCTGGAAACAGTCATTACAAATGCAATAAAATAAAATAAATCAAAGGGACTTTGTCAGTAAACCAATAATGGAGATAAAACGGATCTTTAAACATAATTAATTCAAAGAAAAATTGAGTGTCCTACTTAAAGTGTAGTAGAAAAAAACATGAAGACTTGGCAAACTGCAAGGAAGACTCCTGGAGGAAGTCTGCTTAACACATCCTTTTCCTCCTCCACTCTGAATACCAGTTTCTACCTGTTCATGCCTCCTGAGACAGGCAAGAAAAGTGCCAAGAAGGAAGCTGTTGGGATTTTTTTGCCATTTGGAAACTGGAGAGCCTGAGACTAGAATAAAGGCACTTGAGTGAGGACTGAATGAATCGGAACCAGAGAATTGTTTAAACTTGGAGATCCAGTGTAGGTGGACATCTGCTGGGGTGAATTTTACCAACCTGCCCGGCCTCCAAAGAGTTAAGGATGAACTAAAGAGCTTGCCTGAAGCCTCTTCATCTACTGAGAGTGGGAAATTTGAGAATAGGGTCAGAAAGGTTTCTTGCTGACACCTCAGCCAGGGTCTCACAGCCAGTGTACTGCCGGCCCCCAGGAGCAAAGATGTCTCTGCTTTCGTGAGAATTGCCACCACTTGCTCAGCAAGCAGATAAAAGAAAATAATCATCTAAGAGGGCCAATAACCAAGGAATGGAAAAACAAACAATAACCTAGATAGGTCTCTAATTAAATAGACTTGCTCATGGAAATAGAACACATTAGGGAATGGACTTGGAGGATGTATCTGGAACACCTAATCAATACTATAGATATTCATAAGAGAGAAAAAACAAAAGATAAAAAAAAGATAATAAACAAATAGTAGGAAAAATGGTAGGCTGTTTTGCGGAAAGATATGAGTCTGGAGAGTAAAATGTTAGAAAAAAACAATCATCTCAGCATATAGTGCTAAAATTATTTCACTCCAAACACAAAGAGAAACTTGTCCAAGCTTCCAGTAGGAAAACAAAAGATTACTGACTGTTTTTCTTATAAATTATATGCCTATTTCCAAAAGGTAGGCAGCTTGGCCTTCAAAGATATCCATGTTCTAATCCCTGTAACTTGTGAATATGTTACGTTAGATGATAAAAGGGATTTCAAAGATGTAATTAGGGTTACAGACATTAAACTAAGGAGATTATCCTGGATTATCCAAGTGACCTAGTCTGAAGTCATATGAGCTCTTACAAGAAGAAAACTCTGGGGCTGGAGTCAAATAAATGCACTGTAAGGAGAGATGAGGCAGAAGGGAAAGAGAGATGAAGTATGGGAAGGACCCAACCAGCCATTTCCAGCTCTGAATCTGAAGAAGACTACATGCTAGGGAATGTAGGAGTCCACTAGAAGGTGAAATTGACTCCTGGTCAGGAGCCAGGGAGGAAACAGTACTTTAGTCCAACAATCTCATAAAACTGAACTGCACACAACATGAGTGGTCTTGGAAGCAGAGTCTCCCCTAGAGCTTCTAGTAGTGAGCCAGGGCTGGTCAACACCTTGATTTCTGCCTTGGGAAACTCACAGAGAAGAAACTGGCTGAGACCACCTAGACTTCTGGACTCTAGAATTGTGAGAAAATAAATTTGTGTTATTTTAAATGCTGTTTGTGGTAAATTTTTTAAATGCTGTTTGTGATTTTTTTTTTTCCTGCAGCAATCAAAAACGAGTACAGTTTTAATGGAAAATAATTGAACCCAGTAATGGAATTGCTGGGTATATACTCAAGAGAAGGTAAATGATTCTACAAAATGGGCACAGATGGGTGCCCATCTGTGGTAGATTGGATAAAGAAAATATGGTACAGATACACCGTGAAATACTACACAGTCATAGAAAAGAATGAAATCATGTCTTTTGCAGTAACACAGATGCAGCTGAAGGCCATAATCCTAAGTGAATTAATGCAGAAACAGAAAACCAAATACTGCATGTTCTCACTTATAAGTGAGAGGTAAACATTGGATACATAAGGATGGCAACAATAGGCACTGGGGACTACTGGAGGAGGAAGAGGGAAGGAGGGCAAGGGCTGAAAAACTACCTATTAGATACTATGCTCACTATCCGGATGATGGGATCATTTGTACCCCAGACCTTAGCATCATGCAATGTACTGATGTGACAAATGTGTAAATGTACCCTCAGAATCTAAAATAAAAATTTAAATTATATAAACAATAAAATTAATGCATTTGCAGCAACTGTTGTATCTGCTATACTGGAAATTCCAAGATGGTTGAAAAATAAGTATAGACATCAGAGAGAAAAGCCTGAGATCAAGAATCCCATACCCACTTCTCTAGGTGTAAGAAAATTATTTCAGGAAATGTAAGAATTAAAAGAGTACACATTCTATCTGAGAAAAAATACTCAGGGAAGAATAATTAAAAAAATGGGGCCGGGCGCGGTGGCTCAAGCCTGTAATCCCAGCACTTTGGGAGGCCGAGACGGGCGGATCACGAGGTCAGGAGATCAAGACCATCCTGGCTAATACGGTGAAACCCCGTCTCTACTAAAAATACAAAAAAAACTAGCCGGGCGAAGTGGTGGGCGCCTGTAGTCCCAGCTACTCGGGAGGCTGAGGCAGGAGAATGGCGTAAACTCGGGAGGCGGAGCTTGCAGTGAGCTGAGATCTGGCCACTGCACTCCAGTCCGGGCGACAGAGCGAGACTCCGCCTCAAAAAAAAAAAAAAAAAAAAAAAAAAAAATGGAAAGATGACAAAATATGAAATTGGCTGTGAATTATGCAATGCATTTGTTTAATCAACATTTATTGAGAAACTAACATATTTCAGAACTTCTAGAGGGCTAAAGATAGAGAAATGAGCAAGTAGACAAAGATAATGCTTTCAGATAGCTTATATTACATTCGCGATGGGCACAGATGGGAGACAAATAGTAAATATTTATCTTTTCCATGCTGAGTACAGATAAAAACTATAGGGAAAGATAGGGAGGTAAATATCAGATAGCTTGGTGAAAGAAAGCTCTAAGGAGTAACCTTTGTGACAACACGTGAATTATCCCCTCATTGGATGTGGCATGATCTAAGATGTGACTATAGAGGTTGAGTGACCAAGAAGTGGAGGAAGGAAAGATTGTTTAATGTGAAAACGTTAAAACAACAATCTGAGAAGTCAGACTGTTTCAGAAGCATCCAGTCAAGGAAACAAAAATTGCTGTCTATTGGAAGGGGGAATTCGTGGCAAAATTATGAAAGTACTCAAGGAACACAAATAAGAATGTGAGATTGTTCCACTCCTGAACAGGAGGAATTAAGGTGAAATGATGAAGTTGTAAGTATCATGGCGCTGCCTTACAAGAATTTAGAAGCCACACAATCACTGACTTTGGAGATCCAAGGAGTCAAAAAGCATCCCTCAATGTTGCTGCCACCACCTGAGTCAAAGTCCTCAAGTGCCATAGTGTTGAGGCCATGGAAAATCCACTACTGTGATTGGATTGCAGTCTCTGGCTTCTGCTGACATACTCCACAGAAGCCAGGCTTCCACACGCACCAGCTGTTGGCGCTGTTACTTAAAAGGCCAGAAGAAGATAAAACAACAAAAAACAACAACACAAACTGAAAAAGAAAAAATAAAACAAAAACAGAACAAAACAAAAATAACAGGCCAAAACAGCTTCTCAGCCTCACTGGACGACAGAGTTCCCAGATAGTTGATGAAACATTCTGAGTGTTTCTGTTAGGGTGAATTTGATGAGACTAACATTTTATTTGGTAGAGTAGGGCAGACTGCCCTCCATAATGTGGGTGGACCTCATCAGTTGAAGGTAAAAAAAAAAAAACCCACCCTCCCCAGTCTCTCCACTAGACTGACTTCAGACTCCAACACTGGCTTTCCCTGGGTCTCTCACACCATCAGTCTTCATAGTTTAATAAGTCAATTCCTTATAATACATCTCTTTAAATATATAACATACTGGTTCTATTTCTCTGGAGAATTTGGACTAACACTCTTTCTTCTGTGTTCCAATCTGCCAGTAGTGCCTCTGTGCTGACAGAATCTAACCTGAAGTCAAATGACAAGAGAGACAGGAAATTTCAGTTTGCAGACATAGTTTCCAAAACATAGCTGAGCCATAAAAAGCTGATATGGAACTGAGTTCATACACAAGATTGCCTGTACATAGGTTGTTCAGGGAGTCATTTACATGAATGGAGACTGAGGCCATATAAGAGAGTTAGTGAAAGAGGGAGCTTAGTGGGCTACAGAATAAGGATAATGATTGGGGTTATAATCTGTAATTTTAGACTTTCATGGTGACTAAAGAGAATGAGAGGCATATGGCATTAATCATCAATATATTTCATATAAAGGTGGGTTATTAGTTCTCACAGTTTTTTTGGATTCATCTAATAGGCAGTTTATAGCAATGAAGTGGTAATGTGATAGTGGCTGGGATTGGTGATATTACTGGAAACGTGAAGAGCTTTATATGCCTTTTAAAAACCTTGCAGGTAGAAGGCATGACTAAAGGATGTACAACCATCTTTACAGAAAACAAGGGAAGTTATGGAGGGATCTCTTAAGTTTGTGTGAATTTGAACTTAAGAGGATATTATATTATTGGATAATACAAATACCATGTGGGAATACTTGTCTATTATCCAGTTCTAATAACTATCTTGAGCAAAAGAACTAAATTATCTGAGCAAACCTAGGAGAGGGGAGAAGGAAAGCTAGGAAAAGTGTAATAGCATTCCAAAATTTATTTGGGAATATTTATAATGTATGGTACAGAAAGGACCATATCTCCTTGGTCAGTCTCCCCAAAAGAGGGGAAAATGAGTAACAACAAAGTAAAAGAAAAAACAGTAAAAACAAATGACATTTAAATGACAAGTACAAACAGATTAGTTCCTTCATTCCCCTAAACATAAAGGAACTAAATTTTTCTATTGAAGAAAAGAAAGTGTCTCATTGAGTAAAAACATTAATGCTCCTTATAAGAAGTATATTAATGCTCCTTATAAGTAGTATATTTTAGTATATTTAAGGTGGCAAAGAAACTTTGCAAAGGGATAACATAAAAGTACAAATGAAAAGAAATAAGACTGACTGGCACGGTGGCTTATGCCTGTAATCCTAGCACTTTGGGAAGCCGAGGCAAGCACAGCTCAGGAATTTGAGACCAGCCTGGGCAACACGGTGAAACCTCATCCTACTAAAATACAAAACAAAACAACAAAATTGGTTCAGTGTGGTGGTGTGCGTCTGTAGTTCCAGCTACTCAGGAGGCTGGGGCATAAGAATTACCTGAACCTGGGATTCAGAGGTTGCAGTGAGACGAGATGGTGTCTGTACTCCAGCCTGGGCAACAGAGTGAGATGGAGTCTCAAAAAAAAAAAAAAAAAAAAGGATAGAGCACTAAAAATACAAATATTTATTAATTCGGTCAGCGTAATTTTGCATTTCTTTTAGGTGCTAGAGCTGGAGCAGTAATTAAAATGATCAAAATCTTTTTCAACTTAGGGATAATGACAATAATCATTAGCTGACATTATATAATGTCAGCTAATAAAAAAATGAAAAAATAAATCTGTGGCGAGGATGGAGGCAGATGGGCTGCTTTTTTAGGTAGGGTGTTCAGGGAACTGCTCTCTAAAGAAGTGGAATTTGAATAGGGAAATAAATGAAGTATTCAAATAAACCATGCATATGTCTAGTTAAAGTGTGCTAGGCAGAAGAGGAGTCAGTGCAAAGCTCTGGGACAGAAGCTTTATTTACTTATTTGAAGAACACACTCAGACATTTTAATAAAAATGCTATGGATACTATACGGAGAACAGACCGTGAGGAGACAAGAGCTGTAGCAGATATAATGTCTGGGAGGTTATTGTGGGACTCCAGGAAAGAGGTTATGAATTCTTGACCTAGAATGGTAGCAAGGAAGTAGGCAGTGATTGGAATTGCAATCTGCTTTAAAGATAGAAGTGACACACTTTTGATTACAAACTGGATATAAGGTGTGAGGACAAAAAATCAAGAATAACTTTGAGGTTTGTATTCTCGAAAACTGTGTGAATGATGGTGCCACATACATACAAGGATGAGAAAATCTGGTAAGGAACCTGAAAAGGAAGGGAAATAAGGAGTTCATTATATTCTGCATAACTTTTAGAAATCCAAGGGAAGATGTCTAATAGCCATTTAGCTATAGGATCCTGGAGTTCAATAGAGGGGTTGGGATTAGTGTGTAAATCTGGTAATCATTAACATATAAATGATCACTAAAATCACAGGATTAGAAGAGAACACCTAGGCAATGACAAAGTGGAATCTCTGATTAAAAGTAAAACAAAACAAAAACCTTAACAGGGCAGTGGGAGGCATTATATAGGGATGAATGACACAAAGTATTAGTAGACAGGGTCTTCACCTGTGGTATCCAAAACACTTGGCCTTTAAATATACAAAGTAAAAATGAGTGAAAATGCAATAAGAATTTGATAAAAAATATAATTATAGCAGAAGATTTTTATAAAGAATCATATTACTAAAATGGATTTGAGAATATTTTTTATTTTCCACTTCTCCAAACACAGCCCTTTCTATACCATCCTACCCAGATGGTTCTCTATTTTAAACCATAGTCAACGTCAGAGCTTTTATAGTACATTTTTATTATTATAAAAGCATTTTCCTACCCTCAAGCAACTAAACTTATGTTGAATTCATACATCTTTTTGAAACATTATAAATTCTATTTTTCTTTTAAAATTTCTCATTTTTTATTCTTTTTTTTCTTTGTTAGTGCCTTTTCTATTACCTAACTCCTGAAATTATGTAGACATTTTTACATTTCAACTGAGTATAGAATCCTTATAATGAAGATTGTGATTCATTGCTTTTCTTCTCATGATTTCCTATTAGTACATTGTCTAAATTATTTCATCATGGATGATGAAATAGCCTTTTTCTTGTCCATGATCTTTCCCAGGATATTTTAAAGTATTTTGATTCAGAGTGTGTCGAAATACTTATTTTAGCAATGTCTTCTTTTTCTACATGAATTGCTTAAACTGATGATATCTTCTACCCAAGTTAATATACCAGGGTTACATTATCTTCCACTAACATCTTGCTTTGCAAATATTATATAGAATATTTCTGATTTTCCCTCATAATCTAGGTTCATTTGGACACTTAATACTCTTTTATAGAGGCTGTCTGTTAGCCCATTGAATTACATTTATTATAGGTCTTTGTTAGGTCTTTATGTATAAGTTTTGGGTATTTATTTTTAGGTTCCTGGTTTGCTAGCAAATTGATTTTAGGATGTTCTAAATATCTCATTAGAATTTCATATGAGCTTGTTCCCTCTAGTATGCCTACTGTGAAGGTGGAAAACCACTTTCAATTCTCTGCTTCATAATTATCTTTAATATTGACAATTGAGAGTACTTGGTCTTCTTTTCTACAAGCCAAATATTCCCCAAATGCTTTTAACTGTTCTCCCCAGGATTTTTTTGTTTGTTTGTTTGCCTTTCTCTAAATTTTTCCTGTTTTATGATTATAAATTCAAATAGGGCCCAGTGCTGAATAACTGCAAAGATGCAGCTCGTCTATATAAAAGCATTTTGTAATTTATAAAGTGCTATTCAAACATGAAGTAGTATTTTTATTGCCGCAATTTAGGGGAAATATTTTTAGTTTAAAAAAAATGATTGTTCTTCTTAGGTTTTATCTTTCACAGGGGCATATTTATATACAGCTATCTAGTGTGTCATTAGGTAGAAAACAAACAAAAAAAAAGTCATTAGATTTGAAGATATATTGGTGTACCTCTTTCTTGCTGTGTGACTTTGGTTGAATAACAGGCTTCCTGAGCCTCAATCTACTTATTTGTCAAATGGAGAAAGAAGAATATTATATAAATTTCAGCAATAGGATTTGAGACAGCTTTTAAAATAGACATGAAATTGGATTATTAGAACAGAAGCAGAAAAAACAGCAAGTCAACAGAGTAGGGATTAAGTATAAACATTGTATAAACGTTATAAAAAGCTTCCAGGCTACACAGTAGAAGGCAAGTATGTAATTTTACCTAGCTCTCATTAGAAAGAGTAAATACATAGTTAGAGAAAAACAAAACACATGTTTCTCAATGAAATTAATACTTTCCCTCTTGCAGAACTCAGGAATTTCATTATGTAGACAAAATAATACAGAAATGTTATATATAATAATACAATATGTTTTATATAAAATTTTTTATAATGTGCAAATATCATTGGCTCCCTGCCTATTGCCTTAGAGTTTTGCTTGCATTATCTCTTTTAATTCCTATAATAGCTCTGTGACACTGGAATACTTATTATCTCTTGTCTATAGAGGAGACAAATAAGGTCGGAGGGAGTTAAGTGAGTTTTTAAGTAAGTTGGACATCAGAAATGAGTCTGGGTTTCTCTGACCATACTCTGCCTCTTTTTCATGCATTTAAGCCTTATCAGTAGTTTGAAAGCAATTCTTTTTCCAGGGGATGACATGTTGTGGTTAAAAAATTATGGTACTTTACAAGAATCAACTTTATCCTAGGAGATCCATTAGAAAACATAGAGCAGTGGAAGAATAATTTATACTTTCATTTAACTTTTCCTAATATCATTCTCTTTCCAGGCCTTTGGTAAGAGTTAGAGAGAAAGCTACCAAGGCTCTTCCTGCTCCCAATGGCTTGCCTTCTCTATCTGCCTAGATGTTTATAGAGGTAGACGGATTTCAAGATCATCTAGAAACTGATAACTGCAGCAGTCCAAAACAACGTTGTTGATTCTTCTGTCTTTCCAGACAACTTTTTTTTTGTCTATCTTCTCTGTCAGTTACTCCACTATTCACCCTAACCCCTAAAAGAAGTGAAAAAAATTTGGCGTATCTGGAGTCTTCCCCTTTCTTCACATTGAGTATTCAATCCATTGACAAGCCCTATTGGTTCTGCCTTCCAAATCTTTCCATGCAGCTCTGCACTGTCACTACTCCTTTTATGCTCCATTATCTCTTGCTTGGATGATCTGGTCTGTCTGCAGTATAATTGCTCCCTTATGCTTACCTCTCTGACCCCAACTTATATTGTACTTATTGTACTTTCTCTCCTTCAGTAGGCATCCTCACCACAGCTTTCTTTTTGTTCCTTGATGATATCATGATGATTCCTAACGTGTGGGTTTTGAACTAAGTGTTTCCGATTCCTTGTATGTTCTTTACTTAGCTTTTGGCCCCCTTTAGGTCTTGGCTCATATGTCAAATACTTAAAGGAACCTTTCTTGACAACTCAGTTCAGGGTCTTAAAAATGTTGCTACACCATCTACCACCAACTACTCTGTAATACATTAGCTTTCTGTTATCTTCAATCATTTGCTTGTATCACAATTTTTTTCTTTGGCTAACATAAAATATGTTCTGGAAATGGAACTGAGTTTTTATTGTACATTTGAGGCAAACTATTTCATTGAAGATGGAAAGAAAGAGAAAGAAAAAATGAAACAGTGAAGCAGTGATTTTACTTTAAGTTCAATTTCATCCAAAACGATTAATGATGAAGGCCAATTGATGCACTGTATTATTCTTTTCATACTAGCCATGTTTTGAACCTTGTGACAAATATTTACAACAGGGATCAAAACTTTAGAGATCTACATTTCTAATGGGTAAAGACAGGTGGTAGTAAAAAGAGTGATATTAAGTGAGTTCTTTTACATTACATAAGTGGAAGGAAGACACTGTGGACAAATTTTTCACTTAGGAAAGGCAGCATAGCTTAGTTAAATTTTATATTATTTGGAACGTTTGTCTTAGTTAATTAGTAGCTTAATAACTATCAGTGGTTTAGTTCACTAGATTATAAATGTGGTCTCTTTTCGATATAGAGAAGGACTCAGAATACAGTCACTGAATAAACAAAGTACTTTTAGGTAACTTGCTCTCTTCCTAATTGATTTCTCTCAAAAGTGAAGATATGTCTAATTTTGAAGATTTCACAGAGAAGGCTTATTTAACTTCCACAAAGTTGGGGGTAATTGGTGAAAAGCTTTATTATATTTCCAGGGCTACCACTTATGAGTAGAGTGAACCTTGGTCAAGATTTTTACCCTTACTGCCCTAAGATGCTACTTCTGTAGAGAAACGAGTTGGACTAGATCAATCAGTTGTTCCCAACCAGTAAGCTGAGATTCTGTAGCTTGCTCCATACCTATCATCAGTGTCATCAGGGCTTTGTTATTCTATGACACTGATAATTGCTAAGAATGAGGATAAAGGTGATTAGAATAATGACTGTTAAATGGTATTTTTAGTTGAATGAGTCTCGGAGTGAAAAAGTATAGAGAAGGTATATTTATTGTACATGTTGGATTTTTAAAAAATCTATCTTTTGCTTATTTTTTTGTCAGATATTTTGAAAAAAATACAGAATAAAAGCTTTTACTGAATGGTAGCATCTTAATTGCAATATTATTGCCTACTTTAATCTCCTTGAGTTTAAATAATCTGATATGGTAAGTCTCTTACAAATTTTCTAAAAATTAAAGCCATAGGAGCAATGTCCATTAGGTTAATGCTAACACAGACTATGTTTTCCAGTAACTCTCTTTAGTTTAGAATGTGTCATTGACCTTCCGACACTGCTCTTTGAACAGATATCATTGATCAGGAAAACAGTTGTAGTTTGCAGTAATTTTTTTTTTTTTTTTTTTTTTTTTTTTTTTTTTTGCTTAAGAGGCCATTCTGTATAGATACTGATGTATTTGCTACTAGCTTATAAGCAATTAAATATACCATTGATAGAGAGGTTAGTTGAATGCTCAAATAGACTGCTCAGCTTCCTTTCAACAGTGTTGTTTCTCACATATGGTTATGTTTGTATATTACAGAATTATCTGTGAATATTATAGTCCATGAAATGGATATAAGTTCATTAACCATCTCTTAGAAGGGAGAAATGTTTCAGTTGATTTTAAGCAGAGATTATTACGAAACTGAAAGAGCTATCATTACGAGAAAGTTTCTCTGTTGGTGTACATGATATTTTAATATTACACTTTAATAATTGAATTCAAATAAGTAGTTACATAAAAATAAGAGTCAGTTTTACTGTGAGAGTAATTCTCATAGCTTACAATGTAAAGAGACATGTTAAGCTGTAGTTTCTGTTTTAGTTTTAATGGTTAAATTCAAACCATTTCTGTTAGAATAAAACAAAGCTTATTTTGTGCCTCATTTAATTTCCAGAAAATGTTGACTAGAGACTATTTGGTCTTGCTATCTGGCAGTAGCCAGCAAGATATTCCTGTGGAAATGCAATAAATGAGTACAAATCAGTTTAAATTAGCTGGTATTTATTTGGTCTTATTTCATATTTCACATGTGCAAGGACATTTAAATTGAGTATTCATCTTACTAACTTCTTGATAGTAAAGAAGATGGGATATACACATATATTATTTTATTTTTATCAACTCTGTGAACATATCTTTAAACATATAATGGAAATTAATAGTGTGTAAGCTAATATTTCTCTATTATTTCTTGGATATACACTTTACTTCTGAGGACTGAATGAGATAAGTAAAATAAATTTAAGCAAAAAGAAAAATAGGTTGTAGAGAATAAAGGGTTCACAACTTAGAAAATCCTTTTAGACTGAATTTAGTAGCATTTATATATCTATTATTTGCTCTGGTCAGAGCTATAAATTCACTTGGGTGATTTTCATGGGCAGTCTTAAAAGTGATTTTCAACCTGAGACTAATAGTTTAGTGTAAATATATTTGCTGCTTGGGGCAGTAGAAACCACTCATAATATCAGTAGCTATTGATTTACTGATGACCTCAAACACAACCCAAATGATTTCATTCTCTTGCTTAAAATTCTTCATTTGTGCTGTTAGGGTCTTCAGGTTAATGCAAATATCTTAGTGTTGTATATGAAATAATTTATAATTTGTCCCTGCTTTCTTCACTGACCTCATCTACTCATATTTGCCCTACTCAAAATGCTTTTGTTTATAGTCATATTGCACCATAGTAATGCATTTTACTGTTGAGTTTTTAATGGAAAATTTTATTATATCTTCTTTATAGCCAGTAGAATTTGTTTTTAACTGGTCATGATGTTGAAACTTTTCCTATCAAGAATACCCTTTTTTTAAAGTAAACTAATGAGAGGAAGACGAAACATAAATTCAAAGGAAAGCAGCACAGGCATTACGCTTGTTTGTTTTTGAAAGTTAAGCCTCAAAAAAACAGGAAAAAAGGAAACATAATTCTTAGAACGATTGACCTTTTGTATTATTGTATTACTGGGAAGGGAGTAAAGGTATATTTAGAAAGGAATCTCTGCTATCACAGTGGGGTTCAGAAAAGCAGTGTAAGTTCTTTCTAATATTAAAGTGAGAAAAGTTTATTTGAAGAAATATTTACATGTGCATGGAGGCTATGAACATGCATGTGGACATGTGATACATACCTGTAGACTCACACATATATCCCATAGGTAAACACACACACTCACTCTCTCTGTCTCTCTTATGTTTTTTTTTGTTCAAGCTCATTTCTTCTGTGAGCCATCATCAAATGATGTAGTTCCTCAGGGATCAGTTCTATCTCCTTTTTAAATTTTATCATTTCTTCTTATATTTTTCTTTTAGGAATATATCTTACATTTTAGTTATATTATCTGTAATTCTATAAATATAGCGGTATGGATAGTGTGTTATGATATGTGTCCATACAAATTAATATCTAGGGATGGCTAATGAGCTTATGAAGGACTCTAATCAGGAACTGGTACCGACTATTGCCAGTTTCAAGCGTCAATAGTTCTGTGCCCAAATCCTTTCAAATTAACATAAGATGAATTAGAAATATTTTTCAAGACATGTGGTTGGCAAGAAAATATTGTTTGTTTGCCTCTGCCCTTGTGTAATTGGATTATAAGAACATGGTGAGCACAGTAGCCTAACC
The DNA here is from genome assembly GCF_007565055.1 of Rhinopithecus roxellana. Taxonomy (NCBI): domain Eukaryota; kingdom Metazoa; phylum Chordata; class Mammalia; order Primates; family Cercopithecidae; genus Rhinopithecus; species Rhinopithecus roxellana. The sequence goes on from NC_044556.1 coordinate 61,350,711, forward strand.
CTTTAGGGAACCTTTTCAAACCTGTTTCCATTTAACAGCACCTTCAGTCACCTGATTCCATAAGCTGGTTATTGAACCTGCCTTTAGTACATTTTCATACTTTTGTGGTACGAACTTTTTTTCCCCCCATGTGTTTGTTCCCATATGTTTGTTGATATGTAATCCTCTTTGATCTTACAAAATAGGGATTGATAACTATTTTATGTGATGGAGTTTCATCTAAGGTTTGCTCTCAGTGTATAATGTTTGGCTGCAAGGCTGTGGAGGGCAAGGAAAATCAAGCTGAAGCCTCAATTTTTCCTCTTTACATTCGTGGTTACAAATATGCCCCCCAAATAACTTGAAAATGATGACCAAATAAATAGTCTTAGGTCAGTTTTTATGGCTTTAATTACAACTTTTAAATGCAACTGTTTCTGTTACATTTCCTCTTAGACTCCTCAAACTAAATATGACCAAAAGAAAATTTATATTTCTTCCCAAAATGTCCCCATCTCTGAGATAGCAATTACTGCTCATTCTTTTGAGCAATCCAGATACGTAGGAGGCATTCTTAACACTTCCTGCTTTGTTACAGAATACACAATCAACAAATCTCATAGATTTTACCTTCTAAACATCCTGCAAATCTATCCACTTCTGTACTTCTTAGTCACCACTTTATTTATCTGAATGATCATAACGTCTTTATAGCAACAGCTATATATGTGGCTTACCTATATGCCCTCTGGCTCTATTCCAAACCATTCGTCTCATGACGTCCAAATGACCTTTGTGATATACAAATACGACTGTGTTGCCACATACTTAATACTTGTTAAAATATTCCGTGTGTCTTGGGGTATAGACAAAGCTTAATTTGTTCTAAATTTCTTTCATGAACAGTGTTGTCCCTATGTTTTTATTTTCATCCCACATTTTAATTTTTTCTCTGCTTAGGAGTCCTATTTTTGTTGTTTTGTTTTTACTTCCTCCATCATGCTAACCTCCCTTCTACCTAGAATGCTCTGCCTTCTCTACTGAATAAAAGTTGAAAGCCTGACATCCTTTTTATTTTAAGCATGACTCTTGCATTGAAGTCCGAACCACCTGCTTAGATCAAATTTCACTATGAACGGAAATCATAACTCTGGAGCCTCTCTTTCTATAGTTGTATACATATACATTAGTCATTATTTTCTATCTCTTCCACTAAAATCTAAGTTCCATCAAGGAAACAGTCATGCTGGTTTTTACATAGCAGTGTCTTTGCCAGTACTAAGTACTGTGACTGACATTTAGTAGTACTCAATAAATAGGTGAATGGAGAACAAAACTTTTTCAAATGCATGTGGTCTGCAACAGAGCAAATATAAAAGCATAAGCACTTATATCTCACATTTTTCAGGAGAAGCAAATCCTATAAGTTTTCCAAGAAGCAAGAAGTAATAAATTAAAAGTGTTCTCATTTATTAGTAGAAAGGTAAAGTGATTAAGTACCAGGTTGCCTTTATTTACTGTCTTATGTGATTTCGTTTTAAAAACATGAAAATAATTATAATAGCTTTTCTATCGGTGGTACAGCAGAACTGTTCTTTTTCTCAATAAGGATTTAACCTGGTAATGTTGGAGTTTCATAGAATGGGAGTTTCCAGATGAACGTGATGAATTTTCTTGATTATTGACTGTACCATGCGATTGCCTTTGACCATTATGGTTCTGTCTCCTTATTTTCACCTGGTTTGATCTACTTTAATCATCCTTCTTATTCCATTGTTTTGTCTCTTTATTTGTCTACTTCCTTCACAATTCACAGTGGGAAATACATTTTACATTAAGGCACAGTACATATTTCTTAATAAATGTTTACGAATGAATATGAATAGATACTTTGCATAGCATATGACCTAAGGATTCAACAGAACAATACACTACATGATTAAAAGCTCCATCTTTCCTACTAATGACAGAACCCTCCCAATTTCATTTGTATATATAATAGTAATGACCCACAGGCTGAGTCTATAAAAAAATCTACAAAGATTGTTTAGCAGATGCTTTTATTTTTTTAAAAATCATTAATGATGAAAGAAGATAAAATGTAGTCAATTGCAATTTAACAGAATTTTGTTTAAAGAAGTATATTCTATAGGACTGACAATAGACAATGTGGAGTCCATTTAGTTGAAAGGTTTAATGTAAGAAAGAACACTTAGCACTCTGGTCGGCAAAGCCTTAGATAATTTCTGTCGTATGCCTTGGCGGTTCTTCTCTCATTAGGTGAAAGAAAAAAAGGAAAAAAAAAAAAGTAGATTTAAAAATATATAAATTAAGAGAGCTATTCAAAATGGAGGAATATTTTGTTAAAATGAGATTTAAGAAGTGAATACTTTTTAAATGTTTATTTTTTTACTTCTAAGGGTAATCTGAAATGAAAGGCCAGCTATGATATATGTCATAAATCTTGATACTGCAAAATGGGTCCTAATACTTTTCAGTTAATGTGTTAAGATGTTTCATAGGTATTTAGTTTCTTTAACTAAAATTATTCTTAATAAGATTTAACACTATTTCAGTTAACAAAAAGGTGGAATGTTAATTTTTTTAATGAGTTACAGTTTTGAGTCTTCCTTTCCATATGGCATGCTCAATTTGGTGAGCCACATTTCAAAATAATTGCAGTACTTAGGAAAAAAATCTGTCTTCTCCCAGCTTCTTTCTGAGCAGGATGAGGAAGCTTCTGTGCTTATCTAGTGCTTTGCTTGGCTGCTGTGGGGCTGTATGTATAGACTGTACTTTGTCAGAAATCTCAAGGTTCAGATTTGTAGGAACTCAGTAAAAGAGATGCTGAGTGAGGCATATTGATTTTTTTTTGGATCTGAGGAAGGAATGGTAGGTCATACCAAAATGCATACTTACGGGTTTTTAAGTGGAATCAAATTGAGATGAAGGGTAGAGATGGAGAATTTTTAAAATGTTGTATTTTTAAGTTATATATTTGGATATCCATGAAAAAACAAAAAAAAATTAGGGACTGGCAGTTTCATTATTAAATTCCTTTATGGAACAGTTACTCCAAGGCTGTGTAATCCACATGATAGGCAAAGATGAAAGTTACTCAAGTCATTTTATGATTAAGGTAAACTGTGATTCTAAAATACTAAGACAAAGCACAAACTATAGGCTCACATTCTCAAAGTTTATTCCATAAAACCCTAACTCTTTGAAATATTCTGTATAATCCAAAATATTTGGCAGATATGTTTGGTAAATCCTATAAAATTAATCCATCCTCAGAGATCCACAATAAATATTAGCTCACTAAAAAAATCTGAAAAGTCATTTGATAAAAAACTATACTTAACCCAGAGTTGCCAAATGTATTTGACTGCAGAATCTTGTATCTGCTTAATATTTACCACCAAATTGGATTGTCAAGGAACATATACATACAATGAAATACAGAACTGAAGACAAAGTTCACTTTAAAATGATGGATTAAAAAATCCTGTGGTAATAAATTGCCAGGATAAAATTGTAAGTTCATTTAAATTAAAAATTAAAACCAAACAAAATATTAAACAAATAAAAAGACGCTAAACATTACCTCAAGGGTAGACAGGGGTAGGATAATATACGACTTCGTTTGTATCCTTATTGTATGTCTTTAGTTTATTTTACTTTACATTCTGGCATACATGTTCAGAACATGCAAGTTTGTTACATAGATATACATGTGTCATGGTGGTTTGCTGCACCTATCAATCCATCACCCAGGTTTTAAGCCCCACGTGCATTAGGTATCTGTCGTAATGCTCTTCCTCCCCCTGCCCCCTACCTGCTGACAGGCCCTGGTGTGTAATGATCCCCTCCCAGTGTCCATGTGTTATTATATGTCTTTTAATAACAAGTCCATATTACTATTGTTTTGGAACGGAAAAGATTAGAACTGTAAACAAGTTCAAGTAGGATGTAAACCAAGGAGTGTAAGAAATGGCTTTCTACAGGTATATATTAATATAATACAAAATGCAAATGGTTGGAGGATATCTAATAGGAATGTTAAATTCAGCGTGTCCAAAAGGGAAATATTTTCATACCTTCTACCTGAAAAGTTTTCTGTAATATTTCTTGCTTTATGTCATTATTAACCATTGCCTTTATCCCCTACTATCCGTAGGTCATATTTGGAAAATCAGTAACTATTGGTTGAAAACCAGATAAAACAATATACTTGTCAAGGGGGCATATTTATTTCATATGGTTTTAGTCATACATTCAATCTTCTATTCATATGGTTGGGAATTATTAGAGTATGTGAAATTCCCCAGGAAATTTCTGTATTTTTCTGTTGTACATTGGTTGTAATCAAGTTCTGAAAAGGTGTTTAGGGACAAATTTAGCCATTTGTCATTTTGTTCTATTGTATGCATAATATAAACATGTATTTACCTGAATTTTAGAAAAAAATACTATATATATATAAGCATATAAAATTCTTGAAGGATTTTTATTCTGCGACAATATTCTTTAAAACAGATATTAACCAAAGTGGACATTCACATAAAACTAAGTCACGGTAAAACAGAAATTACCATGTGAATTAGTTTTGAAAGCCCAAGCCCAGTTTAAACTCAATATTGTGAATATTGACCACCATTATGCAAAAAGATAAATATGTGAATGGCAGGATTTGTCTGCTTCCCAAAGTGCATAAACTTTTAATAAATGGGTATACTTAACATTCACAAAATATAAAATCCATAAGTCATATAAAATTAAATATCTGTTTAAATCTTAATAGTGAGCATGAATATATGTTTTAAGTAATATAAAAAGAGAAAATTCTATGGGAATTTTTTTCAAAATGTTACCTTTTAAAATTTAGGTTTTAAATGTTAACATATCATGATATTACTTACATAACTTAGTGACTTGTATAAATATACACATATAGGATATATAGATATACTGTCTTTTATATAATCACAAATGAAATCCTTTCATTCAGTTAATGTCAGTGATAAGTAATCCTTTAAAACAAGTCACTAGCCTGATGTTGACATACTGGCACTAAAATAGTGCTTAATCTTTTTTCCCTTACTGCTTTTCCAAGAATTCATTGTCAGTTTCTGTAAATGATGGCAGTCAATCCTCCAAAGGTCACCTAATCTCAGCATGACTATTCTTTGTAAATAGTTAAAGATTATGGGTTTACCTTGCAAATTGCCTAACTTTTCTTTTCTTTTTTTTTTTTTTTTTTTTTGGAGCCTTCTATGATCGCCCATATTTCCACTTCCATAACCCTTGGGACTCGCAGCATTGAGAAAGGATACGATTATAGCTACTCATTAATCCGTGGATGGTGTCCTGCTGCTAATAAACTTGTTAGTGAATCCCTAGGAAAGAGGGATAAACACTGTTTTTTTATCACCACTTTCTCTCTCTTCAATCCCCGACTCTATTGTTAGCAGTAGCATTTTATTTTTTTATAAAATAGAAACCAAAGCTTTATACCACTGTTGTGTATATATTTGATTCATTTTTATTATTCCATTTCTGTCATGCTGGGGCTATAAATAACAAAATTACTACTGAATTATTGAACATTTTTCTATCCCAGACATTTCATAGAGCATTAGCTCATTTATTTATCATTATAGCCAATGAGAAGTTAATATTATTATTAATACATTTGCTTTTCAATTGAGGAGCATGAAGCTTGAATAACCTACCTAGGTTAGCACTGTATTAGAAAGTAAAACCGTTTATTAATTTATGATATTATTAGTAATAGTAAAGTGAGGTCATAATCATTCACTTTAGATTTTAGAAGCTCTTTTTTTTACCCTGACTGGGTGAAAGACCTTTGTCCTATTGATGTCTGCATCTGTAACATGCAGTACAATGCTTGGCTAGTAAACCATTAATAAATTTATTTGTATGAATAAATGTGACTAACTTTTATAATGTTAGGTAACTTTTTTCCGTTATAAAACATTTAAGTAAAATTTTATAGCATGTGTTAGTATATATACATGATTTTATTATTAGTTAAAATTTATAGGTATTTTTGCAATAGAGAAATTCTAATAAAAAGATATTACATTTGCAATTTTTCATTTGAAAGTAAATGAGTATAAATGAATTAGAGTAACTTTGATATACATTAGCTAAGCAAGAATTATAAATAGAACATGGTGTGATATTGGTTTATTTTTTATATTTTAGAGCGCAATAAATTTTTTAATTTAAAATGTTTAGACAGGGGATATAGGACAATAAACAAAATGTGTGTTACAATTAGATAACTACCAAAACCAAGCATTTTAAGAAAGCTAATATATATGTATACATATATAGTTCCCAGTCACGAAACAATATTTAATTTGATTGCTAGAATATATAAACATACCAAAGTATTTACTAAAATCCACCAACCATGATCATTTTTGCTTTAATGAGACATTATTAAATTCTCCTGCTACTTTAATTTAATTTGTAATTTAAATTGTTTAACTTGGTTTTAACTGACTGAAAAGATGCATCTCTTTTATGATATGGCAAAATAGAATATTATGCTTATGAATGTGCTGTATTTGAGTATATTTTGTATTTAATTTATCAGAAAATCTCTGCTTATCATTAAAATTATTTCTGGATACAGACACAAAAGAAGAACTCACCAAAATTCATTAATTATGATGAAAGAGAGGAGACAGTTTTCGTTTAATAATAGCTCCAAAGACATGTGTGAATGAAACAAGATAACACTCTATATTACAATGCCTAATTATCACGTATTGCTTCAAATCTTTATGTAACATGTTTTAGGATTCAGAGATCTAGGTAAAATAACTAATATGTATTAGTGAAATATTAATGTTTGTGCATAATGCAAATCCAATATGTTTTCAATTCTAATACTGTCTTTGGTTTAATTATTATATAATATATAAGTAACAGTCAACTGTCTGTGTATCCACCTGTCCTGAAGGCACACTTTCTTCTCTTCCTTCCTACAATTAGCTGAATTGTTTTTTGAAGAGATAGTTTATATATAAGGATATATTTTACTTGAATGATTACCACAGAGCAGTAAAATAAGTCTTTATATTTATTATCTTTGAAACATCTCCAGTTGTGTTGCCAGTAACCAAAATAATATGCAATTAAACAATGTTTTACACATGTTGTGTATAGGTACTCTATAATGGGTATCAGAAAATGATGCTATGACTATATAATGTGAATCAGAACAGTCTATTTTCTGTTTTTGTTTTTGTTTTTTTTTCTGAGACGGAGTCTCACTCGTCGCCCAGGCTGGAGTGCAGTGGCCGGATCTCAGCTCACTGCAAGCTCCGCCTCCCGGGTTCACGCCATTCTCCTGCCTCAGCCTCCCGAGCAGCTGGGACTACAGGCGCCCGCCACATCGCCCGGCTAATTTTTTGTATTTTTAGTAGAGATGGGGTTTCACCGTGTTAGCCAGGATGGTCTCCATCTCCTGACCTGGTGATCTGCCCGCCTCGGCCTCCCAAAGTGCTAGGATTGTAGGCGCCCAGCCTAATCTCTGTTTTTAAATTAAACTTCTCCATGTCTTAGTATCATTTTGTAAAAAACTCTGAACAAGTACTTTTAAAAATACTTTTTAAATGAAATGTTTAGAATTTGGTGAGGCTTGAAGACATTTTTTCTTAAATAATGTGAACATTCTACCTTTAGGATTTGATAAGCTAGTGAAAATTTCTGCAAAATTCCCTTCTAAACAATTTCAACTCTTTGAGAAGGTGATATTTTACATAAACACAAGATAACAAAAAGGGAAGTAGTTGCAAAAGTTAATGGGAAAGTGACAATGGAGTCCAGATTGTATACCTATCACAGGCAATTCTGTCTCTAATGTGGAGTAATTTGTTTCTTCCGTAAAACATAGCCTAGACAGTTGTCTGAATGTTTTAGTATGTACTGAACTGATTGACTGAACTTTTATCAGAGTATGCAGTATTCACTAAACATAACAGGATTATGAGTCAAGCATTTGATTTGTAAGTCTACATGGTAGCAAAGTTAATCATAAAAACTTTTGAAATACGTTATTGGCATAGACTTTTCAGAATGAAATGTGACTAAAATAAATATATCTTATATTGGAATATGCAATTTTTTTTATAAAAGATAAATTTTTAGTTTATTATTTACTTGTACATTACATATGTAGAATGAATTTCAGTAAGTAAATCAAAAGCATTTCAAATTCCCCAATTTTTCATTTATTATATTTAAATATTACTACCTGAAACAAAAGCTGGAGTTATAAATACTAGTTACTAGGAAAAGTAAAGCCTATTTTACTTACTTTTAGTACTTGACTATTTCAAATGATATTATGTTAAGTAAACAGTCCAAATAGTGAAGGTGAGATAAATGAGACAAAAGTTTAAGAAAGAAGCAAATTAGATCCAGATGCTGTATTCCATAATCATATATATATATGGAATATATATATATGTGTGTGTGTGTGTGTGTGTGTGTGTGTATGTATATATATATATATATATATATATATATATAGAGAGAGAGAGAGAGAGAGAGAGAGAGAGAGAGAGAGTATCTACTGCTGAATAACAAAGCACCCCTAAACTTAGTGGCTTAAAATAGCTAGTTGGTGATTTCTCAAAATTCTGTGGTTGATTTCCAGGGCTGATTTTCTGCCAGTCTCACCTTAATTACTCTTTCAACTTAAGCAATCTAATGGCCTGAGAAGAAATGGAAGATGTAACATGGCCCTACTATCATGTCTGGCAATTGGAAGAGAACCAAGTAGGACATCTTAGTTCTCTTCCACATGGCCTCTCATCCTCTAGTAGACTGTACCACCATCTTCACAGTGTGGTGGTCTCGGGGTATCAAGAAAATGAGAAAAAGAGCTGCGATGTCTCTTAAGGCTTAGCATCTGCAACCACATGATGTCACTTCCATCATATTTATTGGTCAAAGCAAGTCATTAGTCCAGTTCAAATTCAAGGACCTGAAGACATAGACTTCATATCTTGACGGGTGGTACAGGAATATTATATTGCAAAAGAAGGGTTTGTTGAACATATGAAGACTTGATTTGTTGGCAGCTATTATAATATTCTATCAAACTACAGATTATAGAAGTTTCTTTAAACAGTGAGAATCCCGCAGCTTTTTGAACCTGAGGTTGAGCTGTGTTTAAAGAATATGAATACTGCCTTTATGAGTACATTATGTTAAAAGGACAGACAAAAGACCTGAAAGCACAGTAGGAGACTTTTCTGATAATTTAGGTCTGGAAAATAAATGTTTGAATTAGGAAATACATATTTTAACTATAGTCAGAGATTGGCTTTTAATGCATACTCAAGCAAAAGTAAGCATTCAATATTTGAATCTTTAAAAATATGTAAGTTATCTTCCTTTCCTTTCTATTTTCTAGTGAAGTATAAAGAATTTAAGCAAAAATTGTTTACACTGTCAAACATATGTTATTTTAAATAAAATTTTAAAACCTGACTTCACAGAAGTATTATACAATTCCATTTTTGGTAATACTAGGCTACATCTGAATATTCTTATAATTAGTTTGGCAATATTCCATAGAGGTAGCTGTGCCAATAAACTGATATGAATCAACTCCTTGGTTTAAGTGTGCTTACAATCTGGCAACTCACACAAAATTTGTAAGCATAAAACGAGGGCGATTTTGCTGGGCCATTTTGGAGACCTGAAGTGACTAAAGTAAAAGGAAAAAAAGCAAATAAACTCACACAAAAGTTGTAAACAATTAAAATGATGACGTGTATCTTCCTTTCTCTCTTCTGTCTCTTGATCCTTCTAGTTATGTACCTACCCATCTACATAACCATTCATAAACTTATTCTTGACTGTACCAAAATATGTGTATATATGTATATACATATATATATATATGCATAAACACAATAGAATATGTATGCTACATAATTTAGACAAATAAGGAGATTATCTTAAAAGACTGGGAAAGGAACTTCTGGAAAGTAAACACTGAATATTTATTTCTTCATGGTTGTCATAATTGAGCCATGTGCTTGGTGTACCCATAAGCCATAGTGAGAGTTCACAAATATACACTGATTTTTAAAATAGCTTTATAGGGATATAATACATGTATCATAAAATTTACTCATTTTAAGTGTAAATTCAATATTTTTTTCATGTATATTCAAAGTTATATACATAAAGTGATATATACCATCACCTCAATTCAGTTTTAGAACATTTTCACCACCACATTCCCACCAACAGTCCCAGGCAACCACTAATTTGCTGGCTGTTCTCTGGACATTTCGTATGAACAGAATCATACAACATATGGTCTTTTATATCTGACTTATTTCATTCAACATGTTTTTGCAGTTTATCCAGAACTTGGCTTCTTTTAATTTTTATTTATTTATTTGTTTACTGAGTAGTATTCCATGATTGTATTAGTCTATGCTGCTATAACCAAATTCTTGAGGCTGGGTAATATGTAAACAATAGAAATTTCTTTCTCACAATCCTGAAGGCTGTGAAGGCCAAGATCAAGGTGTTGGAAATTTAACATCTCTTAAGGGCCTTCTCTCTGCTTTCCAGATGAGGACTTACTACTGCATCCTCCCCAGGCAGAAGGGCAAAAAGGGCCTAGCTGGTTCTGACCTACAATTTGATAAGATTGCTAATTCCATTCATGAGTGCTCTACTCTCACGACTTTTCATCACCTCCTAAAGGCCCCACTTCTTAATAACGTTGCATTATGAAATTTAAGTGTCAATGCGAATTTTGAAGGGGACACAAACATTCACCCCATAGCCTTCTGCTCCTGGCCCATCAAAATGCATGTCTTGCTCACATACAAAATACATTTTATTTCATCCCAGTAGCCCCTAAAGTTTTAAGTTGTTCCAACACCAACTCTAAGTCCAAAGTCTCATCTAAATATCACCTAAATTAGATATGGGTGAGACTCAAGGCATGATTCATCCTGAGGCAAATTACTCTTCAGCTGTGAGCCTGTGAAATTAAACAAGTTTTGTGCTTCCAAAATACAATGGCGAGACAGGCATAGGATAGACATTCTTATTCTAAAGGGGAGAAATAGTCAAGAAGAAATGAGTAATAAGTCCCAATTAAGTTTGAAATCCAACAAGGAAAAAACATTAAATCTTGAGGTTTGAGATTAATTTTTGACTCCATGTCTTGACTTCTGGTCACACTGGGGAGGAGTTGGCCCCCATCAGGCCGTGGGAAGCCCCATCTTCTAGGCTTTGCTTGGCATAGACCACACAGCAGCACCTGTAGGGTTGGGGTCTAGTATCCCCAGCTCTCCCACACTGGCATTTCATGCTGGTGACTACAGCTATGGGGTTTGAGGGATAGCTCCACCCCTATGGCTCTACCACACATTGCTCTAATGGGGACTCTCTGTGTGGCCATACCCCTGCAGTAGTTCTCTTTCTTGACCCCAAGTTCTCCAAGACATCCTTTGAAATCTGGGGAAAGGTAACCATGCCTTCACAGCTTGTGCCCTTTGCCGCCTCTGCAAAATTAGCACCACATGAATGCCACCAAGGTTTACCATCTCCAACTCCCATAGTAGCATCCTGAGTCACTCCTGCACCTGCTTGACCAGCACTTGGGGTGGCCGAAGAGCACTGCACCGGAATGAAGAAAGCCAACTCTTGAGGCCCCAAAGGTGTCCTGGTTTTCTCTGTTGAAATTGTTCTGCCCTCAAAGTTTTCACACTCTAGTCCTGTGATGAGAGTGACAGTCTGGAGGAGCTCCAAAATGCCTTCAGGATTATTCTTCCATTGTCTTGATGAAGACCACCTGGCTTCTTTTTAGCTCACAAGAGTCTCCATATCACATGGTTGCTTGGACATACTGTTAGTGTTTTTTCAGGATCACAATTTTTATTTACAATCTGACTAGGCTGGGTATTTTCCAAATTATTAGGTTTTGCTTCCCTTTTGATTATAAATTTCATCTTTAATCCATTTCTCCCTTCTGGCATTTTACTAAAAGCAGTCAAGAACCACAATACATCACCCTGAACACTTTGCTTAGAGATTTCTTCTGCTGCATATTCTAGTTCACCACCTTTAAACTGTGCCTTCCACAAAATATTAGGACACAGACATAATTACCCAGTTTTACCACTTTGTAATAAGGATGACTTTTCCTCCAGTTTCCAATTAGATATTCTTCATTTCTGTCTAAGAACTCATCAGAAAGGCCTTTACTGTAGGTATTTCCCCCAATATTCTGGTCATGTCTGTTTAAATAATCTATAAGAAGAGGTAGGTTACTCTCCTTTTCTTCTGAGCCTTCACCAAAATTGCCCTTAAACGCTGGAAATGTAGGCTTTTTTTCTGTCATGTACCCTAAAATTTTTCCTGCCTCTATCCATTACCTAATGCCAAAGCTGCTTTCATATTTTTAGGTATTTGTTATAGCAACACCCTATTTCTCAGTGTCAATTTCTGTATTAGTTCATTTGTGCTGCTGTAATAAAATACTTGAGATGGTAATTTATGAACAACAGAAATATATTTCTCACAATTCCAGAAGAAGGGGAGTTCACGATCAAGGGCTCACAGATTTGGTATCTGGTGAAAGCCTTCTCTCTCACCAAGGTGAGGCATTGTTGCTGTGTCTTCACAAGGCAGAAGGCATAAGAGCAAAAAGAGGACTAGCTAGTTCCCTCCAACACTTTTATAAGATTGCTGATCCCATTCTTGAGAGCCCCAGATTTAATCACCTCCTAAAGCCCACCTCTAAATAATGTTGCATTGTGAATTTAAGTTTCAACATGAATTTTGGAGGAGACACAGACATTCAAACCATAGCAATTATGCACTGATTGCTGTGTTGCAAATCTTACATCTTCCTCCAACATTGCACAACATATTTTATTATTCATAGTCTCACTTTACTGTTTTTTGCTAATAGCAACGTTATTCCTAATGTTATTTTGACACATTTCTAATTTGAGGACATTTAACAACTTTTACACCACGCCCTTACTGTCACCTCATCAATAGCTTTGTACAAATGATCGATTCATTTAATGACTTGTTTTAAGAATGGTTTGGTGTCTTAGTCCATTTTGTGCTGCCATAAGATAATGCCTGAAACTGGGTAATTTATAATAAGTGGAAATGTATTGGCTCATATTGGTTTTGGATGCTGGGAATACAAGATCAAGGTGCTGGCGACTGGTGAAGGTCTTCCTGCTATCTCATAACATGGTAGAAGAGGCAAAGAGAGAGAGGAAGCACACATGAGACAGAGAGAGAGAGAGAGAAAGCATGTGAGGGAGCCCATTCCCAGGATACCAATGTTAGTTCATTCATGTTGGTGGAGCCCTCCTGACCTAAACACCTCTTAACGGTCTCACCTCTTAGTATGGTACAATGGCAATCAATTGGTTTTTTCCCTCTGATATCATTTTATTGGATATCCTTGAATTATGCACATTCATAGCAGTATATCATAATGAAGTCAGTGTATTCCTTTTTAGGGGGAAGCTTCTTAATGTTAAAAGCTTCCTAAGCGTTATTTGCTAAAACACAGTTTGAATAGCAGTGTAACTGTGTAGTCTGATGATATATATATATATATTTTTAATATACTTTAAGTTCTAGGGTACATGTGCACAACATACAGGTTTGTTACATATGTACACATGTGCCTTGTTGGTGTGCTGCACCCATTAACTCGTCATTTACATTAGGTATAGCTCCTAATGCTATCCCTCCCCACTCCCCCTTCTTCACAATAGATCCCGGTGTGTGATGTTCCCCTTCCTGTGTCCAAGTGATCTCATTGTTCAATTCCCACCCATGAGTGAGAACATGCGGTATTTGGTTTTCTGTTCTTGTGATAGTTTGCTGAGAATGATGGTTTCCAGCTGCATCCATGTCCCTACAAAGGACATGAACTCATCCTTTTTTATAGCTGCATAGTATTCCATGGTGTATATGTGCCACATTTTCTTAATCCAGTCTGTCACTGATGGACATTTGGGTTGATTCCAAGTCTTTGCTATTGTGAATAGTGCCACAATAAACATATGTGTGCATGTGTCTTTATAGCAGCATGACTTAGAAGCCTTTGGGTATATACCCAGTAATAGGATGACTGGGTCAAATGGTATTTCTAGTTCTAGATCCTTCAGGAATCGCCACACTGTTTTCCATAATGGTTGAACTAGTTTACAGTCCCACCAACAGTGTAAAAGTGTTCCTATTTCTCCACATCCTCTCCAGCACCTGTAGTTTCCCGATTTTTTAATGATTGCCATTCCAACTGGTGTGAGATGGTATCTCATTGTGGTTTTGATTTGCATTTCTCTGATGGCCAGTGATGATGAGCATTTTTTCATGTGTCTGGTGGCTGTATGAATGTCTTCTTTTGAGAAGTGTCTGTTCATATCCTTTGCCCACTTTTTGATGGGGTGGTTTGTTTTTTTCTTGTAAATTTGATTGAGTTCTTTATAGGTTCTGGATATTAGCCCTTTGTCAGATGAGATTGCAAAAACTTTCTCCCATTCTGTAGGTTGCCTGTTCACTCTGATGGTAGTTTCTTTTGCTATGCAGAAGCTCTTTAGTTTAATTAGATCCCATTTGTCAATTTTGGCTTTTGTTGCCATTGCTTTTGGTGTTTTAGACATGAAGTCCTTGCCCATGCCTATGTCCTGAATGATATTACCTAGGTTTTATTCTGGGCTTTTTATGGTTTTAGATCTAACATTTAAGTTTCTAATCCATCTTGAATTAATTTTCTTATAAGGAATAAGGAAAGGATACAGTTTCAGCTTTCTACTTATGGTTAGGCAATTTTCCCAGCACCATTTATTAAATAGGGAATCCTTTCCCCATTTCTTGTTTTTGTCAGGTTTGTCAAAAATCAGATGGCTGTAGATGTGTGGTATTATTTCTGAGGGCTCTGTTCTGTTCCATTGGTCTATATCTCTGTTTTGGTACCAGTACCATGCTGTTTTGGTTACTGTAGCTTTGTAGTATATTTTGAAGTCAGGTAGCGTGATGCCTCCAACTTTATTCTTTTGGCTTAGGATTGTCTTGGCATTGTGGGGTCTTTTTTGGTTCCATATGAACTTTAAAGTAGTTTTTTCCAATTCTGTGAGGAAAGTCATTGGTAGCTTATGGGGATGGCATTGAATCTATAAATTACCTTGGGAAGTATGGCCATTTTCACAATATTGATTCTACCTATCCATGAGCATGGGTATGTTCTTCCATTTGTTTGTGTCCTCTTTTATTTCACTGAGCAGTGGTTTATAGTTCTACTTGAAGAGGTCCTTTACATCCCTGGTAAGTTGGATTCCTAGGTATTTTATTCTCTTCGAAGCTATTGTGAATGGGAGTTCATTCATGATTTGGCTCTCTGTCTGTTACTGGTGTATAAGAATGCTTGTGACTTTTGCACATTGATTTTGGATCCTGAGACTTTGCTGAAGTTGCTCATCAGCTTAAGGAGATTTTGGGCTGAGACAATGGGGTTTTCTAAATATACAATCATGTCAGCTGCAAACAGGGACAATTTGACTTCTTCTTTTCCTAACTGAATACTCTTTATTTCTTTCTCTTGCCTGATTGCCCTAGCCAGAACTTCCAACACTATGTTGAATAGGAGTGGTGAGAGAGGATATCCCTGTCTTGTGCCAGTTTTCAAAGGGAATGCTTCCAGTTTTTGCCCATTCAGTATGATATTGATTGTGGGTTTGTCATAAGTAGTTCTTACTATTTTGAGAAACGTTCCATCAGTACCGAATTTATTGAGCGTTTTTATCATGAAGGGCTGTTGAATTTTGTCAAAGGCCTTTTCTGCATCTATTGAGATAATCATGTGGTTTTTTCCTTTGGTTCTGTTTATATGCTGGATTACATTTATTGATTTGCATATGTTGAACCAGCCTTGCATCCCAGGGATGAAGCCCACTTGATCATGGTGGATAAGCTTTTTGATGTGCTGCTGGATTTGGTTTGCCAGTATTTTGTTGAGGATTTTTGCATTGATGTTCATCAGGGATATTGGTCTAAAATTATCTTTTTTGGTTGTATCTCTGTCAGGCTTTGGTATCAGGATGATGTTGGCCTCGTAAAATGAGTTAGGGAGGATTCCCTCTTTTTCTATTGATTGGAATAGTTTCAGAAGGAATGGTACCAACTCCTCCTTGTACCTCTGGTAGAATTTGGCTGTGAATCCGTCTAGTCTTGGACTTTTTTTGGTTGGTAGGCTATTAATTATTGCCTCAATCTCAGAGCCTGCTATTGGTCCATTCAGGAATTCAACTTCTTCCAGGTTTAGTCTTGAGAGAGTGTAAGTGTCCAGGAAATTATCCATTTCTTCTAGGTTTTCTAGTTTATTTGCATAGAGGTGTTTATAGTATTCTCTGATGGTAGTTTGTATTTCTGTGGGGTCGGTGGTGATATCCCCTTTATCATTTTTTATTGCATCTATTTGATTCTTCTCTCTTTTCTTCTTTATTAGTCTTGCTAGCGGTCTATCAATTTTATTGATTTTTTTCAAATAACCAGCTCCTGGATTCACTGATTTTTGGAGGGTTTTTTGTGTCTCTATCTCCTTCAGTTCTGCACTGATCTTAGTTATTTCTTGCCTTCTGCTAGCTTTTGAGTGTGTTTGCTCTTGACTTGAGTTTTGGAGGGGACAACATTCTAACCATAGCACTTGGCAATTGTTAACTCCTCAAGCCTTTTACTGTCTTTCTCTTCTTCCTAAATTATAAAAAAAGAAAAAGAAAAGACTTTGTATTTTGGTAGGGATTCGATGTAGCGTTTTCTGATCTCGATGTTCGTCTGGTGTCTTTGTGTATCACCCATGAGATTGTCTGTTCATTCTACATGTTACTCAAATATACTATGTGATATTTTAACTACCATTTTTGGTCACTAATCGAAATAAGAGCATATCTGGACAATGTAGGAAAATAACTTACTACTTATGTTTTTCTTAGAAAAATATATTATAAAATATAAGAGCCTATTAAATTGCTTTCTGAAATGTGCTTTGGCTTTCAACAAAATAATCATGAGAACTTTTGTGTCCTATTTGAAAGATTTAATTTTAATTCATATTTGTTTCTTTAGCATTTGTGGGATCCAACATCTGGAACGAATAGGAAAGAAGCTGAATCTCTTTGACTCCCTTTATTTCTGCATTGTGACGTTTTCTACTGTGGGCTTTGGGGATGTCACTCCTGAAACATGGTCCTCCAAGCTTTTTGTCGTTGCTATGATTTGTGTTGCTCTTGTGGTTCTACCCATACAGGTAAACATAACCATCTTACATTGTATAAAAATGTACGGAGACATGAAATTGAATCCTCCACATTTATAAAAAATGGAAAGTGGCTTATCTAACAATAATTTACTAACACATACTATCATTACATTTAATCAATTACATAAATTACTGCAGAAATGTCATTTTACATTTTATTAGAAACACCAAGTTGTTTCTTTTATTCTTCTAGTCATAATTGACAGCCCTCATCTTATTTCAATCCTTCAAGATTTTTTAAAAATATAAGGTACTTAATTATATTAAATATAGAATAATGTAGTTTTAAATCGTAGGATGTTACATCAAAGAAATAAAGTTGTGAAGGGTTGATTTTTCTTGGTTCTTCAAAATAAACCACAAAGTCATACAGTGCAATGAAGACAAATCAATTACTTATGTTGGCCAAATAAAACAAAATCTGGATCAGGTACAGTGGCTCATGCCTATAAACCCAGTATTTTGGGAGGCTGAGGCAGGTGGATGACTTGAGCCCAGGAGTTCCAGATGAGCTTGGGCTATAAGGTAAAATCCCATCTCTATAAAAAAAAAAAAAAAAGTCTGAACATGGTATGTAAATATTATGTGACACTTTGGGGAATGAGTAGGGAGGTTGCAAAGGGACAGATATATAAATGAAATTAAAAATAAGTAGATGCAATCTCTAACTCTTTCCTATAATAAGCCCTGGGTGTCCATGTGTGGGCAGATCAGAAGCAGGCTATGGGGAAATGCAAATCAAACTTGCATATTCTGTTGCAAAACTTTGGCTGCAATGTATCTGAATATAATACCTACAAAAATGGCTTTCCTACTCCAATAAATCTATGCATGTCTTTCTTCTTGACATCCCTCCCTTGCACCTTTCACTTTCCTCAGTTGCTGGCTACTGTACAGCTAGAATGTGGCCTTGTGTGTTGTGGTAAGAGTAACTCCTATTGCATGAGGTGTGGTTAGAACTTGACAGAGAGTGTGGGAAAATAACAATGAGGCTTTTCTGTTTCACTCAGCTCTACTGGACATAAAGCAGAGGTACAAACCTCTTTGTGGCCTGTTATTATGTAATAGCAAAATCATGTTAATATGTTTCCTTAGAGATCTGAAGCCCCTGGGAGGCATTTGCAGCCCTGTAGAAATTATATGAAAAGTCTGTTGTTGAAGGGGAACACTGACGATTAGAATCTCAATGAGTTCCTTCTGGGAAATTGAAAGTACCTAATAAACAATAGATGTATTGCATTGATTTATTTATTTCCTTACCTTGTTTTTCATTCACATGTGGAAAATATATTACAGTTTGAACAGTTGGCTTATTTGTGGATGGAGAGACAAAAGTCAGGTGGAAACTATAGTCGACATAGAGCTCAAACTGAAAAGCATGTCGTCCTGTGTGTCAGCTCACTGAAGATTGATTTACTTATGGATTTTTTAAATGAATTTTATGCTCATCCTCGACTCCAGGTACATTTGGCTTACGTTATGTACTATACTGGATTGTACCTACTAACATATTGTCAAAGTCAATTAACTGATGGTGCAGCCTGCTTTGTGGAGGATTTTTATTTATACAACCAAATATAGAAAGAGTAAATGAAGAACCACAAATATAACCAGGAACATAGAAAAAAATGCTGGAGGAATACACAGTATTTTAAGTTTCCTTCTGTATCTACGCTAAAAGACAGATGGAATAATGTTAATGGTACAAAGAAGATTTTTCTTTGAATTAAAGATTACTTTTTCTCCCTTGGGTAGAGCATAAATGATATTTTTATGAAACAGTGAATTTTAAGATAAAATATAATAAAACAAGAAAGAAACCATTTCAATATCATCTGCTCAGTTAAATACTGCAGAATTTTATCAAGGATTGCTAATGGAAATGTGGAAGTCTGGGACTTTCATTTTTTTCCTCTGTTTCCTGAAGTATAAATAGGTCCTATTTGTATAGCAATACATGACCAAAAATTGGACAATAACTAGGCGAATTGAGAATATGAATTATGAAGAAACTTTTTTTCTGTTTATGAAGATAAAATTCTTGAATATTTCCGCTTTCTGCTATGGGCCACGGCATTAATCTCCTTTCCTGATTACCGCACTTAATATGTTTGAAGGTCTTATATTTACTCGACCAATTTGTGTCAAGAAGTTGAATAACTCTAGACTTCAAGACAATGCTTAGTATATCTAATTATCCTTTCCTTACAAAACATAGAAATATTGATTTATGAATATTTTGGAGACCTTTATAAATACTATATTTTTGTGTTTTAAAACACCTAATTTACAATTGATTCTTAAATGGTAGAATCATTTTGTTCTGTCTTAAATGGAAGAATCATTTTGTTCTTATTCATTTGTTTTCATATGTTAACTTGAATTTTTAATAGCAACTTCATACTTATTTGTTGTTTTCTTTAAAATTATTTATATTTAATTAATTTCAAGCTTACTTATTATGATCCATAAAGAAAATCCATTTGGGGGAATATTCTGATCCCATGGTGTATTAGCCTGTTCTCACACTGCTATAAAGAAATACCTGACAGTGGGCAATGTACAAAGAAAAGAGATTTAATTGACTTATGGTTCCACTGGCTATACTGGAAACATGGTTGGAGAGGCCTAAGGAAACTTACAGTCATATGTAATATGAAAGGGAAGCAGGTATGTCTTCACATGGCCAGAGCAGGAGGAAGAGGGGGTGCTATACACTCACTATCAAGAGAACAGCAAGGAAGAAATCTGCCACTGTGATTCAGTCAACTCCCAGCAGGCCCCTCCCTTAACATTTGTGATTACAGTTTAACATGAGGTTTGGGCAGGGACACAAATCCAAACCATATCACACAGTCATTAACTTTGTCTAGTATCAATGTAGAGAATTATTTAAACTCCAGAAATTCCTAGTAGATATATTTCACAGCGGTAAAATGGTGAAGGTTTACCAGAGAATTTTAATTTCTATAGGTCATTGTTTTAAACCGTTTCACCACTCAGATGTAATTTTCTCCAAATGATCATATATTTGTAATATTTTGATATCATGTTCTTTTAATTTACTTTGCATTTTCAGTGTTTTTATGAATCCTTATTCATTCAAATATCCACCAGAAACTGTTCAAAATTATTGTATCATAATTATATAGCCAAATGATATAAATCACTATCAAAGTTTTGATCCTAAAAGTAATGAAGTGTGAATTGATACTTAAATGCTTCTGCCTGGTGTTCAATGTATATTTTAGGATCAGTCTGTAGATAGAACTAAATCTTCACAATGTGAAAGTGTGTGCCAGATATAACCACTGATTACCTTCCCTTATGCTCTTAGTAAGATTGAAATAAGTTGAGATGAACTTATTGATTTATGAGATTTGTGTATGTCCCAGTTGTATTTATTATAGTGTAATGCTATTTAATATATGCACAGGTTTTCAATGTGAAGTTTTATTAGCAAAAGTTCATTTCAGTTTTATCATATTTCAGGTTTTTCTTAGATATTTTGTTTTTCTATGTAGTATAGCATAAAACATTATTGTTTCTATTCCATTGCCCATTTTGTTTTGAATAGGATTATTATGTGGTGATTTTGTGTCCTACTGAAATGGATGTACAAGTTCGAAGGGTACTGCAGATTCCAATGTGGTCCCAAAGAGTTATCTACCTTCAAGGTTCAGCCCTTAAAGATCAAGACCTATTGAGAGCAAAGTAGGTATCCTTGCCTTTCATCTTGCAGCTTACAGTTTTGAGTGACTTAATATTTTCTCTTTCCTCCAAATTTTAGCAATTTTTGGTGTTGCAAAATGTGTTAATGTTTGAGTATAGACTTTTGCCTTAGTCCCTCTGCTGGCCAAACTAAAAGGTTAAAAATGTATCATGAAATCAGTGTGTTTACTCCTCTTTTTCAGCCTCATCTCAAGGCAAAATTGTTCAACAGACTGTGACCACACAACACAATGAGAAAAGTGGCCCAGTATAACTATCTTAAGCTGTCAGAGATTCACAGAGGCATCTAGACTCACTGTTAGAGTAGTCTCCAAATCCCTGAATACTGTTTTTATCCCACATATAAAAATTGTGGGCTAAATATGATGTGACATACCAGTGCAGTGTGAGTTAGGGTTTATGTTTTAAAGACCTTACACTATGTATTGAACAGATAGTACTTGTGTTCCCTGGGGTCAGAGACAAAATGGTTGCTGTGGACTAGAGGAATCAGAAAGGTGACAGGTCTTACTTAGCTATCCTCTTCTTTTTGTGCGTGTACCAGGCAATTTGTCTTAAAGGTGACATGGTCTTAAACATTTGTCACAAGTTAACAAGTTATATCATATGAGCAGAGTGTGAGTATTATTGAGCAGAGTGTGAGTATTATTGAGCCTCCGAGTGTGGACACCAGGGAAACAGAGGTTCTGCAAAACAATGTCCTTAGTTTCAGATGCTGGAAGATATCTTCAACAAAAGTGGTTTTGCTCAATACTTTCTGCTGTTTTTAAAGTTTTAAACATGTCTTCATGTTTATCCTTGAGTTGCCCTACATGCTCTTCTAGATATAAAAGTCTCCCCACTGAATTGAACAGCATAAGTGCTTTATACTTTTTTTTTCTTTCCTGGATAACCTGAGTGTGCATGAGTGGGTGTGTGTTTGTGCCTGTCTTCACTGTGTGTGCAAGTCTGTGTGTGTGTGTGTGTATGTCTAGTGGGTGTTGGAAAAGAACAGAAGAAAAGTCAACTCTTTTGTGGAACAGACTTCCAGACTCCTTTGTGCTGCATAGTCCTTCAAATGATGACTAGATACCTAGTCAGAAACTCTGATGTTATCTTTGATTTATATATAATGAAGTCAATTTAACGGAGTATTTTTTCACTGATTTAACTTCTGAAACAAAAACATCACGAAAAACTAGCAGGATATAATGAGTGTTATCTAATTGGAAAGTTACATTTCTTTGTGAGTATATTCATCTTTTAGGTGGATTAAATATATTTGTGGTCAGTGTACATGTGACAGTTCTATAAGTCATCAGATTTTCCCAGCACCTCAGGTAAACCCTGGCTTTAGGTATTTAGAGTTTGCTATTTATACTCATTATTTGGGTGTGCTAGAGAAATAGATGCTTAGATATTACTATAATCTAGATCTTTGTATTCATCGGTGTAGATAATCAATATTCCTTATTTATTGTATGATAGCTAAGTTCTTCACACAATAAGCATGAGTAATATTCATATTATGTTCAATATGAATTTGTGTAATATATGGAGGCTTCTTTCCATCTAACAAATTTATCTGAGTTATTGGTATAGCTATTAGTATCTAAGCTATATCCTACTTAGGATTAATGTAACTAATTTATTACTAATAGTCTTAAAATGATCTCTTGGTAAAAGCAATCATATTTACAAGAAAAATTCCTCCATGGGAATAAAAGAAAAGAGAAGGGAATGAAGGAGAGAGAGAGGTAGCTGGCTGGTCATACTCAAAAAGCTATTTTAAAAAAATAAGAGTGACGCAGTATCCATTTTTATGTTCATTTCCAATCTTAGCTTCCTATAAAAGATTTGGGGTTTAATATAAACTAATACATTTTTCAGTGCAATTCCTTATGCATAGAGCATGGAGTAGGAGTCTCCAAACAAGTTTCATAGGTTAGTTGCATGAGTTTTGAGTTGCTTCGTTGAAAATGGTATTTAGAGAAAGTTACCCAACACTCATATTATCTTAAAAACCATGGCGCAACATCTTCCCACAACTGTTTGGTTTGGTCTTATTTCAAAGACTTTTATATTTCCTCTCCATAGAAAATATTTTTTTTGGAAAATATTTACTTTATCACAGTGAACCACAGAGATAAATCATTCCTCATTTTGAAAATAAACATTCTTGTGCTTTTGGAACATCATGTATCAAACACTAAAATATACTGTGTCTTCATCACTAAACTTAGGAAATATTGAACCCTAGCATGAGAGGAAGGGGCTTGGGAAAGGATGAGTGATCTCCAGGAAGTATAAATACAGAGTAGAGTTTGACTTATGAATACAGAGAAGCTGTATTCCACCCCTCTTAGTTTGATTCAGACATAACAGTTAAAATACGATTAGTCATAAAATAAAGACCAATATATCCCCTTAATTTACTCAAAGCATGCATATAAAATACATTTAATAGTAAAAAGGAATAAAGTTTGGCTTTTATTAACTTTTGTCATAAAACATTGAGTTATAATAGACAACCCAGTAGCAGATTTTTTTTTTCTTCAGAGTCAGATATAGTCAAGATCTACTAGAAATTCAACTTTCATTTAAGCTTAAGGATACACATGGTCTACATGTACATTTTGTGCAATATATGGACTAAAGACTTAAATTCTATTTTTCAGAAAACGTGTAGATATTTCAGTGTGTGATTATTTTGTTTTTCCGTCTGTATTTAGGATGGATGACGCTGAGGCCTGTTTTATTCTCAGTAGCCGTTGTGAAGTGGATAGGACATCATCTGTAAGTTTCTAAAATCTCTTTTAGTAAGTTGTGCTTTCCATTTTAGAAGATTTTTTTAAATTTGAGTTTTTAAAAATCTGCCAACATTAAGTACTGGTGACCTTAAAGTTTATTTGTTTTAAAGGAAACAAATATTACAGAGCTGTCTGTGATATTTGTATCAATTGTATTAACAAAAGTGTTTTTCAAATAGTTTCTACAAATACTCTCATAATCTGTTGGCCAAAATGAATCATATATAAACAGAACTAGACCTTTTTTTAAATTAAATACGTCTTATGAGTTGTAGTTTTGTTAAAGTGGCCTCAGGTTTTTCAACCTTAAGACAAAACAGATGGAACAGGCATTAGATCCAATTGGAGAGTTTCTTAAAAATATGCATTTGAGAACCTTCTATTCAAGATATTTGGGGTGGTAATCAACAATCTTTGTATTTTTAAAAGCCCCCTAGGTAATTCTGAAACACATTACAATTTGGTAACCTTTTGCTTATATGATATTTATGATGTATTTTTTAGTTCTACAGTTCTATTAAACTTATAACTAAATTAAATTGTATAAAGCAAATAATGGTATAAACTATATTTTAAAATGTTTTTATTTTATTACTTTTAAAAGCGCTTCACTATTTTATGTTCTGTAAATTCTACTATCTCCTGTGTTTATAAGCCATTGACTCCATCTGTAGCCATTATCTGTGGTGTGTGGACATATGAGAACAATTGGTGGTTTTTATAGTGACTGGGAAAAGGCAAAATGTGCATAAGTCTTTCAGGTATATGTTTTATTCTCTTCTGGAGCACTTAATAGGCATACTCTTTTACATTAATCTAGGACTGTAAGTTCTGAATGGGCAGGCTCTGTGTTGTCCTCACTCTAATTTACTTAAACTACTTATCCATGTCTAAGATTTTAAACTGATTTTCTCATCTTTGATTTGGAGTGGACAGCTATTAGCTGAATTGTGGCTGTGAAAAATTCTTATGTTGAAGTCCCACCCTTAGTACCTCAGCATGTGAACTTATGTGGTGATAAGGTGTTGAAAGAAGTAATAAATTTATAATGAGACCATTAGCATAGGCACTAATCCAATATGACCAGTGTCCTTATAAAAAGAGAAAATTTGAAGGCAGACATGTATACAGGGAAAACACCATGTAAACGTGAAGATGGCAATATGCATGCCAAGGAGAGAGGTCTGGAACAGTTCCTTCCCTCACAGCTCTCAGGAAGACCCAACCGGGCCAACACCTTGATTTCTCATTTCTAGTCTGTAGAACTATGAGATAATAAAATTCTGTTGTTTAAGCCATCCAGCTTGTGGTACTTTGTTTGGCAGCCCGAGAAAGCTAATAGAAGAGTGTAGACCAAAAAATGATTGGAAAACTTTAAAAATATTTTTTTGAAATATATATATATATATATGAAAAAGTATCTACTCGCCGCTTTCTTCACAATTACTACCTGAATTCAGATCAGACTGATTCATCAGTTCATTTAAGCACTACTTCAATCGTCTCTTAATTGGTTCAATGTCGTAGGTACTCCAAACATGTTTACCGAAGAAATGAATTTGAACCGAAGATAATCAATTGTTTCTATAATTGATTGACTTATGTCATTGTGAGTGTTGTGCCCGTTCCAGTGGTAATTTGACTTTAAAATATTTTCAGTTTTTCAGTATGTGTACTATCTTTGTGTAACAAGGGAGGTGTAAGCGTTAGGAAATAAATACATAATATCTTCTAGGGTACCCTTTACAATGTGAATTTGGAAGCTTTTAGTTAATCAAATGTATTCTTTTTTTTTTTCCTGACACTACTAAATTGGAAAAAATGAGTAAGAAGATTTACACCTATAGGGACAACAGATTTGGTAGATGAGAAAATACTAATTTTATATTAATAATAATTTTGCAAGCTGCAAAGCAGATGGATGAGTGGCAACAGTGAAGGAAGTAAAAATTTAAGTTGAGACAGGAAACAAATTAGAAGCAAGCTGCTTTTTGCAACGGAACCTCAACAGTCTCAGAAAATAGAGGTACCAGATGTCTCTGAATGTAGGGTTATATGTATGACTAAATATATGAATACTGGTTAGAAGTCTGTAAGAAAAGTAAGTTCTCTGAACCCCTCTACATATCCATTGCTGGTTACTTTCCTAATCCTGGTAAAAGAGTTTTGGAGAATTTGATCCAGGGATACTCTCTACTCAGAAACACCACCTACAGTTAAGAGTCTAGGTACCATGCTAAAATTAAGGGAATTAAGAGTAAGTTGCCTCACTGAATGTGATATGATTTTCCCAAATGCCTCTGAGAACTGTTACAGCGTGATCCATATCTCTATTGATGTTGACACAAGATTGGAGGAGTTTCCTCAGGGGAAATGATTCAACACAAGATAAAATGCCTTTTATGAATCAATCAAAAGTGTGTGCATCTGTGTGTGTGTGTGTGTGTGTGTGTGTATGTGCAGAGATATGAAACCTGGTGTTCCCTAGTGCAATATTAAAAATTGATAACTCTAAAATAAAATCTATGTGAAAAAAGCTCTCTGCCTACACTCAAATACTAACCTCTTTTGAGTGCTTAACTCCTACTTGTATTCAGACACCAGACATAGGGCTTTGAGGACATTTCTAACAAGAATAAGAAGGAATAAGCAAACAAACAAAAAACACATACACAAAAAGAGAAACTCAGAGGAAACAAACAATACCATATAGTTCTGGAAAAAAAATCAATCTTAAAATATATATTTAATAAATATTCCTAGTAATATGAGAATATCATACATACATAAAACAAGTATAGTAGACTAGATCACAAAACAAAACAAGACATTCAGTGAACCTGAAAGGGCTCCTGGAAATTGAATCTAGCGTAACAAATGAATAACTTAATAAAAAGCCTAGAAGGTAAACCTAAGGACATTGAAGAATGAAGAATAATAAAATAAGCAATAAAACCAAATAGTGTAAAAGAAGAATTTAAAAGGTGAGAAAATTATGGTAGTTAAAGAGAAGCAATATCAATATAGTAGGAATTTAAGAAAGGGATTTTATGAAACACTGGGGTAGAATATTATGAAAGACATAATGCACTCAAATTTTCCGCACAGAAATTGTCAAATTGAGAGGGCCCAGTCATTATACAATTAGGACTAGAGAAGTTCTGTGGTGGTCAAGAAGAAGGAAACAAAAGAAAAGCCAAAGGAAAAAGGAAAAGGCATATGAGGAAGAGGAACAATAGGAGAAAAAAGAAAATATTCAAAACTAAGGGTGGAAAGTTAGAATGTCTTCAGACCTCTCATCAGTAATGGCAGAAGACAGTGGGACAATGCTTTCAACATTCTGAAGGGAAATATTTTTTCATTTAGAATTTTGTATCCTGGCAAAAGTTTGGTTTAGTAAGAAGGTAAAAAGAAGTTATTTATATAAACTAAAAATTTTAAAGAACGCACAACTCTCTGGAAGCTGCTGGAAGATGTGTTTACCAAAAACAAGGAGTGCATTGAAGGAGAAGTAGCCTCAGGGGATCCACCACAGGAGAGAATGAAAATTTCCATACTAATGGTGGAAGTGGACCCTAAACAGCAGGCTCTCAGTGCCAGCAGTCAGATCATTGTGGGGAGTGGAGAACTTCAGGAAGGCCACCACTGGGGAGGAGACCAAGCTGGTGCTACCTGATGTGGTTGAGTGTATTGAGAACAGCTTTCCACTTCTGGTCAGGTGTTTTGGATTGCAATGCGTCTCCCCTTTTATTTTCACTTGTTGGAGCCCTAACTCCTAGTTCTTCACAATTGTACTGTATTTGGATATAGGGCTTTTAAAGAGATAAGTAAGTTAAAATGAAGCCATTAGGGTAGACTATAATCTAATATGGCTGATGTCTTTAAAAGAGGAGAATAAAATAATAGATACACAGAGATACCAGGGGTGTATGTGCACATAGAGTAACCAGGTGAAGAGGCCAATGTCACAGGCCTCAGAGGAAACCAACTCTGATGGGACTTTGTCCTAGAACTTCCAGGTGCCAGAACTGTGAGAAAATAAATGTCTTTTGTTTAAGTCATCGAATCTGGGTTGTTTTTGTAGTTGTTGTTGTTTTTGAGACTCGAGTTTTGCTTTTCTTGCCCAGGCTGGAGTAGAATGGCTCGATCTCAGCTCACTGCAACCTCCGCCTTCCAGGTACCATTCCTGGCCAATTTTAAAATATTTATTCATCTATTTATTTATTTTATTTTATTTATTTATTTATTTTTGTAGTTTTAGTAGATATGAGGTTTCTCCATGTTGGTCAGGCTGGTCTCGAACTCCTGACCTCAGGTGATCTGCCCGCCTTGGCCTCCCACAGTGCTGGCATTACAGGTGTGAGCCACCATGCCCAGCCGAATCTGGGTTATTTTTTTAATGGTAGCCCAAGCAGACTAATATATGCCAGATTCTAAATTAGTAACGAGTGGCTAGAAAACTAACAAAGGTAAAAAGAAACAATTAGAAAGGAAAACAGATCACTCAAGATTGGAAATATAATTATAGCACTCAACATGCCATATTATGAAAAACAGCCATAATAATGCAAACACTGAAGATTGATTTTAAAAAAATTATTGAACTACAGTCATGCACCACATAACATTTCAGTGACAGATTGAATATACAATGGTAGTCCCATAGGATTGTAATGGAGCTGAAAAAATCCTATTGCCTAGTGACATCATAGCTGCTGTAACTTAGCAGTGCAGAGCTTACGTGTCGGTGATGATGTTGACTAAGATCAATAGGTTATACCCTATAACGTAGTACGTGCTAGGCTGTGCCATTTAGGTTCTGTAAGTCCAGTCTATGCCCAATGACAAAATCGTCTAATGATACATTTCTCAGAATTTATCCCCATCGCTAAATGACTCATGACTTGTATATTCAAAGGATGGGAAAACGGAAATTCAGAATGAGGGATGAGAAGAAAGATATACTCTTTTGTTCTATAATAGAAAGCTAATAGATAATAATTTAAATTGAAAAGCAGGAAATAATAATAAAATCAGTTAGAAATATGGAAGGAGGTTAAGAGAATACCCAATTTTGGGGCTGTAAAGGGACTGTCTCTGTGGAGTGGAAATATGGTGTGAGAGTAGGAAGGAGAGAGGAGGCTGCACTTACATGTTATGGAACTTGTCTTTTTGGACTATGTACAAGTATAGGTTTGATAGCATTTTTAATTAAGTGTGATTTAGAATATGCCTTGGTCTAGGAAAAATTCATTAATCTGAAAAATGTGCCATTAGTTGTGAGGAGGTAAGCAGGCTTCTTGTCACACGAGCTTCATGTAACCCTTGAGATGTCAGTATAAACATGAGTAAATTTGCAGTTGAATTGCCTGTATTTTTTATATACGTACTTTTTTTGTATTTCAATAAAAATCTATTTACAAGAAAAAGTGGCAAGCTGGATTTGGTCTCCAGGCCCTCATAGTTTGCTGACCTCTGCTATAGATAATTAATATTGTTTTAAAATTTTTTCTGTGGGTATATAATAGATGTATTTAGTTACGTTAAATGAAATACGCCAGGCACAGGAAGGCACACATTGCGTGGAATCTAAAAATCAAAGCAATTGAACTCATGGACATAGAGAGTAGAAGGATAGTTACTAGAAGCTGGGAAGGGTAGTGGGGGAGTGGTGATGGGGAGATTGGCTTGGTTAATGGGCATAAAATAAAATAGAAAGAATGAATAAGACCTACTATTTGATAGCACAACAGTGACTCTAGTCAATAATAATTCAACTGTACATTTAAAAATAACTAAGTGTATAATTGGATTATGTGTAGCACAAAGGATAGATGATTGAGGGGGTGGATACTTATATATTTTTTAATTCAACTTTCATCTAAATTTCTAATTAAATTATTCTGTCTTACTTTTACTTATGAATCAGGAGAAGATATAAGGCATGCCAAGTGAAGTTTCGTAAAATAGGTAGAACTCAACAGCTGTTATACTTTCGGGAAAACTGTTTAGTAAAACAGGTAGCATATATAGCTGTGAAAAGTTTAGCAGAATAGAGAGGGGTCAGTAGGTACAGTAGTATCCCCCTTATCCACGGGGAATACTTTCCAACATCCCCAACTGATGCTAATTATTGGTATAATTACCGATAGTACCAAACCCTATATATAGTATGAACAAATTTCTTTTTTCTTCTTTACAATTTCATGGATACAGGATTCGGTCTTACTATAGATCTTAGCAACCTCAGCATATGATATTTTTCTTTCCTTAACTTGAGAACTTTCACTTTTCACTTCAAGGAGGCACTTGATGGCTTCTTTTTGGCATATCCAAATTGGCAGCATCCCTACTCTTGCACTTTGGGCCACTAAGTAAAATGAGGGCCACATGAACACAAGCACTGCAATACTTCAAGAGCCAATGTGATAACTAAGATGGCTACTAAGTGGCTAATGGGTGGGAAGCATATATAGTGTGAATATACTGGACAAAGGGATGATTCACATCCTGGGTGGGACAGGGTGGAAGGGAGTGAGATTTTGTGCTACTTAGAATGGCATGTAACTTAAAACATATAACTTGTTTATTTCTAGAATTTTCCTTTTAATATTATTTGGTCAAAGTTGACCTTGGGTAACTGAAACTGTGGGAAGGCAAAACTGTAAAACTGTGAATGGGGGGACTATTATAAAAGGAAAGCAAGTAAATTTTTAAAAACCTACCAGGGAAGTCAGTGTCAGAATTGGGGCATCTTGAACAAAGGGACAACAAGAGAGTGCCTTTGAGTCCTGGTAACTGGGTAGAGTTTTAAGTCTTGATAGACAGAAAGGGTAAGGAAGAAAAACCCATGTTCATGAGTGGTACAATATCTCTGCTACTTTGGCAAAGACTGGAATCTCTTTTAATTGTTTTATGTTTGGATGTACAGGGACTCATGGAAGTGTCTACAGCCCTTGGAGAGATAGAAAGTTTGAGGGACTTGGTTATAAAATAGAAAGCAGACTATTCCTAATATGCTTATATCTGGACACAACAATAGGCTGTATCATTCACCTCTTTTTTAAAACATTTATATGTATATTGGTGAGCACAATGATTCAAATAAAGATGTATACAAATTATGCATTATGCTAAATAGCTAACAATGTTAGCATAGAGGACACCACATTGCTTGGTAATTAACAATCTCCCATTTAATGTACTGTTTCTTAGGAAGGATCTGGCATAGTTGCTGATACAAACACTACATTATGTCTTATACAGAGGTTGATTAAACAATTCTCTCAAACGACACTCCTCCTCCTCCAGCATTTAGTGTAAACTCAATCAGGGTAGTAGAAATCTTTGCTCTTTGATTCCCCAAAAGCTAATAAATGCATGTTTTCTCCAGTTTTCACAATGTCGAGGTCTGCTTGTTTTGTTTGTATCATTCTCTAGGGACTGTATGGTGAATACAGGAGAGCTTGGTCCAGATAATTTCTTTTAGTTGCCTCTCCCCAAGTAAGTTGTTCTGGAAGAGAATAATCAATTCCTCTTTTGTGATTAAACAGTCCTGCTACAATTTAATCATTTCACATGCAGTAAACTTTTCTTGGATATTCATTTAGAAGAAAATGAAATGTTTTGACGTTGGCCCTTAATATGATCAAACCAGTGTCACTGTCATTTTATGTGCTTCCAGTACACAGCCAGTGTGTTGGGAGGGTCAGAAGGCCTGGAATCATAGTATGTTCTTACCTTATGTAAAATACTCCGACTTGTCTAAAGACTGTCAGGTCTCCCTTTTCTTAAACTCACTCACACTAAATAGTTGAACCATATGGAAAAATTATGGAGAATTATTTAGGGGAAATTCTTTTCCCATCTTACAAGGTATAACAATCAAAGCTTATTCCTAGGCTACATACTCTTTGATATGGTTGAAAATTGTGTTTAAACCACTAGTAAGTAGTGAGAATAAACAGGAACATTTTACACTTTACCAACACAGTTAAGGAGAACAACAACAACAACAAAAACTTTTACTTTGTTTGTAAAAGTAATACAAAATATCAGGTCAATTACATGGAATCTTGAAGAAATATTTGTTTGGTTGATAAGATTGAGCAAAATTCTTTTTCTTCCCATAGCCTCTATTCT
Source organism: Rhinopithecus roxellana (assembly GCF_007565055.1). Lineage (NCBI taxonomy): Eukaryota > Metazoa > Chordata > Mammalia > Primates > Cercopithecidae > Rhinopithecus > Rhinopithecus roxellana. The sequence goes on from NC_044556.1 coordinate 61,382,721, forward strand.
AAGAATAACATTGTGAAATTAATTAGTGAAATGTTTATGATTTCTTAAGAAAGACAGATTTAGAATAAATTTTAAAATGTTTATTTCTGGATAGAGCATTTCCAAAAATTACTTTTAATTGATTAATCTTGCAGTATTTTCTGACTATTAGAAAATACTGCAATTCTGAGACTTGCAGTATTTTCTGACTATTAGAAAATACTGCAAGTCTCAGAATTGTAATGTACAGAGTATAACGTAGCTTTTTATAGTATTTTGAATTAGAATAATCTGTTACATATAAAAATATATTTTTAAAATCTGTATAAATGAATTGTTAATATTAAGCATAACTTTGAAGCAATTTTCCTCAATGCTGTTCTAAATCAATCTGACACATTATGAAACCTTTTTTTTATATATATTATGATCCTTGGCATGGTACAGCTTTTGAAAAACATTGATTGCACACTATTTTTAAAAAGTACATATTGAATTATTATTGCTGAATTTGTAAAATTAACTGAGTAAGTTATTTTGTTGTTTTATTGACAACAATGTTAAAACTAGGCAAACACTGCCAGTCCTAGAATTGGTCTGTGTGTATTTTTCTGATTGGGGAGGGGAATTTCTGAATGACATTAAAATGCAAAATTAATAAGCATTACAAATACTCTGCTGTGGAATTAGCAATATTTTACAAAAAGTAAATGTATGTCTACATAAAATTTTGTATTCTTTATTAGAAAAACAGTAAATAATCATGAATTTGAAAGTGCCATAGCAGATGACTCAGTAAATTTTTCTTTTTTCTTTGAATGGCCAAAATTATTTAGAAAAATTATTAAGTGTAATTTCACTGTGATCAAAATGCTTTCTGACTACTCTAGATTAATGTTATTTAAAAACAATAAAGCACATGACATATGCTTTTTAAAAAAGGTGCCCAGTTTTTTTTTATACGATGGTAACATTTAAAGATTTGGCAATCATTAAAAAGTTAGGGAACAACAGGTGCTGGAGAGGATGTGGAGAAATAGGAACACTTTTACACTGTTGGTGGGATTGTAAACTAGTTCATCTATTATGGAAAACAGTATGGCGAGTCCTCAGGGATCTAGAACTAGAAATACTGTATGACCCAGCCATCCCATTACTAGGTATATACCCAAAGGAATATAAATCATGCTGCTATAAAGGCACATGCACACGTATGTTTATTGTGGCACTATTCACAATAGCAAAGACTTGGAATCAACCCAAATGTCCATCAGTGACAGACTGGATTAAGAAAATTTGGCACATATACATCATGGAATACTATGCAGCCATAAAAAAGGATGAGTTTGTGTCCTTTGTAGGGACATGGATGCAGCTGGAAACCATCATTCTCAGCAAACTACCACAAGAACAGAAAACTAAATACTGCGTGTTCTCACTCATAGGTGGGAATTGAATTATGAGATCACTTGGACTTGGGAAGGGGAACATCACACACCGGGCCCTATTATGGGGAGAAGGGAGGGGGAGGGATGGTATTGGGAGTTATACCTGATGTAAATGATGAGTTGATGGGTGCTGACGAGTTGATGGATGCAGCACACCAACATGGCACAAGTATACATATGTACCAAACCTGCATGTTGTGCACATGTACACTAGATCTTACAATAATAAAAAAAAAAGAAAAAATAAAGATTTGTAACATCATAATGCTAATTATCTGCAAAAATCTTGCAATTTTTCAGGGTTGTAGTTTTAGTCAACATTTCTACTATTAGTATACATATTTTAGCTCATTTTTCTTCAAGTCCAATTAATAAATAATGGAAAAAAAAGATCCAAACCTTTGACATTTAATAAGTCACTTTCATGTGGTCAAGCATTTTGTGCCTATTATGTCATTTAATACCACAATTTGTTCATACATGAGAAAACCAAGTCTCAGAGATGTTCAATAGATTTCCCAGAGTGACAGTCTAAATTTTACCCAGTTTAGTCCAAATCCCAAACCTCTGCCTTTACAACAAACTTCTCCCCATGTTGATAATAGCTTAGCTTATTGTTCAAATGACATATACATTTGAAAATAAAAGTGGTACTACTGTTTAAATATTATAATAAGAATGACATATATACATAGTTTCTGGTATCAGCTCTCTGTTCTACTCCTTTCCATCCTAGTTTATCCCTTAAAGAATGTATATTAACTTTGTATCCATTAAATTATTAATCTATTTTATATCCTTGCCCTGTAAGAAAATGACATTTTCTGACCTCTTTTCTCCTCTGACTTTCAATCTCAATTTTTCATTTCCCAATTTCCATTTTTGAAGTTACATTTGTGCATCTGAAGACTGATACCGTTTACTTTCTCTTCTCTAAACAAAACGAGGATGTCTGCCATTATTTATTGATGACTCTAAGTGTCGAACCCAATAAACATTTAGAATTGCATGAGTATGAACATATTGTTTATTGAAGACCCAGTGATCATTTTGATTACATTTTCTTTTTCCTTTCTTGTGTTGCTTCATTCAAAATTTTCAAAATCAGCTATATATTTTATGTGTTGATTACCATACTGTACATTTGTGTGTGCTGGGGGGTAGGGGGCTGCTAACTTATTTGTAAAGCTCCTTTTTACCACTCACTATTTTATTGTCTTGTCATATGTTTACATGTCTTAGTTTATCTAGCTTCAAATTTCTAGGAGGCTAACTGATGTAATCTGTTGCAACCCACTCCAAATTGAGCATAGTATTCTATACAAGGAAGAAAAAGCACCCCAGTATAATATTATCTCCATTTTCAAATATGATTCCTTCTTTTCCAGTATTCATTCAACAAATATTTATTGAGTATTCTGTACCCCAAACACTGACACACTAGCTGAACATATAGTTATTAACAAAACAATAAAACATTTTCATTCTTATGGAGCTTATCTATTAGTAGAAGTGACGTTAAGTTGTAAGTGACATCTTATGTACTAGTAAGAATTGACATTAAATAAATGTGTACAATGTTAGTGAAAAGTATTAAATATGCTGGGGAGAGAGCATATGAAATGTTCAGAAAGACAAGCATTATAAATTGAATCATGAATTAAAAATTGTTTAAGATTAACCTAAGATAATCATAAAGTTCATTATTTATAGAACACATCAACACAACAGCATATTAGAGAGCTCGTACATCTTATCAGAGAGCTCATACATCATCATCAAGTATAATTTATCCATGGAATGCAAAAATGGTTCAACATACTAAAATTAATAACTGTGATAAACCACATTAATCGAATAAAGAACTTAAAAATATATTCCCATTTCAATATACTCAGAAAAATCATGTAACAAAATTTTCCATAGGAGCGTATCTTTATTAAAAAACATAGTATATACAGGGATTGGTAATATCCACAATTTCAGGCATCCACTGATGGTCTTGGAATATATCCCCCACCCCTGTAGATAAGGGGTAACTATTTTATGTAGAAAACTATAAAGATTCCAGAAAAAAAACTAACTGTTAGAACTAATATATCAATTTAGTAAAATTACTTGCATTCCTATATACTAACAATGAACCATTAGAAGGAAATTCAGAAAAAACTCCTTTTACAATAGCCCTCAAAAAGAATAAAATACTTATAATTAAACTTAATCAAGGAGGTGAAAGACTAGTACACTGAAAACTACAAAACATTGTTACAAGAAATTGAAGGAGACATAAATAAATGGAAAATGGAAAGACATCCTGTGTTCACTATTTCCATCAGAATCTCACTGGCCAGTTTTTTTTTTTTTTAAACTGGAATAGTTAAAAACAATCCCGAAATTAATATAGCACCACAAAAGATCCAGAATAGCCAAAACAATCCTAAGAACAAAGAAGAGAGCAGGAGGTATCACACTTTGTGATTTAAAAATATATGTCAAAGCTATAGTTATTAAAGCCATATGGTACCAGCATAAATACATGCATATAGACTAATAAAGAGCCTAAAAATAACCCTATGCATATATAGTCAACTGATCTTTAACAAGGTTGTCAAGAATACACAATGTGGAAAGGATAGTCTCTTCAACAGAAGGAAAAAATGAAGGAAGGAAGGAAGGAAGGAAGGAAGGAAGAATGGAAGGAAGGAAAGACAGAAGGTGGGAAGAGAGGGAGGGAGGGAGGGCGAGAGCAATGAGGAAGGAGGGAAGGAAGGAAGGAAGGAAGGAAGGAAGGAAGGAAGGAAGGAAGAGAGGGAGGGAAGAAGGGATGGAGGAAGGGAAAGGAAGGAGGGAAAGGAAGGAAGGAAAAGAAGGAAGGAAGGAAGGAAGAAACGAAGGAAGGAAGGAACAAACAGAGGAAGGAAAGAAGGGAGGGAGAGAGGAAAAGAGTAGGAGAAAATAAAGAAAGAAGGAAAGGAACGAAAAGAAGGAAAGAAAAGACACTGAGATCTTACATCCTACACACACACAAAATCTTAGACTTTAACTTGATCTGAAATGGTAAAATCGAAACAGAGGAAAAGCTTGACTTTGGTCTTGGCATTGATTTCTTGGTTATAACACCAAAGCACAAGCAACAAAATAAAAAATAGACAAGTGGTGTTATGTCCAACTAAACAAAACGAAAAACTTATGCATAGCAAAGGAAAAAATAATAGTGAAAAGATAACCCGAAGAATGGGAGAAAATATTTGCAAACCATATATCTAATAAGGGATAAATTTCAAGACTATATAGGGAACTTCTATAGCCTAATAGCAAAAACTGAAACCAAACACACACACACACACACACACACACACACACACACACACACACACACACACACAAAAGGAAATAAGCTGATTAAGAAGTAGGCAAAAGACTTGAATGGAAATATCTCCGAATAAGACATACAAGTGGCCAAAAAGTACCATATTTGAACAGATGATCAACATCATTAATTATCAGGGAAAGGAAATCAAAACAGCAAAGAGATATCATTTTATATCTCTTAGGATTGTTGTCAAAATCAAGATACAAAGAGTTGATGGTGATGTGGAGAAATTCAAAACATTGTCCACTGGTTGTGGATATATAAAATAATGAAGCAGCTATGAAAAAACAATATGGTGGTTTTTCAAAAACCTAAAATAGAATTGCCATATGACTCAGAAATCCCACTTCCTGTGATACATCCAAAGGGATTGAAATCAACATGCCAAAGAGATGTCTGTACCCCTATGTTCATTGTAGTATTGTTCACAATAGCCAAGAAATCAAAATAAACATTGTCCAATAACAGATGAATAGAAAAGGAAATTTGGTTTATACTGCCAACAGATCTACATTAGAAAAAAGTTGAAGAAAGTTCTTTAGCAAATAGAAATGATGTCTTATGACACTCTGGATTCACATGAAAAAATTAAGAAAGCCAGAAATGATAAATATGTTGGTAAATATAACTTGAAATTTAAAAAATATTATTTATTGTTTCAAGCAAAGTAATGACAATTATTGTGGGATTTATAACAAACAAGTAAAATGAATGACATTCTAGCATGATGACTGAAAAAATGGAACATGCTGTAGTGAGATTCTTTATGTATTATTTGAAAGATGGGTGTAATATATACTGGTGTATGTTATAAACCTTAGGGTAGCCCTTAATAAAGATTTTAAAAACCTATATGATTAAGTGGAACAATAAATGTATTTAATGCAAAGGCAGCAGTAAAAGGGAACAAAGAATAGATGAGATAAATAGAAAAATAAGAGGATGAAAATGATACACTGCACAAATACTAATCATACATAAGTGGAAGGTAGCTGTATTAAGCAAAGAAAACTCATGGACAAGAACTCATACCAAAGATGAAGAGGAATACTTTGTATTGAGTAAAGGATCAGTGCATTAAAAAAATAACACTCCTAAATGTGTGTGTGTGTGCTATATATATATATAAAACTCTCAAAATACATGAAGTATAAAATGGCATAACTGAAAGGAGGAGTAAAAAGCTACAGTTAGTCTTATAATTTTCAACACTTCTGTCTTATCAATCAATGAAAAAAGGCAGGAGATCAGTAGATTTGTAACAAACTTGAACACACCATCACCAGCTTGATCTAATTGACATATGGAATATTACACTAAAAAACGGAATTCCAGTGTTCAAGCACACATGAAACATTCACAGAGATACATCATATTCTGAACCATAAAAGATATGGCAGAGAATTTAAAACCTACAGAATATGTTCTCTGATTATAATTGAATTAAATGAGGCATCAATAATAAAAACACAGCTGAAAAATACCTAAATATTTGGAAATAAAACAAAATATCCATAAGTAACCCATGGGTAAAAGATAAAATAAGAAGAATTATGATGAAAATGCAACACATTAAATTGTATGGAACGCAGCTTTACAAGCATCTGAAGAGAAATTCATATCTTTAAATTTTTATATTGGAAAGGTTCAAAATTTAATAGCAAAAAGGAATTGGAGGCAACAATTATGAACTTTGAAAGTGTTTTCTGTACAGGAGCGCAATGAAATCGGGCAGTAACTGATGGGTAATGTTTGATCAATGAAAGCTTTGTTTCCTCCTTTTCCTTTTTTCACTTTTTTTTAGTGGGAAAGATTTTGGTGAGTAAATATGGCAAATATTTACCAAAGATGGCAAAATTGGTCATGAAAGAATATAATAGGATGTGATCTTATGCAGGAATGGAAGGTTTTTCTTGGATAGGGGTGTAAAACTTTCATCCATTTTAACAAACGGGAAAACAGAATATATAGATAGAGATGAAGGTATGTTTGTGGCCCCATGGAAAAGAGCTTGTGGAAGTTGATTTTTCTTGTTTCCATTTGCTTAGTGAAATAACAGTTGAGATTATCAGGGCAGAGGGAGGCTCCGGGCCCTTGAGAAACACTGGCAAGTGGCAGAGGGAGGATTCACATCCCAAAGGAGCAGAGAAAGAATTTATAATGGAAAATTTTCTGAAATAAACGTTCTAAGTAAAGAAAGGTCAGAGCCCTGCAGTCAGGAGGAAATCTGTCTAATGTTTATTCACGCTGAGGGGAGAAACTTTGAGGCATCTTAGGTATTTGACTCCCAAGGCTTTAAGTTGTAACTCTCTGAAAAAAAAAAAAAAATGTTTTTATTCCCGGCTCATGCTGCTGACTTTCCTCTTAAATGTCAAAGACATATTTATTCTTGATTATTACATGCATTTTTGAACATATGGTATCTTAGAAAAGAAAGCAAACAATCACCAAGCACTCAGTGATTTCCCTTCATGTACCCTTCTGACAGCATGAGAAAAGAGCTGAAATAAAATGTTTGCTACGGAAACTTTTTCACTGTGTTTTTCAAGTATGTTTTGTTTTAAGAAGATCTACCTCAGGCACTGAAACAAGCACATAATCATCTGTACTGTCATTCCCTAATGAAATGTACCTTAGATTCTTTTGGGAGATTTTGCAAATTTATTTATCTCTTTAGTCAACCCAGTGGTTAGTGACTTGTTTTCAAAAATATTTTCCTTACCATTCTCAAAACTCACAGAATTTTAAACTTGAAAAGATACCTTGATATCCCTAATATAACTGAGATTTTAGTACACTCAGAAATAGTTTTTGGTAAATTTTTGACTGATGTACATCACCGGACTTCAGTTACATGCTGTCAAGATAACCTGACCTCTTTACGAATCACTTTATTATTCATTTGACATTTGTATACCAGTGAGTTTCAAGAGGTTTTTGGATAGTGTGGTCATGACTATGTTAAATTGAGTAACTAGATCAGGGAAAATTCAAGAGGCTTAAGATCTGGAATTGGATTTGGTGTTGAGGGAAGTGTCCTTCAAAACCTGGGAGAGGATTTAAGTAAGTAAAACATACAATTTAAGGCGTGTATCATTCTGGATGAATTACTCTAACTCGGACCAAGGACTAGGAAACAATACAGTGCTTCAGCTTTCAGAAAGAGTACAAAATGAGTTTAGTTACTCTATAAGGAAAAACAAAAAGTAAGCTTTTGAACTTGCAATAATGTTGACTTGTTGCTGAGTCCCAAAATTTCTGGTAAGATTTTGATAATATATATGGAGATTCCGACAGGCAAGCAGGTTTTTATCAGTAAGTATCTGTAAGGAGTGGTACATTTTCAGCCACAAGAGTGGGAATCAAAATCAGAATTACAGTCCCTGAGAGATCATTGAAAAAGCAAGGACATTTTTTCCTAAAACGAGAACTCAAGATAATGTTTCAGTCCCAGATACACTGTTAAATCCCTTCTGCTGAAACTTGGCAGGGGGACAAAATTATATTTACAACCATACAAGTTTGAATGCTGAGGCCCAGAATGCTAGACCAAGTCTTCTTTTAATTTTTTTGGTTTTTGACTTTAGTGTAGATTGTTCATGAAGGCTAGGTCATTGTCGAGTCTGTAGGTTTGGGTGAGTGATACAGTTTAATTAGACTACAACTAGTTGGCCTGATGTTCTACTTTCTAATAGCCAGCTATTCTGTTGTAAAATGCAGCAACACATTTTAATGGTAGAGTATTTTTTAGTGATTTTGGCTGTTTTCTTTTAAAGTATTTTTATTTAAGAGCACTTTTGAATTATTTTTGTATTTAAAACAAGGATGTATCATATTTGAAGCCTACTTCTCTAAAGACATCAATTACAATTAATCACAATGAAATGTATCATTTTCTTAATTCAGTCATAAAGTTAGGTCAATTAGTTATAGATGATAGATACTATGGATCCTCTGTATCAGAATTACCTTCAGTTTTTGATATTACCTGATATACGTATATGTAATCTAACCTTATACTTTTTAACAGTCTACATATTAGTCCTGGATGTTCTAATTATGAACAAAATAGACCCTGAACTCAAGGTGATTTTGAGTCCAATCTACTGTGAGGTCTTCATAGGGACATCTTTGAAGAAATTGTTCTGTGGGCAAGGAATACATTTGGCAAGAACTGTTTATACAACAATACATTCGAATGTTTTCAAGATAGGTTTGTTTTCCAGATTGCCATAAGACTTTTTTTGTTCTTTATAAGTTTTGTGATTAGTTTGCTCAATCACCTATAAATTTTGGACAAATCTATCTACATGTATTATTTTAAGTTTTACAATTCAGTTTCACTTTATATACTAGTAATCTTAAAAAATAAAGTGTCCAATGACTAAGTTAACAAGATATACTCAAAGTATGTGGGGTAAATAGATCAATTTTCAAGTGCTGCAGATGGATTTTATAAATTAAAAATTGAAAGGAAAGTGATGCCTTTGATCAAACCAATGTTTTATCACTTCTAGGTGACAGACTCTAATTGAGAGTCTAATAAAAATTTTAAATTTATGGATAGGTAAATAATTCATGTATAAAATTTCATCTAAAATGTTTGAGTTCTTTAATGGGTTATTTGGATTTCAGTAAAGTAATTCCTGCCATAGGTAAAGTGATTTATTATAAGTCCTCAGAACAACAATCAATATCTTAGATAGTACAATTTATTAAGTTGAATTTTATGGAGACATTCTTCATTAATTTAATTTTTAGGCAAACTGACTTTTTGTAAAATGTTCTGTTTCACAGTAGCAATAAACATCCAGGTGATGTGATAGTGTCCCAAATTACCTGCCTTTATTATTACAGCATTTTTATTCTAAAGTTATCACAATAAACATTTTGCTCTATGGTAAGAAATATGGAGCATTTTACTTAAGAATGAATTTGTCCCCAAGAAAATAAAAAAAAAAAAAAATCAATCTTACCCTCTGCTTTTAGAAAAAAATGAAGTGAAATCGTGTTTCTTTGCTAGTTACATTATCTGTATTAGGAAAATTTTCCTTTTGTATTTCTCATGTGATATTTATGTTATATAGCTCTTTTCTTTTTTCTTCACTTAATGATCCACTCAAAATTATTGATGTTTGTTCTGTTTTGTGAGGGCATAAATTATGAATAAAACAAGGAAGATTTCAGAATAGGTACTTTATTCCACGTATTCAGGCATTGAATTGAAATATTTACTAAATGCTTTCTATATGCCTAATGCTCATTGTATGATCACATTTAGTGTTCAAACTATCGATATGAAGTAAATATTGTTTTTCTTATTCACCTGTGATATGCAAATGAATGCTAGGTTCTGGGAATAAGCTAGGGTGAGCAAAATGTAGACATGGCCCTTGCCTTCATAAAGCTTATAGTTTACTGAGGACCAACTTTTAAAAATGCTAAATGTTAGATGGGGTTAATTGTTTACAGAATACAATGGGATCAAGTAGCATCATCTATCCTAGTGTACCAGCAGTCAGAAGAAAAGGCTTCCTAGATAAGTGATGTTTTAGCTGGGATGAGAGGCATTAGTAGGGCTGAACCAGTAAAGAATGTTCTTGGCAAATGGTCCTAGGTGAGAAATGCTGGTTATCTGAGTGGAGAATGTGCATTATCACTAAGTGGAGGAATGCAAAGACTGAGGAAATAGTTTGGGAAAAGTTTAATAAAGGTGGTTGTAAGCCTTGTTAAGAAGTTTGAATTTGATGCCAAAACAAGGGAAACCACTATAGGATTTTAACAGTAAGAATTTTGGTTGGAAAAAACTTCATCTGATAACATTACAGAATTAGTGAAAAAATGTTATAAAGCTTGAGATAGGCTGATTGGGGGGCTGTTGCCCTTACTCCAAGCCAGAAGTGACAAGTTTTTAGATCAGGTTGTGGCACTGGTGCTGGAGAATAGTGGAATCTATTAGACCAATATTTAGAGGCATAATCAACAAGATTTGAGAACTCACTAAATGTAAGGTAAGTGAGACAGAGAAGCTGATGATTTAGCATCCGGTAGTATTTTCCTTTGGGAAAAGGGAGGATTACCAGTAGCAAGATAATTTCGGTTTGGGATAAGAATGTCAAAGGACAAACAAGTGTGTGGTGTCAGATAAACCAAAGGAGGATGTTTTAGGGAGCCAGTGATCTACAAGTCAACTGTTGCCAAGGGTTAAGATAAAGAAGAAAAGCAAGTTGCACACATCCATTATACAATAACTAAAACTTCTGTAAGAAGAATCAGATCCATGGTAAGTTCCCTGTACTCATGTGTTTTGTAAGCTCTGAAGTGAAAATTAGAGCCCAAGGTTGGTGACTCTACAGATCATGCTTTTCTCACTTACTTTTTAAAAACTAAGCTAGACTTTTTGTTGTTATTGTTAAGCCATTCTAGGTTTACAGAGAAAATGGAACAAAAAATATAGAGAATGTCCGTATCTCACCCCCTACACTCCTCTCCCCCTACACCCCATTTTCCCATTTTTATCTTCCAGTATTGTGGCACATTCATTGAAACTAATGAACCAATATTGATAAATTATTTAACTAAAAACCATAATTTACATTAGGGTTCACTCTTTGTATTGTATATTCTGTGGGTTTTGATAAATGTAATATGACATGCATTCACCATTATAATATCACAAGGAATATTTTTAGGGTCTTAGAACTATTCTCTGCTTTACCTATACATCCTTCTGTCCTTTCTTTTTCCCAACCTGGCAACCACTGACCTCTGTACTATCTCCATAATTTTGCATTACTACAATGACATATAGTTGAAATCATGCATTATGCAGCCTTTTCAGATTGTCTTTTTTCACTTAGCAATATGCATTTGAGATTTTGCATGTCTTTTCTTGGCTTGATAGTGTATTTCTTTGCATTGCCCAATATTCCATTGTATGGATGTAGCACGGTTTATCCATTCATTTATTGAAGTTCATCTTGGTTACATCCAAGTGTTTATAATTATAAATTAAGTTGTTTTAAGCATGTGCATGCAGGTTTTTGTAGAGACCTACATTTTCTATTCACTTAGGTAAATACTAAGTATCCCAATTGCTGGATTATTTGGTTAGGGTACACTTACTTTTGTAAGAAATTGTCAAACTGTATTCCAAAATTGATGTATCATTTTGCATTCCTTCCCAGCAATGAATGCAACTGCCTGTTGATCTATGTCCTCTCTAGTATTTGGTGTTTTCAGCATTTCAGATTTTAGCTATTATGAAAAGTATTTAGTGATATCTTACTGTTTTAATTTGCAACTCTCTAATGATATGTGTTGAATGTCTTTTCATTCTTCTAATCTGTGTATGTTCTTGGGTCAGATGTCTGTTCAGATCTCCTGCCCATTTTAAATTCAGTTGTTTGTTTTCTTGCTATCTACATCTTTGTGTTTCAACATGTTTAGTCCATTACCATTTGATGTCATTATTAATATGGTTAGATATAGCTCTATCTCAATTGTTTTCTGTTTGTTTCCTCTGATTTTGGTTCCTCTGTTTTTCCTTGCCCACATTTTTTATTACTTGGTTTCGTGAAGCATTGAATGTAGTATACCTATTGACTTTTTAGATATGCCTTTTGAATTTTTTTTTTCGTGAGTGCTCTAGGGATTACAATACACATTCTTACTGCTTCATATCAGATTTATGTCATTTTTATACCACTTGTTAAAATTATAAACTTGCATTTATTTGTTTTCTACTGTCCCATGTTATTGTTGTTAGATGTAATAATTTATCCATAGATTAGAAACTACACTAAACAATATTATAAATGTTGCTTTATTCAGATTATATATTTTATAGAAATTAAGAGGAAGTGTTTTTTATAGTCACTACAACATTAAGCATTTGTTACTCTTGTTTTATTTCTGAAGTGCTTTCTCCCTGCTATCATTTTTCTCGAGCTTATATAGTTTTCTTAAACTTTTCTTGTAGTATGATTCCAATGGCAGTACATATCCTTAGATTTCTTTATTTTAAAAAGTCCTTTATTTCACCTTCCTGTTTGAAGGAGTTTTTGCTAGATACAAAGTTCTGGTTTCATAGCTTTTTTTCCTTCATTCTAAACTTCAGAATTTTTTCCAGGGTGGTTTGACTTTCACAATTTTTAATGAGAGTCCTTGGCCATATGACTCTTTCTTTGGGTGCTATCAAGATTTTGTCTTCATTTTTGTTTTTTAACAGTTTTAATACAATGTGGCTAGGCATGGTTATCTTTTTGTTTATCTAGTTTAGATTTTGCTAATTTTCTTGAACTTATAAGTGTATGTCTTCTACAAAATTAAAAAGTTTCTAGTCATTATTTCTTCAAATCATTTTCTGCTATTTTTTCTCTTTTGTTTTCTTTTTGTGAATTCAATTATATTATGTAAGATCTTTTTACCGTGTTACACAAGTTCCTGAACTCTGTTCCCTTTTCCTTACCTCTTCTCTTTGTTTTTCAAATTGGGTAAATTCTATTGATCTATGTTCAAGTTCACTGACTCCTTTCTTCTGTCATTCCCAATCTATTTCAAAGCCCATATAGTGAATATGTTTTTTCATAAACTTTGGCTTTTTAATCTAAAAATACTTTCTATTACTCTGCTGAAATTTTCTTTTTTAATTACAAGCATGTTTTTCATTACATTACTGATCATAGTTCTAGTAGAAGCTTTAATTCCTTCTCTGCTCATTCTAACATTTCAGACCGTCTAGTAGCTACCATCTATTGGTTATCATTTTATTTGTTTCCCATGCAAATAGGTCACATTTTTCTGGAAATTCATGAATTAAATAATATTGCATTGTATTTTGTATATTGTGTTATGTTGCGGAGCCTTGGATTCTACTGTATTCTTCCAAAGAATGTTAGTGCTCTCAATTTAGCACAGGCTAAGTTGCTTAAACTCAAAATAAAGAAAACTCCATCACCATTGGGGTTGGTAGTGCTTCACAAATGTCAGCTTGGATTGTTTTTATGCTTTCCCATGCATTCATGGTTCAGAGGTCAGCCAAAGTTGTTTACACTCATTCACAGAATTTGTGGTTTCTCTTTGCTACCTCTCCCTTTTCCTGTCTCTGGTGGCTCTGGTTGCTCCAGGCTCCATTCCCTTGTTGTTCTGGCAGGTTTTCTCTGGAGTTTTAGCCAACTTGTGCTGTTGTGGTAAGCACAGCCGCCCTCAGGTCACAGCAGCAAAAACATGGAAATTATGACCTGCAAGATACTTCCTCCAAGTTTTAATTTTCCTCTAAATTCTGCCTACTTTAGTTGATTTACTAGGGCCTTTATATGCTTGTTCTACAGATTTTTTAATAGTTGTCATATGCAAGGACAATTTATTAGGAGTTTATTCTTTCATATTGATAAACCTCCTGACCTCCTCTATTTCTTCTTTTATTATTAATGTTACATTTTTTGCTGGTGTCAGCAGATAAGTCTCACTTTAAATTTTTCCTAAGAAATTCATTTTTCTTCTTTACCTTTTATCCTTCATTATATTACTTCTGCTACTACTAAGATGATACGCATAATAAGAAAAACAACTTACGTTTTTTCAATAAATGACTGCCAACCTCTAATAAAAGGTGTATGTGTGTTGTCTATTTCACCATAGAAATCCTGTAAGATACAGAATATCTACAGTTTACTAATGAAGAACTTTAACTTGCCCAAGTCTAATTAGATACTGAGGGATAAAGTAGGGTTAAAAACCCTAGAATAACCCATTATCTTCAACACAACACTAAACATAATGAAATAAAATAAGATAAAAATCATAACTTGGCATCTGCTTATATAGTGGTTGACTTTCTATTTTTTTCCTTCTCCTTTAAAATTGTGTACTTCTAGTGAAAGAGAAATAACAGTAATCCTCCATTAAATTATCTATAACCCTCAAACCTCAGATTTAAAAGCATGTAAAATGGATTAACAATTATTCACTTGATGAATCTTAGTAGAATTATTAGGCTCATTCTGATATTTGAATATTTGCCTGTAAGGTGCATATGGTCCATGTAAACCATACTGGACTACCATTCATCAACTTTCATGTAACTTAAAGTTACTATCGTATTTTGGGTTGCTATAAGAAAATAGCATATACTGGGTGGATTATAGACAACAGAAATGTATTGCTCACAATTTTGGGGGCTGGAAAGTCCAAGATCAAGGAGCCAGCAGACCTAATGTCTGATAAAGACTGGCTTCCTGGTTCCTAGATAGTTGTCTTCTTGCAACATCCTTACGTGGCTGAAGAAGTGAGGGAGCTCTCTCTTGGGTGTCTTTTATATGGGCATTAACCCATTCATGATGACTGCCCTCATGATGAGGCCTACCAGAGGCCTCATCTCCTAGTGCCTTCACAATGCGGGGTAGGATTTCAACATGTAAATCTGGGGAGGAAATGATCATTCTGTCTATAGCAGTTTCCAACCATAAATAACACCTTCTTCTATCTGCATTTGGATAAACAGTCCCTTGTGCCTATCTGTATTTTGGATCTTCCTTTCCTTCCACTAATAGTACTGTCAGATAGAACTTTCTGTGATGGTGAAAAATTTATATAGCTCTGCTTTCTAACATGGCAGCCACTAGCCACGTGCAGCTTTGAGTATTTGAAATGTGGCTGGTGTGATTGAGTAATTAAATTCTTAACTTTAAGTTTAGATACTTCAAATTTAAATAGCCTCATGTGCCTGGTGGCTGTTATATGGACAGTACTATCCTAGAGCATTTCTGTGCTTCCTTTTCAAAAATGTATTAGCTACCTGTGTGGCATATTTCTCTAATAATCTTCCTTGATTTTTTTTCAATTCATTGAATTTACGGGGTGACTACTCTGTAAAGGAGTTCGTGTTAAGCATGATTTTGATTCCCTTCCTTAGTCTAAATGTCTTTTTAAAATCTTTTTTGATACATTTTATTATATCTTAGAGTTTTTTATGTCTTTAAACATACCACACAGGTACACACACACGCACACACATACGCACACAAGTCAAAATTCTTTTACCTTTACTATTATATTTAAAAAAGTAATTTTCTAAGCATGTTACTATTATACGTACATTTTTTATTTCTCCTTGGAAATTCCTATTACAAATTATTACTTTTGCTACCTGTCTGAAAGCTTCTGACTGCCGGAATTTTCTAGGAAAATTGTTTTTAAGTCTGTCTAGCTATTTTTTCTCTTAATCTTTTCTAATATTCTAAGTGCTAGCAATTAGCTATGATTAAATTAGCCATTACTACCTTCTTCTATGGAAATAATAGGTATCCTTAACAAGTCCTCACAGTACTTTTTATGTTTAAGTTTTAACGATGAATGTGACAAAGCAAACTGATTGCTTACTTTTACTTTATATATTATAAAAATTGTAACTTATGATATTTTTATTTTGATCACTTCAGGATCACCAAACAATTTTGAGAGCATGGGCTGTGAAAGATTTTGCTCCAAATTGTCCTTTGTATGTCCAGATATTAAAGCCTGAAAATAAATTTCACATCAAATTTGCTGGTAAGTTTTTATCTTGCATGAGATCCATTGAATTTCCTGAAACTCCTATAGTGGTTTAAGAGTTAAGTCTCTGAACTAAGTGGCAACTTAAAATATTCAAGATTCTAAAGAACTGAAAATGATTATCAAATGCCAACTGCTTATTAAAAAGACCTTTGTAACTAAGCTATCTTATTTTTACTTACTGTTATTTAAGAAAAGAAGTGTTTTCGAAAATTTTTAAATATACATGATGATGACTTGCTATGAAAAAATTTTTGAATGGCAGTAATGACATTAGCACTACGTAAAATCTTAACATGATGACTTTAAACTTGAGTGTCACCACTTAAGACAGGTAGATTAATATTTTGAACCTTATTTCCTGTCTATTAAAAGGCCACACGGATTATGTCTCTGTTTTATTGGGGTTAATAGTAAGGATTTAATAAATAATGTCTGAAACATATTAAGTGTTCTATTGTATGGATATTGTATTAGGACCTTAAAACAATATGTATTTTCGAAAAATAATTTGTGATTTTGAGTGTATTTTAACAAAAATTCAGAACAGACTTCAGTTCTTTCTCCCTTCTTATGTTTCCACATAGTTGGTATGTTTCCACAGAGAGATCAACTTTGCTGAAAAAGTTTACTGCTAAAATAAAAACAAAAAACTATTTGCATTAATCTATTTTCTAATTCTCATTTTGTCATTATTTTAATAATAAAGTAATAATAATTACTTTAATTTTAAATCCTATTTACTATTATTATATATTACATATTAATAATACCATCAAAATGAATGAATTATTTACAAATTCTATCCCAACCATTTGTCTCAATATTTCTCACTGTGACACCTGATGAAATTCTTTTTATTAGTGCCTGCATTCTTTTATGACTGAGATTACAGCATTTCAGAGGATCTCTTTTTATATCGTGTAAAGATGAAGGCATCCTAGTTTCATTAAAATGCCACAAAAAGAATTTGGAGTGATGTATGAAGTTCTCAAAACAAAATCATATATTTTATATCTCAGCATGATATCAAAAATTATGGACTTTTCCTTTCAAAAGGCAGTGTATCAAGCTGTCACTTAGTTTCTGTAAGAGATTGTTTAAATAATGGCCCTCAAGAAACCATGCTGTATATGTCTGTGCCCTGTTGCCATGTGATTTTGCAGCTTTTTGCCATGAAGAGGTGAAATCTATTTCCCCATCTTTGTATATAGGGTTTGCTTTGTGATTTGCTTTGACCAATATAATGTAACAAAACTTACACTGTGGAACAACAGAAGCTAAGACTTAAAAGGCCATACTGGTTCTGCTTTTGCTGTTTTGGGAACATTGCTCAGAGACTACATATAAAGAAACTCAGTTTAGCCTCTCTAAGAATGAAAAATCACTTGGAAAGTGAGGCTCATCCATACCAGCACCTCACTTGTCCAGCTCCCAGCTTACTTACCAGCCAACCCAAGGAATCATGCTGACCCACAGAATTTTGAGAAATAAAATGGTGGTTAAGTCACTGAAGTTTGGAGGTTACTAGTCGTGTGGCAGTAGATAACTAATACTGTTGGTGATAAAATAATAATTACTTTAATTTTAAATCATATTTACTTGACAATATTTATTATATTCCTGTCCTTGTACTCTCATATGTATGAAGTAAACAGATTCCAATATTCACAAGATATGAAATGAGACATTTGCATTTCCATTTATTTAAATAGCTCCTTTGGTTTATCCTAAATTGTGGAAATATAATCATGACTATAATTTCTGTTTAAAAAGTAAGCAAAGTGGCCGGGCGCGGTGGCTCAAGCCTGTAATCCCAGCACTTTGGGAGGCCGAGACGGGTGGATCGCGAGGACAGGAGATCGAGACCAACCTAGCTAACACGGCGAAACCCCGTCTCTACTAAAAAATACAAAAAACTAGCCGGGCGAGTTGGCGGGCGCCTGTAGTCCCAGCTACTTGGGAGGCTGAGGCAGGAGAATGGCGTAAACCCGGGAGGCGGAGCTTGCAGTGAGCTGAGATCCGGCCACTGCACTCCAGCCTGGGCGACAGAGCAAGACTCCGTCTCAAAAAAAAAAAAAAAAAAAAAAGTAAGCAAAGTTTACTTTCAGCAAATTGTCCTTTTTATAATAAATTTGTCAAAATAACATGATTGAAACTGCAAATTCAGGATTGAGACATTTCGTGGTGATGTAGTTGCTGTCCTGTGTACTGACTGCATGACCTCAAGCTTCTTCAAGTCTTTAAGCTCGAGTTTTTCAAGTTGTAAAATGGGGATGATATGAGAAGCAACCCCCTCTTGTCATTACAATACTAAAAATGATACTTGGAAGTATCTTTTTAATTTTTAAGCCACCAGCAAGTGATGCCTATTTAAGCAATTGGGATAATTTATATCCTGAGTGCCTATATGTAATCTTCATGACAAATTTATATTATACTTGTTTAGAGGAAGACTAGCTGGGCTTTCCCATAATGTATTACAAACAGTTTATAAGAGATATTTCAAAAGCATATAATTCTGAGCTTACACACATTTTCTCAGAATAGAAAATATAAGATATCTTCTCAACTCATTTCATGGGAATAACGTAGCCTTGATACAAAACTCAGTAAGGATAGTTTTGGAAATGACATTTAGAGTCTAACTTAATTGGTTAACAGAGTTGAAAAATCATATAAAATATTTTAGCAAAACAAACCAAGTAATATATTTATAAAAGAATATATAATCACCAAGTTGAAATTATTCCAGAAATAGATCATTATGTCAAAAGAGAATAACCATATCACAATTTTAATGAATGTAGTAAAGTATTTGAGACACACGTCAACATTCATTCACAATTAAAACTTAAAAAAAAAAAAACAAAGATATTGGAAAGCTAGGACCAAAAACTTCTTAATCTAAGACAAGTTATCTTCAAAATAACAAAGAAAAAATTATATTTAGTAATAACATATTGAAAAGCTGTCATTTAGGTACAAACATAGGTGTCTACTAAAACAACTTTTATTCAGTATTTTTCTGGAAATCATAAAAATGGCAGTGAAGCTGGAAAAAGGTAAAAGATATAAGCATTGGAACACAAGAAATAAAATTGTCATTGTCCACATATCATCAAATTCTCTACAAGGAAAATGAAAAAGAATTTATTTCTTTCTATTCACCTTTTCCTTAGAGCAACTCATCTATTTATATAATTTGCAAAGTTAAAACTCTTCTTCAGTATCCACTATGAGCTTCAGTTTTGAATCTTGAACTGCATGGTCAATATCTCTTATTAGATTTCTAACAGCCCTCTTAAAATTAAAATGTTGAAAAATAGTTATTGAGTTTTCTCTGACCTAAAACCTGTTTCTCACCCATTATTCTCAGCACCATCTGTTTAGAACTCAATCAAAAACCTGTGAGTCATGTTTTCCTTCTCTGCATCCAGTTGCACATCTTGTCCTATGGGTTATATTACCTAATCCACAGTGGCATCACAACCCTACCCATTATCTCTCACTTAGGCTATTTCAAAAGAGTCCCTTTTCGTCTTTTTCCGGGTATTCACAAGTTGTATCTGTAAGCTTACTGCTGCACTTCATGTCCCCCAGAGCATTTGCAACAGTGATTGCTGTTTGTGTATCACAGCAGGCAGCTCCATCTTCATACCTCCATTGTAAACCTAAACTCGTTTTCTTTTACCAGGACACAATGCCAATACCCTTTCACAATATCATTATTTTTTAAAGATTGTTTCTTGTGAATAATTTGTGTCACCTTTTATGGTTCAAAAGTCAGATGGTAGTATAGCTTTGGTTATGTCAAATCATTTTTTTTTTTCCAGTGAGAGACTTTTTTTTTTTACCAATATAATATTTTTGTTAGAAGTGGCAATTGGTACTGAAAATGACAGAGGCAATGGCAGTGTGCCATAGACATGACTAATACAAAAATGTGTTTTTGTAACATCTTGTATTCTCTGTCAAACTCTTGTGGGTGCAGCAATTCTAGTAAAGCTTCTCTAGGGTCAGATATACGATCTATAATCACCTGGGGAAACCTTATGCCTCCATGTTATGGAGCCCTTCATAAATTCCCCTCCTCAGTTGCAAAACCAAGATTAAAGGGCACAATATTATGGGGAAGTTTAGTTATCAGATAAGTTTCTGTAGCTCAACATTTAATCAGACTGAAATCAACTTCATATTTTCTTCTCTACTGTGCATTTCCCAATCATTTAATGCACACACACACACACACACACCCCCCAGACCGTAAAAGAAAAAATATGTACTTTACTAGGAAGATAACTTCTTCATTGAAAAACCTTGAATGAACTTTAAAAATAAACTGTGCTCTCCAATTAATCAATTTCAGCTAAATGAAGTTTGCTGTTTGCCTCCTAGTCAGATGAAGTTACTCAGAAAATCAGTGGGAGGTGAATTCATGTTTTAAGAGTAAATTAATAGCTAAATTTAGATAAACACAGTATCTCTATCTTCCTAATAAAGTGTTATGTCGTCTGTGAATATTCAGTTCTCTTAGGTTCCTCATCCAACTTTGTTTCAACTGTTCAGTCCTACTAAAATCTCCCACTTCATTTGAACAGATATGAGAAGAAATAAAAATTAAATTGGCAAATTTTTACCTACAAGTAGGAGTAAAGAATATAAAAACAAAGGAGTGAATGAAAGTGTGAATTATCTATTTTCCATGCTTCTTTTTTAGTCCAAAGTCTACCCTTGAGCTATTTTCCATGCTTTGGTTATGGTATTTCATATATAACAGAATTTGATTGCAATTTGTTCATGAAAAATAGAACCATATCTCAACAATAAAGTGTTGACTGAATGAAATACTTTGTACTTCGCAATTCAAACCTGCCTAGAAGAATGCATAATTATACTAGAACAGTAGGAGTTAGTTCTTCTAACAATTAAAAAATCATTTTTAATTTCAATAAGAAGTTAAAAGTCCAAGCAGAAGTAAATGTGTTTTAGCAATGTCATAGACAATATTGTTTAAACATGTGTCTTTCATAGAGCGTGATTCCCATTATAAAAATAATAATATTTAAAGTGCACACACATATATGCACATATCTTGGAGAAATGATTCGACCACAAAATGAAGGTTTTCCTCAGCTTAGCCATCATCTATTTTGTACTAAATCACTAGATATTCCAATGCATCACTTTTTCCTACCCAAGAAAGAGAGTGGGAAAATATTTCCAAGCAATATAAATATTGGAAATCATCTTAGCTGTTTCTAAATAACATATGGATGTTCAGGCTTGACTTTCACCAAATGGTAAAGTGTGAGATTTTTATGCTGAATGATTTCTTCATTTCCCATATAACACCCACATAGACATCATTTTAAACTTCATTTTTACAACCTACTTAAGAACATAATGCTTAGAGTTGTTATATTTTCAAAATATAAAACATTAAACCTTTGAAAATTCTCAATTTTTTGGATGGAAACCTTTTCTCTTTGACTTTTTTTATTATTGTGGAGATCATCAGAAACCACTTAACATAAGACCATGTTCAAACCCAGCACTGTCTGGAGAATCTTTAATTTTTTATGCCATTCCTCACTATTTTTTACTTTCAAAAAGTCAAACTTACACTGTTTAAAACAGTTATACAATTAAAAAAAAAGTATTCTCTCCATCTACATTCAAAAACTGTGAACATTTTGCCACTTTTGACTAGTCTTCTCTTTGTACGCATACACAAATACACACATATTTTTATTTCAGCAGAGCTTTCTTAAGAATAAGGAAATTCTGCTACATAACAATGCTAAAATTTTTACCCGTAAAATGGTCAATAGTAATTTTATGAATCCAGTTTATATGCAAATGTTATCAATTGTCCCTCAGATTTTCCTTAAATCTGTATTTTAAAATTCAGTATTAAATCAAAATTTTATTTTTACTAATTTTTTTATTTCTTTTTAAACATTTTTATGAAATAGTTTTAGACTTATGGAAAAGCAGTATAGATAATACAAAGAGTTCTATATGCCCTCTACATCCCACAGCTTCTCCTAATGTTAATGTGGTATATATAACCATTGTCCATTTAATAAAAACAAGAAATTAACAATGGTATTGATTATTTTTAGGTGAAAAATTTAAAATTTAAATATTGCAAAAGATGTCCAAGCCATCTTTCCTGTTTATTTTCCTTGACATCTGATTAAATTGACACTGGACATTAGGTATTTCAAGCCATTTTCTTGTGGGCCACTTATGACTTTAATTAACTAAAATAATCTTTTTGTTTCTCTCTATTAATGTTTTTTATAGTTGTATATTTTCAACAACCCGATTTCTTGGTTCTGAGTACCAGAGTAAAATAACGCTTATTTTTTTAGAAAGTGCCAGACATATTCTATCATATCCTAGGCCTATGATATTTAGTCTGCCAAGTAGTTCCTTGATACAAATGTCTTATGAAAAAGACCAGGTATGCTCTCTTTCACTCTTGAATACTTCTTCAGAGCATTTTCTAGAGTTGTACTATGATCAAAGTGTTGTTCTAGGCACTAGTGACATAATGATGAACTAGATGTAATTAAGTGTTAATTCCAGTGGCAGCTTTTCTCATTGCCTTTACCTGTCACCCTTTAAAAAAGTCAATGTACTTTTATATACTTCCCAAGAATACCACTCCAATGAGCTTATCCTTACTACATAGAGCTTTATTTGAAGCCTTACAACCCCCCTTTCCTGCCCTTCACAATCTCCATGTATATCAAACCAATGATTCCAGTTATGCTCTAGTCTCACTCTATATTGCTTGATGAATTTAGTCAATCTCATACACCTACAATAGACAGTTAAGGCTTTCATGATTTAGTTTCCCCATCCCAGAAGTAATTGGTTTTGCTTTGAAAAGAGTCTCCTAACATGTTTTTGTTTGTTTGTTTGTTTGTTTTTTTAATAAAAGAATGAATGAGATCTTAACAGTAGGATGGTCAGCAAGTGGAGATGACAGTTCTTATAATGGGATGTTAAAACTGTCATTGCCTCAAATCACCTTGACTTGGAACTTCATATTGTGCATATACAAACACACAAATGCGTATGCATCCGTGTGTGTACATGTGATTGTGAATTAAATTTTACTAAGATTTTGTTGGAGAAGTAGTGTGAGAATAATACAAGTATTAGGTAAAGACATAACATTTTAACTAGATAAAAAAATAACTCTAGGGGAAATGTTGAGTGCAGTGAGGAGGACAAAAAGAACCTCATAGGAGTGATTATTTAGGAAGCTGTTATAGTTGTCCAGGTGAGAGATACAAAGAGAGCTATCATAATGGATATGGGGAATGAGAACATATTCATAAAACATTTCATATATTTTCTGTAAACTTAAAAATCGGCTGACTGCAGCAACTAAGGGAGATTGAGAATATCATTTTATCTTTGCTACTCTCACCTTTTCATATATGTTCACATTTAATATGAATTCTGTTATAGTACTGAACTAATTGTTTTATAGTCATTTCAATGACATTTAGCACCAGAATATGAGTTTAAGTGCCTTATATGTTCAGTGATTGCACAGTGCTTGACACATAACATCTAATTACTGTACTATAGAGAATATATGATTTAAAAGATCCACTTTAAAAAGTGATGATATAACCTGGTAAAATAAAAAGTATGCCAAAATAAATGAAATAGTTTGCAAGCACACAAGTAATGTTCCATCATGTTATGGAAAAAAAAAAAAAAAAAAAAAATTCTAGAGTAGAGAGTGACACAGAAAAAGAGCACCAGAAATCTAAAAACAGCTCCTTGTAGTTTTTTTCTGAGTATTAGGTCACACATGTCCAAAATGAAACTCTAAAAGCCAGTCTAAAAACAACCAAAGAATCGTAAGTAGAACAATTCCCAGTGCTAAAATAGGGTGGGGAGATATTCACACTCTGAGCAGACATAGTAGAATGACCTGGGTGATCAGCAGGACATTTGAAGTCTTATGAGATACATGGTTTGCTAGTAAGGTTGACTTAGCCCCAGAGTAAAGGGAACTCTAAATAGAACAGTATTAATTTTCAGTAATAAAAGCTTACCACTAACTCTTCAGTTTACAATGACGCAAACCTATTATCTGTGTTTCTGTGGGTCAGGATTCCTGGGATGGGTTGTGTAGCTCCCCTGGTCGAGGTCTCACCAGTCTGCAGTGAAGATATCCACTTCATCTATAATCTCATTTGAGGTTTGACTTCTTAGAATTTTGTCTACTAACACTGCCCTTGAAAGTTTCAAAATCCAGCAGGCCTTCAAGATATCAAACTAATTCTACCAAAATGAAGCACCCTGTTTTAAATGTTGTATAACGTTGGCCAGTATCAAATTGTAATGACTAGACATATCAATAAATGGGAAATTCCGACTGTGATTAAGGTAGAAATAAAACCTGTTCTGTACAAGCTTATATCCAGAAAATAAAGGAAAGGAGAAAAAAATTTATACTGATTTTGTAAGGCCAGCATTATTTGATTAGGCCAAAGCCAAAGACAAAGAAAAGAAAACCACAAGCTGTTATGTTTTATGAACACAGATGCAAAAATCTTCCAACAAATCAGTAGCAAATCCAATTCAGTAACATACAGAAAGAACATACTGTTACCTTGTTGGGTTTATCCCAAGGCTACAGTAGTCATATAACATTTAAAATCAGAGCAGTTCACCATATTAATACATTAAAGGGGAAAATAAGCTATATGATCATATCAACAGATGCAACAACAGCATTTTAAAAATCAGTAATGTTTCTGACAAAAATTTGCGCATACTGGAAATAGAAGAAAAGCAACATCATATTTTTATTATACTTGATGCTTATAGACTGAGTACTAAACTCTAATATTGAAACGTCAAAGTTGTGTGCTGTACTTCTATTCACACTGTACTGAAGGTCCTAACCTGTGCAATAAGACAAATTACAGAAATGTTAATGTACACGTTAGAAAGGAAATAGTAAAAGTAGCTTTATTCATAAACTAAGTGAACATTTCTTTAAAAATGGTAATGAATCTATAATAAAGCTGGTAGTACTAATGAATGAGTTAGGAACATCAAAATGATCTTCTTTATACAGAAATCAATTTTATTTTTCTATGCTTGTAAAGATAATTTAGGAATTTAAATTAAATATAACCTTTAAAATTCTTCGAAAGTATGAAATAGATGTGGGAGAACTTAATAAAATATGTGCAAGTCTCATATAAAGAAACTATAAACATTGCTGAGAGAAATTTTTAAAGAGCTAAATAAGCTGAGAATGAAGCTTATTTCAAGGGTTAAAAGATTCAATATTTTAACATGTATATCCAAATTAACCTATAGATTCAATACATATTTCAACTGAAATTATAGCTGGCACTTTGAAATATTAATAAACTTATTTTAAATAATATAAAAATATAAAGAAATGATAATCATAACTATGAAAAAGAAGATTCATGTCAGAATATCTGTAGTACCTTTGTTTTGAAGCTTATTGTAATACTAAAGTATTAAAGACAGCATGGAATTATCATAATGATAGACAAATAGATAAATGGAACGGAATACAACCCAGAAGTAGATCAACTTCTACATTTTCAACGATGATGCCAAGTTAATTACCTTGGAGAGGCGATAATCTTCAATAGATAGTTCAGGATCAACTTTATATCCTTCTGGAAAAAATATATATCTTAAGCCTTACCTCACACCACACACTGAATACTAAGTGGAAACAAATTATACACTTAAATGTAAAATGTGAGACTACAAAATATCTAAAATAAAACATAGAGGAATGTTTTCACAGTCTTGACTGGCAAATATTTCTTAGGCACACACAAAAAGCACAAGTCATAAGAGAAAAAAAAAAAAAGAAAAATTGGCTGTCATCAAAATTAAACCTTCTGCACTTCACAAGACAATTTCAAAGAATGGCGAGCCCCAGACTGGGATGAAAATATTCACAGTGAATATAGCTGAGTAAAGTTTGAATCCAAACATATATAAAGAACTCTTACAATTCAATGTTAAGAGTCCAAACAAACCAATAAAAATAGAGAGAAGAATTGAACGGACATTTTATACACACACAAGGACAGACATACCAATGACCACTAAGCATATGAAAAGATTGTCAATATCACTAATCATCAGCAAAATGAAGATTGGAAAGCAATACCATTACACACACAGAATGCCAAACATTAAAAGGATTCTTAGTATCATGTGGCTGAAGCTCTCATGCCCTCTTGAAGCTTACATTCTAGTGGGAAAGATAATTTGAGCAAGAAGGTACTTAGATGGCTCTTAAGGGAAAAAAATGCAAGCATCAAGGAAAGCTTAAAATAGGGTGAACATACAGATATGATAGATGAATTTTGGCAAAGGGACATGTAAGTTATACACTGACACAGGAATGGTTTAGTTATATTTAAATGAATGAAGATATGAATGATTCCTGAATGTTGCCATACAGTAAGAAACCAAGGTAGAAAATGTTGTGGTGAATTAGTAGGAACTGAAAATACTTAATATGACTGCACCAAGATAGAGGATAGTAAGAACTGGGGTTGGAAAAAAGGTAGAGATAAGATTAGGAATAACTTTATAACTCACTTTATAAAGAAATATATAGTACTAGGTAGAAGATGGGTTTGTGGAAGATGATTATTTTTAATTTACTTATAGATTTTTGCATATTCTCATTTTTCTAACAAAATCCAAATAATCAAGCATAATTAATACCATGATAAAATTTGTGAATGGTTATATCTAAGCAGTGAAATTGTTATTCACCTAATTATAGCTATAGGTTATGTTTATGTAGACTATAATACTCCTTTTACAGGAAGTAAAATATCATTGTTACTGTTAGCAAAATATATATAAATTTATGAATATGTGTTAGTCTATTGCTACATTTTATAACCCATGATCAATCTAATTTAATATTTTCATAAAGCCACTTTCATTCATGCCAAATTCTCATTTAAGCCATCAAGCTATTCTGTATAATCAGTCATAAGGACTAAACTGATAAATCTGCCAATAGCTATATCTTTCTTGAGAATGCTAGCTCTGCTTCAAATAAGAAATGAGAAATAAGGCAAATTAAAAAGTGGTAGCTATTTGTAAATATTGCCAAGGTGAATATGATTAGTGGAACTTCTAGGTTAAATGGTATTTGTACTTTTATGGTTTTTAGTACACAATGCCAGTTTGCTCTCCAGAAATATATAACTTACCCTTGAACAAATGGGCAATATTAACTTTTGCCCTTTGGTAGAAAGAAAAATAACATAAGAACTACAATAATTATTATAATAATAGTGGTGGTCAACACATGTAGTGCTTCCTGTGCAAGGGCTACTGTTCTAAGGCACCACTTATAGATTAACTCAATTCTCATTACAATTTCATAAGCTAGTTTATTGGTTATATATTGCTACATAACTACCCCAAAACTTTATGGTGTAAACAGCAATGTAAATTTGTTATCTCAGTTTCTGTGGGTCAGGAATTTGGGAGAAGTAATAATCTGGATATTTATGATGTTACAATGAAGATGTAGGTTATTTGGGGTAGTTGCAATTATCAAATAACTGCAGGTATTTGAAGGCTTGACTTGGGTAGAATATCTGTTTTCAAAGTGGTTTACTCACATGGCTCCCAAGTTGGTGCTGGCTGTTGGTAGGAGATCTTGGTTTCTTACATGTGGACCTTTCCTCTGGGCTGTTCGAACCTCCGCATGACGTGGCAGCTGGCTGTTCCCAGGGCAGATGATTCAAGAGAGAGCAAGGCAAAGCCACAATGCCTTTTATGGCATAGCCTTAGATGTCAAACTTTGTTATTCTGCAATACCCTAATGGTTATATGGTTCAGTCCTATTCTGCTGTGTAGGAGGGAACAGCACAGGCATGAATACCAGCATGTAAGAGTTATTTGAGGCAATCCTGGAGGCTGGCTACCACAGACAGATTATATTATTATTACAATTTTACAGATGAGGAAACAGATCCAAATATATAAATGCCGAAATGGTGCCATACTAAATGGTTGAGACAGGACTTGAATCCACATTCTCTGTCTCCAGAATGCATGCTTTTAACAGACATGTGGTATTGCCTTTAATTCTTCATTTTAATTTTCAATCTTTATTACACAGAGTTGTACATTCTTGTGTTTTTTGTCTAATTTTTGCATTTGTATATAAAATTTATTCCAGTGACCTTATTTTCTGTTTGGCTATTTTTCCATGAGTTATAGGGATTTTTTATATTCTGAAATTAGTAGCAATTTGGTTTTTTATATACAGTCATGTGCTGCATAACAACGTCTCAGTCAACAATATACTGCATATACAGTGGTGGTTCCGTAGATTGTAATACCATACCTTTTTCTATGTTTAAACATGTTTAGCTACACAAATGCTCACCATTGTGTCACAATTGCCTACAGTATTCAGTACATTAATGTGCTGTACAGGTCAAAAATAGTGTGTGGATAGTACATGATTGGAATGTCAAAGTCATTTTATTTTTGGAATCTGCTGATGTGAATATAGTATTGAAGAATTGCGTGGGCTGTTTTGGGGTGGTTGAAGTTGGTGATGTTGAAGAAGGGCAATTCAGAGTAGGTAAGGACCCCAAGAAGATAAAGCATTTGGCTCAAGTGTCTCATAAAATAAAGCTCATTTTGCATTGAGAATTCCTTTTAAAGTGCATATTCCTCTTGGTGAAATTGAAATTTCAATCTTTTTAATATGTTACTCTATTCAGATTATTAGGTGAATATCTAGTTGATAGTAGCATCGACCTATTTGTCTGTCTGAATGTCTTTCAATCTCTTATTCTATAAGAATAGACATTTTGGAGGAAGAGGGAATGAAGATTAGGTTGTTATGGGAGACTTCCAAAAGATAACCAGTGACCAAAAAGTGGGTTAATTCGAGGGATGATTTAATTAATTAATTAATTAATTAATTTTTTTACAGTTTTGTCCAGAGTAATGTTTGCCAAAAAACTGTTGTAACATATTGTTTTTTCTTTTCTTTCTTTTTTTTTTTTTTTTTTTTTTTTTTGAGATGGAGTCTCACTTTGTCACCCAGGCTGCAGGCTGGAGTGCGGTGGCACCATCTCAGCTCACTGCAACTTCCGCCTCCCAGGTTCAAGAGATTCTTCTGCCTCAGCCTCCCAAGTAGCTGGGATTACAGGCATGAACCAGCATGCCCAGCTAATTTTTTATTTTTCTTTTTAGTAGAGATGGACTTTCACCATGATGGCCAAGCTGGTTTCTAACTCCTGACCTCAAGTGATCCGCCCACCTTGGCCTCCCAAAGTGCTAGGATTTCAGGCGTGAGATTATACGTTACAATCATAAATTTGGCTGTGGGTTGTTGTTTGTCTGGGAGGATCAGGCAAACTTTAGCATCTTTCCCCATTGGTAAGGGAAGAGTATGGGTGGGCTCACATAAATGCGTATTTCTATGTATTATTTATTGTTATTAAACAAAACTTTACTTGTTATGGGGCTATATAACTGACTGTATGCTTTCCTGAGTCACTTCAATTGAAGTTAACAGCTTTAGTTTCTTACTGCTTTATTGTGGTATATTTGATAAATAAAATTGCATAAACTGAAGGTGTACAATGTGTTGATATACATATGTATTATGAACTTATTTACACAATCAAGTGAGTTAGCACATCCATCACCTCACATAGTTCCCTTTTTAATGTGTGTGGTTAGAGTATTAAAAGTCTTCTTTCAGCACATTTCAAGTATAAAATACAGTATTGTTAACTATATAAGAATTACAGCTTTTTGTGATTGATAAAAATAACTGTGCATTTTTATCTAATTTGATACCAAGTATAGCTGGCCAAAGACTTAACATTCTTACAGGCGAGGGATTCAGACTCATGCCTTGTGATTCCAAATTCAATGATTCTTTAAATCAAGCACAGGGCAACACTGAATACACTTTCCTACTTTATGTTGCATTTCTGCAAGTTCTGGGGTTACAATTTAGTCTTCATAGAATGTTTGATTCAAAAGTTTCTTTTTTGATTTAATGACAAGAATTTCCCGAGAGTTACAGTAAAAATGATATATAATAGAAGATATACTTGGACCCTGTCATCACTCCCGATGATTCCTGTCTTATTTATACTATTCAGCCCATAAAGTACCCAAATTCAATCTTCCTTCCATTTTGCTTATTCAATCACCCAGTGCTATAAACACTCTCTTTCCACCTCATCAAGTCTTCTAATGCAATGCTATTCAAAGTGTGGTCCAAAGACCAGTTTCATTCCACAAACTTTTATCAAGCTGCAACATGATTAATATAGCAATTGAGAGCAGCATTTTAGAAATTTTGCTAGGGATTTGACATTACCACGACATCCAAATGCATAATTAGTGGACTGTCTCTTTGGAAAGCATACAAACTACTAAGCATATAGACTAGTTTGGGCTTTCTCAAAATCATAGGTTAATCACATATGGCATGAGCTGCCCGTGTGCTTGCAATGGGTTACAACCCATTCTTTCTTTTTATTTTACAATTAAAAAGAAAAAGAAAACTGGCCCTTCATCACAAATAGCTTGAGAACCATCATTCCATCACATCATCAGTCTAGTCTTCCTGTACCTCAGTTTCGTTTCTTCTCTTTTTTTCTCTTTAAGGAGACTGAACTCTGTAGTCTGCCATTTCATTCAGTCAGCCTGTCAGTGTTCTGACTTCCTTTGTTTTTCATTTTTTTCCCCATAGCTTTTGATCAAAAATCAACACACATGCAAACAAACAAAATTCCATGTACATTGATCCTTTTTTTTACTCCTTGACTGGCACTCCTGGAAAAACAGTAACACCCAGTGGGTCAGATTTATGTTATCATAAACTCATGTTCAGGCAGCTCAAAGCGGCCCTTAACGTTGTGGTTTTTCGTTTTTTTCTTTTAATCAAACTATTCTCTTGCTCTTGTAATTACTATTTCAGATCTATCTCATTTTCTAATACACAGAGATATGGGAAGCCAATACATGAAAACTTCCTTAAATTTTGCAACTTATTTTCCAAGTGTTAATTTATGTTCACTTATCGCTTCCTGCTTTTTCCTATTATAATTGAAGGATTTCCTTTCCATGTATTTGCTGAGTGCCCCATTACCTCATACCCTATCAGCAACCTCAGCAATATTTTCCTTCCTTAATCTTCAGATTTCTTTCTTTGTTAATATATTTCTATAAACATTTCCGTTTCTTCCTACCCCTCCAATTTTATTTTTAAGAAATTCTGCATGCTTTCTTTGCCTTTCAAACAACTTTTCTTAATTATCCTTAAAATATTTGGTTAAACAGACCTGGCACAGTGGCTTACATCTGTAATCCCAGCACTTTGGGAGGCCGAGGTGGACAGATCACGAGGTCAGGAGATCGAGACCATCTTGGCTAACACAGTGAAACCCTGTCTCTACTAAAAATACAAAAAAAAAAAAAAAAAAAAAAATTAGCCGGGTGTGGTGGCGGGCACCTGTAGTCCCAGCTACTCAGGAGGCTGAGGCAGGAGAATGGCGTGAACCTGGGAGGCGGAGCTTGCAGTGAGCTGAGATCGTGCCACTGCACTCCAGACTGGGCGACAGAGTGACACTCCGTCTCAAAAAAACAAACAAAAAAAATTGGTTAAACATCATTTCCTTAAGTGATGCTTTTTTCATTCCCTCAAAGCAGGCAAAGTATCCTTATATCCTCCTAACACATATGCATTTATTTTCTTTTTATCATTTATTGCAGTATTTATTTGCTACTAATAAATCTTCCAGAGATCTTCCAAAATATTTTTGAATCAGTCACTCAAATGATTTCAGTTCAGCTACAATATTGTGTTTTGTGGTTGAAAAGGAATGAAACTGATCTCAAGGGCAAACTTGCCTACGTTCCCTCAAACTTCACTATTACACAATAGGTGTTTGGGGAGCTCGGTGGTTGTATTTTCTCAGTCATCAGTTCAGTATAACGGCTGCTCCAGCCATTTGTTCATCTGGTAGCAAGTGGTAATCTTTAAATGGTTTCTAGAGAAGGAAACACTGCTACATTATGTTACCTATTTTAAGTGCCAGTTAATCAGTTTTAGAGTTGTATAGCTTTTGTAGAGTTCTTTGTAGATAGTTTGAATTTAATAAGTAATAAATTTAGCCAAGTTAGTTCACTGTTCTGAGTATCTGATTGCTTATCTGAAAACTACTTTACACAATATGTATCATAGAACTTTTGTGAGGTTGAATTATATATATATATATATATATATATATGTCACTTAGCATGAAAGCAGAAATATTATTTGGTATTATTATTTTATTACTAAAAAGAATCTTCAGTAAGTATCTTTTATACTATCAGAAGCTGATAAAGAATACTCTTGGTTAGAACCTAAACAAATTGAAATTCTGAGGAAAATAATTTTTCAAAAATTATTAAGACTGCTGTGTATTTGTGAAAGGTATAAAAGAAAAGGAGGTTAATGAAATTAAAACTGTTTTGCACTAGATGGAGGAAATTTGACCCCCCTTTTGAGCATTTGATAGCTTGAAACATCAAAAAAGATTATATTTATTGTACTAAAATAAGTATTGAAGCAATTGGAAAAACAGAAACATGCTTTTTACTTGTATTATTGAAATGAAATAAATCTGTTTTACAGAGAATTGCAAATCTCAAATTGGGTTAGATTCTATGCATTTAATAAGCATTCTTATATTTAGATCTGGTGAAACTAAGTGACTTTTAAAGATTTACTTAAATCTATTCTTAGCCATTTAATGGTTGAATGCCTCACAATCTTTGAATTGGTAAAGTTTCTGACGTGTTCATATGCACACGCGCACACACACACACACACACACACACACGAGTGGTTATTTTATTGATTAAAGTAACAGGATCAAAATAAAACTCACTTGATTGCAAAATATTATCTATTCTCGTATAAGAAAAAGATACAATTTTTTGTAGCAATAAACCCACTCTTGCTTGTAAACAGAATCTAATAAGCAAAGGATATGGCAAAGATTTTATAATGCAATTTAATCAGTTGGTCTATTTAATAAACTTTTTCCCCATAAAATAAAAATTACTAACATTTAGATTTTAAAATTCACCCTGGTTCATTTTTTCTGTTTAAAAGCCATTTTCCAAAGGATATTTGATTTCCGTAAATTAAAACCCAGCACTAGATTGGTTTACTGCACTTTCCACTATTTACTGTTTTCCAAAGAGCTGTTACCTAGCAACTGCATGGAAGAGGTTTCTAGTACTTTAAATCATACAAGAGCTCAGAATATAAGATGACGTAGACTTTTAAGAAAATATTCTGACTTGTTTTAAAGTAATTATCAATTTTATTTTTCATAAGGTAAAAGGGACTTGAAGACAATTTTGATTCTTATCTATCAATAAATTTGCATGCCAATTGTAATTTTTTATTTTAGAAGCTTTTAAACTGAAAATGACAGAAATTAGAATAACAAAGAAGAAATCAATAATCTCACATAATACTACTATTTTGAAAGTCATATGCTTCTAAAACTCTTTCCCACCTG
Source organism: Rhinopithecus roxellana (assembly GCF_007565055.1). NCBI lineage: Eukaryota > Metazoa > Chordata > Mammalia > Primates > Cercopithecidae > Rhinopithecus > Rhinopithecus roxellana. The sequence goes on from NC_044556.1 coordinate 61,416,707, forward strand.
TTGAGGTAGTTTCTATTGACAGTTTGATGCTTATCTTTGCACATTATTTTCTGTGCATATCCAGAAACACATACAGGCATACACATGAGCATTCTTGCAGAATTCAGCATTTTTACAAAAGTGAGACCATGTTTTAATTGCATAACAATGGAATTATGCTATATTGTTTTGCCACTTACATTTAAAAAATATACTGTTGGCATTTGTTTCAAGATAGTTTACTGAAATCGTCTTTTTATTTTAATAACACAGGATTGTGATGATCCATAATATTTGTTTAGAATTCTGATTAGCCTTTTTTTTTTTTTTTTTTCCTGAGACGGAGTCTCGCTCTGTCGCCCAGGCTGGAGTGCAGTGGCACGATCTCGGCTCACTGAAAGCTCCATCCCCCAGATTCACACCATTCTCTTGCCTCGGCCTCCCAAGTAGCTGGGACTACGGGCGCCCACCACCACGCCCAGCTAATTTTTTTTTTTTTTTTTTTGTATTTTTAGTAGAGATGGAGTTTCACCACGTTAGGCAAGATGATCTCGAACTCCTGACTTTGTGATCTGCCTGCCTCAGCCTCCCAAAGTGCTGGGATTACAGGTGTGAGCCACCACGCCCGGCCCTGACTAGCATTTTATACTCATTTTCTATTTCTTTCCTCAGATAATTCTATGAGGTAAACACTACTGTAATTCACATTTTAGATATAAGGCCAGTTAGGCCTAGGGATTAAGAAATTTGCCCATGGCCTGGCACACTCACTGGTGATACCACTTGATCACTTGATCTCATGTGCTTATGTCTTATCAAGCGATAGTGAAGAAAGATCTAAGTCAGAATAAACAGAAACCTTTAATGGATGAGAAGAAAATACAAGATAAGATGCATATATGTATATCTTGTATTTTATTCTCTCTCTCCATATATACAGAGAGGGAGAGAGAACGTCTCACTCTGTTACCCAGGCTGGAGTGTAGTGACACGATCTTGGCTCACTGTAGCCACTACCTCCCAAGTTCAAACAATTCTCCTGCCTCAGCCTCCCGAGTAGCTGGTATTACAGGCATGGACCACCACCCCTAGCTAATTTTTTGTATTTTTGATAGAGACTGGGTTTTGCCATGTTGGCCAGATCGGTCTCAAACTTCTGACCTCAGATGATGTGCCCGCCTCAAGCTCCCAAAGTTCTGGGATTTCAGGCATTAACCACCACGCCCTGCCACATATAATTTTTGAATAGGAAACACTTTCTTCAACAAAGGAGGGGAATTAGAAGCTAGAAGGAATAAAATGACAGATTTATATTTGATAAAGAGGTATCTTTCTTTGTATAATCAAAGCTGTGCCTTTGTCACATATGTTGTCTCACCAACAAGAAGAAAACAGGTTAGGAAAAGTAGTTTTGTATACAAAAAGTAACCCAGAGTCTGTACATTTCTGCACATTGTCCCATCAGAAAAACCCTGGTAATGTGGCCGTATCTATCTAAAAGGGAAACTGAGATATGTAACTTCTACCAGAGCAGCCATGAATCCAGGTAAAATATAGAAGTGGGGTGAGGGGAAATAAGGTCTCTATCACTAAAAAAGAAAGAGAAAATGAATACTGGGGGAGACAGTAATTTTAGCCCTGGTTCAAGTCTTTAGGCACCCAAGTAACCATACATAACATTATATATAAATTTATTATACATTATATATTAAATTATATATGTTGCTGTTATATATGTTAATTACATATACAATGTTGTTTATCTATATAAACAACATTATACATAATGTTGTACGTGGTTACTTGGGTGCCTAAAGGCTTGAACCATGGCTAAAACTACTCTCTTCCCCCAGTATCCACTTTCTCTTTCTTTCTTTTTAGAATGGCATTTATATAGTGCCACTAAAACATAGAGTATTTGACATAGGGAATAAATGAGAAAACACTCATCCATTCTCTATGACAAATAATCCAAGTTTCATCAAATGCCATATGCAGCTCAAAGTTCAGGATATCTGGACAATGCAGAGTCAGATCTAGATGTGGCTCCTAATAATCTAGCAATATACACATTAATAAATTTTCTAGGTGTTCCCAAGACCAGTACTCCATATAGATACACAATAGTAGAGGAAGAAAGCTGTAATAAAATAATAGTTTTTGGAAAACAGATGAAGAAAATGCACAGTAGTCATTAGTCCATAGCAAGTCCTGTGGCATGTGAATTGAGAAACCTCCAAAGAAACGTGTCAAGTTCCTTAATGAAACCTTGATTTTGCTCTTTAGAGAGTAATTCCTTTGTGCATTCATACGCATGGCTCACTATTCTCTGTGGTCACTCTTGAAGTTGAAATTCGAGTGGATTTCTTCTAGGCCTCTCTGTGTGTCAGTAACTGTGTTCAAAGTTCTTTTCTAAGAACTTTGTTAAACCTGACTTACTGAATTTTGTTGCCTTGTCCACATCGCCGTCTTTCTTGTAATGGTGGATACCTTGTTATTATCTGAAACAAGTATGAATGTGAAGTCAGCACTGCACTTTAATCTGATTTTGTCACAGGTCTGTCTTTATTGGTCTGGCTGGGAAGTCTAAATTAGAGGCCTCTGATAAAGGCTCTGAAAGGGAATGTCATCATCTCCTGCTATTTAGGATACAGTTCACTTTTTCAATTCTGCAAGTATCCATTTTTATACATTTTTTAAATTTTTGATCACAAGAAAACAATGTACTACTTAAGAGAGTTCTATTCCCTTCTCTTTCTGCTTGCAAAGTGATCAGTTCTTACCTCATATCAGCTCTCTATGTATTGCTGACTAAAATCAGCAAGGTGCTGTGAACAAACATTAGTATACTTGCCCTTTTCAACCACCTCTTCTAAACATCTCTCTATTGATAGGTGGTTTTGGGATACAAAGGGGAAAATGGGTAGTAGGGGAAAATAGCAGTTACTGTTACTGATGTATTTCTACATTATGCATTTCTATATTATCTAAATTTTATGACTTTGTCTTCTATTTTTAACTAGAAAATTATTTGATAAAAATTGGCAGTTTATGACTTGAAATTCTCCCCCCCCCACACACACACACCAAAAAAATATGTATCTGATAAACTGAAAATGTGCTCGATCCCCCAACTCACTGTCACTCTCTCCAACACTGCTTGGTCATACTATCTGATGATGTTTATGCCCATGAAAATGATTCTTTCGATGTTCTAGACTAATGTTTCTGTAATTTCCATTCTTTCAGTGTTATTACTCAGCTCATCCTAGCTCAGCAAAAATTTCTAGGGTCATAACTTAGATCATATCATTACCAATAAACGTGACTCCTCTGTCATCTGTAATCCTAGTGTCTCCTTCTCTGACCACCACTTCCTATCTTTGTAGTTCACTCCCTCTAATGAAGAACTTCAACGATCTTTTGACCATACAAGACTTACAATTCATTGTCCTTACCAAATCTTCACTGCCATTTACACCCAGAGGTCTTGTTTTCCTTTCTTAGCCTGTTTGAATGTCATGGTACATTATTAATGACCTACATCTTCAATTCACCATCAATGACTTGACCCTCTACATTAGTTGGACTTGTTTGTCAGAAGCCAGCCTTAAGTCTCACTCTCTGTCTTCTTGGTGTAAACTTCCATGCATTTTAAATGTAGCTAAAGGAAACAAAATAAACAAGCAAAAGGCAACCTGCAACCTCTAAACTCCAAGCTCCTCCTTAATCATCATTTCCACTTATTTCGCTAAAAAAAAAAAAAAAAAAAAAACCATAGGAAGAAAAACAGAACTTTTATAAACTTCCACCAACAAATCTACCCACCCACCTGGATTTATATCAATATGTTCTGCCTTCTCTGCTCTTATTTCAGACAAAAAAATTTAGCACTCATATGACTGAGAAGGGGCATGGAAAAGGTGTTAGTATGATTACTCAAATTCTGACTCTCTATGAATCATATTTTAAGGTATATACACATATATACACACATATACACATATATGTGTATATATATGCACACATATATACATGTATGTGTATATATGCATATATATGAGCGTGTATGTGTGTGTGTGTGTGTGTGTGTATATCCTTTATGTTTTAGAATTTACAAAAAGCCTCTAAACCATTTGGCAGATCAAACAACACTGTTCAACAGAACTATTTGTAATAATGCAAATGTCTATGTATGAACTATCCCATACTGTAGCTTGTAGCCACAAGTGTCATTGAGCCATTAGGATGTGACCAGTATGATAGAGGAATTGAAATTTTATTGGTATTTACTTTTAATTTATTTAAATTTAAATAGCCACATATGACTGGTGTCTACTGTATTGGATAGCATAGTTTAGAAGGGTAGAAGGGTAATAAGTTGTTGAAGTCAAAAAAGTTGCAAATTTAAAATTTTATTTGAGAATCACATAATTGCAATTCAGGGCATACACACAGGCTGGAGTGGTCTTTGGTATGTCTGAAAAATAAATAGAAGATTGGGGGCCTTATTTTTTAAATAAATGTTCTATATTATTTTGAAAGAATGGTCATTTGCACTGAAGAAGCTTTTGGGAGCTGGCAATCTTTGGTGAGTAAGGGTGGTAGGTAAAATTAGTTTCAGAATCATGGCAGCTATTAGCTAAAATTGGTCTTAGGGTTACATCAGGCTGTTTTAGCAGCTGTGCTTGTGACAGTTTAATTATTAGAACTGGTGTTAATGTGCCCTGACTGCTTTTTCCCCTTGGCCTCTCAACTCTGAATTTGTTACAGGACCAAAGGGTTCATATGCCCACTACACAGTAACATACCAATACGCTGAGACAAGAGGGTTAGCAGCAAAGAAAGAGTTTAATGATTACAGTAGACCCAAACAAGGAGACAGGAGACCCTCAAATTCATCTCCCTGAGGAGATAGAGTTTTTAAGGAGATGGTGGAGATCAGGGGGATATTGGGATCATTGACTGGATGGAGATAGAGTTTTTAAGGAGATGGTGGAGATCAGGGGGATATTGGGATCATTGACTGGATGGAGTAAGAGGCATGAAATAATCAGAGTGTGGATACAGTCTTCTTTGATGAGTCAGCTCTTCTTGGGGTCATAAAGAGTAGCTAGCATCAATGGGGATCCTTCAGACCAGCTGATGTCAGCAGTTTCACCAGTATGCAGAACCTTAAAGAATATCTCAAATGGAAAAGTTAATGTCTTACAATGCTTAAGTTGTAATCTCTAGAGCACTTAAGGGATGCTATAGCCTTGCGGCAGTGTTTATGTGGTTTGTGGGCAATAGGGAAACAACTACGAGGAAGTGGGTCAGAAAGTAAGCGGACCTAATGATTCATGCTGAATGGTGCTGCAAGCTTGTTTTATTTTCATTTCTCCTCCTTCTTTCTTTTAAAATTAGTTTTATAAAATTTATAGGGATGGTTTTATTTTAGTTGGATGTGTCAAGAGTAACCCAATTTACGTAATCAAATCTTATAAGGTGGAATGCTGAAGAGCTGGAAAACATGAAAACCAATTAGGAAGTTGTTAGCCTAGAGGAAAGAACACCAGAGTTTGAATAACAGTTCCCAATTCCTTAGCTGTAATTCCAAAACAAGGAATCTCTGAAACATGAAAATATTTTTGTATTCTTGGTGGTAAAACACAAAATTATCTGAAATTATTTGGTGGTAGTTCCTGCACTGAACTGCCATGAAGCTATTTAACCCTTTATTTTTTCTACTTAGTATAAATATTCACACATTTAGCTGTAGAAACAATGATATTTTTAGGAATAGGTTGTTCCTTGGATATGTTATATAGTGTCTGGTAGATGAAACATATTGCCTTCTAAAATCTGAATATTTTTTAATTCTGAAATTTGATATCTCAGTCATAAGAATTATGGATGTATTAGAAACCTGTAGTAAGTAGTGAGAATGACAATGGGGAAAAAAGAGAGGGGAATTTGATTGTATAATCCATAAACTTTGGCTATTACAATGTATTGGGAAATGAGGGGCAGTTAGTATGAAAGAATGTTTTCAGTATTTTAATTCAGGCTAAGGATTAGTGGTTAGTTCTAAAAAATGTCCCAAGAGGAAGGATGGATTTGGACCTGAGAGGACAAGTCTAGATATACAAGCAGTTCTATTTTGCAGATTGAATTTTAACTCTCTGTGATACATGCAAACAAATATTATTATCCAGTTGAATAGTCTATCACATCTTTTTCCTTGTATTTTCCATTCATAGAAATTAAATAGCTTTTTTAATGAAAAGAGTACTGAATTTACATTTTGTCTAACAAAGGCTTTCATGATAATTATATATTAACTTATTTATCTAAAAAAATGGTTATTTTCTCTGATCCAATACTCTCTTTTTCTAATAAATATTTTGCAACACTTCCTACACTATTTTGAAGTGAAATTCAGAGTAAGTATAACTATCCATACACATAAAGTATAAAAAATTAGTATAATATTCTAAATCTAATATGAAAGAAAAAATGGAAATAATAATAAAAAGCATGTTTTTTAAATATGTAAACACTCAGGCATGAATACACAAGAAGATATGGGAAAAAAAAGACACTTTTACCAATGACAAGGTGCTAGCTTTTGACTGATATGTAACATATATTAATTTTTATTAATGAGTCACATACAATGCTAAATGTAATAAAGTAAATTTTCTCTTAATTTACACCACGGTGCATCCCTAGATAATTCAGCGTACAATGGAACAATGCACACATACTTTGTGTTTATGTGTAAAATTGCCACCTTTTTACACATAAAATTGATGGTACTACATACATTTTTTGTTGAAAGGGCTGATCGACACTGTAAAACTTTCACCAAATGTAGAAAAAAGACACATGCAAACACAAAAATGACTACCTGAAATTTAGGAGTCTTTTGCTTCCTTCTAATTTTCTCTGATTAGTACGCTTTTTGAAACATTAGCCAGTGCATCAAAATATTCCCACAGCTATTGTCCTCCAAACTCAGATGCACACATTTATTGAAGAAAAGGGAGGAGACCTTTTTTTTTTTTTTTTTTTTTTTACTTTTTCAACTATTGAAGGAAAATACAATGAGATATTTTCAAAGTATCACACATCCATCACATTTTCTCACATTTCCCTACTGAAAGAAATATGGTTTGTGCACTATAGTAAGGAAAAGTTAATAACTGCATATGCTACATTGCATATATGGTAATCATACCTTCCAAATTTTCTGTTACAGTTTGAAATTTTAAAAATTCTGTGTCATAATAAATGTACATATTTTTCTCAGATCATCTGTTCTAATTTTTGATTTGAAATTTATGGGTCCTCTATGTATTGATATCATATGATTCTACAGTAATAACATTCCGGGTTTAGCAGTTTTGTCACACTGTTTTCACACATTGGGCATGCACACTCAAAATTATTTTGAGATAATATTGAAATGATAGTTTAAAGACACTGTTCTTTTGCATTATGTACACTTCTCTGGATTCAAAATTGTATCTAGAATCTGCTTGCAGATTCTTTCCTGCAAAGCAATAAATAATCTGGTTATGTATTTTAAAAACATTTTAAGTTAATTATAATATATTGACAAGTCGGTGTGGAGAGAGAAATTATTAGTAGAAACACGATATTTTTAGAGTAAGTCCTGATATATATTCATAGTATGTATTTTCTTCCATAAAATGTGAAAGAGAAACAATACAAAATGAAAACAAAATAAAAAAGTAGTATGCTTTCTCATGTACTAAATCATATTATAAAAATAGGACAGAACTAAGGTCAGTGTTTGTCCAGTGCATTTGCTAAACCATTTCCCTCATCACCTTTTCATCTTTCTTCATAAATTGTATGGTGTTATGTGTTCATTTTATAGATCTGGCTCACTGAAAAATTTGATCTTCTATTTCTTAATTTTGTTAAAACTGCTATTTTTCTGCCTGAGAATATTTATTTTCTTAGAACTTTAAACCTTCTCTTTATTTTTAATATCAGCTATACTTTTTTATTTGGGAAAACAGGTTTTTTGTTATTTCCAAAATAAACACTATTTACTCGCTTTTTAAAAACACAACTTCTGTAGAAAATAGAATATCTGGCATCTGGACCCTCATTCCTGCATAAAAATGCTTGGCCTGAGTAGCGTCATTCTCTTTAGATGTGGCCTGCACCTTCTCACTTCTAACACTATTATTTTTATGTGATTGAATTTCAGCAGCCATTTATTATGTTTTCTGGCTGGACCCTATCATCTTTTGAGTGTATGACTTTTAGGTATTTGGAGTTAAAGTACAATTTCAAGTTCAATTTATTTTAGCAAATTCTATTGCTTGATATTACAATTATTTTCATAGTATCAAATCTATTTCTTCTATGCTAGGCACATATTATCTGCTAAATCTTTTAATAATTACTTTCTAAAATTTATGCTGTGTTATTATAAATTTGATATATCAATACTCTTCTAAATCAGTACTGTTGTGTTTTATACCATAGAATGATCAGAACAAAAGGAGATTTTATAAAGTATTTGATATATTTTAGACCACACCTCAAACCCACCTGCTAGGCATAGGAAGATTAAGCATTTTACCAAAAGTTGCCAATTTTGTTAAGACAGGGTTAAGCATTTTAGCAAAGGTTGCTAAATTTGTTGAGATAGGAGTGACCCCCACGCCAGTCACTTAACTCGTACTCCAGTGCTCTCTCTTAGCTCGCTCTTATTTCCTGGGAATAAAATTGCACTTGTAAAAACATCTCTAAAAAAAGTATGTTTATATTGAGACTTTTGCCATTTTATTCATTTTGTTTTATTTTCTATATTTTATTACTCTCCAAAGGTAAATTATTCTAATTTACCTATTTTATTTCAAACAGATCATGTTGTTTGTGAAGAAGAGTTTAAATACGCCATGTTAGCTTTAAACTGTATATGCCCAGCAACATCTACACTTATTACACTACTGGTTCATACCTCTAGAGGGCAGTAAGTATATTTTTTCTTTAAGATAACCTTTTAAATTATATAAAAAACAATAAGAGCAGTTACGTGATTTAGAAATATAGAAGGCCAACGTATACAGCTAGATATGTACCTGTATTTGAATTTGCGTGAGTTATCTTTATCTGATAGATGAATATAGACATATTAAGGAATCCAAGACATAGAAAATTGACAGTGGTTTGCTGTCTTTTCTCAGTAGTCTTGAGATCGTTTGTTGCGATTTATTAATACATTCTAAGTGCCTGCACCATTTGTTAGGCCTAGGATTAGGACATGATTTTTATCTTAAAGATGAATACTTATGCAGCAAATGAAACATTTAATTAAAGGATTCTGACAGTTATTAGTATAAGAACTTAAAGTTAAATTTTTCTGTTCCTGGGGTAAGTTTTACCTGAAAGCTTAATGTACACAATTGATGTCAAAATGGCAATTTTATAATATAATAATAACAAAGTAGTTGTATAAAATTAGCTAATGCAGTATAAATCACTTTTTATATGCATTTCAAGGTTGGAGAAAGTTATACCATTAGAACCTTTTCTGTTCTTGTTTATTTTGATAGAGTTTTATGAAACACAGAAGTTGTTTTTGACTAAGATGATCAAAGAAAATATAACTAGTGAACATAGTCATTGCTCTTAAAGAGACAAATGTACTTCATTTCATACCTTGTCATATTTCTAATCTTATATTTCAGACAAAATGTTGATTTTCTAAGTAAATTCCACTTATGCTAGTGGTTATGATTACTCATATTAAATATTAAGTAAGTTAATTGATAATTGTTTAAGTGTCAAATCAAATAAATCCAGAAAAAGGAAAATTCTTTCTTGAGACTTATTTATAGGTGAATAAGTTGTTAATTTAAAAGTAGTAAATGCTCAGTGGTATTCTAATTAGATTTTACTGTCTTATTTCTAATTGCCTAATTGGGATGGTAAGATTTTCTTAGGAGCAATTTTCTCAAAGTTGTGAATACGAATATTTTTTATTCTGTACACTAACAAGCCTTTAATCTGTGCAATAGGAAGGATATAACAGGATTAGGAATGACATTTATTTTCTTTGCAGAAAGGATCTGTCTTTTTGACGCAATTAAATAAAGTGCTAAAAATTATTTTAACACCAGTTAAGTGAACATTCATAGAATTCATCAAGTGTCTCCATTATTTTTCCGTAACATCTTTGTACAGACTCATACAACTATAATGATGACTATCTAGGCAACTTCATTGTTGTATACATGAATGATAAAATAAGTTCTATAAACACTATATAACACAGCTCATTACTCATGACTGAAGTTAAATTGCCTTGTGCATCTCCTAGTAAATATTATTTATTGACAAACAGTATTGCCTCGTGAAAAAGAATTATACTTCACATAAGTTAAAAAAGGATTTTAGTGATCCTTAGAATAAGACTTTTCCCAGTGTACTTTAATGAATTTTACCTTATTAAAAAAGAAAGCAATGTTGTTGAAAACATTGTTATATAATTAAGGACTTCCTTTAAATAAGAGTGACTTGCAAAATTATTTCACAACTGTGTCACAGTAAATGTTATCATCCACCATAATAACTTTTTATAGCAGATTTACTGAAATAAAGTTTACATACTATACAATTCACCCATTTAAAGTGTACAGTTCAGTATGTTAAAAGTATATTCATAGAACTATCCAACTGTCACCACCAAATGATTTCCGAACCCCATAAAGAAATTATCTACCCTTTATCATCACCCTGCATTTCCCCCCGCTAATTCTTGCAGCCCTAGGCAACCACAATCTATTTCTGTTTTTATAGATTTACTGCAGTCTCCACAGTAGCTGGGACTATAGTCATGCGCCACCATGCACTGGTTTTTCTTTTCTTTTCTTTTCTTTTTTTTTTTTTTGAAACGGGGTTTTGCCATGTTGCCCAGCCTAGTCTCAAACTCCTGGACTCAAGTGATCCATCTGCCTTGGCCTTCCAAAGTGCTGGGATTACAGACCTGCGCCATTATGCTCAGCTGAAATCATTTTAGTATATTTTGTATTGCAGTAAAGAAATGAACATAAATAATGTTAAATAATTTGGTTTTGCTTTAGATTCAGGGGATATGTGTGCATATTGGTTACTTGGGTACGTTGCCTAATGGTAGAGACTGGGCTTCTAGTGTGCTGGTCACCCAACTATTGAACATTGTACATAATGTTTTGCAAGGTTCATTCATATTGTAATATGCATCAGCACTTTATTCCTTTTTACAACTGAATAATATTCCTTTGCATGGATATATCACTATTTTTCCACTCATCAGTTGGAGGGCATTTGGGTTGCTTCTAACATTTTCACAATGCTGCTATTAACATTTGTGAAAGGCTTTTGTGTGACATAGGCTTTCATTTTCCTGGTCTATATGTAGGAGTAGAATTGCTGGGTCATATGGTCACTCTGTTTAGCTTCTTTAGGAACTGTCAGAATATTTTTCCAATGGCACTTCGATTATCATCATCAATATATCAGGATGCTACTTTATTTACATCATCAGCAATATTCATAATTATCAGTTTTTTTTTTTTTTTTTTTTACCATAACCATCCTAGTGGGTATGAAGTGGTCTCTCCAGCAACTTAGGCAGTACTCTAATACAATTCCCAAGGCTGATTAAAACTCTTATGATATAACATTTTCTTTTTATATTTTTTATTTGTTAATTCCAGTTCTAGCTGATCTGTCAGTCATAAAATAACTTATATGACTTCAGATAACTGTGTTCTTTATATTTGTAGAGAGTTCATTCTGTATTTTAATGCTTCTTAATTTTTTCCTCATTTTTCACACCTGCGCTCACTTTATTTACATTTGCGTGTTCAGTGCTTGTGGCAGTGGGATGTCTTGTTGTTGATTAAATTAGCAGTTTGATTTATTTGGCAATCTTGTCAAAAATAAGTGTATTCTCAATGAACATAAATTTGTTCTTTAGAAAAAAATTACCTCTGAACATGGACCATAATGATTTCCATAAGGAGATACTGGATTATCAGTCCAGTTTGTTAACATTCAACTGGCCCATCCTAATGACATTTCATCTTTACCAGAATTTCAAAAATTTAGCAATTCATTTTCTTTCTCTTTCAATTTGTTTTCACGAGAATATTTAATTAGTCCCATCCATGAGGTAATCTTTTTCACCTCAGTAATAATCGAGGGGTAAGAAAAAGAGAGAATTGATAAGAAAAATACTACTTAGTTAGAGTTTACAGAAGTTTGCCACTGATTAGATATGAGTGTAGAAAAGAGAGAGGGGGAAAAAAAGAAAATCTCCTCACTTATTGACACTGGACAGTAGAAAATAATGAAGTACATAGTTGGCAGAAAGAAAAGTGGTTTGTTATTGGATATATTTGCTTTCTAATGAAGACATAATGTGGTAGGAATTGCTGCACACTCGGTTCCTGAGGCGGTGGATCGTGCCAGTCAGGCTCACAAAGGTGAAGGAGTAAGTAGTAGGGATTTGGGAGAAATGACAACTTGAGACTATTTTCTAGGAATTTATTAATTCTAGGAAATAGAGTGAAGAAAAGGAAAGCAAACATAGTATAGTATAATAAAATAAAACTGAGATAGGATTTCTAAAAGGAACTGGATTGTTAATAATATAGATGATTCCAGATTAAGACTGAGCAAGCTTTTTGGAGGCTGTTCTCTGAGGACTTCTGAAAAAACAATTTCGACAATGGGGATTTTCTTATTGTGCGAAAGTATGAACAAATTAAGGGATGATAAGAAGTGAAGTGTGTTTGGAGATTGCTACTTCATTAGGTTTGCTCGTTAATCGAAGAAAGAAAAATAATGAAAGCCCTATTGCACAGAAATGTTAAGGAAAGGTTTTTTCTATGTACACAAGTATTTATCTACTTTTGTTTGCTTTTAATGTTTAAATTTTAAGTACCACTAAAGAAAAAGAGATTGAAAACGCAATGAGGGAGTAAAGGATGGGCTCCAGAGACTGGAATGTTTCTTCCTGATAAAGGAAAAATCATTTATTCCTTAGGAAGTAATGGGGGAGGCAAGCAGTGATTTACACTAACTTTATTTCTGTATAATAAGGAATACTGCATTAGTTAAAAATGTGTTCTGCCTCATGTGATGTAGTATCTCACTGAAAGTAGGAGTGGTGTTTAGTTTACACCTTAAAAACTATAGGTTCAGCATCCAGAGCAGGCTATCTGACTCAATGACGACGTCATCAGAGCACTTTGTTCTTTCTATTTTCTTATTCCAACATCTTTAGCCTATAGTCTTTACCCTTCAGGATTCTCTTATTGTAATCATAAAATGCATTCTCTGCTTCAGGCTAGTCTTCTAGGTAGGAAGATGGAAGAATGACAAAGGGGCAGATTACTGCCAGCTGAGGCTATATTGAAGGCTTTCCTTGAGTCCCACTCATTGCCTTTTAACATATAATTGGTCTGAGCCCTGTCACATGTTTCCAGACATATCTCCAGCATCCTGAAACGTGAAGTCATTTAGATTTATAGCTTTTTAATAGAGAAAGGCAAGAGGAGAGTGGTTTATAAAACATTTTGGAGTAGTCAATACAGTTTCTGTCATTTTGTCACAGATTTGTGATTATCATTAAAAATTATACATGGCAAAGAAACTATGCTTTCTTATTTTGCATAAAGAATATAAGTATATTTCACATATTCAAATGTGGGTTTGATTCTAGTTGTATCTGTTAGTTATGTAAATAGTTATAACTTGTAAAATCTATATACATCTACACATGTATTTACATACAAATACATACATATATTTATTTAGAGTTGGATGTTATTTTTTAAAAATCATTAGGTTAAATATCATAGGAATGAAATGTTAAATCAGAGGATCTTAGAAGGGAATATATTGAATCATACAAACAACTGAGATCACCTAAGTTTTACATGTGAAGTGCCACGAAGGTCATTGACAGTCATTAAAGAGAGAGCTCAAATCTGCTGATGCAATCATTCTACTGAAATAAACATTACGTATACCTATGGTACAGTTACTACATGATTTTTTTTTTATAGATATTTACCTGAATTTTAATGTTTCCTGTCAAAAACCAAACCAGTCATATTATTATTTTTATAAAATGTATTATACAGAAATTTATCTCATTAAAGCTGCAGCTAAAATTATACTCTTCAGGAATCAGAAATCCTAATCACAAACAAAATTCTTTCTGTTTTGTAGTAGGCATCCTGCAACCTCAGGAAGGAAATGTGGCATAGAGGAAAGAACACTGGTTTTGGCAGACAGAAATGGTTGACTCATTAACTGCCAAACTCAATTAACATTGAACCAACCTGCTCCATTTAATTTTCAGTCATATTATATGGAAAGTTGAGATAATTTTTATCTAATCCATTTACTTATTCACTTATTTAGTAATTAGTCATTGAATATTTACTGTGTGATAGAACGATTTCAGGTGTTCTTTAAAAACCAACGGAAAAATCTCTGCTCTTGGGGAGCTTTTATTCCAATTAGAGAGACAAAATAAAAAATAATAAACAAGTAAAATACAAATATTTCTGCCAGAAATAGTGCTATGGAGAAAGATTAAGTAGGGAAAGGCAACGAAGAGCACAAGGATGTAGCAATGGGTTCAATTTAAATGATACAGTCATAATATGACTTCATCAAGGAGTTGATATTTAATCAATGACCTGAGCAAATTAAAGTAATAACTATGCACATATCTGAGATAAGAGTTTTCCAGGCAAAAGGGAAAGCAGTGACTCTGAGATGCAAGCACATCTGATGACTTGAGGAACAGTAAGAAGACAAGCATAAGCCGGGCGTGGTGGCTCATGCCTGCAATTCCAATACTTTGGGAGGCCAAAGCAGGCAGATCACGTGGTTTCGGGAGTTTGAGATCAGCCTGATCAACATGGAAAAACCCCATCTCCACTAAAAATACAAGATTAGCCGGGCATGGTGGTGCACGCTTGTAATCCCAGCTAATCAGGAGGCTGAGGCAGGAGAATCGCTTGAACTCGGGAGGCAGAGTTTGTAGAGAGCCAAGATGGCCCCATTGGACTCCAGCCTGGGCAACAAGAGCAAAACTCTGTCTCAAAAATGAATAAATAAATAAATAAGACAATAAAGAAGATATGCATAAATAGAGCAGAGTGAAGGAAGAGAAAGGTAGTAAAAGTTGAGATCTGAAAATAAAGCATGGGTCAGGGTCATGTAGCATCTCCTAGGCCATTATAAGAATGTTGATGAACATACAAATTTGGCTGTCATGAGCATATAAACACTGTTTAAAGCCTTGAAACTGGATGAAGTCAACCCACAGGATTACTTTGAAAATTATGTAACCACGCCCAGCCATAGCAATTGGTCTTTAGTTGTCTCATTGGCTTTGTTAATCTGTATCAGTCAGAATCTATAAAAGTAAAAGTCAGTCTTTTAATTTGGTATCAATATTGGCAGTTTGAGAGAGACAGGAGAAGGCAAAACAGGATACCCAGATAGACAGGCTGCATTTGTGATGGAGTAGAAAAAAAGTCCCATGCCTTGCATGTTTGTATTTTATATCTAAATCAGAATATTCCTAGGCCTATACCAAAAAATCACAGTTTCATGACTATAAGAGAATAAATGTTCATAATTTTATTTAGATTTTTTTTGAACAATGACATTAATGAACAAGAGTAGATATTAGAATGCAAGAACACCGATGGCGTGCTTTTAACCATGACCAATCTTTTGATTCACTGTCTTAAATATTACGGAAATTAGAATTAAATGTATTTTGAGAAAAAAGTGATTTAAATACCTATAATACTGAACCTTTTTATTTTCAAGTGATACATTATTCAATCATAGATTTTTATAGAAGAAAGCCACCATGAGTTACAGGAAGTATAACATTCTTTTGTCTGCTTAAAAGGTGTATGTTTTTAGTGACCATTTGAAAGTGTATGTGGAGGAAATGAACTGTATAAAGAATTGAAGAGGCCTTAAATAAGAAAAATGCATTTGAAAATAAAGCAGAAGACATAAATATTAAAAATATAGATATCAGAGAAAATCATTGTTAACTTCTATAAGTTTAAGCAAATAATAGTTGCTATTAATTAAAATACTGACAACATATTATGACAAGTATATTTTGAAATAACGTTATTTTGATTTATGAGACCAAAGAAAGAGAAGGTTTCAAATACTAATCAGTTGGTGTATGATACGAATGTATATTTGAAGTACTTTGAATGGATGAAAATATTTAACAATTCCAATGCTATATTTTATAAATACATCAAAAGTAAGGGGAAGCTAATTTGCTTTTACATTGCTGCAGAATTATTTTTAAAAAGTTGCAGTATTGTAAATATGCTCCTCAGAGGGTTATTTCATAAGAAGTTCTTCATTAACTTACTGGGAAAGTATGTTATTTTCACAAACAAGTTCAAACAGCAGATCTAGATATTGCCACAATGCTCCTTGTGAAATGAAAATTGTCATAAACATTAGCTGTCAAGTTTATCTGTTGTGTTCAAAGTAATTGGTGTCTTTAAAAATAGAAAAGAAAAACAGAATACCTGATTTACATTTTTTTCTTAGCTTTCAAGATTTCATTATGCCTGTATTCAATTGCTAAGTTTAAAATTATAGAAAGATGGTTTTGTTCAGTTTTCTATCATGAGCATTTAAGCTTAAGGGAATTTTAGGATTCCTCAAGTAACTATTTCAACAGAGACTGCTTAATAATTTTGCAAAATCTGCAGCCACAGTGGAAACACATTAAGCCAAAATGCAATGTAATTAATTTGTGTGTATGCTGTATAAAAACTGATTCTGTAATTTCATATGGCTGCCAAATTTGTGTTCCAAGGCAAAATTAGTGTTTTTGGATGGGCATTAATACTTTTCCTGAAAAATAAAATTACATATTCAAGGGAGTTCAGAAATATTAAGTTAAACATATTTTTAATGACATTTTAAAAACCTTTTAATTTGAACCAAATTGTTTTTCTTTTTTTTTTTTTTTTTTTTTTTTTTTTTTTTTTTTTTTTTTGAGACGGAGTCTCACTCTGTCGCCCAGGCTAGAGTACAGTGGTGCAATCTTGGCTCACTGCAAGCTCTACCTCCCAGTTCATGCCATTTTCCTACCTCAGCCTCCCGAGTAGCTGGGACTACAGGCACCCGCCACCACGCTTGGCTAATTTTTTGGATTTTTAGTAGAGACGGTGTTTCACCGTGTTAGCCAGGATAGTCTTGATCTCCTGACCTGGTGATCTGCCTGCCTTGGCCTCCCAAAGTTCTGGGATTACAGGCGTGAGCCACCACGCATGGCCTAATTTGAACCAATTTTAAACTTACACAAAAGTTGGAAAACCAGCAGAGTTCACACATACCCTTCCCAAACATAAACTTCCCTTAACATTTACCTTTTATAATCATAGTACAGTTATCAAAAGAAGGGGTTAACATTGGTACAATACCATTGACTAAATTATAGGCCTTATTTGAGTTTTATTTTCTTCATTAATGTCTATTTTCTGTTCCAGAACTCTAAGATCCTGCATTGCCTTTAGCTGTTATTTCTCCTTAACCTCCTCCAATTTGTAACACTTCTTGTGGATGAGATTGGAATCAATATAAACTCATGATTGTCTATGTATATAAACAAAAAAGATAGATACAGAAATACAGATGTGCCTCCCATGTATGTCTGCTAGTATATATACTTATAATTCCTTACTGTGTCTCTGAGACAGAATAGAGGCAATGACATCTCAGTAGCAATGAGCAAACATGTCTTAGTAAATTTGTGATACTATAGAAGAATACCTGAGACTGGGTAATTTATAAAGACAGATTTATTTTCTTGGGAAGTCCAAAATTCAGGACCGGAGTCTTGTGAGGGCCTTCTTACTGTGTCATCCCATGGCAGAAGGCGGAAGGGCAAGAGAGTATATGTAAAAGAGAGCTAATGGGGAGGATGAACTCGTGTTTATAACAAACCCATTCTCCAGCCATAGGATGTTAATCAGTTCTCTGAGACAGAGTCCTATGAACTAATAAGGCCTTATTAGGCCCCACTTCCCAACACTGTGGCATTGGACATTAAGTTTCCAACACACGAACTTTAGGGAACATACTCAAATCCTAGCAGCACTTAAGGCTCAGCTCTTGATTGGTAAACATCATCCTCTAATATAAATATCCAGGGCTCCTTGGAGTATTGGTTGATTCCAGGAATGGGGCAGGGAAAATACAAGATAAGCCTGAAAAATGTTGTCGTGGCAGAAAGTAAGGAATTGCTCAGAATATGGGGACTGGTCAAAAGAAACAACATGAAAGAGGTCCTAATGGGCTAAGGTGGAATCTTTGGGCAACAAAATAAATAATGATATTAGATTTTAACCCATAAAATAAAATAAATATCCAGTAGTCCATTCTAATATAAATAAGTAAATAGGGGATAAGGCATAGCTCTTTCTTACTGAAGAATTCTGATTAATAAATGTAGAAGGAAAGAGAAAAATATGAAGTCACCATTAGGCAAACACTACAGTAATAATTGTGATCCTCAATGAGTAGTAATATTAGAGGTGAAAGTTTGAGGAGAACTAGTATAATTGTGTACTTTTGACACGTCTCCCTAAGATAGTTAATAACTATGAAGGGAAAATTTGTAACTTTATCATGGAGAAACCTGGGAGACACCATCTTAATTTAACCAAGGGATCAAGTAACCATAATCAATAAAGATGTTTTCATGTTGCCTTTCATATGATACACTAAGAAGTTACTTTGGTATTCCTGGTAACATTTTCTAATCATGTGAAAACATCAAAACACATCCATATTGAGAGCATTTTACAAAATAACTGCCTGAATCTCTTTAAAATTTCAGGTCTTTAGCAAAGAAAGACTGAGGAATTAAAAATTTATTTTAAAACCTTTAGTCAGCTTAACTTGAGGGGTTTTAAATATTTGGAGATAGTATTTTGACTAGAGGACTTTCCCCTGCAAAACCTTTATAAAAATATGTACTTGGAAGAAAAGATAGGCCAGCAAATGCCAAATAAAGCAATGCTTTGCTCTGTCTTACTGCCTTGAACCCAAATTCAAAGTAGAACTCTTAAGGATCTGAACTACACCAGACAGAAGCCTTCAATGTTTCTCTGACCATTAGGCTAATGAACTCAGATGAAAATTAGCCATGAGATCTTCCTTGTCTGTTATGCTCTGGCATCCAGAATCTCCAAACACTGTGATAAGGGAAAATAAAAAATCCATTGTCATTTACCATCACCAGAAAAGTAGGACTGAGAAAGACCACAAGACAGGAGGAAAGCGAGGAAGGAGGCAGAGATAGGAAGATAGGAAGACTTTGTTTCCCTTGAATCCTGAGCTCCTCACAGAGGCCCCAGCGAATCAGCTGTCATGTGAAAGGAGGAGAAAGTTTCTTAAAAGTAATAGGGATTACAATTACCACAATGACTGCAAAAAAAAAAAAAAGGTTGGGGTAGCATGCTCAAATGAACTATTTTTAGTTCCCTTGGAAGTTTCACACTCAAAAACTGTGACAGAGAACTATATAACTATATTTTGTAACCTGGCAAATCTAGTTCAGTCACCCTCCTCCTTAGGGTAAAGAATAAAGTAGCAGTGAGGATGAGAGGCATTTTGATTTCCTTTTAGAGTGAAACACACACACACACACACACACACACACACACACACACACACAGTTTAAAGTCTTAATGTGTTTGATTGCTATAAATGTGCTAATTATTAGTTGGCATATAAAACTTGAACTTTATTTGATATAACTTTCTTAAAACTGAGCCTCTATTTTCATTAATAGATTAAAGTATGTTTTTGAGTGGTTTCAGTCAGATTTGAAGGTATTAACAGACTTGTTTTCCAAACCCCACTTCTCCTTCCCACTCCTACTACCCCACACCACCAGCTACCTGGTGATTTTCTGACTGCAACAAGGTAGGGAAACGCCCTTTATCAATGGGTGTGTAATAGGTCCATGACTCATTCTGGTATCATAAACTTCTCAGGTAGACAGTGTAGCTACTCATTATCTAGCTGCTGACAACAGCTAATGTCATCTTCTGGCAAGCTTCCTGGTGAGCCATAAGTCTCATGCCTACTTCTTGTTTTGAGGACACACATCTGCCCTACTTACTACTTCACAGAGCTTTTTTATGAATGGGCTCCTGGGATCCAACTGCTTCTCAGTCATCTCTGATTGGTTGTCTAGTTGCATCATTCTGGTGTCCCCTTAGGCTTCTTCAGGTAACCTTTGGGGCATATCCATTACCTCATCAATCGATGTATGAGAAAGATATATATATATAAAGCCACTATCTATGGCAAACTCTCATCTTCCTCTGTGTGTATGTGTGTGTCTGTGTTTGTATGTTTGTGTGTGTGTGTGTGTGTGTGTGTATGTGTGTGGTGGGGGGGTGGGATGCTTGTGGTGACTCTTATCCGGCAAACTCAACCAATTCTCTTAACTTACTTCATGCCCCTGCATATCCCCTTCATAGGCTGCTGTTCAGCTAACTATGTCCTGAGAAAAAATGTGGAACTTTCTGCTGCGTAGATTTCCAAACGTGGAAAGGCGTTTTTCTTATTTCTATCTCACATCCTTCCCTTTCTTTCCTCTGTAGGATATGAATTTCACTTCATCAGGGTACTACATAATGGTTAATACTTGCTCTTCTAAACTCTCCCACCTTGCACTATTCTGCTCTAACTTACATGGATCTTCGTGGTCATAGTATTAATTTGCTAGTTCTGCCATAGAAAACTACCACAGACTGGGTGGCTTAAACAACAGAAGTTTATTTTTTCACTGTTCTGGAGGCTAGGAGTCCTAGATCAATGTTTGGTTTCTCCCAAGTCCTCTCTCCTTGGCTTGCAGATGGCTGTATTTTCGCTGTGTCCTCACATGGGGTTTCCTCTGTTGCGCCCACGTTCCTGATGTCTTTCGTGTGTCCAAATTTCCTCTTCTTAGGAGAACACCAGTCAGATTGTAATAGGACCTACATCAACAGTCTCAATTTAATCACCTCTCAAAGGGCCCATTTCCAAATACAGTCATATTCTGATATACTGTGGATTGGGCTGCAACATATGAATTGTTGGGGGATACACTTGGCTGAAGAACACCCTGGAGGTGGGCACACCATGGGTTCTAATGAAACGCATTTACCAACTGCTATTGTTGTCACTATGCAAATAATTCTGCCAGTTCCACAGAAGCCTGCTTCTTTAATCATGGGAATTAAGTAAGATGATACGTAATCCCCAGTTGTCCTTTCTCCATTTGTCCTATGGCAACAAACAAACAAGAACAAAAAAACCTACTACACAGCTGGAGATCTGAGTGGAGGTAATCACAGGAAAGGAAAATAATGAT
Source organism: Rhinopithecus roxellana (assembly GCF_007565055.1). Lineage (NCBI taxonomy): Eukaryota > Metazoa > Chordata > Mammalia > Primates > Cercopithecidae > Rhinopithecus > Rhinopithecus roxellana. The sequence continues at coordinate 61,438,146 of NC_044556.1, forward strand.
AATAGTAAATAATAGAAAATTGGGTTCTTAAACTTACTTTTCTTAAAATATAAAACAATGTATATTGAAAATCTATACAGAAAGGCATTTTATTAGATGTATCCCAAAATCTATTTGACTGAGAAATGTTTTCCTAAGCAGACTCATTAAAATGTCAACAGGAACAAGTATTCTATTACATATTTTGAGGAATCTGGATGTTGACCCTTGTCTGGCAGTCCCATGCTTGGAAAGTGTTTAATAGCTCAGCAGTCATTATTCAATTAGATCTAAATATATCTGCTTTATTTCTTTAAGACTCTCTGTGCTCTAGTACTAATTTATTTTTGTATCCTTATCTCTCGTGATTCTCTTATATATAGCATGTACTCCAAATTACATGATCCTAAATATACTTTGTGGTTTCCGCCTTCTACATCTTTTTTTTTAATGCCGTTTCCTCTGCCTTCCTAGAAGGTTTTGTTAAATCAAAAATTCCATCTCTTCATGAATATTTTTAATCTCCCTAATTCAGTGTGATTTCTTCCTTCTATGAATCTGCATAGATGTTACTATATTCTGCCAGAGCAGGTATCATGCACTTTTTTTCTTTACTTATGAGGTTGTAATTTTGTTCAATGTAGAAAACATATCTTGCTTATCTTTAAACTTTCCATAATGTTTTTCACAATATAAATCTTCAATAAATATTAGTTAAATAAATGAAATGAAAGATGCACTAAAGGATTGAGATAGTTTTTTCTTTGGATCTATGCCCTGGTTCCAAGTAGTTTATGAACCATATGCATTTATCTGCTTTCTCTCATGAGACTCCATTGATATAATGAAAAAGAAATTTTTAATAAATTGCAATCTTTTATCAATGAAAAATAACTAGAAAGAGTTGAATGAATTTCTGGGAGATGGAAAGTAAGCAAAGCAATATTTTCTGTGGGAAATCGCAGCCCAGACTTTCTTTAAAGGGTGATACAGTAAGACAAAACATCAGTCCCCAGTGAAGCTTTGGGGTACAAGGTGCCTAGAAAAAGAGGGCAAATATTAATTCAAGTTATGTATATTGAACGAGGACTTACACCTCTTTCATGAATCACAGTACTATTTCCCTGCAGTTAAGTCTAGCCAGACATTTACCATCAGGAAAAATACATTTTTTTTTCATAGAATAATTTAAAGAAAATGAAGTCTACCTTAGCAGATAATTTGGAACTGGGTTCCAGTTCTCTATAATCTGGTATTTGAGAGGCTCCAGACTGAGTAGTCTAATTTCTTCTTGCTTACTATAAGGTAAAACCTACCATTTTACAAATCATGTTCACAGACAAAGGAATCCATTTAATATCCTTATGCCTTGTACTCAAAATTTGAAATATGGCTCTTGTTATTTGCTGAATATCAGCATGCAGGATGAGATGAGAGAAATATATCCAGCTAAAGGATAGCAGCTGCTTCTGTTTGTACTGAAATTGTTTTGGGTCTATAGCGAAGGTTGGGTGTTACTTACACTCTTAGCAAACATAGAGTTTTAAAAAAACAAGACTATAATATTTAAAAGGAAAGTCAAATATATATTTTGGAAACAAGGAGAGTTTCATTAAGTGAAAACAAAAGTACATTAACAAGAGATTCAAAGATGTATTTGAAAAGTAGAGTAGTACAAATAATAATTTAGAAGACTATATTGAAGTATCATAAAGGGTGGTGATGATTGTTCAAAGGAATAAAATCTTACCAATTTTGTTTTTGTACAGACTTAAATATTTAACTTAAATTTCTGTTGACTATGATTCTGGAGGTGCCGATTTTCTCTTCTGTAGTAAGGGGATAAAAGGGCCATAACAAATAAATACACAACTCCAAAAGAACTTAAAATGATGATAATTATTATTCCCAGGAAGACTCAAACAGAAGAGCAGTTGTGGTGCAGAAATGGAGAGGAAAGACCTGTTGAATGATTGCTGAAATAAAAAAGAAAAATTTGTTTTAGAAGATAATCTCACAGAAATATTGAGGATTTTAGATAAAAATGCAGACTTGGAATATATAAGCAAAAAGACTAGAAGCACAGGAGATCAATCCAGAAAAGATGATATCTGCTTTGGTAGCAGTTCCACCAAGAGAAGATAGAGAAAATGATAGTTAGAAATTGCAAGAGAAGAGGAGAGACTCAAGCCTGTAAATTGTTAGGGTCTCTTGAGTGTGAGTCATAATAAGTGAACAAGAACCACTCTTAGATACTTAGCATTGCCAAATTATAAAACACTAATGATGAAGAAAATTTTCTGAAAAAGAAAGAGGAAAAAAAATAGTATTGATTAGAGTTTTTAAACTTTAGATAAGACTACACATTGCCTAGTGTTAAGTATAAAGAGAAATATAAAGGAATATGGAGAGTCACAGAGTCATTGGGAAAGCAAGGAAGTTACTCTTTATGTTAAACTTGTGTAAACAATTCCCACTACCACACCAAGCAACTAACCAGATAAAGGAGCTTTGGTCTCTAAAAGCCCCCAGAACAATACTACCTCTACGAAATAAATTCTATCAGTGAATAGGTTTTATTTGGCTGCCAACATGGTGTCAACATTTTTTTTTTCCTTTTGAATTGTTTCTTCGAATTTGCAGTTCAGTAGACATCCAACAACAAATTCACTACAAGTTTGAACACTACTTATTGTCCTATATCTGACCTGATTCATGTATTTACTTTACTAAATGTGCTCTGTAGACACTAGAGTCAAAACGCTGGAAAATAGAAATGAAAAATAGTAATATGATTATATAAGCAACTCTGGGGAAATTCACTGTGAAAAACATTATTTTCTCTTATATCTTACAGGAGGAGGTCAATAGGTAGTACCTACAATAATAGGGTAGTAAATGTGGTAACATATTATTAAGAAATGTCTTAAAACTCTTTGAAGTAAGCTCAGAATTTGGAAGCATGTGTTTTTAATTATTATTATTATTATTATTGGGTCAAAATTTAAGCTATGAATGAGAAAATAGCATTTAATTAAGGGTTAAAATATTATTATAGTTTGGTCATTTATTTAGTCATTTTATAAATAATCATCACATGCATCCATACTATGTAAGGTACCGTGTTAGCACTTTGGGGAATATAAGCTTGAATACATTGTGATCACAAATCAGACAGTAGTCTGATTAACAGGTGATTACTCAGACTAAGTGCAGGGCAGGATACAATTTAACATTGTTTTTATACGTATTTGAAATGTATTGCAAATTTCTGCTAATGGATTTGTTTTGCTAATAAAGATTCTTTTTAGTTATGGTAAGATTAATTACTTGAGAAGAAGTCAAATGACAACATGGAGAGACAGCAAAAGTGTCCTAGTTATAATTATTTTTAAAAGGGCAAATGATAAAATGTAAATAACAGTAATAGGAGGTTCCTAAGTTCCTATATGTCTAAGAATTAATATTGATGGAATGTATCTTTCCTAGAAAATTCACTACAATGTTTTAAAGTAAAGGTACAGATATAGCAAATACTCAATGGCTTGAAGCACTTAAACAGAAGTGAAGCATATGGTATTCACTAAGCAAGCAGGCTGTGATCTGTGCAAGACAGGGGAAAGTACAATGTAGCCATAAAATTTTATTAATGCTGAAATAGAACAGTTTAAAATCAGTGAGATATAACTTATTTAATAATGGAATTAAAGAGCTGAGGATGCAACTCCAATATTACAAGTGAATTTATTTTTTCACCTGGCAATTTAAAAAGTAGATGAAAAGTCTTAACACGATTTTAGGGTATTTTTTGTGTGTGGTGATAGTGGGAATTAAATGAACACTTCAAAAAACCCTTTGGAGTTACTGAAGGAGAAATCAACATTAAGGGCAGTGAATTTAAGCTAATTTCATGTACAACCAACCTTTTAAATCTAACTTTTGCACTCTTTTTTATTTCTCATTGAAGTAGATGCCTTTCAAAACAGTGTTCATTGTTTATGATCAGTGTCAATAATGCATGAAAACCATTTAGCATTTTCCTATTCTCTCCACTTTTGACGGCCATTTTTCTTATCCTGAAAATGGCAAACAGCTTTCCGGTTCCATCTGGTGGTAGAAAATTGATTACCATGCTTTATATTGTGTCTGCAACTTTTAATCTTAGAACTCAGATTTCTAATTTGATGCTTGGTGACCTACAATGTTGGGGCAGTTCCGCTATTCAAGAACTGGAATTCATAAGCATCTTCCTAGTAGACTGAGGTGTCTTAATTTTTTTTTTTATTACTTCTATCTGGAGTTCTCAAGTACTTTTCTTTCTAGATATTCTGCATCTATACAGTCAGTTCTGTCTGCAGATTTACAAGAATAAAAGTTCATACAATATAAAGTTATGTGTTAGCTGTTTATTTTGTAAACTCACCTATTTTGGAAGCTTCTGTGTACCCCACATACCCCTGTACCATAAATTATATTTGTCTTTCCAATGGCACAGGCTACGATTTGTCAGAATTATTTATTTGACCTACAGTGGCTAAACTGTAGATTCCTAACATTGATAGTAAAGGCACAATGATAATACCATTTAAATATTTTAATTTTTAAATAAAGTTTGCAATAATTGTGAAATAATGTAATTCATGAGCACAAAAAATCACCCTGGGAAGTATACAAATAACAAAATGGTTGCAACCAAAGTGACATTATTTCCATAGATTATGGAATTAAATAAAGTGCATTAATTTTAATTATATTTAAACCTTTTGGTGACTTATTTTAGACCTTTAAAATCTCTTTGAAATCAATATAGTGAGTTAGTATATTATCTTCTTCAAAATAGAGTATCAATAAAGAAATTTATATTTAACTCATTTGTTAATCTTATTCAAGTACAAACTTGAATGAAATTCTTTCCTAAAAATGTCAAAATATTTCTATAGTTACATATATGCAAAAATTTCTGTAGTTATATTTATATATATGTAAATACTTTTACTACATAGTGAAGAATGAATTATATCAAAGTTATCTTGTGATAAGGTACTCTTTATTACAGTTGATGCAAAGATAACTTAGTTTGATAATAAATATAAATATATAAAAGCAGCTAGTATGACAGTCTGTGTCAATTTTGGTGAATCTGAAGTAAATTATGTATCATCTGTTTAGCTACATTATATAGGATCAAAGAGAACAAAATGTACCAGCAAACTAAATCCAAGGATTACAATGTAGATAGAGGTGCTTAAAACAGCACATATAATGCTGTGAAAGAGGTACACTCCCACTGATGATTACATTTTACAACTTTAAAGACAGTGCTTCATAACACCAAGGCTGTTCTTTAGTTTACCTCTAGTGTGATGACATTCTTATATGCCTTAAGAAAATATGAAAATTAAAAAATAAATTCTACTTTCTAACTTCTATTAATATGAATTTCACAAAAACATACAGCTTCATAAAAACATATGAAGTCACCAATATAATAAGATTTTGTGCTATTTTATTAAAATTGGGACTACTTTACTGAGCAGGGTAGTACGGCATATCCTGAAATAAGAAAAGAGTATACAACATATTAAGAATTCAATATATTGTATCTGGGACAGGAAATTTCAATTAAATCCTTTATTTCTCCCTTTGGAAAAACTGGTATGAGGAAACTCTTAAAAACAAAACTATATAAGGTTCTTTTACTGCATTCAGAGGTCTGTGTTGAAATACATTTCTGCAAAGAGCAGATCCAACTACTTATTAGCTAACAGCCCTTATTCCACTTGGTTGATTATATTGAAGTACAGGACACTAATATGTGAGTTAATTCTTTCTGCCAATAAATAACCATTTGCCTTGAATATGCAATCATGGGTAAGTGAGAAATATGCAACTTGTATTTAAAAAAAAATGTCCAAATTGATTTACACACAATCCAAAAGTTAATGGAACAAATAATATCTTTACCTTGGAAACAATAAACAGAATGGAATAAACATATCTTTTCTGTGGTTTATGTTTTCTAACCAATACTTACTATGCTGAGAGGAGCCGTCATGTTGTCCCTGGTTTGGTGATTATAATCCAAAATTGAGGACAAAAAATGAATCAAGTATTTTATTTGCTAATCTTCTTATCCTTCTATAAGAAGAGATGATCGGAGAGGGTGACAGATAGAGGAGCACAGTGGTTATGCATCCACCCCCAGCTAAGTGAGGTGAGGTCCAAAAAAATTACTTATTACTCATGGAAAATAGGATATTTGCCTGCAGTAGGAGCTAACATCTCATTTGCCAGTTAGACATCTGCTTATGTAGTTTCCTGAGATTATTTGAACATGAGGGAAAAAAGAGAAGGAGATGGCAAGTTAGGTAGATGACAAGTCAGGGAGTAGAGACTGCTGTAGAGCAGCCCACACTCTTGTGCATGAGTTTCCTGAAGCACAACAGATAGTTTAAAAAGGTTTGACTTATCTTTCTAGTACCCCGCCTACTCCACAAAGTGAGGCAGCTCAAGAAGCTAGAGTCTATAGGGTGTACCGCTAGGAAATAACAAAGAGTGGAATGCAGTTTCTTGCTTACCAGTGATGTTATACAGAGGCCCAACTCTTACTCGCCAAAAAACATTTTCATGTCTCTATAATATAGGCATCACGTAGTTACCATCTTCATAGAGAACAAAGATGACAGAATTAGCCTAGAGAGCAGTGACATCCCAGGGAGAACAAACCTGAGCTAGTAAGATTGGAGCTTCAAATTTGACAGGCCTGGGTTGGATTTAAATGCAGCTCCAACATGATTTTAAAGAAATGGGATCTGCCTAAAATATTATTACATGATAGGAATGGGAGATCTGAAATTGCATGGCTGAAGGCTACAAAATCATGGAATTTGTAATTTATTTACTTCACTAGACTTCTTTTTTCCTTTTTCCCAAGCAATCAACTTGTCTTCCAACATCCTTTCCTTCTAATTTTTTTTTCCATTAAGACATTTGTTTAGGGTATAAAAATGTAAAGAATAATAGACACAAGCTTCTTTTCCTTCCAAGATGTCTCATCAAAAATTTTCTACAGCTCTCATGACTGGTATTGGGTATTAGGTGCATGAACTCTACAGCATGCCCCTTTATTCAGAGGGACTAGAGACCTAAGGGATTCTTTCTTTCTTTTCTTTCCTTTGTTGCTCAGGCTGGAGTAGCTGGGATTACAGGCATGCACCACCACACTTAGTTTTTTTTTTTTATTTTTTATTTTTGTATTTTTCGTAGAGACAGGGTTTTGCCATATTGGTTAGGCTGGTCTCAAACCCCCGACCTCAGATGATCCACCCGTCTCGGCCTCCCAAAGTGTTGGGATTACAGGTGTGAGTCACTGCGCCCGGCCGGGATTCTTTCAAATATTAAACGTATACTGTTCTTCTGTACTCCATTTGTTTTTTTAATATCATATTTCATCTCCATATTCTATTCTTTCTTTCCTTTATTTTTAAAATCCAAGATCATTAAAAATAGCTGTAGCTAGCAATGATTTTGAGAACAAATGTGGGCATAAAGTTTGCTGAGAAGGATTCTTTACTATTCAATTATCAGTCAGTATAGTAGAACAGCCTCACAACAGTATGAAGTAGATAATAGATTATACTATTTTAGAGGTTGGAGTGTACCTCAAGGTTAACAGTTAGTAAATACACAAGCCTCTTATTTCCCCTAAATGTTCATTTAATTGCTGTAAACACATCTCAAATCTTTAGTAAATGGTTTTTCATAATTTTCAGTGAGCTTCCCATTCTATGCTTTTTGTCCATAATATTTCTTGTGTTTTTACTGCTGCTATTTTAATCTAATTATAACATTAAATTGATATAATACTAAATTCACTTTATGTCCATTAGTGATTATGAAATTCAGCGTTTTTTTTTTTTTTTTTAATTCTAACAACACATTTATTATAGAGAAAGTAATTCGTTAGACCTAAAAATTATTCTGGTGAAGGCAAAAGGAATTATTTAATTAGAAAAGCAGAACATTTAGTAATTGAGCATGAAGAACATTGTTAGATTATTCTTTGTGCATTTAACAAAACATATATTAAGCTCTTCCTCTGTGTCAGAACTGATGTCGCATCTTGGGTATATAGTGGTAAACAATACATGCTCTCTTTTCTCATAAAGCTTATTTCACAGGGAAACAAGATATTAAGAATTAATTAACACAATCTAATATTACAGTATTATGAAAGGAGAAGTACACTACAACAAAACTGAGGCAGTAATGATTAAGCTGAGGGTCAAGAATGGATAGGCCATAGGAGGTAGAGAGAAAAGTATTGTGGAAAATCCTAGACATAAGAGAGAGTGTCTTGTTCAGGACGAATCAAAGACTTCTAATGGCTGATGTGCGCAACAGAAAGCAGACAGAAGTAATAGATGAAACCTGAAAGACAGTCATAGAACAGACCAGCAGGGCTTTGTAATGACAATTTTTCAAAGTTAAAACTTTATCAAATTGAAGAAGGAAGCCCTTTAGCATTTTCAATGGGAGAGTGACATGAAATAATTTGAGATTTTGAAATTTACTCTTATTACATTACTATAAAAGGATTTGTGAAAGCATTCACTGGAAACAAGGAAGTGAGTTAGGACTGTTTTAAAGGTGTAAGAATTGATGATGGAGAAAGGAATAAACAAATAGGTGAGTACAAGTCACACCTGGGTGATAAAATTAAAGGATTTGCTGCTATAAGAAGTTTGGAAATGCACTATTTATTTATGTAATTATTTCTCCCTCATTCAAAATCAATCTTGAATTAAGTCTACCCAGATGTAAAAAGTAAGAGAATAAGAAAAATAGAAAATTGGGATAGAACAGTAAGCTGAAGACAAATGAATGATTTTTGGACTTATAGGACGTAAAATGTCCTGCATTACTAATAAAGGTACAAAAACTTGGCTTTTAATATCCTAGTATCCTGAAGAATGGAAACAAAACAGCAGCAACATTCACACCTGAATATTGGAGTTCCTCAGAACTGACGTTCCTGAACAAAGTGCTGACTTTTTAGCTGGAGTGTCTGGAATGAATTATTATTTGATCTACCCATGCTGGCAAGATCATCAAAGCCATTGAACCTCAGTTTTTTTATCTGTGAAACGGGGATAATAGCATATATCTCATAGATTACCAGGACAATAAAATTATTTCATTAAATAAATATTTTTGAACATCTACTATGTCTTAGAAAATGTTCTAGTCACCAGAAATCCTCCAGAAAACAGGGTAAACAACAGGGCTCAGTGGTTCCACTGCCACATTCTGCTGAGATTGGTGTTGGGTGAGATGTTGTGGCAGAAATAAAGGGTAATTAGCATGCAAATGAAGATATAATGTGTTGCTAACATAAAGATGTCAATTTCATCCAAATTTATTATTTTAATTCCATCCCAACAATCATACCAACACAACATTCTTTTTTAAAATAGATAAGCTGATTCTAAGTTTACATGATAAAGTGAAGCAATCAGAGAAGTGAGGAAAATTTTGAAGGACGATAATAATGAGAGAGGATTACCTTATATACTTAAAAATAATGCACAGTTACAATAATTGAAATAGTGTGTTATTAGTGAATACATAGAGAAGAATCAATTAACAGGCTACAAATTATATGTACTTCTAATACAGGCACACATAATTAGGAATTTGGTATTTGATAAAGGAATTATTTTAAATTAGTGAGTAAAAAGATAGATTATTCAATACATTGAGTAACTGGGTAGATGCTCAAAAAAGTTAAATTCAATACATTCATCATAGAAATGGAAAAATGATTACTTTGTGCCTAAATAAAATATTAGTCCTAAAATATTAATAAGTAGGGGCTAGGGGAAGCTCATATAATGTAGACCAAATGCTGCCCTAAAACACCGCAAGGAAGCAGTGAAAAATATACAAACGAAAAGCTTAAATTATTAGTATCAATCATGGTGGGTTTTTTTGTTTTGCCTTTTTGTGATGCATTTTATTTTTTATTTATTAGAAAATATTTCAGACACTCAAAAAGTATAAGAATATTATCATGAACATCAATGTACCTAGCATTCCAGATTAAAAAATAAATAAATATTCTAAATGTTTGTGAAACCTCACATACACCATGTCTGTTTGACATCTCCTCTCTTTTTCTAAGACTTAGTTTGCTGCAAAGCTGAATCTGCAGACTATTATTTTATCTAACATTTTGTATTTAAGATTTCCCCATGATGCCTTGTAAGCACTGGGACTTGCATTTTCACTCTTATCTATATGGATATTTATTTGTTTGTTTATCCATATTTCTTTTCACTGTTATCTATATAGATATTTGTTTGTTTATCTATCCATATTTCTTGTGGCTAAGAATATTTAAGATTGTTATATATTTTTCTCTTTATTAGCAAATTTTTCAAGTCTACCTTCAGAACATACCCAGAATCTAACATAATCCAAACCATTATCATCTAGGTGGATCATTGCAAGAAGAAGGGATCATTGTCCCTTCTTCAGTCTGTTTTCAACACAATGACCAAAGGGATTTTATAGAATATGAATTGGACCTTTTGTACTAGTCTTAAAAAATCTCCGATGATTGCCAAGTCATCCCAATGAAAGGTCAAAGCCATAGTACAACTATTTATAAAGTCCTACATGATCCCTCTTCCCATCTACTTACCTGTGGACCCATTTTCTCCCCCTCCCTGAATTCCAGCTAAACTCGCTTCCCTGCTCTTCCTTAGCCCCATCAAGCATTAACTCTGTCTCAGGGAAGTGCTTGTAGCTCCTTCTGCCTGTAATGGTCTTCTCCAAGACCTCTCTTGCCTTCCTCAAGATTTTTACTCAAATATCATATTTTCCACAGTCACACTATTTACATTTTATTCTACCTGCTAAAATGTTAGCTCCCTTCCTGCTTTATTTTTCTCCCCACCATTATCATCTCTAAACACAACACAATTTGCTTTTTCTTGTTTATTGTTGGGCTTCTCCCACTAGTGATTCTATAAGACAAGACATTTTTACCTTTTTGGTTAACTGCTCTAACCTTTTAATCTAAAGCCTTTACTGACATTTCACAGGTGCTCAATAAATATTTTGTGTATTAGTTAATGAGTGGAGACTGGATATACACACCAGCATTACATGTTATATTGATGTCTAGCATTTCTCAAGCAAATAACGTGAGCTGAAAATAACAAAATATGTATATTGACAGTTAGATGAATTTAGAGATTCGAGGTTAACTATTAGAGGTTTTGAAGAAATCATAAAGAAAAAAAATTCCAACAAAATGACATCCTAAAAAATGATGCTGCCTGAGGGGCAATGTGCCAGTATAAAATAGCAAGGCAATAAGCAAATTATTTAAGAAAATTTATCTGAACTGTCTTTGTCTGATTCCATCCCTTTCTGTTCCCTTCCAAGTTACCACATTGTGTTCCCCTGTCAGCTTCTGGAATTAGAGTTCTAATTCTCTTGAATAGCTTTTAGTACCCTTGCATGACAATTAGTTGACCTCATGCTGGCTTTTGAATCTCAAACAAATACTGATGAATTACCAGCACCATCTCATACATTTTCAGCCTTTCAGATAGATTCTGTTCTTGCCAAGTACCATCTTGCCAATTAGTAATGTGGTACATAACAAAAATAACTTTATTTTTGTTTGCCAAAGGGAACATTTTTTCCACCAGGGACAATCATTCTTAGGAAGCAGTAGCTAGATGTAGTCATATGCAATCAAAAATCAAAATTGTTTTATGTTGTTGTTTTCCTATTTCCAAAAATACATTAGCGTTATGGAAGAATGGGTACAGGTTTTAAAAGCATTATTGTTTAGTAAGTCGACTAGGTTTATTTAAAATGGCTCCGGAATTTAGCAATAAGGAAGATGTAACATCAGAGTAATATTGACAGCTTACATTTACTGCATGTTTTCTCTGATCCCAACATCTCCCAAATGATTTCTTTGTGTTACCTCATTTTATCTAATCCAATGAAGCTGATACTGTTTTTCACTGAAGAGATAATCACTGAAAAGTTAAATAACTCACAAAAGATTGTAGAGTTTGGCCAGGGCCAATGGCTCAAGCCTGTAATCCTAGCACTTTGGGAGGCCCACGCGGGTGGATTGCCTGAGGTCGGGAGGTCAAGACCAACCTGGCCAGCATGGTGAAACCCCATCTCTACTAAAAAATATAAAAATTAGCCAGGCATGGTGGCAGGTGCCTGTAATCCCAGCTACTCAGGAAGCCGAGGCAGGAGAATCGCTTGAACCCAGGAGAGGTTGCAGTGAGCTGAGATCGTGCCATTGTTCTCCAGCCTGGATGACAAAACAAGACTCCATCTCAAAAAACAAACAAACAAACAAACAAAAAAGATTATAGAGTTTATAGAGTTGAGACTCAGATTAGACAATCAAACTCCAGGGCCCAGGCTCTTAAGCATACTTAAGAAGGAATGAAGCAGAAATGAGGCATACTTAGAAAATATAGATATTTTTTAAAGCTTATTGACAATTTGAAAATATTGATAAATGTTACCTTCCTAATAAACCCTTTAGACAATACTCAGTTCAAAATAGCTTTTAAAGTCCTAAACATGGCTGTAATGCCTTGTGATCTGTTTTTGATCCATTAAGAATCTATTAGAGATTATGATAAATTATTTTGATTTTTATATATTTATCATATTGCTTCTGAACTGTGCTTTTTTGTAGAGTTCATAAGCTTCATTCAGCAAAGGTAAATTAATTTACTATATAAAATGAGAAATAAGCTACTTATATATCCATTATAAATTTCTCATAAATTGAATTTTTAATATATTTCTAAAGTCACTGAGTTAGGCAGGCAGTGCAGAATGTTCCAGAACAAAAGACATTGCACTTTTTGTAGTAAACTTATCTTTTTTGTAAAAATATGTTTGTGGGATGTCTTTTGGAGATTTAGTCAGTTCAGGCTGTTATTACAAATTACCACAGCTTGGGCATTTTATAAACAACGGAAATCCAAGATCTAGGTGCCAACATGATTCAGTGCTGGTGAGGGCCGCCTTCTGAGTTTTAAACAGCTGACTTGTATTCTCACATGGAGGGAAGATAGCTCTTTAGCATCTTTTTAAAATGCACTAATTCCATTCCTGAGGGCTCTACCCTCATGACCTAATTGCCTCTCAAAGGCCCCATCCCCAAATACCTTAATAATGGGATTAGGATTCCAACATGAATTTGGTGGTTACAAAAATATTCAGTTAGTTGGAGAGATCCTTACATTTATCACAGAAAACTGTCTTTTCTTGACTGCTATAGAATTGGAAGAAAGTTATTGCTATGATATGAACAAAAAATAAAAATATATATTCTATAAAATCAAATTGATAAATTGAGATACATTTGTAATTTTAGGTATAAAGCAAAATAAAATACCTACAGCAGCCACGCAGGTATCATAGGTAAGATGACCTTGGCTATATTATGGAGACTGTACAATAAATTTTAGAAGATATGCATGATAGGATATGTATAAAGAGAGACTGAAAGTTAAATCCTGTATCTCATTGATTCATTATGAGAGTAAAGCTCTTCATTAGCTGGATCTTGAAAAGCTCCCATTTTCTAGAAAACTGCCATTTCTCAATCATATATGTATATATACACTACTAATTTCAAATTTTTTGTAGAAACTCTTGAATATAATGTCATCTTCAGAGTTCAAAGCATTACTCAGCTGCTTCTTTGGATTGTGCTTGCCAGTTCTTATACAGTTGAGAAACAGTTCTATGACAACTGTTTTTTAACCACATTCACTGTGTTTTCTTTTTGTGTGTGTGTATGTGTGTGTGCTTGTGTTGCAGAGAAGGCCAGCAATCGCCAGAACAATGGCAGAAGATGTACGGTAGATGCTCTGGGAATGAAGTCTACCACATTGTTTTGGAAGAAAGTACATTTTTTGCTGAATATGAAGGAAAGAGTTTTACATATGCCTCTTTCCATGCACACAAAAAGTATGTCTCTGCCTCAGACAAAAATTAAAATATTAATCAGTCCAGCATACCATGTGGAAACCGTTTTCAAAAATAGAATGCATATTGTGCTCATGTGTTTAGGCATTCCGAAATTTTTGTCACAATATTACCCAATGTTGAAACATTTGAACCCTGGTGCCTGTATGGTATCTATAAGACTGTCAGGAGTAAATTATAATTTATTAGGAATATTTCATTTAGCAACTTTTAAAGTCTTTTTAAAATATTTTAATCCATTAAGAATTTACAAACACATGAAAATCTTCTTCACAGACCTGAATTTTAAGATGTTGATTAGGAGCTAAAACAAAATAACACTAATATTTCTAAAAACTGTACATTTAAAAAAAAAAATCTCTGATGGTGGCCCTTGTTTTGACCTGAGAAATAAGTTAAAAAATGAATAAAACTACCTTCCAATTCAAACGTAGACCTTTTTTTGCTTTTCCTTTTTGGAAAAAAAAAAAAAAAAGGGATTTACTTAAGAAATAAAAATGTATGTATATAATGAAAACAACATATTATCTGTATTAAATGTTTTAATGTAGCATATTTTGGAGGGTTTACAATATACCTATATAGTCTACTAATCTATTTTGTAATGTACAGGAACCCCCAACTTACGATGCTTTGACTTACGATTTTTTGACCATGATGGTACAAAACAATAGCCATTCAGTAGAAACCGTACTTCCTGTATCCATACAGTCATTCTAGTTTTCACTTTCAATAGAATATTCAATAAATTACATAAGCTATTTAACACTTTATTGTAAAACGAGCTTGGTATTAGATGATTTTGCCCAACTGTAGGCAACGTAAGTGTTACGAGTATCTTTAAGGTTGGCTAGGTTAAAACTATGATATTTGTTAGGCTAGCTGTATAAAAAGCATTTTTTATTTAATAATATTTTTAACTTATGCTGGGTTTATCAAGGTATAACTTTATCATAAGTCAAGGAGCTTCTGTATTCTACTTTACTTCTCAATGTAATTCTATTGATACATATACTTTTATTGCTTAAAAAAATCTTTAAACTTGATTTAATTTGTAACACTTTAAGGCATGTTGAAATAAAAGGATTCAGGATAATTTGTGCTTCCAGGAAGCCCCCAAAAATATGTAAGAAATTTTTTGAGGATCCTGTTGCATTTAAAGATTGCTATTTTTTTCTGACTAAGTGCATACTTATTTTAGACTGTTTAAAAATATATAATTTTTTTCCTAAAATTTAAAGTAAACCAGCTATAATAAATTCAGGGACCCTGGTTCTCTTTTAGGTGACCACGGGTAAGTTTCTTTCCTTTGGCCAATAGTTTTAAGCTTTTTATTTTATTTTTTTTACCAAAGTAAGAAATGCTGTTTATGTTTTTTTGACCAAAGTGAAATTGTTGTAAAAATTTGCAGAATAATATTGCCCTTAGTATATACATGCACTCATGTTGCTTATGTTCTTCCATTCATTTTCATTAAAATGTAAATTTATAGTGGTCATAATCAGCTAAATTAGTTTTACAACACACTAAGCACATAGTTTATTTTCCTGTAAAAATGAGGATCTTGAACTTCTAGGATCATTTCAAACTTCAAAATGCTATGACTTAAAACTTTTATTTTCCTCAGTCTTAACAATCATTTACTAATTTTCTTACAAACTCTTTATTTTTTTTATTTAAGGTTTGGCGTCTGCTTGATTGGTGTTAGGAGGGAAGATAATAAAAACATTTTGCTGAATCCAGGTCCTCGATATATTATGAATTCTACAGACATATGTTTTTATATTAATATTACCAAAGAAGAGAATTCAGCATTTAAAAACCAAGACCAGCAACCAAAAAGCAATGTGTCCAGGTCATTTTATCATGGACCTTCCAGATTACCTGTACATAGCATAATTGCCAGCATGGGTAAGTATAAATGAATTTGAAAATATCATTAATTTATTCCTAAAATAAAAAAATAATGATAGATACAAATGCATTTCCATTTTTGTTAAAAGTTTAAAGCAAATTTCAAGCATGCAGCATTTTACAAACTAGGTATGATTAGGTATACAGAACAACATTTCTAAGTTGTGAATTTTTTAAAAAGTACGATATTAGCCTACTGTGGTGGCATGGGCCTATAATACCACCTATTCCAGAGGCTGAGGTGGAAGAATTTTTGAGACAGGAGTTTGAGAACAGCCTGGGCAACATAGAAAGACCCTGTGTCCCCCCCCCAAAAAAAAAAAAAAATCATTCTAAGATATTACAAAAACACAACCAACAATCATTTTATATTCTCATAAGCTCCATACACTTTTTTTTTTTTTTTTTTTTTTTTTTTTGAGACGGAGTCTCACCCTGTCGCCCAGACTGGAGTGCGGTGGCGCGATCTGGGCTCACAGAAAGCTCCGCCTCCTGGGTTCACGCCATTCTCCTGCCTCAGCTTCCCCAGTAGCTGGGACTGCAGGCGCCCGCCACCACTCCCGGCTAACTTTTTGTATTTTTTTTTTTTTTTTTATAGAGGCGGGGTTTCACTGTGTTAGTCAGGATGGTGTCTATCTCCTGACTTCGTGATCCGCCCGCCTCGGTCTCCCAAAGTGCTGGAATTACAGGCGTGAGCCACTGCCCCCAGCCATCTGCATACACTTTTATATTTCAAGTTCTCTTTGTAATTATCATCAGCAAAGGTTATTTCAAATATTCTTCATTTTCTCAAAATTCTCTTTCCATCTCCACCTCATTCTCACCATTGAACTTGGCTTCTATAACACAGAAGAAAAAAGATAAAATAAAAAAAACTTCATGCAAGTAAGAATTTCCTTACAGTTTGGCTACCAAACCATCTACAAACCTACCAACGTTTAGTATCTGTCACAAGGAAAATGTGCCCTTTTTAACATACTGAAACATTCATTTATTCCATGAACCATGCTGTTGTTCCTCCTCAGAGACTTTACTCTGTAATCTATCCTCATTACCTAACTTCATTTTCTATTCAGAATCACTGGCTGATCTCTCTCTCTCTGGCTCTCTCTCTTTGTCTCTCTCTCTGTCTCTGTCTCTCTCTCTCTCTCTCTCTCTCTCTCTCTCTGTGTGTGTGTCTTCATATCTCTGTGTGCATCATACGCATGTAATTTTGAACCTTCTGTGATAACAACTTCAGAGACAAATTTCTCCAAAGTGTTGTGTTTAGTGGCAGACTTTAGATTTTATTGTTGTCCTATATCCATGATTCTATCCAGTTCAATCTAACACCTGCAGTCATATCACTGAAACTATTCAGGCAAGATCACCACTCTCCTCTTTGTCACTACATCTAATGATTGTCTTCACAGTATATGACAAGAATATTGACCATGTTCTTCCTGAAACACTCTAATGACGTGTTTTTCTGCATTGTGCACATTCATTTTTTGTGTGGTCACGTCTGTTCTCATGGATTCAACTGTCCAAAAAGTGATTATTCCTTTACCTAAAGCATTAACTCAACATCTATTTACAGCAAAAGGAACTGTCTACTGGTTATTTCTATTTGAGTATTGCAGGAAAAGCTAGCACAGCATATTCAAATTAAAGTGATCTCTACACTCTCATTCAACACCATTTTCTCCTTCTCCTTCTTTTTTTTTCCTAAAAAGCAGATGACAACATTATCCTTTGATTTGTAAAGTCACAATTCTGACTTTTCACCACCCACTCTTCTCATACCTCATAGTTAACCAAATTCTATGAAATCTGACCAGTAGATAGCCCCTAGAATCATTCAGTTTTTTTTCCATGTCCACCACCAACATCATCATGGTCTGTGCCTCCATCCTCCTCTCCCTGAACTGCAGGATCAACAACCTTGTCTTCTTTCCATGTCTCCAGCCTTGCCACCCTACACTCAATTCTCTACCCTGCCACCAGAGTAAAAAATTTTAAATATAATTTTGATAATATTTTCCTGAATAAATCACCTGCTTTCTACTACCCATTGGAAAAAAAGTCTAAATTCTATCGTGTGACTTAACTTATAAGTAGGTTTATAAGTTCTTGTTTGCATTATGCAATCCTAGTTTTCTTAAGTTCTTGTTTGCATTATGCAATCCTAGTTTTCTTAAGAATGTTCCAGTTTCTTAGGATTATTCCAGTTTATATAATTGCCCTGATGTAATTATTAAAAGAACCCCCTTTTACTCTGCAGTATCCTAGTTTAGAAAATAAATTGCTTAGTCATTTTCTTTATAGGCTTTTTATTAATGATATTTTTTTACTTTTCTAGCCCCACATTTTACCACACCTTCGCTGTTCTCCTAAGCGCCAAACATACTCACTTTCTTTCAATCTTCACTAATTTTTTTTTCACCAATGGGCCTTAAAACATTAAGTTTCCTCTGGCAGGAGCTATTCCTCACACCCCAACATTGTCTAAGTAAATATCACTCCCTCCAAACACAATGGTTCTACCTAGACTTTCTTAGGTAATCCTATTTGTCATTTACATATGTTTATTCTGCAGTAGCAATATTCATTTTTAATGTATTCAAAAAGTACTTATTGTGTGCCTAATATGTACCCAAAAAGGTATTTATTGAGTACCTAACATGTACCAAGAACTCTCGTAAGTATTTGTGATAAAACGTTAGTGAAGAAACAAACAAAGATCCTTCATTCACAGAGCTTACATTCTATTTTGGAGAAGACAGGCAATAAGCAAAGTATATATAAAAAATAATTATATTACTTAATATGTTAGTGGGTTATAAGTTATAAAGGAAAAACTAAAAGAAGAGAACAGAGCTAGTATAGGAGATAATTAAATTTGGGAGAAGCGGAGTTTTAAATGAAGTGGTTAGTAGGCCAGAAAGTGATGTTTGAGCAGATACCTGAAGGAAATGAGGAATTAGTCCTGTGGAGGTCTGGAGAAAGAGCATTCCTGACAGAGATAACAGCTGGCACAAAGGTCCTAAAGTGGGAGCCTGGCTGGGGTGCCCCAGGAACAGTAAAAGGGCCCTTGTGCCTCAAGCACAGTAAAGGCTGGAAGAGTAGTAGGAGATGAGGAGGAACAAGTAGAAAGAGGCCAGATTCTGTCAGGATTATTTAAGTCCATATGAGGATTGCAGCTTCTACCCTCAGTGAAGTGGGAATTATTGCGAGATTTTATGCAGAGCCATTGACCTGATCTCACCTATGCTGACTTGTTTTTGTACTCAACTCAGGCTGCTGTTGAAAATAAATGGTTTGAAGCAAGGATCAGACTATTTTCAAGTGGAAGTAGTAAGAAGGAGAAAATTCTGGATGTACTTTAGGATAATCAGGATTCCTTAACAAATGAAATTGAACTGTGAGAAAAAGAGAAGTGTGAATAAACATAAGGTTTTTGGATTAAGCAAGTAGAGAAAGGGAATGGTCATAAATTGAGAGGAAAGGCTGGGAGAATGCAGGTTTTGGCAGAGCGGGGAAGGTCCAGGGAAGATAAAAGAGTATTTTGGAACACCTTGAAGATGTCTAACAGGAAGTTAGATGTAAGAGTCTAGATTTCGGTGGGGCGGAGCAAGATGGCCGAATAGGAACAGCTCCAGTCTCCAACTCCCAGCACGAGCAACACAGAAGACCGGTGATTTCTGCATTTTCAACTGAGGTACTGGGGTCATCTCACTAGGGAGTGCCGGACAATCGGTGCTGGTCAGCTGCTGCAGCCCGACCAGTGAGAGCTGAAGCAGGGCGAGGCATCGCCTCACCTGGGAAGCGCAAGGGGGAAGGGAATCCCTTTTCCTAGCCAGGGGAACTGAGACACACAACACCTGGAAAATAGGGTAACTCCCACCCCAATACTGCGCTTTAAGCAAACGGGCACACCAGGAGAATATATCCCACACCTGGCCGGGAGGGTCCCATGCCCACGGAGCCTCCCTCATTGCTAACACAGCAGTCTGCGATCTAACTGCAAGGCAGCAGCGAGGCTGGGGGAGGGGTGCCCGCCATTGCTGAGGCTTAAGAAGGTAAACAAAGCTGCTGGGAAGCTCGAACTGGGTGGAGCTCACAGCAGCTCAAGGAAACCTGCCTGTCTTTGTAGACTCCACCTCTGGGGACAGGGCACAGATAAAAAACAACAACAAAAAAGCAGCAGAACCTCTGCAGACTCAAGCAACTCTGTCTGACAGCTTTGAAGAGAGCAGTGGATCTCCCCACACGGAGGTTGAGATCTGAGAAGGGACAGACTGCCCGCTCAAGCGGGTCCCTGACGCCTGAGTAGCCTAACTCGGAGACATCCCCCACCAGGGGCAGTCTGACACCCCACACCTCACAGGGTGGAGTACACCCCTGAGAGGAAGCTTCCAAAGTAAGAATGAGACAGGTACACTCGCTGTTCAGCAATATTCTATCTTCCGCAACCTCTGCTGCTGATACCCAGGCAAACAGGGTCTGGAGTGGACCTCAAGCAATCTCCAACAGACCTACAGCTGAGGGTCCTGACTGTCAGAAGGAAAACTATCAAACAGGAAGGACACCTATACCAAAACCCCATCAGTACGTTACCATCATCAAAGACCAGAGACAGATAAAACCACAAAGATGGGGAAAAAGCAGGGCAGAAGAGCTGGAAATTCAAAAAATAAGAGTGCATCTCCCCCTGCAAAGGTGAGCAGCCCATTGCCAGCAACAGATCGAAGCTGGTCAGAGAATGACTTTGACAAGATGAGAGAAGAAGGCTTCGGTCCATCAAACTTCTCAGAGCTAAAGGATGAATTACGTACCCAGTGCAAAGAAACTAAAAATCTTGAAAAAAGAGTGGAAGAATTGACAGCTAGACTAATTAATGCAGAGAAGGTCATAAACAAAATGACAGAGATGAAAACCATGACACGAGAAATACGTGACAAATGCACAAGCTTCAGTAACCGACTCGATCAACTGGAAGAAAGAGTATCAGCGACTGAGGATCAAATGAATGAAATGAAGTGAGAAGAGAAACCAAAAGGAAAAAGAAGAAAAAGAAATGAACAAAGCCTGCAAGAAGTATGGGATTATGTAAAAAGACCAAATCTACGTCTGATTGGGGTGCCTCAAAGTGAGGGGGAAAATGGAACCAAGTTGGAAAACACTCTTCAGGATATCATCCAGGAGAACTTCCCCAACCTAGTAGGGCAGGCCAACATTCAAATTCAGGAAATACAGAGAACGCCACAAAGATACTCCTCGAGAAGAGCAACTCCAAGACACATAATTGCCAGATTCACCAAAGTTGAAATGAAGGAAAAAATCTTAAGGGCAGCCAGAGAGAAAGGTCGGGTTACCCACAAAGGGAAGCCCATCAGACTAACAGCAGATCTCTCAGCAGAAACTCTACAAGCCAGAAGAGAGTGGGGGCCAATATTCAACGTTCTTAAAGAAAAGAATTTTCAACCCAGAATTTCATATCCAGCCAAACTAAGTTTCATAAGTGAAGGAGAAATAAAATCCCTTACAGATAAGCAAATGCTTAGAGATTTTGTCACCACCAGGCCTGCCTTACAAGAGACCCTGAA
Source organism: Rhinopithecus roxellana (assembly GCF_007565055.1). Classification (NCBI taxonomy): domain Eukaryota; kingdom Metazoa; phylum Chordata; class Mammalia; order Primates; family Cercopithecidae; genus Rhinopithecus; species Rhinopithecus roxellana. Next base: position 61,459,679 of record NC_044556.1, read on the forward strand.
GGAAGCACTAAACATGGAAAGGAACAACCGGTACCAGCCATTGCAAAAACATGCCAAAATATAAAGACCATCGAGGCTAGGAAGAAACTACATCAACTGACGAGCAAAATAACCAGTTAATATTATAATGGCAGGATCAAGTTCACACATAACAATATTAACCTTAAATGTAAATAGACTAAATGCTCCAATTAAAAGACACAGACTGGCAAACTGGATAAAGAGTCAAGACCCATCAGTCTGCTGTATTCAGGAGACCCATCTCACATGCAGAGACATGCATAGGCTCAAAATAAAGGGATGGAGGAAGATCTACCAAGCAAATGGAGAACAAAAAAAAGCAGGGGTTGCAATCCTAGTCTCTGATAAAACAGACTTTAAACCATCAAAGATCAGAAGAGACAAAGAAGGCCATTACATAATGGTAAAGGGATCAATTCAACAGGAAGAGCTAACTCTCCTAAATATATATGCACCCAATACAGGCGCACCCAGATTCATAAAGCAGCTCCTTAGAGACTTACAAAGAGACTTAGACTCCCATACAATAATAATGGGAGACTTCAACACTCCACTGTCAACATTAGACAGATCAACAAGACAGAAAGTTAACAAGGATATCCAGGAATTGAACTCATCTCTGCACCAAGCAGACCTAATAGACATCTATAGAACTCTCCATCCCAAGTCAACAGAATATACATTCTTCTCAGCACCACATCACACTTATTCCCACATTGACCACATAATTGGAAGTAAAGCACTCCTCAGCAAATGTAAAAGAACAGAAATTATAACAAACTGTCTCTCAGACCACAGTGCAATTAAACTAGAACTCAGGACTAAGAAACTCAATCAAAACCGCTCAACTACATGGAAACTGAACAACCTGCTCCTGAATGACTACTGGGTGCATAACGAAATGAAAGCAGAAATAAAGATGTTCTTTGAAACCAATGAGAACAAAGACACAACATACCAGAATCTCTGGGACACATTTAAAGCAGTGTGTAGAGGGAAATTTATAACACTAAATGGCCACAAGAGAAAGCAGGAAAGATCTAAAATTGACACTCTAACATCACAACTAAAAGAACTAGAGAGGCAAGAGCAAACACATTCAAAAGCTAGCAGAAGGCAAGAAATAACTAAGATCAGAGCAGAACTGAGGGAGATAGAGACACAAAAAACCCTCCAAAAAATCAATGAATCCAGGAGTTGGTTTTTTGAAAAGATCAACAAAATTGACAGACCACTAGCAAGACTAATAAAGAAGAAAAGAGAGAGGAATCAAATAGATGCAATAAAAAATGATAAAGGGGATATCTCCACCAACCCCACAGAAATACAAACTACCATCAGAGAATACTATAAACACCTCTACGCAAATCAACTAGAAAATCCAGAAGAAATGGATAATTTCCTGGACACTTACACTCTCCCAAGACTAAACCAGGAAGAAGTGGAATCCCTGAATAGACCAATAGCAGGCTCTAAAATTGAGGCAATAATTAATAGCCTACCAGTCAAAAAAAGTTCAGGACCAGATGGATTCACAGCCGAATTCTACCAGAGGTACAAGGAGGGGCTGGTACCATTCCTTCTGAAACTATTCCAATCAATAGAAAAAGAGGGAATCCTCCCTAACTCATTTTATGAGGCCAACATCATCCTGATACCAAAGCCTGGCAGAGACACAACAAAAAAAGAGAATTTTAGACCAATATCCCTGATGAACATCGATGCAAAAATCCTCCATAAAATACTGGCAAACTGGATTCAGCAGCACATCAAAAACCTTATCCACCATGATCAAGTGGGCTTCATCCCTGGGATGCAAAGCTGGTTCAACATTCACAAATCAATAAACGTAATCCAGCATATAAACAGGACAAAAGACAAGAACCACATGATTATCTCAATAGATGCAGAAAAGGCTTCTGACAAAATTCAACAGCCCTTCATGCTAAAAATGCTCAATAAATTCGGTATTGATGGAACGTACCTCAAAATAATAAGAGCTATTTATGACAAACCCACAGCTGATATCATTCTGAATGGGCAAAAACTGGAAAAATTCCCTTTGAAAACTGGCACAAGACAGGAATGCCCTCTCTCACCACTCCTATTCAACATAGTGTTGGAAGTTCTGGCTAGGGCAATCAGGCAAGAGAAAGAAATCAAGGGTATTCAGTTAGGAAAAGAAGAAGTCAAATTGTCCCTGTTTGCAGATGACATGATTGTATATTTAGAAAACCCCATTGTCTCAACCCAAAATCTCCTTAATCTGATAAGAAACTTCAGCAAAGTCTCAGGATACAAAATTAATGTGCAAAAATCACAAGCATTCTTATACACCAGTAACAGACAAGCAGAGAGCCAAATCATGAATGAACTTCCATTCACAATTGCTTCAAAGAGAATAAAATAATTAGGAATCCAACTTACAAGGGATGTCAGGGACCTCTTCAAGGAGAACTACAAACCACTGCTCAGTGAAATCAAAGAGGACACAAACAAATGGAAGAACATACCATGCTCATGGATAGGAAGAATCAATATTGTGAAAATGGCCATACTGCCCAAGGTTATTTATAGATTCAATGCCATCCCCATCAAGATACCAATGAGTTTCTTCACAGAATTGGAAAAAACTGCTTTAAAGTTCATATGGAACCAAAAAAGAGCCCGCATTGCCAAGACAATCCTAAGTCAAAAGGACAAAGCTGGAGGCGTCAAGCTACCTGACTTCAAACTATACTACAAGGCTACAGTAACCAAAACAGCATGGTACTGGTACCAAAACAGAGATATAGACCAATGGAACAGAACAGAGTCCTCAGAAATAATAGCACACATCTACCGCCATCTGATCTTTGACAAACCTGAGAGAAACAAGAAATGGGGAAAGGATTCCCTATTTAATAAATGGTGCTGGGAAAATTGGCTAGCCATAAGTAGAAAGCTGAAACTGGAGCCTTTCCTTACTCCTTATTCGAAAATTAATTCAAGATGGATTAGAGACTTAAATGTTAGACCTAATACCATAAAAGCCCTAGAAGAAAATCTAGGTAGTGTCATTCAGGACATAGGCATGGGCAAGGACTTCATGTCTAAAACACCAAAAGCAACGGCAGCAAAAGCCGAAGTTGACAAATGGGATCTAATTAAACTAAAGAGCTTCTGCACAGCAAAAGATACTACCATCAGAGTGAACAGGCAACCTACAGAATGGGAGAAAATTTTTGCAATCTACTCATCTGACAAAGGGTAATATCCAGAATCTACAAAGAACTCAAACAGTATACAAGAAAAAAACAAACAACCCCATCAAAAAGTGGGCAAAGGATATGAACAGACATTTCTCAAAAGAAGACATTCATACAGCCAACAGACACATGAAAAAATGCTCATCATCACTCGCCGTCAGAGAAATGCAAATCAAAACCACAATGAGATACCATCTCACACCAGTTAGAATGGCAATCATTAAAAAGTCAGGAAACAACAGGTGTTGGAGAGGATGTGGAGAAATAGGAACACTTTGATACTGTTGGTGGGATTGTAAACTAGTTCAATCATTATGGAAAACAGTATGGCAATTCCTCAAGGATCTATAACTAGATATACCATATGACCCAGCCATCCCACTACTGGGTATATACCCAAAAGGAGTATAAATTATTCTATTACAAAGACATATGCACATGTATGTTTATTGCGGCACTATTCACAATAGCAAGACTTGGAATCAACCCAAATGTCCATCTTTGACAGACTGGATTAAGAAAATGTGGCACATATACACCATGGAATACTATGCAGCCATAAAAAAGGATGAGTTTGCGTCCTTTGTAGGGACATGGATGCAGCTGGAAACCATCATTCTCAGCAAACTGTCACAAGAACTGAAAACCGAACACCGCATGTTCTCACTCATAGGTGGGAATTGAACAATGAGATCACTTGGACTCAGGAAGGGGAACATCACACACTGGGGCCTATCATGGGGAGGGGGGAGGGGGGAGGGATTGCATTGGGAGTTATACATAATATAAATAATGAGTTGATGGGTGCTGACGAGTTGATGGGTGCAGCACACCAACATGGCACAAGTATACATATGTAACAAACCTGCATGTTATGCACATGTACCCTAGAACTTAAAGTATAAAAAAAAAAAAAAAAAAAAAAGTCTAGATTTCAGGAAAGAGAGAGAGGTGGAAAAAGTAAATTTTTTAATTCTGAGCTTATGTATACATTTAAAGCCATAAGACTGAATGAAGTCATTGAGGAAATAAGTACAGAGAGGAAAAAAATAAAAGAGAAAGAACAGACCTCTGCCTTATACTAGATTAAGTGTCAGGGGGATGAGAAGAAACCAGCAAAGGAGACCAAAGAGAAGCTACTGGCAGGATAGTAGGAAAACCCAATGAGTGTGGTGTCCTGGAATCCAAGTGAGCTAAGTGCATCAAGAGAATGCCATGGTAAGCCATGTCAAATGTTACCAATGGGTAATATAACGTAAGGACTGAGAAGTGTCAATTGACTTTAGCAATGCAGTGATCATTGTTCACCCTCATAAGACTTGTTTCAGTGGAGTGGTGGTGGACAATGCTAGATTGGAGTGCACTTGGGAAAGAATGGTAGAAGATAAATTAGAAACCATAGGTCTGGACAGCTCTTAAAACGTCTCACTGCAAAATGGAGAAAAGAAATGGAATTGTAGCTTTTGTTGAAAGTACAAGCAAGTAAGAAAGGCAGAGAGACTGAGGGTTTGTATAATAGATTGTATATAATTATAGGCCATGGAACTTAATTTAAGTAAAGAAGTGAAAAAGATGTATTTTGGTTAAAAAAAGAATGAAAGGATAGTGGATTAATTCATTCTAATTCCAGTGAAAATCAAGAGGGAAAGAGCTGGAAAGTCAAGGTACAGGTGTCAAAGAGTGAGATGCCAGAAGGAGAGATGATGTGCAGCAAGTAATAATTACAAAAGCTAAGGTGTGACCATGAGAGTGAATGACTGAAGAGTGATAGTAAAAAGAAAGCCATTACTAGAGAGCAGGACAAGGAGCTGAGTCTGGAATGTTGGAAGAATCATCTGTGTGTATGGTGAAACTGCCAAAAATCAGGACAGACATTGTGGAGAGACTACTAATAATGCAAGAGCTAAACTGTCCGGGTGTATTCAGTTGCATAGGTATAGAAATGGGGAACATGGAGAGTTTAACTTAACCAGGGTTCAATTTTGTCAAGAGGGTGGAATGAATAAAAAAATGTATCAAGGGATCCAAGGGTATATGCAAGAAAATAAACCATAATGCTTACACATGGAATTTAAGATAGGTAAGAAGAGAAGAGAGAACATCGAGGGAATGAAAGAGACAAACTCTGGTATCATTAGTAGAATTGAAATTCCATCTTGGTAAATCATAGCTAGTGTTGGGAAATCAGTGAGAGTGGCCTGAACAAACAAGAAATAGTGGTGGTCAAAGAGTGAATGCATAAAAATGTGTGCAATATTGTTTTTATTGGTTATAACAAGGTCTAATAAACTACTATGGAAATGAAGGGCTGAGATAAGGTAAACATTTCTTCAGTTCATGTTATTATAATGAGGAAGAAGGTTGGAAGGTCAGATTTGAGGAAAGAGGAATTTTAAATGGTCATGTGCTGCATAAAGACAATTCAGTCAATGATGGATGACATATACAATGTTGGTCTCATAAGATTGTAATACCATATTTTTACTGTACCTTTTCTATATTGAGATTACCATTGTGTTAGAATTGACTACACCACTCAGTATAGTAATATGCTGTACAGATTTGCAGTCTAGGAACAGTAGGCTACACCATATAGCCTAGGGGCAGTAGGCTATACCTATACCAAATAGCAATAGGCTATACCATACAGCCTATGCACCATATAGCCTAGGATAGTGCTACCTCCTCTAGGTTTGTGTAAGTATACTCTATGATGTTTGAATATCGAAGAAATCGCCAAATGGTAGATTTCTCAGAACATATCCCCCCTTTTAAGCAATGCATGACTGTAATTGTTTCAAAGAATGGGACAGAGTAAAGACTAACAACTTTTAGAAGGATGACTAGGTGCCACTGAGTGCATAAATGAAATGAGTAATTATGAAATATGATATCTTTCATCATTATTTTCTCCAGAAGGAGAGGAACCTCAATTTTTCATAAATGGATATTAAAATTAATTTTTAAATTTCAATAAAATTCACAAAGGGAATTGCTTCTTCCTCCTTCTATGTCTTGAGTGCCTCAACTATTCAATAACCTTCAGCCACTTGGGCTTGGGCTTGCCATTCTTACTACCTCCAGGTATTTCCATGACTTGTGTGTTCCTTATTGTATTTCAGGTCAAAAATCAAATGTCCTAACTTCACAGTGGCCTTCTTTCTTACCAAATAAAAATTCCATTCCTCTCCCTGCATGCTACTGATCATTATCTACAATTATCCATTTATTGGTCTACTTGCTACATACGGCTTTCATCTCATAGAAACTTTTTGTCTTCTCTACAGATCTCAAGTACCTGGAACAGTGCTCCCCACATGTGGCACTCAATAAATATTCATTTAATAAAAAATAAGTGTAACACATTAGTAGTTCCGATATTTTAAAAAGTGGTCACAAATCAATTACAAAAAGATAGCTCGATAGAAAAGGGGACACTTGAACCCAGGAGGCGGAGCTTGCAGTGAGAAGAGATTGTGCCACTGCACTCCAGCCTGCAGGATAGAGCAAGATTTTGTCTTCAAAAAGAAAGAAAAAAAAAAAAAAAAAAAAAAAAAAAAGAAAAGAAAAGAAAAGAAAAAGAAAAGGGGGAAGACATAATGAAACATTCGCAAAATGGACATGGTCAACAACAAAAGAATACATTTTAAATAAATATAAATTGAAACATCAGGATTTACCTTTTCACTTTAAGTTTCTATATATTTCAGGATTTTACAAATCTTATGTTTCATGGTGTAGAGCAACACTCTGCAAATACAGTTTTGTGCAAATAGAGATTTTCTTGCCCAGGAAAATGCCCGCATGCAAAAGAAATACTTAGCTATTAGAACTAAAAATACACACACATAAATGTGTATGTGTGTGTGTATATATATATATATCTGTGTGTGTGTATATATATATATGTATACATATATATCTTGATTATGTTCATTATATTTCATATTTCATTTAACCTTCAACACTAATGATCAATATGGCAAACGCCTTGAAAAATTTTCATGTTTTATTGTTTTAGGTACTGTGGCTATAGACTTGCAAGACACAAGCTGTAGATCAGCAAGTGGCCCTACCCTGTCTCTTCCTACAGAGGGAAGCAAAGAAATAAGAAGACCTAGCATTGCTCCCGTTTTAGAGGTTGCAGATACATCATCGATTCAAACATGTGATCTTCTAAGTGACCAATCAGAAGATGAAACTACACCAGATGAAGAAATTTCTTCAAATTTAGAGTATGTTCAGATACTCTGAGGAGTAAGATTACTGGGTTTTGTGCTAATGTCTTTAAGTATTTTCTTTAGGTACCTTCCCACTAGGTAAGGAGCTAATGATCTTTCCTTCTGAACATCATAGTATCATTCCTATATAATTCTACCAAAACACACTGCTAGTAGCCAGTATCTCAAGTTTCTGGCTTCAATATATATTTCTAGTCTCTTTTTCTCTTAATGTTTTGTCCTCAAGGAAAAAAAAAGATATAAATCAATGTTCCCAAGATATAAACTTCATTTTCATAATTGTATGCTTTTTATAGCATATTGTACTTTATACTTTGAATTTACTTTATTACACATTCATATTGAAGTTCAATTATTCAATGAAATGAAAATGCAGCCCCCTCCATTAAGCTTTCCTTACTTATCTCAGCGTTCAGCACTTTCATACACTATGCATTAATTAATATTTTAAATGTATGTTAAAAAGGAGTACTGTTTCCTTTTTCTAAGCTTCCGTAATAGTAGAGTATCAATCTATATAGTATTAATCACATTGTAGCCTGCAGTAGAGTTTGTTTACAGGTCTTATTCCACATATTAAATTGTCATTCTTCAGGAAAACATAGCAGTCCACAGCCTTGACTGTGGAGTCCTAAGGACATTGTTTGCCATGCCAGTTCCATTTTATATTGGTTATGTACAAGTGACTTTAATTAAAAAAAAAAAAAAAAAAAAACTGGCAGCTGGGCACAGTGGCTCACACCTGTAATCCCAGCACTTTGGGAGACTGAGATGGGTGGATCATTTGAGGTAACGAGATTGAGACCAGCCTAACCAATATGGTGAAATCCCATCTCTACTAAAAATATAAAAATTAACTAGGAGTGGTGGTGCGCGCCTGTAATCCCACCTACTTGGAAGGCTGAGACAGGAGAATCGCTTGAACTCAGGAGGTGGAGGTTGCAGTGAGCCGAGATCCTGCCACTGCAGTCCAGCCAGGGTGACAGTGTAAGACTCTGTCAAAAAAAAAAAAAAAAAAAAAAAAAAAAAACTGGCCAAGAATTCACCTGTTAACTCAGTGTAATTACTACTTCATAAAGCTATGAAGTGATTAATTGAGGTAATAGAGAACAAGTGCTTATGCCAAATCAATGTTTTGTGCAGAGTAAGTATTCAATTACTATTAATTACTATCAGTCGTAGTATGGGTACTAGTGGCATTGGTAATATAATCTATAACATTTCTTCCAGTATCTTTAAGTAATGTTGAATTGAACTAAAAAGAACTTAAATATCATTGATGCTTGAAAATATTCTTTGTTCTAATTTATCCCACTTAAAAAATTATTGTAAGAAAGGTTGATGTACCCACAAAACCAAATCTATTCTCCAAAGAAATTAATGGACAGAGTCCTCAAATATATTTGGAATCTAGGATGGGAACAGGGAGAGGTTTGGTAACCAGTGTCTTCACAGGAAACAGTGTTTTGGAGTGTGATTGATATTCTTTCTTTACACTTCTTGAAAATTGAGAGGTAATTTTTTTTTTTTTAATTCCAGAAAAATGGGAGAGATGTTGCAGTAATTGCAGAGATTACCAACTTCTAAATTTACAAAATTACCCTCTAATTTTATCTCTCAGTCAATGAAGTTTATTTCCTGAAAACACTGATTTGCATATCTTCTTTAAGATAAAACAGTTTTAACTAGGTCTGAAATTTTATGGCTTAGCAGGTAGATTTGTTAAAACCAAACACTCTTATTGGATAAGGGAATATTCACTAAATTTTATATTGTTGCCTAATTTTCATTTATGCTGCTGCGTTTTAGAAGTTTCATTCTGAAAGTCAGTATAGCCGAAATATGGCTGTTTTTTAAAAGTCAGCAAGCTAAATGTCTCTGATAATGTTTTAAGCATGATTCCAACAAAAACTATGTTTTTAACCATTTAACTCAGTTATTGATCCATTTCGGTTATGCATTTATGTCTACTGAATACAGATAGAGCAAATCATAATAATGCATTTTGCTTTAAATGTATGTTGTAAAAATTAACATTATTTTATTTTTTGATTTTTTTTTTTTTTTAAATAAAAATCTTCTAAGCTGTGAGTTAGCAAACTTTTTCTGGAAAGGAACAGCCAGTAAATATTTCAGGCTTTTTGACCCCTGTTGCAACTACTAACTCTGTTACCAAAGCACAAAAACACCTATACACAATATATACATGAGTGAGTGTGGCTGAATTACATTAAACCTTTATTTATAGATCCTGAAAGTTGCACTTCATATAATTTTCCCATGACATGAAATACTAGTTTGACTTTTTCCAATCATTTAAAAATACAAAAACAACCCTCAGCTTGCAAAACCACATGTTGGGCCATATTTGACCCTGGGGCCACAGCTTGCCTACCTCTCTTCTTAACTACCTCTTTATCAAAATATAATTGCAACACAGAGTTATTGATTATAATGTTATTAAAACAGAGGAGCATGTCAGTAACTTAATTTCCCAAATTTGCATGCCTTATCCAAGGGTAATAGTTTGTATTGTTTTACAGGTATGCTAAAGGTTACCCACCTTATTCTCCATATATAGGAAGTTCACCCACTTTTTGTCATCTCCTTCATGAAAAAGTACCATTTTGCTGCTTAAGATTAGACAAAGTAAGTACTTGTTGCTGTTATTTTGTTCACAAAATAAAATCATAGCATTTTATAATGACATAATGTAAGTAATTTATACAGCATTTTGATTACAATATGTTTAAGGGGTATTGGTATTATCTTTTCCAATGTAAATTTACATAAAGTGGTCAGTTGTACTTTTTTAACTGCACCAATGATTACCCAAATGCTTTAGTCTTCTACTAAATTATCCTAATGGATCTGCTAGTCGTGTTGTTAAAGAGGAAAATAAGGTACCAAATCTCATCCCTATGAACCCTCAACATCCAAAGTCTCCAAAAATCATTTTGGCCAAATGTGCATTGTTGATTTTACCATTATTACTTTATATCTTGTTATGAAATCCCTTGACATGATGGGAAGAGTAAGTCCATGTGCTAGACACAAAGATTCATTTATAACTAAAGTGAAAGCTCATATTAGAGTTTTGCCTAATATTTCCTTTCTCAAAGTTTTACTGTCATTCTTGGACCAAGAGAAACTGTCCAAAAGGTAAAAATTCTAAGAATGCTAGAGGTTTTATCTTTTTTCACAGTGCAACCATTGGGCTTGACTGTTATGAGTTTATTCTCTTGAAGAATAACAACACTGATAAAAGGAAGAACCTTATATTCACTGCCCCTAGAGATTCAGGTGTGCCACTAATTCTAACTAAGAACTTTTTCTTTTACGTTACATTTTGAAGTTACAGTTAAAATCTCAGCTCTCCACTTAGAAGTCATGTAAAACGGGCAACTAACTTCACCAAGTTTCAGTTTCCTCACCCGTAAAGTGGATATTATTTTAATATGAACCTCATAGGGATCTTATAGGGAGTATATAATTTAGTATATGTTTAATAAAGTGCAAGAAACTTAATAACTGAGTTGGTGCTTAATACATTTGGTTAATATTATTCCTATTATTTTTTATATGATAAGTATTATAAATTTTGACTGTTACTATCAATCTTGAGGAAGAAGATTTAGAGAACATTAGAAAATTCTTGCCTTTATTTCCCTGAAGTTGCTTTAAGAATCTTTGTCATTACTCTGAAATATTCATCTGGGCCCATTGAGATGGATGATTCTGTCCTTTGAGACCATATTATACATATATATATGTTTCATTGTATATATATATAGGCTTATATATAGTGTGTGTTTGCATATAGTGTGTATATATATATAGGTTTCTGTATATATATATAGGTTTCAGTCGAATGATATTCTGTCCCTCAAGACTGAATATATATATAGGTCTCGTTCAAATATATATATATATATATATATATATATATATATATATATATATATATATATATTGATCTTGAGAGACAGAATCATCCATCTCAGTGGACCCAGATGAATACATATATTTATATATTTACTTTAATATTATGAAGCACTTGACATTTCTGGCCAGCTATGCATTTTCAGTAACATTAATAAACCCTAAATTTCAAGGCCCTTCCCCCACATGGACTCCTTTTAAGACTAATATTATTTATAATATTTTTGTTATTTTCTTTATGGATAAATCTTAAAATAATATATGCTTCAGTCACCACAAAACTTGGATTCACTTCTGGTTTTATTTCTTTTAATGCATAGTTAAAATAGAAAAAAAGTATTACAAGACAAGAAAGTGGAAATAATTTATCTCCAAACAAGGATCCCATTGTAACTGAAAGGCTAAACTTTCAGAGAACAGGATTGGTGGAGGCACAATAAGAGGATCTTTTAATATCAAAGGACTGTTAAAATGCTTCATTTATCATATTAATGAAGCAAAATTTCTGGGTGTTGCTGATTGACTAGCAATACCTGGAATTATTGGTTACTTAGGTACCATTAGACTGATAGAAGGTGGTCTGCTATGTAAATGAGCACCCACTTTGGGATTATAGGAACAGTATGGGATTATGCAGCTGATTCTACTGTGTCTGTGAAGTGTGTGAGTTCGGATCACGTTATCCAGTTTATTCTGTGTCAGTATCAGTAGGGCTGGTGTCCTGGTCAGTGTTTATGAACACTAAATTCTCTGTTCTCTGCTCTTTGTTTCCCTATTAATTAAGCTATTTCTAAATCTCCTTAGGGAAAGTTATTTTTTCCTTTGTTGATCTCATAAATATTGACATTCTTGATGATCCAAACATCACCTTAACACTATTCTTGTTGCATGTGTGATCTCTTTCTGAGTGACTTTATTTCTTTATATTACTTCAGATTCTGCTTATTATTCTCCAAGAACCCTTTCAATAAAGACTTGTTGCCCTTGTTCTTACCATTTCCTTTGTTCTCCATTCTTTCTTATACCTTAGAATTTCCTTCTGGATTCATTTTCCTGCTTCCTAGATTACCATCTTCAGAAATTCTGTTAAGGAGATTCTATTGGTGGTGAATCCTTTTAATTATGGTTTCCCTTCAAATGTTCTTATTTTGTGCTCATTCTTGAAAGACGGTTTACTTTGTGTCCAAGTCCAGGCTACTAGTTTAGTTTTTTTTTTCTTTTTTTTCTTTTAGCACTTTAAGGACTTTACTTACTGCCTTCTGTGCTCCAAATAATGGCTGAAAAGTCAGCTACCATTCCAATTGTGTTTTTTTTTTTTCTGTTGTTTTTATTGTTCATGTGGCTCTTTTCTCTGTGTCTACTTTTAAGATCGCATTTGGTTTTTCATCACATCTCAAAAACTCTCAGTCAATATTTGCTTGAATAAGGTTTCTTTCTGACTCTCTCTTAGCTCTTTTTCAGATATTCTGATTAAATAAATGTTACATATTCTCACGATAGCTTCCAAGTCTTAATTTTTTCACCCTAGGTTCTGTTTCTTTTCTTCTCTACCTTTTGTTTTCGTTTCTATCTTCCATTCTGTCCTTCACGTGATCCCTTTGGCAGAATCTTATGTGGAATTTAAATAATCTTTTGAGTTACACTCTTTAGTTTGAGAAGATACAGAGAAATATATTTAGATATTATTTTTAACATCTACCTGCTAGATGTTATTTTAAATAGACTCTTGTTCTTTTCTCATGCTTTAAATGCTTTCTTCTATTTCTTTGAACATGTTAAATGTGCACATTTTGTATTCTGAATTTAATCACAAAATTCATAGTCTTTGTGGGTCTAGTTATCTTGTTATGATTGTTTCTGTTTACTCATCATGCCTTGTTTTCACCAGTGTTTTTTATTTTTTTTATTAAAGAATAATGGCAAAGAATATTCCAGAGGTGTCCGAGTACGGTGGCTCATGCCTGTAATCCCAGCATTTGGGGAGGCTGAGGTGGGTGGATTGCTTGAGCCCAGGACCCCATTTCTACAAAAATACAAAAACAGTTGAGCGTGCTGGTGCCCACCTATAGTTCCAGCTACTTGGGAGGCTGAGGTGGGAGAATCACCTGAGCCTGGAAAGTTGAGGTTTCAGTGAGCAATGATTGTGCCACCTCACTCCAGCCTGGGTGACAGGAGTGAGGCCCTGTCTCAAAAAAAAAAAAAAAAAAAAAAAAAAAAAAAAGATCAAAATATTCCAGAGATTTAACTACTCTCAACCCACATGAAGAGATCAGAGTATTCCAGAGATTTAACTAATCTTAACCCACATAAATAAGAAATGCACATAAAGACATATAAAAGTAAAATAGCAGAACATCAAAATAGTTCTCCATGCATATAATTTAGCTGAAAATAATATTGGGTTAACAATGCTAACTCTGTCAAATTCTAGACTCCATGAAGTAGCAAAACGCCCTTAGCCCAACGATGAGTTTTTGGTAATGCTTTGTTCTTGTTTTTCTTGGTGTTATTGGGTATTTTACTTTAGAGTATTTGCATCATTACCTTGCCAGCTCAGCTATACATGTAGACAGTTAGGGTTTTTGTTTGTTTGTTTGTTTCGTTTTGTTTTTCACTGTTTTCTTTTCTTCATCACTTTAAGCATTCGGTACTGGGAATGTTCCCGAAATGATCTAATTATGATATTACTATATTTCTGGAAATGAAAGTCAGAGAAAATAAATTTGTAAAAGTGTATACCTCGATGTCTTCTAGCAGCAAGCTTTAGTTGACGATAGAACAAGCACACACACAAAATGTTGGCTCTTTCAACATCAAACTACAAACCTGCAGTTCATTTTCCTTGTCCATACACACTTTTATTTCTTGCTGCAGGTTGCAGAAATGGGCACAGAGAAATGTAACCATTTTCAAATTTATTAGAAAATAAGGATTTACATGGTTAAATTTTATATTTTCATATAGCTTAATTTTTTTCCAAATTTTAATGGAGTATAAAAATGACATTTCAATGTATACTTTTTCTTCTCTAGAGTTGCCAGCATAACTACTATGAGGATGCAAAAGCCTATGGATTCAAAAATAAACTAATTATAGTTGCAGCTGAAACAGCTGGAAATGGATTATATAACTTTATTGTTCCTCTCAGGGCATACTATAGACCAAAGAAAGAACTTAATCCCATAGTACTGCTGTTGGATAACCCGTAAGTATATTTTAAGACACACAGACAAGATAAACTGTATTTAATAGTATATTAATGTATATCAGAAATAATTGCCTGTAATATGCTGGTAGTATTTTAAATCAGATACATTATGGTACATGATTCATTGGGAGTTATATTCTGTGCTGTGATACAAAATATATCATTGAATATGATTTTGTTTCATAAATACTACTTAAAACTGGGATATTCTGAGAATTTTATTTAAAACTGTTTTGCAAGTGGTCATCTACTCATAATACCACAGGAAACAGGCCACTGAAATAATTACTGCAATTTTCCTTAAATTAATCAACTAGCCTGTCAAATCTCTGCCAAAACTGGACAATTTTTTTTTTTTGTCTTTCTAAAGAACCATTAATTACCAGAGAAGCATTTACTGATCCATTTTTATATGTTATAACACAAAGCATCATCAGAGGTTATTATGATCGGACCACTGTTAAACCATACATTCTATGACATGATAGAAGTAATGCTTTACCATGTGCATTTATTTTGAAATATTGGATTGGTTTACTTTTGTTAAACAGGACTACTTAAGCATTTCAAAATTCTTGTGCAAATATAAATATAGGTCACTGAATGTGACGGTCAAAACCATTTTATTCTAAAATTATAATATCCATCTCTGTGACTGGAAATTAGTAGCAGGTGGTCTTCAGATTAATACCATATTTTAGGATTGTCTCACTCTCCTCATCCATTCCAATGTGATGCAAATGTCAATATGAACTATTAATAAATGAGGCCAAATTCTGTTGCCTTGTCTCTGCCTTTCAAAATTATCAAAGTTTTCCTTAGGAGAGACATCTCCCAATACATTATAACTTTATAGTGTTGCTTATTCTCACTATACTGATATCAAAATGCTTATTGATGCAACTTTCTTAGCATCATTATAAGAATAATCAACTGCAAAAACTTACCACACTTGCAGAATTTTCATTTGAAGAATTTTCAGATATGATTACTCAATGACTTTTTCTATACTTCTTCAACATCTAAGGAAAACTGAGGCATATTTAGGGTAAATGTAGGGGAACAGAAACTTGGACCAAATTTCAGAAGAAATAAAAGCTTGTTAAAATAAATTTCAGAACAATCAAAGTTGCATTGTGGGATGGCCATGGCAATGCAGTGTTTGTAAATCACTTCTTTCAAACATAACCTTAATTCTGAAGCATCTCTGGTAGGAAGCTCCAAGGAACTGGCTGAGCTGCCACACAAGAGATGCCTAACTATGTGAGTTCAAATGTGTCAGCTTTTGCCTTCTTTTGCTTATGATGAGTCCATTGCCCTGAGAGTGGAAGTTAAGACAATGGCATTTGCAAACATTGCCTTAGAGTAGCTCCATGTTGTATGGCTTGGATCAAACTGGATCAATTCAGGTACCAGGTTACAGACAGGAAGACAGGAAGTGGATTGAGAAGAAAGTGGAACTGTGCTTACAGCATCGTTCTGATAGGACTAAGGACAAAACTGTATGTTCCTCCTCTTTACATAGTTTCAAGATAAAGTTTCTTGTTCTGATGTGTAAATCGCCCTACCCAAAATCAGTCTCTTCATATTTGGGACTGGAGTTCACTCTACGAACAGAGATGGACTCCTCATTTTCAATCTTCAGTCTTGCTAGGTAATCTTATCTCAAATCTCTAAGTCTCCATTTTCACGCAGGTGACAGGAGCTAAGCAGTGTTTTACTTGTATGTTTTATGTAGATTTTAGAGTAGCTATAACCAAATCAATCCCTTTCTGTTTGGTTTTGAATAAACAGGTTACAGAAATGTCTGATTATTGAATGATTGATTGATTTGTATATTAAGATTAAAAAATCAATTCTGTGATTGTTCAAGATTGATCAATGATCAATCACATTGATCAATGATTGATCAATCACAGAACAATCTGAAAACTCCACCTCTCTTAATTACTGACAACTGGTTAGTATTTCTCTATAAACATATATGTGGCTTTTATCAGAGAATAATTCATCTGAATAAGACCATAAAGATTATTCAATAAAGTTAATGCTATTTACCTCTATCCTCTGTTCATAATTATAATGACTATTGGTCATTTACTACATGTCAGTCATCATACTATACACTTTAATTTACATTTAGTTGCACAAGTCACATATTTACATTACAGTGATGATTTAGTCTTAGCGAGATGTGCCCAACAGTTTAAACTCTCAAATTATGATGCAAACATTTAAATAAACCAAAAGCTGTGTGAGGTAGCTACAACGCTGTCTCTTATTTTAAGAGGGTGTAAAAGAGACACAGAGAAGGTGAATGACCTTTTTCATGGTCTATTCTTGGATTAGACTTTTCTATGAAATTTCTGTTTTATTTTTCTTTCAACTTACAAGTTTTTGATATATGAAAAATACATGTTGCTTGCTCATACTTTTTAAAAACAAGAATATATCTTAACTGGATTATTTTTGCATTGAAAGTTCCCTTTGCCTTCATAATGGCTTACATTTGGGAATCCAACAATCCACATTATATTGTTATTAAATCATTCTTGTAGGGTTTGACTTTATTTCAAAGGGTTAGATTGAAAGTGCATGCTGGAATATCTATTAGCTTTCTGTGTACTTCCCGAAAGTAGTGTCAAACATTCTTATTTATTGTCCTCTGTTCCTTTGGTTAAGAGTGAGGAAACTAAAACTAAACACCAATTAACAATGTTCCAGGAAGTTTTATGCAATTCTTTTTTTTTTTTTTTTTTTAAACAATGAGATGCCTATTGCTCTGAAATGGAGAGCATTTTGCAATCTATTCTACAATATTACAAAAAAAAACAAGGCTTTCTTCTTTACAATATTTCCATGTTATGGGAATTCCTACAACGATGATTGCATACACTTTTAGAATTATTAGTTAGTTTTGAAGGTTTGACTTTACTTTAATTTCACATGCGTACAGCTGAAAATCAGTACATGGCTATTTTAAAAAATTAGTTGAAAGTCCAATTAATTCAATGTAACAGAAATAAATAATAGCAGATATAATAAGCAAGGAATTTTAAAGTGTAAATTAAATTTATAATATTCATACACATAATATGCCAAAATAAGTGTTCACAATGTTTTCAAATATAAAGCTTTCTAGATCTCAAATGTAATTAAATAAAACTCAGTCATATTGAAAAGCATCTTTCAGTTGGTACTGGTTCATTAGAGCTGGTGTCAGTTCTGATCGGTTGGCCATCTGTTCTGTTTGGTCTGTTGTGCCATACTGATTTTAAATATTTTGATTACCACCCCAACCTTGAAGGTCATCTAGTCATTTTTAACATCATCTCATGTGAAAGACAGAAAAGCAAGTCAAAAGCTAGAATATATTATCCAAAGCTACATAAGAATGAAGTGAAAGATCCAGGCTTTTGCTCTTAATATTTATCAAAGTCTTGTTCACACTATCCATTTATTAAATCAATCTTCTTTCCACATATGGTGCCAAGTAAACTTCAGCCTATTTTAAAAGTAATGATAAAATGTCTGATGTCAGTGTTCTTATTTTTAAAATTCAAACTTTAGACTCATTCAGATCTGAGATAAGTTCTAAATTTATTCTCTTGATAGGTCTGTTAAATGTTACTGAGTCTTTTTAAGCCATATTTTTCTGATTTGTAAAATGGTTAAAACATTTATCTTTAAAAGCTATTGTGAGATGAGGTAGATAATGTATATAAAATCCTAATGCAATATCTGATTCATAAAAGGAAGATGAGAAACATCATTGTTTTCTTCTGTCAATCAAGAAAATAACATTGTTACTATTCAAACTGATGGAAGGATTTATATGGAAACCCAATTAATGAAAAATCACACTTATTTAAGTAGTTAAAATTAAACTACTTTCATATTGTCTAGCAAGGAATAAACTACTTAAAAGTAGAATTAGGAAATGTTAAAATAAACTATGCTCATAAAAGCATACTATACTCATTTCTTGAACTTGAAATAAAGATATTAAATTTTTATTGTTATTAGTTAAATGGGAACAAAATAATGGTCTTGAATTTTACAAATTCATACAAATTTGCAAACCTTTTTTACTTCCTAACAGTCACTGACTAATATTTGAATGACAACTTTTACTATGAGAATTTCTTTAAGAATATGAGGCTTTTGGCTCATAAGTAGTCATCTTTTGTGGTGAATTGCAGTTAAGACTCATTAATGAATGTGCTCATTTTTCTTCTGTTTACTAACATCAGTTACTTTTTGTGTTTGTTGAATTTTTATTTTGTTTATTACCAGTTAGTTTCAGCCTGTGTTGCTTTGCTTTGTTTCGGTTCATGTATATTTATTCCTCCCTGAATCTATTTTTTTTGTCATGTTTACCTTTTTAATTGATTATAAAATACTTATTTATATATTAAGCAACTTTGGTCTACAAATTTTGTATAAATAACAATTTTTCGACATTTACTTCTTATTAATCTGTTTGTAATGAGTTATATACTTAAATCTGTCAACCATTGTCACCACTTCTCCTTAATGTAATTCCTAACGTAAATAAGCCTTCTCTGTTTAGCAGTCAGATTTTTAAAAATGCATACATTTTAATCTACTGCATAATATTTTTAAATATAAAACTCTTCATCGGTACTTTGAGGACATAATGTAGGAAAAGGACCTCTAGTTTTAGGAATATTTTATGTTTTTGTTTAATGTTTTTCAATAATAATGCTTCCCAATGTAAAGGTTGTGCTTGCCAATTAGCTGCCTCCTAATGATTAAAACATTGTTTTATTATGAGCCTATGATATCATTTATGTTATTCAATTACTAAGCAGGTCGGTGCCATGAAAACTGTTGACAATGTATTTAGGTGAGCTGGCATAATACATGTAAATGCAGAATTTATTTATTCTTTGTGTTTCAGATTTCCTTTTAAGCCACCTTTTTTCAATAGCTATAGTAGATTAATCTATCTGTTATACAAAATTAAATTTTGCAAAAAATACAGCATAGTAGACCACTTACCTTAGATGTCTTTCATCAGGATTATATATTTAACACGGTTCAGGTGACTTCATTTACCTTGTAACATAGCTGCTCTAATTCATGTAAGGATGAACCATGCTACCACAATACAGATGTTAAAGCAATTTCCAAGGATTTGGAACATTGCTTGCCCATTGTAAGTACATATTTGTGGTAAAATTGCATGTGACTGAAATTCATGAGTCTCTTAAAGCATAACAATGATTAAATTTGATGGCCAGTTAGGTTTTATATTCTCTGCTAGACAAAGCAACAAAATAGAAAGACCTTATCTTCATTTTTAACTCTAGTAGAAGGGTTGGCATAAAATCAAGACTTACTTTGTCCACAGTGACCTCAAGACACAGGCGAAGGGATTTTTCAGATCACCACATCAGCTCAGTGTTGCCCCACTCTTGTGGTACCTGCATCCTCCTATGTGTTCTCCAATTACAAGACAGGGTGAGAGAGATGTGGAGGGTTTTGAATCAACAATTAAAATAGCCCTGCTAATTTTAAGAAGCAGGACAGTGCCTAGAAAGAGTATAACTAGAAATCTCTACCGTAAGGCACTATCAGAGACTGCTACTGGAGTGTATATTTGGTTATAATATTTGTTAAAAACATATATCAGGATCTTTAAAACTATGTATAGGCTGTGATCCACTAATATCTCTTCTATAAATGTTTTGGGATAATGATAAAATATCAATGCTTAAAAAAAAAAAGAAACGAAAGTCTTCAGAAGATGTGAACACCAGTGTTAAATACAATAGCAAGGTACTGCAAAGAACTGATAACTGCACTATTTCACAGCAAAAAGTGAAAATAACTTACAAAATAAGTGAAGATTTTAAGAATGAAGTGTGGTACATTTGTAAGATGTAATAATATTGGGTCATTTTAATGACTACAAAGAAAATTAATGATAGGAGAAATTTAATCGAAATTAAAATAATGGTATTCTTTACAAGTTTTTTTTTTCTTTTAATGTTTTGCTGTATTGAGCATTCTTTTTCTTCAGACTGTAAAGAGCTGGAAGGATGACTAACAGGAGAGAAATAAGTCAGGGAGAGAAAAAAAGTTCATCTAGCCAGGGAGGCTTGTAGGTACTATAGTTTTCTTGGCCTAGTATTTTCCTCTCCTCCTTTTACGCTGGACAAACTCCTACTAATCCTTTAACATTCAAATTAAATATCATCTCTATGAAATGTTCCTCAATTCTGCCTCCTAAATATAACATATTGTTTGTTTTTTACAGATTAAAATATGTAATAGAATTGTATGATTTTTTATGTGAATTTTTAAAATTCTGTATTTCTTATAAGTTAACAGGATATTCTTTTGCATAAGCCTGAATGTATTAAAATGTCTATTAAATAAAATTTTTGGATACATATATGCTGAGTCAATAGATACCTGAAGGAATTAATAACTTTGTAAAATGAATACAATAGATTAAGCAATTTCTAAGGAAGCTTTCTGGTTTATGGTTCTTTCCTCAAATATGTATATAAGTAAAGATTTCAGTCATAAATGTTTCCTCAATAATATATATTGAGTATACTAATAAGTTAAAAAATGCATTACTTTCATTATGATTTTATATAATACGTATTTTGCATGAGCATATATACTATATTTATTTGACATACTGATATATTATATAGGGCATGTTGTGATTATACATCTATCCCTTAGAGAAAATGGTTCTTAATAGACATCTTAATAGTTGCTCACTAGTAGGCATTAATTAGTACCCATTGCTTTAAATCATCTAAAAAAATGCATTAGTTTTTTATTTTACAAGGCCTCCTCTGCATGGATAACTTTTAAATTTATATATAAGATTTCTTAGTCATAATTAAGAATATCAATTCTGTATTTTTGTAGAATTATGCCATAATGTTTCTGATTTAGAAAGCTGAAATACAACTTGTTTTTATAATTCTGAGGCATTTTATGATTCATAACAAGTGCAAATGACATTTTCTAGTTAATGTTAAGAAAAAAAGCACTAAAATTAATTTTGTCAGCAGTGTTGAGTTTTGGAAATACAAACTAAGTCAACTTACTTCCTTTCCCTAGAAGTGCTGCCACTGTTGTGACATTGTGTTTCATTTTGTAACCCATCTACTACTTAGGCCAGATATGCATTTTCTGGATGCAATCTGTTGGTTTCCAATGGTTTACTACATGGTGGGCTCTATTGACAAGTAGGTGACAAAATCTTTGGCACACTAACTAGTGTAGTGTCCTGTGGTTTGTCATGTGCTGTGCCTTGTTACTGCATGATGAGTGTAATTTGCCGTGTCAGTATTGCAAATATGATATATTTTGCATGTAGAGCTTATGTTCTCGTGTTATACATCTTGTATTAAACTTTCTAAGCAGTAATCTATTGTTGAATTAAAACAAATCTTGCTGCATGTCAATTTTGTCAGTTTTGCTCAGTTTCTAATGCTATTTTTAGTTTTGTGTCATCTATAACAACGTTATTACTATTGACATAGTGGTAGAGAAAACTAAAGTTGCAATATTGTGATGCATTGATAGCATTACGATAACTTCTGGAAACTGAAATAATTTAGAAATGCTCATTTTAACTTAGTAGTAATTTAACTTATAAATTAGAACAATTCCTTTAGGGTTTACTTTGGTCACATGTCAGAGTTTATACTTTCTAAAATATTTGTTAATTAAAAGGTCATATGTGTTTAACACATTAGTAGTTAAATACAAATTCTTATACATGTGTCATGGTGACATTAAAAATATATATAAAAATAAAAGATCAAAAAGCTAATATACTTGAAATAATATGTTACTTTTCTACTTCTAAATAATGTCAGCCAGAGCCTTCAAAATAAAATGCTAAAATTTACCAGCTGAGAACTTTAATGCTTACATTTTATCCTGTAGATGTTGAAGAAAACAAAGTTTTATAAC
Organism: Rhinopithecus roxellana; assembly: GCF_007565055.1. Classification (NCBI taxonomy): domain Eukaryota; kingdom Metazoa; phylum Chordata; class Mammalia; order Primates; family Cercopithecidae; genus Rhinopithecus; species Rhinopithecus roxellana. Next base: position 61,482,313 of record NC_044556.1, read on the forward strand.
TTTAAAAGTATTCAGTGCTGTAGATATGTTAAAGGTCAACCAGTCTAAAATATGTTTAGCCTCCATTCTACATTAATATAATTTACATCATCAGGTATGATAATACTAACCAAGTAAATAAACTGTAGTTAGATGCACTAAAATTACTATTTAAATTCTACACATGTTTTATAACCAGTCATCTTTTTTGAAATCTTTTGAGATGATAGTGTTCTGTTAAAATTTGTTAGAAAAACAGTATATCTAAAAGCTAAAGAATAAGCATCCCATCTATCTTTTCTGATGTAAACTATGAAGTGGATTCTGCCTCCGTAAAAGTATCTATGATGAGAGAATAAAGAATTGAGAAGATTAAATTACTAGGGACAGAAATAAAACAGAATTGGCTACAAACAGCTAATTATTGGTCTGGGGACTGTTATGTTCATCTAACAGTTCTCTTTTGCTTGTGTTTGAAATCTTTCTTTAAAAATACCTCTTTGAATGAATTAAAACACATTCATGAACACTTCTTTATACTTACACATTTCACATTCTAGTCCTTGCAAAAAGGGATCTTAGAGAGGGATAGAAAGGGAGGCTTTGCCAATTATTCCTATAACTTGTTTTCTGTCTAGATTGACTTTCTTGTGCTGCCATCTGCTGGCCGCACTGTGTAAAGCATCCATGCTGAGGAAAAAATAAGGCAATGGCCTTGCACAAATTATGACGGACAGGAGTTATAAGAATGAGTTGGAAGCCTACTTTAAAAAAAAAAAAAAAAGTGCAGTAGTAAATAGAAAAAGAATAATATAATCTTAAAACTTAAAAAATGAAAAAGCTTCTACATGGTTTAGAAATATTATTCCAAATTTATTTATTTTCTATATAGATTTAAATTCATAATTAATGATAATTTGCCAAGGTTATGAGTAAACTGTAACAGCTAGTATTTTTGAGACTGGAATTAATCAATACATGTGGGTATAGGTAACAGTTAGCTATGTAGCACGGGTACTCTCAAAGTGAACTTTTGGTCAAGTGTTCACTTCAACGTCATTGAATTATTGATGATTAAATATTCATCTTTCCTATCTTCACTTCTATGCATATATACTTATCCAGTCACTCTTATCCTCGACTGCCCTATCCTTTCCTTTTCCTATATAGGTAATTATAATGGAGATATTTATTAATGAAGAAAAAAGATTGTGAAAACTGAAATATGAGAAAGTAATGTAAAATTATAATAAGGTGATGTGAAGACATATGACTTAAGCGTCATTTTGATGGTCCACAAGGGCCATACCACATTCATTTCCCATCTAACTCTTTCTTTTTTAATGTATTTAATAAATTAAGAAAAATTATAATACATTTCCTGAATAAAAGAAAGACCCAAGTATCCCTAGGCATTTAAACTTGAAGGTCATCATAGTGGTTGGATGTTATGGTCCTGGCCCCTCTTATCATAGGAAATTTATTTGGAATAACATTCTGTTTCCACAGTTTTAGCCATAAAATCTCTGCCACAGACCATTGTTCCTGATTCAAGCGAAATATTTTTTCTGGACTACTCCTGGGGATCTTGGACTCAAGGCTTTGGTAATACCCTCTCGCCTAATAACAGAGTAAGAAATCCTGCCTCCCGCCTTCCCATAAAAGGAAAATAATTCCCTCTAACGTGACATGGCTAACTCAACCAATCATGCACTTGGAAAAGATCCTCAGGGACTTCACTCTTCAATTTTAAAACCTAAGAGAAACTACTGCTCTTTAAGCTTTAAACATCCTATTATAAATCAGAAGATACGGAAATCAATTAACCTATCTTTTCTTATCTGTCTTCAATCAACTCTGTACCTAGAACATTCTTGTACTCATTCGAGTGTAGTCTCCATTATCCAATTCAGTTCTACTTTCCTAGTTTGCATGAAGCAGAGGCAATGAGAATAATGGTTCCCTGTTTCAGCTTTAACGGTAAACATTTTCTTTTAATTCATTGGGAGAATGATAGGTAAGATTTTTTTTTCTTTTTTTTCTTTTTTTTTTTTTTTTTTTTTTTTTTTTTTTTTTTTTTTGGTCAGTGGTAGGAAAGAAGACTGACTCTATTTTAGCTCCCAGGTATGTGTTTCCTACTTTAGCAATTACTTCACCCAGCCAAAGAAATCAGGTTACTCAAACACTTGCTCCGAAACTTAGGCTGGCTAAACAGTAGCCTTGCATACAACAGAATTTGTATATTTTACATTCTCTTGGTTGTGTAGAACCAATGTATAACACATAGGTCTTACATAAAGGAATAATAAACATTTAAAAATAAACATTTCATAGTTTTGTATTTTTTCATTAGACTTATCATCTAAATTAACATAACACTTATTTATTTCTCTCTTGCCAAAATTACTTTAGATGTAAAAAAATGTAAATGTTGTGTCTTCGAAGTAGTATGTAACTGTAAAAAGAAATTTCTAACATGCTCTATTTTATTGCAAAATGGATGTATTCCATATTTCATGTATATAATTAATAAAATTATTAAAACATTTTAACACACATTTTGAAACAGTTGAGATCTAATGATGTGTAAAGTACCCAATATAAAAATTATTTCATATTAGTAGATAATATTGTGTCATAATTCCCATTAATAGCTACCTGTGCACACTCTGTAAAAGCCACCTCTAAAGGCAACTTATGTAAGCACAGGGGATAGTGCTAGACTTTAGCACTGATTATAACCTTGTGATTTATTCAATGTTTGTTTTTCTCTGTTGATTTTTATCAAAGCCTAGATGACTTACTCAGGTGTGGAGTGACCTTTGCTGCTAATATGGTGGTTGTGGATAAAGAGAGCACCATGAGTGCCGAGGAAGACTACATGGCAGATGCCAAAACCATTGTGAATGTGCAGACACTTTTCAGGTAAGTGGCTGAATCATCCAACCCTGCCACTTACTTTGTGCTAAACATTGGTAAAATATTTGACACTGACTCTGTGTGAAGAATGAACATGAGACACATTGACTTTATGTTCATTTATTCATTTTCTTTTCATAAAGTAAATGTTTATTGAGTACATCAAGTATGACTGGCACTGCATACAGTTAAATTTTTAGCACCAGATCAGTAATGCTTCTCATAAAATAAATTGAATGATATATCTGTTTTCTCAGATAGTTTAACAGTGGCAAATTCTTGAAAATCATGTGTACTAGTAGTCATGAGTTTTGACAAGCAGCCCATGTTCTCATATTGGCATTATGCCTAGCAGTGACCAAATATTTACATTTACATACTGAATAACTAAGACTGAAAGACTGCGCAGCTGGGAACAGGTAATTTACCCATGTTAAGAGCAAAGTCATGACATCATTTTCACTATTTTCCTGTCTTTTATTAATTAAATGTACCCACTGAATTTAATTCATTGAATTTAATTTAATTGGGATATGAATCCCCAATATGGTTATCTTTGGGTAAGAGTAAACAATCCCGACCAGAGAAAGATCTGTGCCATAACTAAAGTCAAACTCATCTGTCATTCAAGTCATCAGTTTCACTTGGAACAATTCTCCCTAAAATCATATGAAAATTTAAATATCAAAAAGACAATTTTTATAAGTTGTATGAGTTTTGGCAAAGCCTGAAGGAAATATGTGAGCTACCAAATTACAGAGGTAAATGAAACAATATCAACTTTCTCATCATCCATGTTCCCTCCACTTTCATATTGTAGCAAAGTGTATATTGAGGTTAATTATTTCGCTTTCTAGTTTGAGTTCAAAATTCAAAGGAGAGAGCCTAGATGTGTGTCTGTGTTAAGTTGCCTATTTTTACTATGATTTTGGGCAAATTACTTTTCTTCTCTACCTCTCAATATATTAACCACAATATTATTGAAGATTTAGAAATATGCAATACTTTATTTAGCACATGCCTGGTTATTTTTAATTACTTAATAAATATTAGCTATTAATAATACTAGCAGTATAATTATCACTTCCATGTGGCAGAGTGGAAAAACCACTGACCATGGACTATATAGCAGCAAACTTTATCTGGTACAACATATGTCCTAGAGGCTCCAGCTGACAGTCACTAACTTTGTGACCTTCCTAACCTCATTAAGATTCAGTTTTCCTCATCTGTAAAATGCTGCAGAAAATAACCCACTTTGCAGTGTTAATGTAAAGATTAGAGATCAGTTATTTAAAGAATCTGTCATAGCAGCTGGAAAATCTACACTGAATTTGCATAAGAACCTCTTGTTCCAGAAGAAGAAATATACACTTTAAAGTTATTATAATGCAGCAGTTCACTTAGAATATAGCTAACTAGTTCACTAATGAGCTGTATTAAACAGCACATTTTTAAAAGACACTATATAGAACTCGTTTAAAATATTACAGATATATAAGCATTTTTTTCTCTAGAGAATATAAAAGAAAATTACAGGGTAGAAAATTAATTCAAGGATGAGATTTATAGCCAGTGAGTAGGGTAAAAATCATACTTTTTGATTCCATGCTTGGCAAAAGCTAATTATATAAAAGAAGATCCTAGGTCTTTTTAATTAAACATGTTATTTAAACTTTCAATTTACCGTGAATTTTATTTCTATTATGGTGATGTTTCTATTGATTTAACTTTTATTATATATTCTCTGGATGAATCATTTTGATTCCAAGATAATAATAAATCCCCGTCTTACTGAGAAGTTCAAAGGCTGTAATTAGTAATTAAAAAAAAATTAACTCACTATAGTAATTATGGACAGATACACACGTGGCAACTAGTTGTGCAAAGGCTATGCTTCTCTGAGTACCTAGCTGAAGATGTGATTATCACCTGTTGAATGAATGAATGGATGGATGAATGAACTAATTAGTAACTTTGGATACCTTGACTATTAGGCTTATCTGTCTTCAGCAGTATATTTTAAAAATTATATAGTTTTATGGTATATATAGTGATCTAGACTGAATAGTTTTGAGCAGAATTTTTCAAAAGAACTATTAAAAATACAAATTGCAAATAAATTACCTCTGTTCTCTCCTTTCTTATGCCCTATCATGACATTACTATTATTTCTCCAAGCATATGACAATATTTTTTAGGAAAAAAATCATATAAAACTTTTTTGTGTGTTATATGTTAAGCTACTAATCTGTGTGTGCTAAGCTAGGCTAGTTTTACATTATAAAAAAGTAAGACAGACATTTATAGATTTCTATGATATAAGAAGTATCACTTATGCAGATAAATGACCAAAATTATGCAGACTTGGGAGTTACATTTTATAGATGTAGTTAATTATCGTCCTCCAGATCACTTTTATGCATTCCTTGGATATTTTAGTTCCTGATTTACTATGACTTTTGGCAACCCTGATTATCATAATTATTGATGATTTCAACAATCTTACATAGATAATCTTTTGAATATCTGACCTTCACCACCCATTCTCATGGTCATAGCCTAAACCTTGAACAATGAATAATTTTACACTCCACATTCTCAGTTTCTAGCATTCAACACTCTGAGTAGTGCTACTTATTTTCTATCTAATTTCTTCTAATAGCCCCAACTCTTAATAGTCCTTTGACCACACTGGAACCTGTCATCCACTGATCCTACTACCATTTTACTTACCCTTATCACCTGAGGGCTTTTTCCCTTCCTTACCCAGATTCAAGTCTATGATCAATCATGATAATCACTGCTGCACCGAAACACTCAATGGATGATTACTGATCATCTGCTACACACTGACACTGATCTCAGCTCTCTCCCTTTTCTCTCTTCCTCCTACTCCCAGTTTTCTCTCCTTTTAGGTTCTCTACCCACCACCTTGCATGAAATTCCTTAGAGGCAGATGACAACATTCCAGAGGTAGGATCCAGTTACCCTCATCAGTAAGCATCAAACAACTAGAAATCCAATCACAATGGCTGGATATCAGAGTATTTAGGATTAAAGCTTTGGGCCCCATCCCTAAGAGAACTAAATTCTTATACATTAATTATGCATGCGGGAATAGTATCTTTAAAATATTTCAGCCAATCCTTATATCTTAGAGAACACCATTCATACTCTCAATTGAGAGCTAATTTCTAATTCGTTGATTGGTAAGGCCTATGACATTGATAGAAGCACAGATAACAGAAGTAATGTTGTGTGAACATTCAGATTAAAAGCCAAAGTTGGCCACCTTAGATGATGAAATAGAATGCCAGCTGCACCTGGTGTTTAACTTAAACCGATGCATCCATCTATCACATTGTTTATTTTGAAGTGTTTAGAAAAGTAAATTTCAGACATCATGAGAGTGCTAGAACGACCTAGAAAAGTCTTTTATTTATCACTTACCCTGATTTGTTCTTTCTCTCATGATGAGTTTTATTGTTTCTTTTTTTTTAAATTAATTTATTTATTTTTTCCTCAGGGAGGGGGCGCTCTTAGTAGGCTTTTAAAGCAGCAAACTTTCTCTGGGACTACCTCTACTCCAGAGGTTCCACGTTCTCTAGAGGAGTAGTGTATCTCTACTCCTTTACTCAGAAAAGACTCCTTGAATCCTAAGCAATTGGCTCATTACCTCCCCAGATGCCATTGCCATTTCTGCATACAAAAGACAATAAGGAGATAAGATCTTCCTGGGGTTAGATCCTGTTGTACCTCTCTCCAAAAAAGGATTTTTATTTACACATCTAAGAAAAGACACTCAAGTAAGCCATCCCAGTATAAAGAGCTCCTCAAAAGTGAAAGAAAAGCAAGTCCTCAATTTCAAATTGAAATTTACCCTCCTAAAGATAGCAAGACAATCATTACAATTGGAAAACATTGCATGTTTTCATGTTTGTATGAACAAGTACTAATATCTAAACAAAGTTTAAACTCTCAAATGAAAATGTGCTTTGGATTAGAAAAAACCACAGTAAAAAGTCTATGTCAAATTGATCTACCAAAATATCCTTCTTGGTGGCTGTTTGGCATGTCACTGGCATCTGTCATTACTTTCATTTTACTGAGAAAGAAATAAACATTTAGAGAAATTTAGTGTCTCATCCTAGCCCATCTAGAAAAACAATGATGGATTCAGGCCTATGACCAGAGTGCCAAGAAAGACAAGAGAACTTTATCTAGGAGCTGAGGGGAAAAAAAAAAAAAAATCTCTTTGGAGAGTACACAGAATAATGTTTAGGGCAGAATGGGTAGAGAATTTGTATGGTAAAAGTCCAGGTGTGACCTAGTTGAGAAGTTCCCTTGGGTTGATTTTGTTTTAATACAAAGATTTTTGGTTGCTGTTTTTGCTGTTGTTTTCTAAACTTTAGCTGACCACACTTGTAAGATAATGAGCAATGTCAATGGAAACATTGAAACAGTCATGGATTGTCATCTGTTTGGAATGGAGCAACTCCTGCATTAGATCTATAGTAGGACAGGATCTGTAGTAGGACAGGATCTGTGGCCATGCCTGCAATTGTGATTTGTTAATATATCATGCTTGGCCCCTAGGTTTATTGGATATCTAGTAAGTGTCAGGACTAGACAGGATGCTGTGGCGGCAGTGATAAACAAGGTGGACATAGCTGGTGGCCTTAGAATGCTAATAGTCTGACAGGGAAGATATTAAGGCAGTCATTTAAATTTTTAATTAGAGAATTATAACTGTGGCAATTATTGGAGAAAATATCTAGAATTGTGTATAGACCCAGATAACAAGAATATTTGCTCTGGTCCCATGGGTCAGAGAATGTCTTCCTGAGGAATTGATAATCTTTTACCTGAAAAGTGAAGAGATACTAAATGGGCAAAAGGATGGGGAGAGCACATTCCATATGGGGCAGCATATATGAAGCTCTGAGACCCTGACAGTGACTATTCAAGGACTTGGAGCAGAGCAAGGGGAAAATTGGTGCGAGGAGGCTGAAATGGAATTTAGAAGTCATATTTTCATGGCTTTGTAAAGTATGTTCATAAGTTGGTCTGAATTTTAAGAATAACAGAAAATCATTGAAGGATAGAGGAGTTTAAAAGATAACTACAGGTGCAAGGTAGAGAATCCTTTCAGGAAAAGAAAGAGTGGGTAAGAGCAGACCAGTTAAGAGACTTCTGCATTGCCATGACTATAAGAGCATAGAAGGGCAAACAATGAACATTGTTTATTTATTTTTGTTTTTTAAAAGAAAAGAATATTGTCTTTAGATTGGCACAAGTAGTCATAATCTTACTAAGGAAACAACACGTACCTGCATATGGAAAATGACAGATTTCAAAATAATATAACCATAAGTATAAGTAAATAATTTAAAATACTCAACATGTATAAATATGAGTGATGCCTTTATATAGTGAAAACCACTTTTAATGTTTAGATTGGCGATGGTTTACATGGATAAGATTTTTGAGGATTCAGAGGATTCCTGATATTTATCATACTGTCATTTATTACTAACTCAGACTTCCTGAAGTATTTTTAAATTATTTATGAAAGATTACATACAGATTTTTGAGGATTCAGAGGATTCCTGATATTTATCATACTGTCATTTATTACTAACTCAGACTTCCTGAAGTATTTTTAAATTATTTATGAAAGATTACATACATTTATAATTGTTTTAGTGTTGATAGTCAATTGCAGTCCAAAAATTCCAATTAGTGTTTTATGTATATCTAAGTGTGTCTGTATACCTCCTATTAATGTATACCCCTGTTATTTAAAAACACTATTTCCAGCTACCATGGCAATCAGAATTTGTAGTGTAACATATAGCTCAGTATGTAATGTTTTGAATAAAATGTCATAAACATTTTCCAATGTTCTTATATTTGTGTGTTTTGCTTTATGATACAAATATAGCTAGTTTCAGAGTTCCCCCAGTAGCCTGTGAAATAGAATATATGGTATGTTTTTCATCTTTATATTGGATAGTAAAAATATTTATTGAATAAATTAATGCAGGGAGGGAACTCTTCCATAGATATTTTACACATCTCCACAATTACATTTATATCACTGAGTCAGCACACGAAGTAATTGTAGAAAAGTTTTAAATAGAACAAACTATATCTTTTTTTTTTATTACAGTGTTGCTCTATTATGTTCCTAGTGCCCAGGGAAAAGAGACTTATTATTTCATTTTAATTCTAAAATGTTCTACATGCAAAATGTATTTAGCTCATATTAAGACACGGAAATAGGTTTACGTTATTAGTGTTTCAAAGGAGCCTAAATAAATCTATTAGACAACCAAATTTGTAAATATAAAATATTATAACTGAATACAAGTAATAGTCTATGGATATAAAGGGCATTAACATACTGTTTCATTATATAAGTATTAGTTCTAGATTTTTCACTAGGTGGCAGGCTTAGCTAATACTTTCAGTTTCTCAGTCCAAAATAACATAAATGTTCTATGTTCATTTATGTAGAACAGAAATGGGAGGCACATCACATAAATTATGTTGTCCTATTTAATTTCAACTCCAGAAGTCACTCAAATACAGTGACTGGGTCACTCAATCGTATTTTCACTCACTCTTATTAAGACCCCAAATATTTTTAGCTACATATGTGTATATTTCTATTTGATAAGATATGTCATAAAAGGATAATAAACAAAAGAATCCAGGTAACCACAACTTGATTCAAAGTGAAAATACTGATTTATATCAAAGATAAAATACATATTTTTTAAGGGAAATAAAAATGTTCCAAAAGTTAAACTCTATTTTCATTAGTTTGTAACTACATTTTCCTCATAAATTCTATCTCTAGCCTGATATCTCAACACTGTCCTAAATGTTCTTCATAATTTATTCATTCACTAGTGTCTTAATGCTACTTAATCTAGGAGTGTTGAGTCAGCCACAATTTATCACCCCTAGAAAAAATACATATATCCTTATAATGTGTGAATTTTTATTGTTTCATCTATTATATTATAGTGTTTAAAGTCAGGAATCTTACTTTATGTATTTATCTATCTCCTGGAGACCAGAACTTTCTGAGAGTAAAAAGTTGATAATTATTCATTAAGTCTAAATAAAAGTAATTTATAAAATGTATTTTTAAAAGAGTTGATTTTTAATATATGAAACACGAATCCATTGCTAGATATTGTTAATAATTTATTTTATTTGGGTCATCTGTGTTTCCTTACACTGGTCTATCTTCCTCTTTATCATAATGGGGAGGGGAAGCTTCAGCACCTAATGCTGTGGTGTGACTCAGGCCCTGCCACCTACTAGAATGTTACCTTGAACATAGTATTTTGTCTCTTTGGGCCTCAGTTTCCTCATCTATAAACTAATAATTGGAGGTAAATCATAGAGTAGTTTTTTGCAGTTTGAAGAGGTAACGTGACCCTCTCGATTTCTAACACAAATTGGAAACTATTGAGATCCAAAGAAGTCAGGCACATAGAGTTAAAAATATTAGGCAAGAGGATGTGACTTTGGTGTAGGCAAAAGTGGGCTTTTAAAATCCACCCTTGAGAACCTTGGTCAGGAGCCATACTGGACAACCACAAGACTTGTCCTATAGGGCTTATCTCTCCTCACAGCTTGGCACAGACCAGCACGCATCTAAAGACACTGAAAAGATAGAGTCAGGGTTGAGACATGCACCCTCAGCTCTTCCTAGGGAAAGAGAGGATACAGATAGAAACACAAGAGGGTTCCTACCTGATGTGAAGATTACATGATTTAACACATGGACAACTCTTAGAGTAGTACTTTATAGTTATTGTTTTATGGACATCATCCCATCAGAGAGAGAGAAAAAAAAGGAAAAGACAAAGAGGAGAACCTTAGATCCATTAATTTTTCTTTTTAAAGTTTAGTGCATAAATGTGGGATTTATTGTCTGCATGAGTCTATAGGGCTTTGTGTTCATTGATTCATTTTTGTCCTATTTTTCATTTTAGTTTCTATTTCTCCAGATGATTGAATTTTGTCTGTGACAACCATATATGGTGAATATCTTTAGTGACATTGTTATTTTAAAATATTTCTTAAATAAATACTTTGAAACTCCCAGATGGTATGAAAATTGGCAGTTGGTGGCATTTCCCAGGCCTACCAGATGGAGTTTGCCAGCCAAAAGTCAATAGACATTTTTTTCCATCAGGCCACTTTTCTAATTTTTAACGAGTTTTTGGGAGAATAACTTTTATTTATTGAACGTACCATCATGGGTGACTTTTGAGTGAGAATAGAGCTGCTGAAAGAAAGTCCTGTGAAATATGGATGCTATAGTGTTTCTCCGTAAGCTCATCTAATTAAATTCCATGCCCTGTTCATCAAGATTTCATCTCAAATGCACAAACATGAATTGAGAAATTGTTTACTTTCACAAAGCTTTGTTAATTAAAGGAATATAAGGTCATAGGCACTGAGAGGGAAACCTTGCTTTCTTGGTGTGACGATTTATTAAGATAACTAAGGCATGAATAAAACCAACCAGGAAGCTAGAGAGGCCGTCAGGTAGTTTCATCAATAAGTCAAACACTGGGGAGCCAAAGTGGAGGGGATGATTCTGACCTTAAAAATAGTTTAAGTTTCATCTTGAATGGATGGATTTGAGAGCCACTTTAAATATTGGTTGTGATTTCGTAATATAGAGATTCAGGAGAAAAGGAAACAGAAAAGAAATGGCATTTCAGGCAGAAATAGCAACATGAGAACATTTTAAAAAAACTAACAGTAATAATCATTCTAACTAAGAAACAGTGCGTTTAGTATGTAGCCAGTAGCTTCATGCTTTGCTACATCCTTTCTTTGCAGAATCTGATATTTAGAGTTTCTGTAATGAATTTAAGGTCACAGAACTATTGAAAAAGGTATCAGTTGCACAAATAAAATTACAGTATTTTTAACATTAGAAGTCAACAAAAGAAATTATATCCTGGTTATTGTTTTGCTTATATTATTTAAATAACGATTATTACAATTTACCTAAATCAAGAACTATAACACTATTTATTATCAAAATGAAGATTAAGCCTATATAATACTGGCTATATTTCTTCCTTTTATTAAAAGATTTCACAAAATACCCAAAGATATCCTAGCTCTCAAGGGCCTTGATTATGTAAGACCCAATGTTAGTCCATTTGGGCTCACGGCCAAGAGGGCATGTTAAGTTTCACAGATAACTCTAGGGGGGAAAAAAAAAAAAAAAAAACTCTTCTTAAGGATGAGTTAGTGTCTTAACTAGAATGGTGACTAAAGCCCAGTGGAAACACGCCTGAGAGGCAGATAATCAGAGAAGCCTGGTCTGAAGGCTAAGAAAGGCCCTGCTGGCTGCAGAGCAGTAGGGTGGACCCACTCTCCCCAGCAGGAGGGGGCAGTCCTGGCAAATCATCCATCAACCTTCCGGAGTTAGACTTGAGGAAAGGTAAAAACTTATCTGTAACGCTAGGGTTCAGGGACGGGGCTCCCATCTTAAAAGAAGCATGTACCACATCAAGCACTCAGGCACATGGAAGTAACAGCACCCTCATGACTGAATGAGCATATATTCATAAATTGAGAGCAGCAGGAGTTGTTTGTTCCTGAGCCACACAAACAGGCTGTTTATATTCTGCATATTTGCAGTCAGTTCTAGTCCCTGAGTTCAAGGGATGGTTCAGCCTAGTGATGGGAATTGTAAGTGGTCATAACTTGGTTTAAAGACATATCATATGGAAAACAAAGCTGATTATCACAGAAGTGGCTGCCACGGAGAATATCAAAATATTTAAACAAGGAAAACTAACAGGGATGCATAGATATCAGATCATCTGATCATGATAGGATCAGATCATGAACAACAGCAAAAATAAAAAGCATTTATTGTGGTATCATCCTGCCTCTTTTCTCTGCGGGGAATCAATCTTATGTGAGCGTGTATGTATGTGTGCTCGTTTTGGTATATATTTGAGAGAGTGTCAAATGCGCAGAAAGCTAATGTGAAGCCATGGGACCTGTGAAAAAAATTCTCAGGAGACTTTTGGGGAACACTATCAATGCTTTAGCTTTGGCCCTGATTCATTACAATGAAATTTTATATAAATGATTTCCTCATCTCAGAAGTTTGTTGCAGCAAGATTTGACATTTAAAAACTACACGCTATGAGAATAAGGGGCCATAGGACATGAAAGGGCTCACATAATGGACAAGAAGCTCATTATGTGAAATTTTTGCCCATCAGCTTATTTATCTTTACACATTTCTGTTTCAATACCATCCTCAGAGTAACCTTGTTACTTCTTAAATCACCTTTATGAGTTTCTCTTCTATGTTGTTCCATAATTGTAAAGAGAAAATATCTAATAAAAGCCTAATTACTGAATTTATTTTTCTTATTGTGCTAAAATGTCCGTTAAAATATTCTTTGGGAAATATTGTTTCATTTTTCCTTCATTGTACAGAAGATTTTATGTGGCACTGCCCTGCTGTTGTAATTGGATATAGTTTTATGCCTAAGGCTAAGAATCACTCACTCATAAAGATGTTGTTATAAAAAATACCATATTGGATTGTTAGTGTAATGCAAATGTTCTTTTGAAATGTAGGTTGTTTTCCAGTCTCAGTATTATCACAGAGCTAACTCACCCAGCCAACATGAGATTCATGCAATTCAGAGCCAAAGACTGTTATTCTCTTGCTCTTTCAAAACTGGAAAAGGTAAGACCCCACATTATCCAGTAAATTAGATGTAACCATCTTTATTCAGAAATTAACTCTGTAAATATATAAATACAAATGCCATGAGATAGTAAAAATAAAATGCTGTTTTGAATTTCTGTTTGGGAGATGAAATTCTAGTTTACGATTTTTTTTAAAATGTGAATGGACAGATTTGAACAATTTATATCACAGGTAAATATGATGGAGATATTTTGTTCTATTATTATTAAGTATTAAACACATGATTTGTGAAAGAATTAAATGCAACAGAAATGTGTATACTCACTTATTTGCTATGTCATGAAATCTGTCTTTACACAGGGCTTTGCAGTTTCCAAAAATCCTTAAGGTCTTAGAAAACTATAGGCTTTGTTAAAAGCTGGCTTCCCAGATGTCACCAACGCAACCTGACGTAAAGCTAAGTTTATTGCTTACCTAGGTAGGGGAGACTTCCTCCCCAACAGAAGTTTGGCAAGGTCTCAGAGGGAAGAAAACAAGGTCAAAATTTAATGAGAACTGGAATTTAATTTAATGATATTTCAAAACAGAGACTTGATCGGGACTGGGAAGAGATCCTGATAATGCTAATAGAGACAATGGAATTGCAAAGTAATGTTATATGGTCAGAAAGATTTGGTTTCCATTTTCAGTATACAGGCTGAGTGTGGGTGTAGATGGTTTTCGCACTCAATTTTTACTTACTACTAAATTGTAGTGTACTGAGAGAACTAGATGTGAAAGAAAAAAAAAAAGACCCAGTCTTATACATGTAAAATGTGTTAACCTGGGTGTAGTGGCTCGTGCCTATAATCAGAGTGATTTGGGAAGCTGAGACAGGAGGATCCCTTGAGCCCAAAAGTTCAACGCTGCAGTGAGCTACGATCATGGCAGTGCACGCCAGCCTGGGTGGCAGAGTGAGATCCTGCTTCTAAAAATAAATGAATAGTTAAATATAGGCTGCTTTCATTTCTTATAACAATGTAAGAGTAGAGAAAATGATGCCTTATATTTTTTTGGTTAGTTATTTCTGTTATGACAGACCAGACGCTGTCCTATTCCTGGGAAACATATTGTTGAGTAAGGTGGTATCTGTACCCTTATCTACTGATTTATCCAAAACTAGTCATACATGTCATGTTTATAGAGCCTTACCCTGCGTTTTCATGGCCATAGGGAAAATGTTGTGCCCTGCTTCCAGATGTGGAACTCAGTTTGAGGCTAGATAGATACCTCTCCCAAGATTATACAGCTACCAGTCCAATTCAGTAAGGGAAATGTAAGGCTATTAATATTCAGGACAGAGAATTTCCACTATGCCACATCACTTTAGCAACATAAAAAAAGATGGCAAGCAGGGCTAAATTGACTCAGACTCAAAAGCAAACCAAATAATCAGAAATCCAGCAGGAATCCGTGCTGGCATGATGTAGTACAGCCTCCTTCATGATAAATGAGGTAGAATCACCTCGTGCTGAAGAAGCCAGGCTCTGGAGTCAGATTGGTCCAACTCGCCACTACTTTTGAGGAATGGAAACTAGATAAATTATTTCATAGCCTTGGGATTCTTATACGGAAAATAGTGGTAGGAACTATTTTAAATAGTAGGGTCATTATAAAGATTACAGCACGTAATCTATGCAAAACACTTCACCCTGCATTTGACATATAATTAGTACTCAAATAAATGGCACTAAAATCTTCACGATAGATTTTGTATTTGTTGATATTGTCGCTAATAAACATTTTATTCTGTGTATTCAGATTGTTGATGAGTCAGTTGATATAGCAAGGTCATAATTGTGGAAGATATTTTCAGTATTTGTTAGCATTTGTGTTGACATGGTTGTGTGCTTATTGCATTAGGGGAAAAGAAGAAAACTATGAGATATATATGCCAGTCAGCTACATACATCTCTTTATCCAAAGGAAAAATAAAACTTGATATCTTCTCAGCAAACAAGAAACTACAATTTAGACCCAGGTATCTAGGCTAAACTCCCAAAGAGAGAGACACAAGTTGCCTTCCTCCTTAATGTTCACATTTCAAAAAGATACCCCCAAGTCCCACAAGAAAAACATTCCTGGAATGCAAAACTGACTACAGGTTTATTTAACTTTTCAGAGATTTGCATCCATCTCACTGACAGAGAAAGGATTTTCAGTTACAAGTTTTTGACAGGGAAAGGATTTACAATTACAAGTTTTCTAAAGAAAATGCTCCAAGGAAAAGGGAAGGGACTTTGGTCATCAGGGTAATTTTTCTTTTTTTTTTTTTTGAGATTTGTATTTGCTCTTATATCTTTTAGATTTTTCCCACGAAGAAAAAAGAAACTCAACACATCAACATATTTCCAAAGTATTCAAAGATAGAAAGACTAGAGGAAGTGGGATTGAAATCAGTAGTTTGAATGTTATAAAGCCATGGAAAATTCTTTGATCCACTTGTTACCACATTATGTTAAAGTTAGGATTTTAGAAACTTAAAAATTTTTAAATGTAGAAACTTTTTAGTCTTTTATATTCTCGTGGGTTGAATCTCATGCCCATCCAAAAAAAAAAAAAAAAAAAAAAAAAAGTTGTCCTGAGGTCCTAACTCTTACAGACATGGTCTTTAGAGAAAGGCAGTCAATTTCAAAGGAAACTATAGGGTGGTTTCTAATTTGTGGCTCACTGACAGTTTTATTAAAAGTACGAATTTAGATACAGAGACAGACACACATTAAAGGAAGGCAATGTGAAGGGGAACAGAAGACAGTCCTCCATAAGCCAAGGAGAAGGGCCTGGAATAGATCTTTCATTTACAGTCCTCAGAAGAAACCAATCTTGACAACATCTTTATTTCAGACTTCTTGCCTCCACGACTATAAGACAATAAATTTATACTGTTTAAAATGCCCAGGTGATATTACTTTATTATGGCAGCCCTATCAAACAATGTTCCATGAATGATATGGTAAATCTTCCAATCAAGTGTTTTTATTTATTTATTTAATCATGAATATTTACTGGTACGACAGCTAACACAGTATTTACTTATCTTTCCATATTTGTATTCTGGGTGCAAGAAGATTTTTAGGATTAGAAAACTGATCTCTATTTCCAATATTTAAATAATCAGTAGCTTTTTCTATAGTTACTGTTGGCTAAGGGATACATGGATTTTTATTCTTCCAAACAATTATGAATATTGTTTCCATCTATCTGTAAGTAGATGCCCTTGCACCTTCACAGGTGACACCTTCACCTTTAGAAACACAATTAAGATTTTATATCCCGGCTGGGTGTGGTGACTCACACCTGTAATCTCAGCACTTTGGGAGGTCAAAGCAGGTGGATGACTTGAGGTCAGGAGTTCGAGACCAGCATGGCCAACATGGTGAAATCCTGCCTCCACTAATAATAGAAAAATTAGCCAGGCGTGGTGGTGTGCACCTGTAGTCCCAGCTACTCAGGAGGCTGAGGCATGAGAATCGCTTGAACCCAGGAGGCAGAGGTTTTAGTGACCCAAGATTGAGCTATTACACTCCAGCCTGGGTGACAGAGAGAGACTCTGTCTCTAAATAAATAAATAAATAAATAAATAAATCAGAAATAAACAACAACTTGGCTGCTGACAGACTTTTTTTGCTACTAAGTGGTCTTCATTCATGTTTAAGAAGTGGTAGGATTTATAGGGATAGGTGTGGAATGTTAAACTGTATTATTCCCAATTACTTTACTTTTGTGATGATTAAGCTTTGATGTTTTCCTTGTAAATCTTGCATTCTAATAAATATTAATATATGGTTTCCATTGGTATCAGAAATAATATTCTGTAAAGATTTACTGAACGTAACTATGTAATGAAGAATGTCCACTGTAAGGGGATATAGGGGTGAAGATAAAATTATCCCTTTGCCCTCCAAAGGTTTGCTGAAACTCACAAAAGGCAGATTAATAGCAGAAGCAGCATGCAAATTTATTAGCACACATGCGGGAGAATCACCAAGTAATTGCCCCACCATGCAATGGGGTGCACATGATTATATACTTTTTTCCTAGAAGAAAGGGAGATGAGAGGTATGAATGATTTGGGGGGGACACATAGTAAATGATCTTCAGGGAAATTCAGTAGACTTGAGGAACATATAATATGGCCTGGGACAAAATCTGTTGGGCCCACAGAGCAGACAATGGTTTGTGACAAAAGTCTGTTCAGATGTGTTGACAGACTTCAGTCTTGCTTCCTATGATGTGAGTTCAGTTAATGAAAACTCAAGGAAGAGACCAGAGTAATTGTTTTCTTCTTTGGCAGGTCCAGACTTTAGGCCAATAAGGGAACTTCAGAGAACAACTTCATCCTGTGCTTTGGGACAGAAAGGATTGAGAGGAGGTTGTAGGGTGGTGGGGAGTCAGAGAGATCTTGAGAGACTTCTTATTCTGTTCAGCATGTCAAGGCACTATATTTTGGGGTATTAGTTTCTGAGCTCCAATAGGGAGAAAAAATTTCTCACTCATTATTATAGGGGCAGAGGCTCCTATAACAAAAATCAGATTAACAAGAGTGAAATATAACACATTTATTGAACATAATAATATGTGACAGATGTCTTCAGAAACAAAGACTAAAAGAAACAGGGAAATCTGTGTATTTATATGCCTAGGCGTGGACAGTTGTACAGCATTATGATTGGACAAAGTGGGTATCATGGTAATAAATTAGGGAGGTGACTTAGCAAGGCCTATTTTTCAGATCTTCTTGGCATCTCTTTGTCTTCAGATATGAGGACCTTGCCCTCCTCTGAGTAGAGGGGGAACCCTCTGGAATGAGGATCTGATGACTTACTTTCAGTGGAAGGTCAGCTAAGTTTTATGGCCTACTTCAGGGAAGGAGGGGTGAGAGAAGGTTAAGAGTCCATCCTGCTGCTGCTGTTTTCTCACATGTCAAGCTGACATATTTTGGAGTAGCATGTCCTGAATCCCATCACCACAACACCGTCTTTCAATGAGAAATGGAAAGAGCTAAAAACGTGGAAGGATAACTAGTTCATAACAACAATATGAAAAAGTATTGTGCAGTTCATTGATTATTCCTTGCTATCTTGAGGAACTCCCTTTTCCACTGTCTTCTGTGGTCCTTGTGTATCCACTCAAGCCTCTTCTCAAGCCATCGTTACCTATGTGACTTCAGAAATATGCACTCCTTGCAGCCTATGTAATTTTTGTAGTCTACTACTTGCTTATGGAAGTTTGAGAAAGTTTGAAGATTTTCATGCCTATGAAAACTTACAAAGACTAAAGGTTTTTCAGACTATATTTGTCTTTCTGTGCCTGACTTATTTTTCTTAACATAATGACTATTATGTTAAGAGAAACGATCCACGTTGCTGCAAATAACACGATCTTATTATTTTTGCAGATCCATAATATTCTGTTGTGTATACATATCACGTTTTCTTTAGCCAGTCATCTGTTGATAAACACTTAGGTTAATTCCATATCTTGGCTGTTCTAAATGATGCTGTTATAAACATGGAATTGTAGATACCTCTCCGAAATGCTAATTTTCTTTCTTTTGGATGTATACCCAGCAGTGGGATTGCTGGATCATGTGGCAGTTCTATTACTTTTTTGAAGAATCTTCATATTGCTGTCCATAATTGGTGTACTACTCTGCATTCTTATAACCAGCAATCATAAGCGTTCCCATTTCTCTGCATCCTTGCCAACACTTGTTATGTTTTGTCTTTTTGATATTTTGATAATAGGCATTCTAACTGGGGTGAGATGATGTCTCACTGTGGCCTTGATTTACATTTCCCTCATGATTAGTAATGTTGAGTGTTTTGTTGTTTTGGGGAGAAATGAGCAGGTTACCTTCTATTCTGCCATCTTGGTAATAGTATTTGTGCCCATTTTCTTTTTCATCTGACCTTTCTTTTATTGTTTGTCCACTTTTTTGCTGATTTTTTTTATGTTATCCTTGTCTTGGATATTCACATCACCACTACAATTTTCTCAGTGATGCTTTCCGTGTTTGAATGTCATTGACGCTTCTCCCAACAAAGTAGGTGTAACAAGTGTAACAGGCAACAGTAGAAGAGCTACAAAGAGATGGAGAAGGCAAGGAGAAAAAGAAATGGAAAAGAAGAAAACAGCAATAGAATGAAAGGGAAATTTTTGTCTCATTTTCTTCCAAAGGCTTATTTCTTTTCTCTTGTTTTGATGTATTTCACAAAGCCTATTATTAGTGTGTGTATTTGTGCACAATTTGCTTCAAGACTGCTTTCTTTATATTTGCTTTTGAGTGATCACCATTCCCAAATGATGATCATAATCACAATATACAATCATGTGATAATTACACCCGATGTAAGAAGCAAAATAATGAAAATCTGAGATGACTAGGTGGTATAATAAAAATAAATACTTGGTCTTTGTCCCTGGTTTCTGACTCAGACCTTCAAAACTCCTTGTAATTTTCTGTGTGATAGGAGTGTTTTTTTGTTATTCATACTTTTCAACCATACTAGATGCTATGGCAACAAAGGGACTTATGGAAGGGCACCTCTATAAGCTGGGGTGGGCACCAGAAAAAGGAAGCTCTGATTAAAAGGTTGAAACTTTTAGCCTTTACCCTCAACTCTAGGGAGGGGAGAAGGGCTAGGGGCTGAGTTTCATCACATGACTAAAGATGTAGTTAATCTTCCCTACATAACGAAGCCTGAATAAAAACTGAAAAATGAGGCTTGGATTGCTTCCCGGTTGGTGAGCATGTTGACATCCTGAGAGAATGGGGCACCCCAACATCACAGTCATGGAAGTTCCTGTGTTTGGGAGACCCTTTAAGACTTTCCACCACATACTTTTTCATCTACTATTCATTTGTATTCTTCAAATCATATGTATAGTGCTTTTGTTGCTCTGTGATTTATTTCAGCTGATTATTGAATCTGAGGGTTTTGGGGAAGCCCTATATATGTAACTGGCTGAGCAGGAATACAGTTGGCTTGAGGGCACCTAGGCCTTATGGTTTAAATTGGGCACAGTCTTCTGGGACTGAGCACCTTAACTTGTGGAGTCTTTGCCAACTCCGGGTAGTTAGTGTCACAATAGAACTCAATTGTAGGATGCACGCTTGATACCAGAGAATTGGTGTCAGAATGCAGTAAGTTATATATTATTTTTGTAGTCAGTGGTAGAACAAAATGATAAGAATTTCTACCAGTGATTGGAGATATCTTCTGGGAGAAATACGATAAAAATGTCATTTTTTTTCAATATATTTTCACTATAAAATAGCAAGAAGGTAAAATTTACACATTCTCAATTTAAACTCAAGTGAATAAATATTTCCTGAGCACATACTATGAGCCAAATGCCTTGCTGAACAGCTAGGCATTGCAACATTGAAGAAACCACATCGAATTTATAATATGATGGGTGACACAAATATATGAAAACAAACAAAAGCACATCGTCTTACTAAGTTGTTCTGTCCAGACAACTTAAGTTACATTTTATTCATAATCTAGATTCTGAAACAGCTGAGTGGGAGTTTGCTGCTACCTGCTAACACTGAGTTTGATTCATTAAGAAAGATTCTTATCTTGTTTTTAAGAAAATATTTACCTTGTCTCTATATTCACCCAAAAAGAATTTGAAAAGAATACTAATCAATCTCTGTTTCTTTAAATGAGGAAAAACATTGCCCTACCTATTCTAGAAAAGTTATAAGTACAGTTTATATGGATAACAATTTTAATGGACAAATGTGTCTATTAATAATATTTATAGGATTGTGATTTTGTATAATAAGCCTAAAGTCTTCACATTATACCACGAAGACAGTGCAGTGCATAGCCAGGGAGGACATTCACTTCAAATTCAATGAAATTAGCTCCCAATGGAAGAATGCCACACGGCTTCTGTATATGTGTCTATTGTGAAGAGGAAAATGTACAGCAAATTGTTAAAACCATTAAAATCAAAATATTAAATGCAGAAAAATAATGAATTTATGTAGCTAAGTTAATAAATTATTTGAATGTGGTAATCTTACAAAGTTAATTATTTTATGAAATAAATAACATAATACAGTAGTTAACTTTATTATTCTTAGGAAGTCCAACAATTGTCTTTTCATAAACTTATACACACACATACACACACAAACACATCTACAGAGAGAGAGAGAGATTGCAGAATTTATTTAACTTCTTGATAAATGAAAGAAACAAAAATGCTTGTAAGTCACAAAAAAGAAAGTATCATCTAGGATGACAAAGATTACTTTTGGGTGTGCTTTCTTTTCGAGATGTTAAAATAGTATCACATTAGACAAAGACATTAAATCAACGATTTTCCTACTTATTACTTCTCCCTCTACATTAAGAAGTATGTCCATCACTATTTGATTCTGTTTTGCTGGTCTGCAAGGCACTACTCATTTTTGAATTCACAGTCAAAGAAAGTACAGTACATTTTTCAGCCTTCCATTTGAATGTACGGAGAACTGCAGCAGGAACCCTTGACTTCACAGACCAAGTTGAATAAAAGAACATTTCAAAACATTAAAACCAACAGAGTACCAGATTTATTATACTGGGAAAATGAACACTTGTTTTGAGTTTATTTTAAATATCTTTCTTGTTGCTATAACCTGTAGAAGAATTACTTGACAGATTCTGTGCTGAATGCTGTCATTATATTTAGCTTGAACTAATTGGATACAGGCTCAGAAAATGTTCAAATAATTAGTTTACTATTTTCGGTGCATAAATTTCTCCACAAGGTGTAGAATTTGTATTATTTGTATTTAAAGTCCTTCCAAATTCCTTCCAGTAATATATTAGGAATCTAAAATTATAGTCTCCATATACTTATTCATATTTGTAATATATTCATTATCATAATCAAACTCAGTTTAATTGAATATGGACATATTTAAATTACTGTTAACTCTTTTTGGAAAAAAGTTTGTTCTTGGCATCTTTGACTATTATTTCATTTTTTATAATTTCTATAGCTATCGTATTTTCTTATTTATTTATGTAATATTTTTAAACTTAATTCTTGGGGCTTCAAACTGTCAAATCATAAAGTTATCAAATCATAAAATTAAACTTAGGACAGTTTAACTTTAATACATCAAACAGATAATAGTATATTTATATATAATTTCATTCTTTAGTTTGAAAATGATTTTGATCTGTGGGACCCATTACTGAATGCTATTCATCATGTGCTCCTGTGATTATAACAAGTCATCATGTGCTCATGTGATTATAACTGATTTAAGTAATATATTAGAAGTGTAACATATGGAACAGTTTTGGTATATCAAAACAACAAAATAGTCTAGACTCAGCAATGGGTCATTCATATGCACTCCTGTTAATCTTTCAAAGTCATGATATAATTTACATTGACAGCCCTCCATGTCATAAAACGTACACAAAAGATGTATGCATCCTTTGTTTACTTTCTAAGGACTCAGATATTTAAATATTATCGTTAAATTTATAGCCTCCCTAACTTAAAACTGATCTCTTGAATTATGATTTTTATGCTCAAAACAAAAAAAGACTTCCTAACTTAACGCTCATCTCTTGAATGACAGTTTTTATGCTCAATAAAAATATTCTTTTTAAATGTTTTTGCCTTACTCGAAATGTAGCTTTTGCACTTATGCTCTAGTTAAAAGGAGTGGAATATCCTGCTTAATTCTTATATGAAGACTATTTTCTAACCTTTTCTGTTCCAAAATTTTACCCAATGGGGATTGCCAAGTGTTTCTGTAGACATTTTGAGTGGTTCGAATTCTCCATCTCTTTCCTTGCATTTAACAATTTTTTTTATTTTTGGTTTTCAGTTTTTCCCTTATTATGAATATTACTGTTGACTTTGCCTGTTTTTGTTATTTTTAGATTTACAGTTGTATCTTAAGAGTTACAATTTTTGAACAACAATAAATCATACAGAACTTACCTTTATTTGTGCTTTTAAGTATTATAGGTACATATAGCTTGTTTTATAGTTTATAAAAGCACAAGAAAGAACACTGGTTTTAACTTCTCCAAATTATCATTTTAAAAAGTACCAATGTTTTGTTCTTTTATTTTATATTTTTATTTTATATTTATATTTTTATTTTTAATTGACAAATAATTATTAATTGGGTACAGTGTGACATTTATATATACACATACACACACACACACACACACACACACATATATATATTTACAACATGGCATGATTAGATTAAACTAATTAACAAATCCAGGACCTCACATAGTTACTACTTTTGTAGTGAAAAGATTTAAAATCAACTCTTTAAGCCATTTTAGAATATACAATACATTATTATTTATTGAAGTTAGCATTTTTTTTTTGCAATAGATCACTAACCTTTTTCCTCTTAACTGAAACATTGCACTCTTTTGATCCACATCCCCTTATGCCCTTCCACCAGTCTCTGGTAACCATCATTCTACTCTCTACTATGAATTCAACTTTATGACATAATTATTTTCTTTTTTTAGGCAAAATAGTATTCCACTGTGTATATATACCACATTTTCTTTATCCATTAATCTGATGATGAACACTAGATTGCTTCCATATCTTAGCCATTGTGAATAAGGCTGCCATGAACATAGGAGTGCAGACATCTCTTCAACATACTTTTTCAATTTATTTGAATATATACCCAGAAGTGAGATTACTGTACTGCATGTCTCTTTTTAGTTTTCTGAGGAAACTCCATACTATTTTTCATAATGGCTGTCTTGGCAGGGCACAGTAGCTTAAGCCTGTAATCCCAGCACTTTTGAGAGGCCGAGGCAGGCGGATCACGAGGTCAGGAGATCAAGACATCCTGGCCAACATGTTGAAACCCTGTCTCTACTGAAAATACAAAAATTATCTGGGTGTGGCAGCGTGTGCCTGTAATCCCAGCTACTCCGGAGGCTGAGACAGGAGAATCGCTTGAACCAGGGAGTCGGCGGTTGCAATGAGCTGAGATCGCGCCACTGCACTCTAGCCTGGCGACAGAGCGAGATTCGGTCTCAAAAAACAAAAAGCAAAACATAATGGCTGCCTTAATTTACATTCCCACCAACAGTGCAAAACGTTCTCTTTGCTCCACTCCACTGGCTGACACTTACATTTTGTCTTTTTGATAGTAGCCATTCTAACAGGTATGAGGTGATATCTTATTGTAGTTTTAATTTGCATTTCCCTGATGATCAGTGATGTTGATCAGCTTTTCCCTTACGTGTTGGCTGGTTGTTTACGTCCTTTTGAGAAGTGTCTCTGTAGGTCCTTTGTCTTTTTTGTGACTCGGTTATTTGTTTTATTGCTGTTGAGTTGTTTGAGACCTTACATATTTTGGATATTAGCCCCTTATCAAATGTATTATTTGCAGATATTTTCTCCTACTCTATAGGATGTCTGTTCATTCCATTAAATTTTTTTTTGATTGTGCAGAAGCCTTTTAGTTTGATATAATCCCAAGTGTTTGTATATGTTCTTGCTGCCTGTGTGCTTTTGGGTTGCTAGACAATAAATTATTGCCCAGAGCAATGTTATGGAACACTTCGTCTGTGTTTTCTTCTAATAGTTTGACAATTTCTGGCCTTACATTTAAGTCTTTGAGTTGATCTTTGTATATAGCATGAGATAAGGGTCCAATTTCATGCCTTTGCTTGCGGATATCCAGTTTTCCCAGCACAGTTTAGTGAAGAGATGATCTTTTCTCCATGGTGTTGTCTTGGCATCTTTGTTAAAAAAAATCAATTGACCATTAATTCATGGGTTTATTTCTGGGCTCTTTATCCTGTTCTATTGGTCAATCTTCCTGTCTGCTTTTATGCCAGTTCCGTTCTAGTTGGATTACTATAGCTTTGTAATAGATTTTGAAGTCAGATACTGTGATGTCTCCAGCTTTGTTTTTTGTTTTGTTTCGTTTTTTTCTCTCAATATTGCTTTGGCTGTTTGAGGTCTTTTGTGATTCGATTCAAATTTTAGGACTGTTTTATCTAAATTCTGTGAAAAATGACGTTGATTTATGGATATTTTAACGATATTGTTTCTTCCAGTGTGTGACTACAATATCACTTTAGATTTATTTGTGTCTTCCATAATTTCTTTTATTAGTGTTTAATAATTTACAGTATAAAGATCTTTTACCTCCTTGATTACATTTATTCCTAAGTACTTTTTTTTTTTATGCTATTGTGAATGGGACTGATTCATTAATTATTTTTTCAGGTCATTTGTTTTTAGGGTAAAGAAACACTGTTGACTTTTATGTGTTGATTTTGTACCCTGCACATTTGCTGAATTTGTTTATCACTTCTAACAGCTTTTTGGTGGAGTAAAGTTTTCATATATTATAAGTTCATGACATTGGCAGAGACAATTTTACTTCTTCCTTTTCTATTTAGATGCCTTTTACTTCTTTTTCTTGTCTAATTGCTCTGGCCAGAACTTCTAATACTGTGTTGAGCAAAAGTTGTTTGAATGGGCAACGTTGGCTTGCCCCTGATCTTAGAAGAAAAGCTTTTCACTTTCTACCACTGAGTGTAATGTTAGATGTGAACTTTTTATACATGGCCTATATTATGTTGGGGTACATTTCTTCTATGCCTTATTTATTGAGAGTTTTCCATCATAAAAGGAAGTTGAATTTTGTCAAGTGCTTTTTATACATGACCTTGCAATATTTGGTTTTTAAGTGTGTCCTCAGTAAAAGTATATATCCCTGTAAAACCAGAAAGTTTTGTTAATTATTTTTGTATGCTAAGAACCTAGTTCAGTGCCTGATTCATAAAAGTAAATTGAGAAACATTTGTTGGTTGTATTACTTAGAATTGTCTCCTAAGCCATGGAATATTTTGTAGTCAATTAGAAATGTTCTATTTTTTAAGACACATTTAAAGTATATATTTAAATTACTTGCTATGTTATTTTCTGATATAATTACTATTCACCCAAGTACTTTTAAGCAGGATTTGAGTTAGTAAATCTCTAGCCTCATTTCTAAATATTTTATCTTCCAAAGTGTAAAATAAGAGCCTTTTAATGGAAGTAATGAATGGAAACTAGTGAAGTGAAAAATTCTGGCCAGTTACTGCCATGATTTATGATATCTGATTCTCCTAATTTAAAATAAGTCAGAAATGCAGATTTTTATATTAAATGTTAAATGTTGGAACTTACTAAACTTCAATAAATTTAGCCAGTCCAAATGAAACTCCTCTGTAGTTGAGATTTGGACTAATTGCTGCCAGTTCGTAACTTCTAGCCATATGTTGTTTTTTTGAGACACAGAGAGGTAAGTTAATGATAGTGTCACAAAAATCTAACTGGATAGGAAAGACTAAGTATTAATCATCCCAAATTCTTATTTTTCATATGTAAAGTCAGCATGATAAAGTGCAATTCATAAAATTAATCCAAATTCATCATTGTCCAGAACTAAAAGAGAAAATAATTGTGTAATGTATTCTTATCAGGATGGAATCAGATGCTTGGAACCTTACTTTTTTAAGGTTTTGAAAATAGTGTCATAAAAATCTTCTTTTTTTTCTCTGTAATGAAAGTTAATAACAAAAGGACAGGAAATCATACATGCAAAGTGATTCTCACAAGCAGAAGGGCAGCATCACTGTGTTTGTATGAAAGGATTTCATAGGGTGGGTAGCATGATACGTATTTTGAAGGATGAAGAGGACCTGCAGAGATGGTTTTGAAACAGAGTTTTGACCTACAGAGATTATTTTGATATCTCTTATATGAGATTGTTACCCACAGTGAGTTGGAACCCAAATATGAGGAAGACATTTTCAGTATTTAACTAGTCAATCATCTGACTGATAGTCTGTGCTGGGAAGTACTGAAAAGTTATCCTGGAAAGCCGTTTGGGAGCTAAACCTTAGAATGCCCTGAATACTGAGTCTTTGGAGTTTTTGATGCAGTGAATGTGGAGTCATGGTAAGTTTTTAAATGAGGACATGGAGGAGGTGACATCGTCAGACCTATACTTTTATGAAATTGATGTGAAATTTTTATGTTTATCTGAAAAGAGACATTATGGGGAAAAGGGAAAGAGTAAGTTATTTCAATAAATCAGGCATGAGATAATAAAGGCCTGGTCTAGGACTGTCAGGGTGAATATACTGATTAAAACTAAAGAGAGAATTCTGGGAAATAATTGACCTTAGTGAGATAGATGATATATTTATTTAAATATATTAAAATTATAGTACATAAGTACAAAAAAAAGTGGTGATATACAAATGAAGCTCAGGAACAGGATGAAATATATATATATACACACACACACACCCCTATACATATACATACACACACACACACATATATATGCATACACAGATATATTCAAAGGTTGTACACATAAATGTATAATTGTAAAGCCTTAAGAAATACAAGGCTTAGAGAGCCACAAGGAAGGTAAAAAGAGCCACAAGGAAAGTGAGTTTAACTAAGGACTTTATCCTGAGGTTCATAAAGGAGAGTCTAGAAAGAAGACAAATCAGAGAAAATGAGCGAGAGGTCCAAGAGTATTCTGGAAACTGAGATAGAGTGATGTGAAAAGACAAAGCTCCAGAATTAGAATGCAGTTTGTCAAACACTGTAAGAAAGTTCAAGCAGGATGAATGCTGACAAAAACCACTAGATTTAGGAATTACATTATGATTGAGTCCAGAGGAAAGAATGAAGGAATGTAAAAGAATTATAATTGAGAAAGTAGGAGATGGAAACCAGTAATTTGTGCCAATAAAATTCTTGAATTTTTTACCTACCACACTGTTCTGTTAAATCCAATAATTTTATCATCTCATTCCATATGGTATTGATGGACACAGATGAAAGGAAACAAAATTTCTGCCAGAAACATATTTCTTCTTCCAAGAAAGGCACATGTTCATGATAATAAAACAAATGGAAGAGTAGGTAAGACCAAACATTTAAAAGTGTCTGAAATATTTATTGATTTAAATGTCACTGGAATTCTTTTAGATATTTATATAAATATTTGTTAGGAAAAAATATCATCAGTAAAACTTCAATTGAATTCAGAATTCTACTAGGAAAGAAATATGGTAAGTTTAACAAAAAGGAATCATAGTGTATGTTTATACTAGCCACAATAGCAGAAGCATTTTGTAAAATCCAGTAACTGAACACAGTAAAGTAAAAAAGCTTTGCATATTGTGAACATTACATTCTTTATATTCTCAAACCTCCGTTAAAGAACCAAAGTGAGAAGAGAGAGGTATTGAGTGAACCTCAAATGTTTGTTTCTTGCTTCCAGTATGTGAATGTTCTAAGCATTAAATTATACAATAAATTGTCTCTTGATGTAGGCTGCTAACATAAGTAGAAAAAAATTATTTATTTTTCCAATCAAATGTCACTAACTGTGTGCCAGACATTGTTTTAGGCATTGTATAAGTAACAGAAAGCAAACTCAAGGTGTCTGCCCTCTTGATACATGGGATCTAGCTGAGATAGATTATTAATAAATTAAAAACATAAACAAGATGTAATAGGTTTCAAAAAAGCTATGAAAGTAATAACAAGTTATATTCAAGAGTAACTGCAGAAAGACATGTTTTAAATAAGGTGATAAGGAAACACCTCTTTGGGGAAGTAATATTTGAGCTATAATGATAACACCAGCCTCGTCCAGTAAAAACCTGGGAATTAGCATTATAGGAAGAATAAAAAATACAAAGTTCTTTAGGTAATATATCATTTAGCATATTCAAACAACTGATAAAAAATAGCTTTTAAAGTGCTTACTATATACAGTACTTTTAGAGGTTTTATTATGTTTATTTTTTGTAATCACAGTGGGATGTAGATGTCAGTATGACTCCCAATGCACCGTTATAAAACTGAGCAACAGAAAGCTTAAGTAACTTGCAAAAGATCATACAACTAGTAGGCAGAAACACTTGACTGAAACTATTGTATGTATTTTCAGAATCCAAGCTCCAAACGATTGTATGTTATATTGCCTGTATGATCGATATTTTTGGCAGGTAGACTTGTCCACTGGCGTCAAAACCCAAGTCCAAATCAACTTGTGATCTGATCTTCCTCCACACTTTCTATTTTACAGAAGTTGCCATCATCTGCCTCATTATCTAGAGACCTGTGTATCATCCTCATTTTCTCTCTACTTTAGTTCCGAATTCAATCATCATATCCTCTTAAAATTTAATGTCTAAATGCATTCTGAGTAAGACCTGTTTCTGCAAATATCACAGTAGAATGTACATTCATCTTTCACTAGCATTGCTGTCTTAACACTGTAGTTTATCTTGCTCAGTTTTCCCATGCCACCTCCTCATTCACAAGCCGTTTTCCATATTGTCATCAAAGTGAGCATCCTAAAAACATGATCAGGTCACTTCTCCTCTTAAAAACATTTAGTTTTTCCCCACTGCCCTTAAGATGAAATTCAAAACACTTAACATGGTTTCAAAGTAGGGTAACCATGTGTTTTGTTATTTCTTAGACAGTCTCAATTTATATCATTATTTTTGAGTATAATTCTTAATTGCATCCCCACTATTCTAAAACATATCCTGGTACTTTAAGACCTAGTCCAAAGTTATAGCTCCAGTCTCATTTCTGACCTCTCCATTCAACCCATACACTTAAACTCTATGGTATATTCATATTGGATTGTTTGTAGTTCCTGAAGTCTCTCAAGCTTTTTTTTTTTTTACTTCCATTAGAACATGCTGGGCATTCTGCTTATAGCTTTCTGCTTATCACTCACTCTTCCCAAATTTACTGGCTAATTTCTACTCAGTTTTAGGTCTCAACTTAGACATCCCTCTAATTCAGCTCTCTGGCTTTTCTACCAAATAATAAGCTAGGTATCCTTCCTAAGTATATACTACTGCCTAATTATTACATATATTCACCCAAGTATTTTTGCCTATTTTGCTATTGGCACCATTCACAGCAGTGTAAGTTCTTGCAGACAAGAAAAATATCTCCGTTTGTTTAACTAGCTCCTGGCCCATATTCAACATATAATACTTCTATTAACTGGTAAGATTCTTTTAGTTCTATATAGGAGCTCTGTATTCCTAGCACTGAGGATGATTGATGCCCTACACAAAGTACGTTCTCAACACATATTTATTAAGTGACTACTTTAATGCACAAATGAATACATTGGTGTTTGGGGCCTTTAATAGTGAATGGAACTAATTTTAATTAGCGTTGCTGTTTAAGGTGATATCAATAGGATTCAGATGTGTGGAGATGGGAAGAGTTCATTTCCCACAGGATAAGCACTGTAGGTTACAAAACTGTTCTGTATTTGAAAATATAGTGTGTGAAATGGTAATGTAATTGAACCAAGGAATGTTTGTTTGTTTGCTTGCTTGTTTTGAAGAGTAAACATAGCATCATATTCTCAGGGGTTCCAGCACTTTATTCTGGCTACTCCCTTTAACCTGGGTTTAACATATCATGGCTTGGTTTTCTCCAGGATACTTCTTACACATCGAGAACTAGATTTGCCCTCAAATTCACAGGAAAACCTACCTATCTCACAATAAGAACAGCTAATTCCAGTTATCTCCAAGCCACTCACATGAGCTGTTCAAGTTAAGCACTCTTAACACCTAGGTTTGTAAATCAGAGAATATATTATGATTTCATAAACATAGACAAAAATGTGGAACCACTTTCCTATCCTTTGCCTTACCTTCTCCCTATATCTCAAGTGAAGATGCTTTTATAGCGATAGTCATCTCAACTAGATAGGCACTATAGATGCATGTGAGATGGAAGGCTTCCCTTCCATGAGAACTCACAAATTTGTTACATTAGAAACAGGAGCTTGCTTCTGTTGCCTCAAGAAGTGAAGGTTGATTTCTTATTTTCTCAGCTGTGTAAGTATTCCTAGTAAAGGGAATTTGTCAACAAAAGAAACTAGAATTTTTTAGGTTGCCATTTGTTAAATAGAAGCTTAACTTACATTCTCAAGAAACTCTTCAAAACTTAAACAGATTTGACATTTGCTCTCATACCTTCATTTATTGAAGGAAAAAAATTGCAACAGAATTTTTAAAAAGAAACCATCATACATCATAACACCCCCCAACTCATAAGCCTTCAAAAATACATAAACAATTTAGATGTGTGTGTGTGTGTGTGTGTGTGTGTGTGTGTGTGTGTGTATGATATACAGAAGATTGATTGCAAACTGATATAGCAAATGCAATTTATCAGTTAGGTGGAGAAATGAAACTAAGATGATGAACAGCTAGAGACTCCTGGATGTACAAAGCCTGTTTTAGTCTGTTAGGGCTCCTAGAACAGAGTACTGTAGACTGGGTGGCTTATAGACTCCAGATGTTTATTTCTCAGTCTGGAGGCTGGGGATTCCACATTCAAGGTGCTGGGAGATTTGGTGTCTGGTGAGAGCCCATTTCCTAGTTCATAGATGGCACATGGTAGAAGGGGCAAAGAGTTTCTCTTTTTTAAAAGGGCATTAATTGCATTCATGAGGGTTCCACCTCCATGACCTAATCAACTCCCAAAGGCTTCACTTCCTAATACTATTACCTTGGGGATTGGAATTTCAATGTATGAATTTTGAGGGGACACAAACATTCAAACCATAACAGGTGCCTGTCTCCCTATTTTTTTGTTTTCACCCATGAGAATATTTAAAAGCAGGTCTTTGCAGTGTTATGGTACATTGTGTGACCTTAGGTTTTTTTTTTTTTTTTTTTTTTTTGATTCAATGATTTTTATTTGTTTCCATTACGATGTCTCTTCTTGTGTGAAGAGTAAATACGTGCTTAATGCACAAAAAATATTAACCCTTCTTCACTATTGGGTGTTTTAACTGAGAAAATGTGGTTGTGAAAATAAAAGGGCAATTTGAAAAATATAATTATCAGTGAAGTAATGACACATTTATAGCCAAGAACCATATGATAAGTTTTTTTTTACATATGTCAACACAATTTACTGAGGCAGAAATGAATGAAATATGGAATGCTCACAAATTTTTCTATCTCAAATTTCTGAACAGAAAGAACGGGAGAGAGGCTCTAACTTAGCCTTTATGTTTCGACTGCCTTTTGCTGCTGGGAGGGTGTTTAGCATCAGTATGTTGGACACTCTGCTATATCAGGTATACAATATTTCTTTTTTTCTCTTTAAAATGGTGGTTGTTTTCTGTTTTATTTAGATTTTATTTAAATGAATAGTACTTCTAGTGTTTCACATGCAGCTATTAACTTAAAATTGGCACCAGAAGTAATTCAGTATTTTATTTCATGTACATAATTGACATATATGCTCCTATGAAACATTTTGTAAGAAAAAATATTATTTTTTAAAGTGACCTATGGAAATTATTTCAGGCATTCTTTTGTGCTGGTGTTCTGCAATTTTAATATATGTAATACATTTTAGTACATTTTGCATGTTACTCCAAGCATGTTACTGGATTTAAAAAAGTCATAGATAATTACCGACTTAAGACAAACAGCATTCCTTATGGTATACATTTTTTTCAGGTTTGAAATAAAATACCAAATTGATGTCAATAAACTGATAAACTAAGGACATTTTAAGAATCCACTGATTCTTGCCTATTTTAGAAAAATATGAAAAGACTACAACTAAAAACGATTGAGTTTGTTCCTGAATGCCAAGTTAACTTTTGTTTTATCATAGCTAAGAGGTTTGCAGAGATGTTTGTTCATACTAATACCATCTTTTTTGTCTCTGCCAGAAACTGAACAGCAGTACTATTTCATTTTCTCTGATTCAAGTAATCAATCTCTAAATATTTCCATTAAGAAGAAAGATATATTCGTAGAGTTTTAAATTATTTGATAACATTAATCTCAAATTAAGCATTTCAGCATTTTATTGTACCTATTCTTTTTGCTTATTTATGTACTGTCTTCTATAATTGCTTGACTGAACAAACTAATCCAAAGAGAGTTAAAGCTTTTCTGCAGACCTTTGAGCTAATTTTGCCTGTGAGTATGCCTCTAGCAATGTCAGGAACCATCTGCTCATGTTAGATGAGTGCTGGAGCAAGCACAGCAAAGTAGAACAAATACACCCCTATTATCCCTAAAGTTTCCAGACATATTATCTGGGTACTACAGGAGGCCGGCCCCCCACTCCAAACACTGTTACCACACACACATACTTCTGATCTCTCAAAGAGATTAAATTTCAGGGGATGGTTTATTTGAAGAGCAGTGTTGAAACTAAAGATTTTATATCAATAGGAGCCAAATGCTTGGGTGCAATTATGTACCAGTAGTTTTAAGATTTTTTTAGCCACAGTATCCTCTGTTTAAATAAAATCTTGTAACGAAATCTAATGAATAAGCTAAATAGAAGAAAAACTGTTCTAAAAACTGTTCTATAGAAATGGAAAGCAGTAGTTTTTTCTTTCTTTTTATTTTTGCCTCACGTTTATGTTATAAATAGAGATACAGGAAATTGCATGACTTTCTGAAACTTCTAAAGAAAGAGTGAACTAGAACTATATATATATAAAAAACTATATATATATAAAATAACTATATATAACTATATATATAACTAACTATATATATAAATATACATATATATATATATATATATATTTTTTTTTTTTTTTTTAACAGAGTCCAGTCTGTCGTCCTGTCTGGAGGGCAGTGGTGCGATCTCGGCTCACTGCAACCTCCACCTCCCATGTTCAAACAATACTCTTGCCTCAGGCTCCCAAATAGCTGACATTACAGGCATGCACCATCACATCTGGCTAATTTTTGTATTTTTAATAGAGACGAATTTCACCATGTTGGTCAGGCTGGTCTTGAACCCCTGACCTCAGGTGATCCGCCAACCTTGGCCTCCCAAAGTGCTGAGATTACAGGCGTGAGCCACGGTGCTCAGCCTAAAGTCTTAAATTTTAACACAGTAAACATATTTTGCATTTCAATACATACCGGCATTTGTGTATGTGTCTGTATGTATGTATGTATGTATGTATGTAGGTATAACTGAACAACACTTACCCTTTCTGCTTGTAATTTGCTGTACTATTTTCTATCTTACTGAATATACTCTATTTCATTTTTTTAAAAAATTGCTGGCATAATTCATAACTATTTTGTGACTTTTTTGAAAAACACTTAAGTAGAGGACTTCTGAATTAGTAAAATCCAGAGCATCATTTCTCTTCAGTGGGACTTTTGATCTATTGTCAATGGTTCTTGAACGATTGGAAATTATTTTCAGTCACATTTTCTTTAATTGCTTACTAACAAAATGGTCCGTGTCTGTAAAGACTATTCTAGTTTTCAAACTTTCCAATAGTATAAGAGATGCACTGTCACCCCAGGGAAATGTGATGATTCTATTTATGTATTTCATTTTATTTATTTATTTTTTTGTTTGTTTTTTTGAGACAGAGTCTCGCTCTGTCACCCAGACTGGAGTGCAATGGCACGATCTTGGCTCACTGCAAGCTCTGCCTACCCGGTTCACGCCATTCTCATGCCTCAGCCTCCCGAGTAGCTGGGACTACAGGCGCCTGTCACCACGCCCAGCTAATTTTTTGTATTTTTAGTGGAGACGAGGTTTCACCATGTTAGCCAGGGTGGTCTCAATCTCCTGACCTTGTGATCCACCTGCCTCGGCCTCCCAAAGTACTGAGATTACAGGCGTGAGCTACAGCCTTTATTTTTTAAAGACTCAATTTTAGTCCTGGTGTGTTGGCTCACGCCAGTAATCTCAGCATTTTGGGGTGGCCAAGGCAGGCTATCATTGAGGTCGGGAGTTCTAGACCAGCCTGGCCAATATGGGAAATCTTGTCTCTACTAAAAATACAAAAATCAGCCAGGCTCCATGGCACATGCCTGTCGTCTCAGCTACCTGGGAGATTGAGACAGGAGAATCACTTGAACCTGGGAAGTGGAGGCTGCAGTGAGCCGAGATCATGCCACTGCACTCCAGCCTGGATGACATGGCAAGACACTATCTCAAATAAATAAATAAATAAATAAATAAATAAATAAACAAACAAATAAAAGGCCCTATCATGAATGTGGAAGGAGAATATGCAATAATAAATAATAAAT
Source organism: Rhinopithecus roxellana (assembly GCF_007565055.1). Classification (NCBI taxonomy): domain Eukaryota; kingdom Metazoa; phylum Chordata; class Mammalia; order Primates; family Cercopithecidae; genus Rhinopithecus; species Rhinopithecus roxellana. The sequence continues at coordinate 61,518,121 of NC_044556.1, forward strand.
ATAGTTTAGAAATTTACTTCACTAGCTTAGAGTTTAATTCTAAAAAAAAGACTGAAATTTTTCATTGAAAATTTATTTTAATTGTTCCAAGTTTTTATGATAGTCACCATTTCGTTTGGAGTTTTTGCTTTAAAAATTCTAAAAATGTTTTTATCATGCCTAATAACACACATAAAATATATGTATAGTTAGATATTTCTAGATAAAAATGATTTCCTATGTTTCCTTATGAACAGCTTGACTATACATGTCTATCTAGGATACAAACAAGATAGATTAAATTTACTTTTGTATGGAAGGTTAATAATGTGATATGAGAAATAATCTTTTAGAAGATGTTCACACTTCTAGCTGTTCTACACATATCATACACATTATATATAAATATACATTTATATATTGTTCGTTTGTTTATATTGCAGTCATTTGTGAAGGATTATATGATTTCTATCACGAGACTTCTGTTGGGACTGGACACTACACCAGGATCTGGGTTTCTTTGTTCTGTAAGTTAATAATCTCTGTAATAGAAGATTGTTATGATAGAAGGTTTTGAAATCTATCTACCATGTACTTTGTTAATTCTTCCATGTCATATGTTATTTTTTGTATTGTGAATGAATCCAGAGTTGCATTTGAATTTTTTAAATTCCTTTACAAATTTCAGGATTTATGTACAATATGTACAATATGTACAAATTTACATATTATTTTTACTTAGTAATCATAATAAATCGTCATTTTGTGTAAAATGTTGAATGAATTTGGCTGGTTGAGGTGGCTCATGCCTGTAATCCCAGCACTTTGGGAGGCTGAGGCAGGCGGATCACAAGGTCAGGAGATGGAGACCATCTTGACTAACACGGTGAAACCCCGTCTCTACCAAAAATACAAAAAATTAGCTGGGTGTGGTGGTGGGCACCTGTAGTCCCAGCTACTCGGGAGGCTGAGAATGACGTGAACCTGGCGGGGGTGGAGCTTTCAGTGAGCCGAGATGGCTTCACTGCATTCCAGCCTGGGCAACAGAGCAAGACTGTCTCAAAAAAAAAAAAAAAAGTTGAATGAATTTTTTTTATTAACTGGCAATTTGAGACTGCCATGGGATACTATACTGTCCAGGAAAATGGTGATCATGCTGTTTAACTCCTTTGTTTTATAGATAAGTATACTTTGTCCAAGTATACTGAATGAAATGATTTGGTAACAGTTCAGATTTACAAGAAGAAAAGGGGGGCTACAATTTTTGTTTCCTGTCTTCTATCACTATGCTTATTCTACTATTCATCTTTCTCAATATGGGCATTATTAGAACATTGGGTGGAACAAGTCATTATGGTACTAGAGTGTCTTTTGCACTTTACATTTGGTAACATCAGCAGACCCTGTACATTAAATACCAGTGGCAGCCTCCAGTTATTGCAGCATGCAGAATAGTTTCCATATGCTTTACATTTCCCAGTCAATTACCAGTGCTCTATTGCCTACTGATATCAAACTAATATAATGTCATACTGCCCGAAATTGAGTACTTGGATTTCTTAAGTTTGGTGATGCATAATAAATAAATTTAATACATGGATAAGCATGAAATATTACTTGGAGATTTCCAAATACTAACAATTTCTGCCTTTAAGAAGTGAAAAACGCTTGAGCCAGGGATGTTGGTTGCGGCTGCAGTGAGCCATGATTGCACCGTTGCGTTATAGCCTGGGTGACAGAGTGAGACCTTGCCCCCTATAAAAATAAATAAAGAAAGAAGTGAAAAGGTACCACTAGGTTTCTATTTCTGACACATTTAATATGTAAATAATTTGTGCGTATTATAGATGAAAATCACTGCGGATGACTTATGGATCAGAACTTACGCCAGACTTTATCAGAAGTTGTGTTCTTCTACTGGAGATGTTCCCATTGGAATCTACAGGACTGAGTCTCAGAAACTTACTACATCTGAGGTTTGGACATAACAATATATTCTTGTTTTGATGTTTAATCTGATGAGTGCAATCATTCATAAGCTTATAAACTGATTTCTAAAAAATGCAATGAAAGTGAAAAAGAATGCTACCTGAATACGTAGTGTTAAATCTCAGAAGCAAATTTTTTTCAACTATTTGTTTTACTCTATATCAGTATTCCAAAAAATACTGTTTGCTAAGCGGCTGTTCTAAGTCTATAGATGTTGGGCTTTAGATGACTTTTGTAGATCTAGGATTAGCTGTTTCCGGAAGATTATCAGGAAGCAAATTAACTATAAATAACCTTGAGGTTCTGACAAATAAGAAAAGTTCTCAGGGCAAGCAATCTGGATTTCTAATATATGCCCCTACTGCATATATTATCATTTTGAAGGAAGCAAAACAAAGATAATTTAGTAAGTGTTAAAATTCTCATTTCTCAATCTGTAGATGGATGACCACTCTAAAGCCAAAATAAAACTCTAAGAGTAGTGTCAGATCTTCCCAAAGTAAATCTCAGTAAATTTAACAGCAAACTTGATCCTGCTAGTATGGAAGGAGAATCTCTGATAAGTTCATGAAGCAGAAAACATATTTGCATTTTGATTTGGTCACTTCATGTGGTTCATGTTGTTCAAAGTAGTTTTTATAGCCTTAGTATAATATCACCTTTTAGGTTAGACTCTTTTCTGAAATAAAGATTTTGGATGAACGCATCATTCTATCAATATCTATAAAATTATTTAACGTAAATTATGGTTTGTATTCTCGACAATTTTTTTTCTTCAGACACTCCAAAGTTATTACAAATTAAAAAGAAATTTTGGTTAGCCATTTCTTTTTTGGTCTGATACAAAATTACCTCAACTATGTGGCTCATTTCAGACACATGCATTTCAGTAATTTATATGATCATTAAACCACCTCGTGACAAAATTAACCAATCCCTATAGAAAAGAACTTTATAGAAAGCATAAGGATAATGGGGTAGATTCTCGTTGTTGCTGTTAAAATTCATAGTTTGACACTTATGTAAGTTACCAGCAGAAAATAGGTTAGTTTTTCTCAGGTGCTTCTTGGTGGTTTTACTGTAGCTTCCTTCAGGAGTGTTAAATGGAGCTTTGTGGCCAGGTACAGTGGCTCACGCCTGTAATCCCAGCACCTTCGGAGGCCTAGGCAGGTGGATCACAAGGTCAGGAGTTCGAGATCAGCCTGGCCAATATGATGAAACCGCATATCTACTAAAAAAAATACAAAAATAAGTCAGATGTGGTGGTGCGCACCTGTAGTCCCAGCTACTCAAGAGGCTGAGGCAGAAGAATTGTTTGAACCTGGGAGGCAGAGGTTGCCGTGAGCCAAGATCGTGCCACTGCACTCCAGCCTGAGTGACAGAGCGAGACTTCGTCTCAAATATTAATAATAATAATTTTTTTTAAATGAAGTTTTGCTGCCATCTCTCCTGCTGAGTCTGAGTTTTTCTTTTCCTGTGGTGGTTGTTGTTCACATGGCAAAGAATGAGATGAATCAAGACAAAACTAGGAATGATTGACTGGAAAAACAAACCAGACAGTTAAATATGTAAGATGTTTGTCTAGATAGGCCTAAAATTTTAAGAATACTGGATTCAAAACAATATTATGTAATTAAAGATTAAGAGAAGATCAAGTGCTTTCATAGCCAAGCAGTTAAGCACGATCATGATCTATTCAGGCTGTTATAACAAAAAACCATGGACTGGGTGGCTTGTAAACAACGGAAATTTAACTCTCAGAGTTTTGAAGGCTGGGAAGTCCAAGATCAGGGGACTTGATTACATGTTGGTTACATGTCTGGTGAGGACCTGTTTCCTGGTTCTCAGATGGCCATCTTCTCACTGAATTCTCACCTGGTGGAAAGGGAAGGGGATCTCTCTGAGTCTTCTTTTATAAGGCTCTGTCATGATCTAATCACCTTCCCAAAGCCCCACCTTCAAATATCATCAACACTGAGGATTAGGTTTTCACATATGCATTGTGTGGTGATGGAGAACAAATATTCAGTCTATACAAATAATTTCTTATTTGACCATAGCAAGTACAAAGAAGATTTTCATACAGTAGAGTGTTGCCATGTTTTTTTTTTTTTTTTTTTTTTTTTTAATCTCACATATATGCTTTGGGAATTGCAATGCAGTAAATTTCTGGCCTTGGTCAACTCCATGTCCATGTCAGTATTATGTATTATAATAATGTCCATATATTATGAAAAGACTTTTTGTGCTGTTGGCATTGCAGATAGGAAAAGGATAACTGGGTATTTGAATTGTCATCAAGGAGTATTTAACTACATTTAGTCAACTCTGCCCATACCAAGTAAAGATCATCTCATTAAAATGCTTGTAATTTCTCAAATATCTAGATTATATTAAAAATATATATCATTGGGATGATAAAAGGACACTGTTTTTAAATAAAAATAATACCACTTGTTTTTCTGTACTGAATTCAATCCATCTTCTAGCACTCATATTTTTATTAAATTAAATTCTGCCTATTGTAGAAAGAATTGAGGCAACTAACAAAGATAAACAATAGAAACATTAAGGACTTTTTACAAAAAAATATTTTAATAGGAACAGAAAAATTAATGTTACTCTACTAGCATACCCTGAGTGCTATAGTTGAGCCTGACTTCTATTTTTAATTTCCTGGTAAATAAGGTAAAAAATAGTGATATGTTGATCTCTATGGTAATTATGGTCTGATACATGAAAGGATAAAATTCATCTTGCAAAAGATTTGTTTTTCTTGGTCATTTGTTAAAAGAATGAGTATATTATTTGCTTCCTGAATTTGGAGATTTTAGATACATGATGAGTAATATCTATTTTTGCAAGATGTACTTTTGCAAGATGAAAAAGTACCATTAAAGTGCATATCTCTTACATTAATCTTTAAAAAAAAAAGTAGAAAGGAGCATCAATTAAATCTTAACCCAATAAAGACATTGAGATTTTTTTGTATTTAAAGAAGAAAACATTATTTTTTTTCAGATTATATAAAAACACAGAAAAAGAGCTTAGTGGATCTAACAAAATAAAATTGACTCTGACAATTCAACATGTCTCTCAAATACCAGATGATTCGAAAACAAAGTTTTGAAATTTCAATAACCATCAGTATTCAAAATGGCCCTGTTCTCTTACTTGAATTTAAAGAAAGACACTAGATTTCAGGAAGTAGAAACTTCATTCAGTAATTACTATCGGAGAGTCTATATTTTTGCTTAGTTTTCTGTCAGATCTCGATTTTCCTCAACAGTTCAGAAATCTTTGCTTCTGTCACTCTCTCCTAAATGAACATATATTAAAGGTTTAGTCTATGGAAGTGGTCTGTGGCCTGTGGACCCCGGAAAGATTTGAGGGCTAGAAGTATCACACTGAATTCTGAATGCTAAGTTAAAAGATATATTCTGTACACTTTACACTTCAGCAAATTGGAAGACTCTCTCCTAGAAAAACTGACCAATCCAAGTGGAAGGGCCTAAAAATACAGATGGGGGAGGTTCTTTAAGTTTAGTAATCTAGCCAGATCACCATGAAATGCAGCAATAAAAAGAATCTCACCTAGAGCTTTCAGATACATTATTAGTCATTTACTCTAAGAAGACAACTAAACATTCCCAACAGAAGTGAAAAAGCTTATAATACGAAGTTCAGGAAGTTATTAATAAACTAGAGCAAGCATTCAAAACATGGGCAAAGAGTAAAGAAGAGATAAATTTAGAGAACTAATCTAGAAGTTCTAAGATTTTAATCATAAGATTTCAAGGAAGAGGAAATGCACACAAATTGAAGAAATATTACTATAATAATTCTAGAAAAATCAGTAGTGTGTTAGTTTCCAAATGGTAAGGGTTACTATGTGTCCACAACAGTGAGTTAAACAGTGAATCACATCATCACCTTTCAAAACACTGAAGGTAAGGAGAGGATCCTAAAATCTTTCAGAGAGATGAGCAGGAGACCATAGGATAGGTCACATGCAAGGTCCTATTTGGGTTTTCTCAACAGCAATACCACAAACCAGAAGAAAATGGAACAATTCTCTCAAGATTTTAAAAGAGTATTATTTTCAAATTAGAATTTTTTATCCAGTCAAAGCAAACTTGTGTAGGAGTTGAATAAATCAGATGTCAATTATATGTATTCTCCAAAAATATCCTTCCCATGTCTGCTCTCTAAGGAAACTACTACCACCAAAATGAATAAGTAAAATGAGAGAAAAATAATGATCTTCAGGAAACCAGATGTTTTATGGAAACCAGTGACAATAATGAAGTAAAGGGGATCAACAGGATGGTGATGAAAAGACCCCCAGGCACAAAGGGAGACCTAGAGCAGGTCAGAAGGCTTCAGAGAGAATTCTTTAGGAAGATTAAATCTATAGACTTCCTGATGCATCTCAATGTTTTGAATTAATATTAGACAGTAGCCAAAGAGTTCAGGATAAATTATTGCATATATCTAAGTACATATCAAAGCAATTAATACAATAAAGCGATTATTGACTTGAAGAATATAACACCATTATCAACAATAAAGAATGTGTACAGGAAATGAATACTAACCACATACCTATATATCTCATCTGTAAAGTATACTTAATCATAGTATGTCCTGAATTTTGATCCAATAAAAATTGTGTTAAACTATTTTGAGATGATGAGGGCAAACGTAGTGGATTATATGGAAAAGATTGTTAATGACTCTCCTTGCAGAGTGAGAAGTCAATAGATAAAAGCAGAAAGTGAAAAAAGCATGAAATAATAGTCAGGCATATTCTATAGAAACAGAGAGAGAAAGAACAACATATCCAACTAAGAGGCAAAAGTAGATGGGTCTTATGAGAGGGAATTAAGAGAGATTATACTATAAGCTGCTATTTTTGTAAACAAGCTATAACATTTTCTGACTGTTCAAACCATGCATGTATAACTAATAAAAACACTGATAGATATATAGGCACAATGTAGTGATATCATACCCATTCATTAATTATTTCTTTAGTATATACACATTTAAGTGCTAAGTTCTACTCTGTACTATGAAGACCTTTTATTAAATATCAACATCTTATATAAGGATAAACACATAATATAAAGACTTCAGGCTTTGCTTTCTGGTTTATTCATGAAATTAAAAAAAAAAAAAACTTTTAAAGGCAGATGCAGGTTTTCATGCCACATCATTTTCTAGCCTGTCTTTAATATCTTCCCACATTCTGAGTAGAGAAAACAAAAGTTATCATTTGTTATATCTCTGATATAACTGCTTGGCTGTGGGGGTGGGAGAAGCACTGCCTAATGTTTAGCTGACATTTTTAAAAACATAAATGTTGGTAAAGAACATTGATAATCAACACTGGTAACATTTATAGAAAGCCTGGAATACTATCTCATTTTTTTCTGATGTGGTGTAGATTAGTGAGAGGAGAAGTTACACAAACACAAGCAGAGAATAAAGTGAGGATCCACACAGTGACTGGAAAACCAGCCTATGGAAAACAGAGTAGAGATGGAACTGCCCATTCTTAATTAATCATATGTCCTCCGTGCCAGGAGAACTTCTACCACCATCTATGTGTTTCTAGTTCAGGGAATTTCAACAAACATCAGATATTCCTGGTTTGAAAAATATATACAGGAAGGACAGGGACACATATTACTCTTAGTGGACAAAAAGGATCAGTATTTTCCTTCTCAATCCATAATACAAAATTATAAAATGCAAAAAGGCTCCCTGAAGTCATTTAGTGGCAAAACCTCACCTTAATTTTCATGAGATTCTTTATAATGTTTACTTATTTCATTTAGAGTGAATATTTATACTTTTCATTGCAGAAATATTAATTTTTGAAAATAAAGGATGCCCAGGTTCCACTGGGGGTATTGTCTACCATATAGCATATAACATAGTATTAACTTTCCAAAATCTGAACAATTCTGAATTATTAAGCATATTTGTCCTTTGGTTAAGAAAAGGTAAACCTAGGTTTGCCTCCAGTTTTCAGTGTGCAGAAAATCTCATTTGTTTGAAGTATACTATAACCAGTGAACATTTTACTAGAAACCAGAAAAACATCTTTTAAAGCATATTAATGTACCAACATCATTTGTAGTGTATGCAGTAAATTTGTGGAATGTGTTACCCTTAATTTTGGCCACTTTTATAGTGAATAAATCTTGTAGCTTCCAAAAATGTGTGTAGTGGAATAAGCATTGTCCCATCTGCCAATCATTAACACTTTACTATTAGAATGGGAAGTAGCATTTACAATATATTATTAAGATATGAATTTACCTATTATAAAATCTTATTAAGATTATTTTAATAAGGCTTAGGATTGATTGGTTTTAAAATTCTACCTGTCCATTCTTTGCTATTATTCTCTCAAACAACATTTATTACATTGTGTCATGTATAAGGAATCCTGAAATAGTTTCAAGAAACCCACAATCAAATGTTTATTATGCATTTTGTATATTTTCAATTATAGATAATACCATTATAATACTTATAATACTAATGCTAAATGAGTTATATTACAAGTTATATTACATCAAATAATATACTTGAAAATGTTACTTTCACCTGTTCAAAAATGAATAGATTATTGTTCTTTAAACTTGAAGAATAAGACAGCATGATTTTTATTTATAACCCCTACTTAGCTATGAAACATTGATTAAGGAAATCAATTATTTTAGATTCCATAGCCAATCTGAAAGCTCAGAATATTTCTGTCAACTAACTTAATTACATGTATATTTAGGAGAAAAAATCAATCTTACTGTAAGATCTGAAATTAAAAAATAGTACAAGCATTAACACCAATAATGATTATTGAATGTCAATAATTATATCAAGTATTCTGTAATGACTAGAGTAGCTTTATAAACTACTACCGATTATTATATTTTCTTCTACAAGCACCACTTTTTCTATCAAACTTAGGATGACAATTTCAGACAAAAATAATCTAACAAGACTGAATATTTAAAAATAATAGCTTATTCTTCAGCTAATTTGGTTCAAAAGCCCTATGACAAATATGCATGAAACTGGATTTTGTTATGTTGGTATATGTTACATTTTGTCCTTGTTACTGATTGTTACATGTATGTATTGTTTAGTCATTGTTTAAACTGTGTTTTGTGTGTTTCTTTTTCCCTCCCGTGTGTCAGTCTCGAAAAATACCATCACAAGTAAGTATTTTCCGTTTGTTTCCCTTTCCTCAAATGGTGTAATATGTTAATTCAGAGCTATTAAAGAAAAATAATACAAAATGTTGAATTCAATACTCAGATTTTAAAATGAAATAAATCAATTAAACTTAAATGCATATAAATGCTTTATTTTCAAATTAATGTACTTCTATTTCCCCAGTAAATTTCCTGGAATTTGCCATTGTAAAGATTAAATTCTAAGGAGTGTTTATGTTTCAATATTTTTGTGCTAATTAAAGTTAATAATGAAAGATATTTCAAGATATTATCGTGGTTTTTAAAGTGATTAGAAAACTAGTTTTCTTTTGCTTTTCAACTTTTTAGAGTAGGCTTCCTTCATCTACTATACAGGAGAACCCTTACGTTATTCTTAGTACATTCTCTAATTACACATAAAAGGTTATAGATTTTAGACTGATTTATTTCAGAAGCTGTTTTACTTAACAAAGGTGTATGTAAATACTCTTAAGAATATTACTTATGTAATGTTTTACTTAACAAAAGTTTTACTTAACAATGTTTTACTTAACAAAGGTGTATGTAAATATTCTTAAGAATATTATAGTGAGACTACTTAAGATCTCTCTTAGCAAATTTCAAGCACATGATATATTAACTGTAGTTACCATGCTGTACTTTAGGTCTCCAGAACTTATGCACTTTATAATAGAAGGTTATCTTTAACCATCATCTTCCCATTTCCCCCATCCTCTGGCCAATGGTAACCACCCTCCTACTCTTTTTCCATGAATTTGACTTTTTGAGAGAAGGAGAACAACATGGATGAACCTAGACAAGATTACACTAAGTGAAATAAACCACATGTTTACAAAAGCTGTTTATAGTTTTTTTGGTCTTTTCTACACATCACCTTGGGGCGTTAATTGCTTCCTGTGGTTTCAATAATTCATCTATGTTGATAGATGGCAAAGTTGGGTTTGTAGCTCTATCTGTTCTAATTCCTTAACATGAAACACAAATACTTAATCTTTATCTGGAAGATCCTCTCCATCTTGTTATCTACCAGAATTACAAATATTTGAGTAGCACTAGGCACCAAATGCATCCAGGTAAGTACTTAAAATGCATAAGTAAACAAAAGGTTTTTCAGAGGGTTGACATAAAAACTTCATGACTTTTCTTCGATTTAATTAATTTTGGTGGATTTAATATACCAAATCTCTCTTCTCTTCAGTATCTTGCATAGTGTAGCCAGATCGATGTTCATTTTTCTTTATTCACATGATGAAGAATCTCTAATGTATGTCTGATGCCTACTATTTCAAATAAAAATTTTTATTGCTGATTTTAAGCTACTCTATCCCCCTGTCCCATTCCTGGACAAGTCACTTATCCAGTTATTTTGCTTGATCAATTAGCACTGGGCTTGGAGCACATTGATCTGAGTTTAAATCTTGCCCTCTGTTTTACTAGCTGTGCCTGAACTTTGGCTATATGTAGCAGAGTGAAGATTAAGTAAAAAATATATTCTTATTTCACAAGGTAGAAAAAGGCAGAAATGTGTGGAGTGAGTTGATCAGAGTTAAAGGCAAGTAATTCTGTGGCAAAGCACATAGAGTAACATAGATCTTACTTCATCATTCCTCATTGGTGCATTGTTTTTGGGTGCATGATACCACCTTAGAAAATGTTCATGTCAATTCACTTAAAGTTATAAATAAAATATATAAAGTAAGTACTCCTGTGATTAAGTACTTTAATATTAGTCAAGCATAGCTGTGTTCACTAACCTTCAATGTATCCTAATTCACACATATGAACATACAACCACAAACTCGCAGGCATATTATAAGTCTCAGCTCATCTATAATTTTGTTTCACTTTCTCGCTAACAAAAACTTTACTCTTAAATCTTTCTTTTTACCTTATTTTATATTTTTTTCTAATATTTTCTAGTTCTACTGATTCTTAATCTCATTCATTCTCAAACCCAGGAAAGCATTTCTTACTTTAATTATTTACTTAATTTAACTTAATAAGAGTCTCACTGGCACACTTACTAACAAGAGGCTATTTAATGCATCCAATTTATTTAACTTAATTTAACCACATAGTCATGGCTTTCTGTCCACTTAACGTCTCAAACTGCCTAAAGATCATTCTTCTACTTAGCAATGCCACAGAAAGTAAATTAAGCTTTTAATCACAGTTCCCTGTCAAATGGCTGCTACTCTACAAAATGAAAACTGAAGAGAAAATTATAAAATTGATTTAGATTCCCTAGGTCTTCATAAGGAAGTCATGATCTGTAAGCAGTGTTGTATTTAGATCCATAGTATATTTTAGATAGACTATTTACTTAAGAATGCAAATATTTGTATTTACCAGTTCTTACATTATTCTTTTCTTTAATTAAAGCGTTGCATGTAACATAGAAATTTTCTTTCCACAGGCTCATTTATCCATTGGTTCTTAGATGCTGCAAAGGATAAGAGAATTATGCATGTGTGTGTGGGGGGGGGGGGGTTGTGTGTGTGTTTAAAATGTTTTGTGTGTGGTTGGGGAGGTGCTGTACTCACATTAGAATCACTGTAATGGCTTTTGAAAACTTCATAGTTAGGTCTTTTCTTCTGGACTATAATATACTGAAGGTGATAGAGTGATAGCCCCTCTGGCCTACCTTATAGTGTGTAGGTTTTACACATACATGCATACACACACACACAAACACACACCCACATGTTGAAACCATTGCTTTAGTCTGTATATTTCGGTAACTGTCCTACCTTATAGTGTATAGGTTCTACACTTACATGCACACACACACTCAGATACACACACATGCATGTTGAAATCATCGCTTTAGACTATGTATTTTGGTAATTCTGAAAAAGTATAAATTGCACTGCTAAGTTAATAGAGCTAGCAATGAAACCGTGATTCTGATGATGCAAACCATTTGACTGCCTGTATGCGTATGTTGAATTTGTGTGTTTATAAAATGCTTTTCTCTTTGTTGATTTTGTTTGTAAGTCAATTATAGAGTCTAATGCGATTCAGCAGTCTAGCAATACTCTTTACAAATATATATAAATATGCATAATATATACAAACATAAGCATACATACTTAATTTTGTTTGTGTGTAGAAATCAAATATGTTTTTATATTTCGTGATTTCTAGACATCTAGACATAAAATGAACCCTTTGGTTAGGGAAACCATTCCTTAGATTTCTAATAAATGAAAAGTTAATTATAATGAAATCAGTCTTGATTTGGGCCAGTCTGATTTAGACCTTGGGTCACTATAGCCCATACCAAATAAATAGTAAATGGGTAAAGACATGTCTTGAGATCCAAAAACATAGTTACCAAATTTACAGCAATAATAATTTTGGTGCTAATAATATTATTTTAAAAGTTTGCATTCACTTTTAAAAGAAAAGCAATTCTATACCTTCAGAAAAGATAAAAAACATTCCACTACTGCACAGTGAAGGAAACAGAAGTAGTCTGATTTCATAAGAAAAACAACTAAAAAATAGTCGTAGTGACATAAATGGAGCCATATAATGGAGAAACATGAGAAAATTAAGGAAATTTTATTAAGTATTTAAAATAAATTTCTGAACAGCACACCTGAAAAATTATGAGTACTTTAGAGAAGGATCATAAACCTTAAATATGAGAAATTGTTATTTGGAAAATTTATTTCTCAGGGTCACTGGTAACCTTTGTAGCATACTTGTATGAATGCAAGATGCATGACTTGTATTTGAAACTCCCACCATAAGCATTGCTAAATAAACTAATAACATTTTCTCAATTCTCCTCCTCTTCAATGTCTTTATGATGATAGATATTTTTTATGGCACATAGATTAGAAGGAAAAAAGCTGTAGTAAGAGCTAGTTGATAATACCCAACACCTCATTTCATTCCAAGAAAAATACATCTTCCTTGGCCTCCATGATAGTTAATTTTTGTATATATTCCCATATTCTTAATTTCTCATTTCTCTTCTGCTTACTGCTCCACAACTGAGAATAGTAAGATATAAAACTTGAAATTGGGAGCTTGCTTCTAAACTATGCCTATGTTTTTATTACTGTATCCCATGTGCTTTGTGCAAGTGCTCAACGTATATTTACTAAAGTCAGTCACAGATATCTTTCTTAACATAGAATCATTCTTTCAAATCTGTTCACACTTATGTTAATTCTATCTTTACACAATTTTATTTGTACCACCTCTGTCATTAATTTTGGTACCTATTATTTTACCCTTAATTGTTATGTAATTGTTTATGATTGTGTACCTTTGATTTGTTTTCACAGATTATAAGGTGCTAAGTGGAAGAGACATGTATAGCATTATTTCTTTATTATTATTATTTACCTAGAACTGATGATGATCTACATAAACTGGATATAGTTCTGAGGAGAATTTTTACCACTCCACAGAGGCAGTGTGGAGAATTCACCCAAAATATGGTTTAGATGTTAAAACTGAGGATGCCACACATGCCCCAATAGTGTTTGATGAGTTTTGTTTGTTTTTTGTTTGTTTGTTTGTTTGTTTTTTATGAGAAGAGCAAGATGGACTCCCAAGTAGGTCTGAGGGAGCAGATCAGTTTTGTTTTGGCCTTTATCGTGATTAGAGGTTGGGTTTTGGGTGAGATTTCTCATGCATAAGGACCATAAACTTCCTGCTAGGGAAAAAGTAAGAAGTGCTCAGGCTTTCTTATCAACTTGCTCAAATATGGGGCAGAAGGTTGTATAAGAGCTTGAAAGTTGTCAGCAGTCAAATATCAAAAATGGAGTCAGACACCGTTGCAGTGTACCCCTGCTGTTGGACAGCTGACTGAAATGTGCCTTGTTTCATTTAATAGAATGCTCCATGAAGCTTGTAGCCTGTGTTTAGTAGGGAGATAAAAGTTATCTTAAATGCCTTGTTCAAAAGCACAGTGTTGTGTATTTTGGAAAAGTGAAATTCATATCTTAGTCACTTACAATGATGTCTGGAACATAGAAGGTGGTGAGAATTGTTTTGATGAGTCTTGCATTATGGTCTTAAATGTGTATGTGTAAAGACACGTGTGACCTTGATTATTATTTTGTGTATGTATAAGGCAAGAGATTCCCAGAGTTCTTTACCTTGCAGAGGGCAACCTTGGATAAGGAATTGTTTCTGCCATTGGCTGGACCAGAGGGCCAAATCACAGACAGTGACCCAAGAGTCTGTAGAAATGTGCAAGTGGGAACTGTTATTATCCAGGGTGTCTAGTGCTCAAATGACTCCCCGCTAACCTTTGGGTCCTGTCCTTTGTTAGGTCTGTCATTTTAAGGGATCAAAAGCAGCAGTTCTCGAGTGAGCTTCATCACATTTAACACAATACCACCATCCATGCACTGTTCACTTGATTAATCTCAAGGGACTCCCTAGGTTGCCAAGGGATTTAGGATACGAGTGACTTGCTCAAGTAACATGGCATATGACAAGGGGCTGAGGACAGGGGAAACATTCCCCTCCTACAGGTGCCATATGCCCAAGTTTTACCCTTTCCTTTGTGTGGCTATGTCAGACTTGCAGGGTGATACTTTCATAACCAAAGGCACAATGGGCCACTGAGTGCAGACTCCTGAGCACAGGGCATCTGATTTCAGTAGAGCTCAGTATACAACTAGCAGTTGCCATTCTAATGGTATATAGCATGTAACCAAGGAGGAAAGTTTTTGCTACCAGAAGCCCACGAGCACCATTATGGTTGATGCAGGAGGTAGTAGAAGAGCCGAACAATGTGATTGCCTGTTGTAACTGCAATTTGGAGAGATTCTAGAACCTTTTGTTTTAAGGGGTCTCATTCAGTGTAGGCCAGTTTGTGAGTAGGAGCATAAAAGGACTTAAGTAAAATGTAAATACTTGTTAATGAGGAATATCTTCCATCTGGAACCCCAAAAGGCCTTAAAATGTTAGCTTTGTCTTAACGTTGTGGATACTGACAGGTCATTGTTTCTCGAGACTGTCAATGATGAAGTAGCCTTTGATCAAGTAATGCTCAGAAGTTTGACTACACTTGGGAACCTTGCAGTTTGTATAAGGCAATGGTCTATTCTTTTGTGTGAGTTCCTTTTTGAATGTTTATTCATCCTGAATGAGTGTGCCAAAGGAATCTCCTTGGAAGAGAATGGCATCAATGTAATATCATACCTATTTTCCCACAGAAACTTGGATGCAGTAAAGATCTTACAGAGGGATTGTTTGTGACTGCAGAACTGTTTAAATATCCTATGTGTAGTCAAGTAGAGAAGTTTGAGTTCTTTTGAAGGTAAAGAAAAACTACAAGCCTTTTCCTGTAACTGTGGGAATCGGCATCTGTGTTGTTACGGAGGCATAGGCAGCAACAGCAACAGAAGCATTTTTGTTGGGGGCCAAAAGAGCTATCTCCTTTTAGGAGTGTAAGAGGCTATCAAAAGAGGCACTTAATAGAACATATTTGTCAAATCCTTATGACTTTATGACTGCAAAATATTTACAAATTGATGATTGAATGGAGTCAGTAATGTCACCGAGTGATGGTGGCCTTAATAATTAAAGTCCTTAATAATAATTAAAAAATATACATTGGGGCTGGAATGAGGTCCTACACATAGACTGGGACTTACCAGCCTCCCCATCTATAGGGCAGAAGGGAAAGGAAGAGTGTTGGCACTTGAAAGCAGTCAGCAGTCTAATGTCAAACATTAAACTTACGATGATCTACTACCAGGCTCTGCTTATTTGTGTTCAATTTTAAGAACAAGCCAAATTTGACTATTAAATGGAGAAGAAGTGGTGACTATTACCCCTTCTGTAAATAGTTCTCTGGTAAGGGATTCCAATCCTTGAAGGACTTGTTCCAATTATTGTAGTCCTTATTAACTACTTACATTGAGCAGACAGAATGTGCATGAGGTTTTATATTGCAAAACTACTTGTATGTGTCAAAGATATGATTTGATTTACTTTAATTTGTTATTAATTTAATCAGAGCATCCATGTCTACTATGGGATATTTTTATACAATATCTGTTATGACCGTGGAGAATTTAGGCCAGAAAGTAATTCTGATGGTTAAGATAAGGTATATTTATTTGCCCTGTATTTTATATCTGATAATCACCTCCACAAGAGTAAGGGAAGGTACCTTTATTTTACTGAATCCCCATATTTAGGGTACTTTGTTTGAATTTAGTATCATCTCCAGTAATAACTATAGTTTAGTCCTCAACTTTGATTAAGGTTCTGAAGTTTTGCCAATGGGTGCATCTCAGGAAACATACAAGTTAATTTGGAGCTTGTGTTGTAGAGGCACACCATTCACCAAACTTACCTGTCTTTATAAATTCTTCAAGTAATTTAAGAATTTCCAAGTGGGACAAATTTTAGACTTCTGTTTACATTTTTGTTTTCTCCTGTGTATCCAGCTTTCTGTTTATTCCTCCTATATCCAGTTTTGTTTTTGTTGTTGGGGCTGGTGTTGTTTTATGTTTGTTTGTTTTCTATCCTGCTTATATTACAAGCCTTCTCCTTTAGAGTCTCAAGTAAGTATCATCCGGGTTATGGGCCTCCCTGATGGCAGTGGTTGCTTCATCACATTTTAAGTTCCCTAGGTTGAAATTGGGTTTGAATTAACCTCTTGGGTATGCCACAGAGGCCTGTTTTTGGTTTTCTCTCTAACTGTGGGGATCAGGAACTGTGTTGTCATGGAGGCATAGACAGCAACAGCAGCAGAAGCAGTTTTTGGGGTGGCCGCATACTCCTTTTAGGAGTATGAAACTCAGCATTCCATATGGTAACTGCTCTTCTTCCATATAAGGAACCACCCAATGGAACTGTATAATGCACAAAGTAACAGGCATTTTTCCTAGGACACACTGTAGAATGGGGGCTGATGCATGGTTGAAACATACAGCCAGTGATCACACAGTAGGAATTATTCCCCTGGGCCTAGTGTCAGTCATATTTCTTACTGGATCCCAACCACATGATTCAGTATGAGACACAAAGATAGGTCTGGGCAAAGACACATGACATGGGGCTATTGCCAAACTCCTGTTCCTAAATATTACTGATGCTTCCAGGCATTAAGATCATTTAATTCTGAACAGAAACTTGGAAAGACTCAGCAAATGCAGCATAAAGTTGCTCCGGTTAAAGTATCAGCTTTCCAGGAGGCAGAAAAAAACCCAAACAGCATAATTGTCTCCATACAACACAACAAATTAACAAGGCAAAATATAAGAAGAAAGACCCCCAGCAGTTGTGGTCATTGCCTAGATACCCCTTGCTGTGCCAATTGTTAAGACTAGCTTTCATAGATGGGATAATACCTAACCACCATCCCAAATCCGGTCCTGTTGAGACTGATGACTGCACACCTGCACCAACAGGGTATTGAAAAGGGTACAACTCGTATAATGAGGCTTTCTATGGAGAGTGAGGCAGGCTTCCAACCAGGTCAAAAAATGGCTTGGGCTGGAAAGAGCAAGGAAAAGAAACTGGCTTGGCTTTCATCACGATTAAAGATTGGGGCTGGGCTGGGCATCGTGGCTCACACCTGTAATCCCAGCACTTTGAGAGGTCAACATGGGAGGATAGCTTGAGCTCAGGAGTTCTAGACCAGCCAGGTCAACATGGTGAAACCCCATCTCTACAAAAATACAAAAATTAGCCAGACATGGTGGTCCACGCCTGTGGTCCCAGCTACTCGGGAGACTGAGGCGGGAGGATTGCTTGAGCTGGCAGGTGGAAGTCGCAGTGAGCAGAGATCCTGCCACTGCCCTCCGGTCTAGGCAACAGAGCAGGACCCTGTCTTAAAATAAATACATACATGCATACATACATACATACATACTTTTTAAAATTAAAAAATATACATTGGGGCTGGAATGAGGTCCTACACATAGACTGGGACTTACCAGCCTCCCCATCTATAGGGCAGAAGGGAAAGGAAGAGTGTTGGCACTTGAAAGCAGTCAGCAGTCTAATGTCAAAAATGGAGGCAGACTATTTATGATGAGAAGAATATGGTAAATGAATGTCTCCATATCTTGAGCTGATGGGGAAGACTTAAATTTCTAAATAAGTAATGAAAAATCAATAAATAATGTATATACCTTCTGCTTGTTATCCACACATTTATGAATTATATCACTAGAATTCCTAGTATAATAAGACAAACCATTAAAAACAATGACAAAGTCCCCTCTCAATTTATTCTTTTTAACACAAATACAGTATTTAAGTTCTAAGAGCAGGCAGCTATCAAGTGGTTAGCAGTTACATGATATTAATATTCAATGCTAAAACAGGAACAAAAACATAAGATTTTTCTGGGCTTAAAGCAATAGGAAAAGCATTAAGAAATTGAAGCCTTATAAACCAGCTGTTTCCAAATGACAGCTTTGAAAGTTCAGGAAAAAAAAAATCACCAGCAAGATGAGAAAGAATGCCAATATAATAAATTAGCTAGATTCCAAATTCCACAGATACCATAGTATAAGTAGAAAGTGGAGATTTAATTAAACACACACACACATACTTATATACACACAATGCAGTAAAACCAAGTCATCAAAGAGCTGTAAATGTGCAAGTTAATGTGTAAACTTAAAAATGCATCATAAAAAAGAGATGGAAATAACCAGAAACATAACAGTAACTATATTTGATTTTTCTTTTAGAGATAATAACCAAAATGTAGATGAGGTTGGGTGGAGACAGAGGGGCTTCATTTGATAGTAGTGAAAAATGACTAGCATAAATTTGTGGATTATTTAATATTATTTCTTAATAGAGAATTTGATTTTTTTTCACTTAGACATATATATAAATTTTGCCTTTTGAAGTTATAGAATTGGAATGCTGAGGTAATAGAGGTTCTACCTACTCCGAGTATATTTTATATTCATAGAATTATACATAGGTGGTTTGCTACACCCATCAACCCATAATCTACATTAGGTATTTCTCCTAATGCTCTCCCTTCCCTAGTCCCCCACCCCGTGACAGGCCCCAGTGTGTGATGTTCGCCTCCTTCTGTCCATGTGTTCTCATTAGTTAACTCCCGATTATGAGTGAGTACATGCAGTGTTTGGTTTTCTGTTCTTGTGTTAGTTTGCTGACAATAATGATTTTCAGCCTCATCCATGTCCCTGCAAAGGACACAAACTCATCTTTTTCATGGCTGCATAGGATTCCATGGTATAAATTGGCCACATTTTCAAAACCACCTATGCAACAAACCTGCACGTTCTGCACATGTACCCCAGAGCTTAAAATAAAATAAAATAAAGAATTATATATAGGTGGAACTGAAAGATACCTAAGAGACCACACAGATGAAATAACTTATTTTTATGTATGAAAAAGGAAATCAAAGATTAAAATAATTTTCATCATTCCATCAAATTATTGGCTTTAAAAATGTTATTTGAACATGAATTTCTTTAGTAAATATTTGGCTTTAAATTTACTTTAGAGTTTAAATACTAGGTTCTTATAAATTTTGTGTTTTCTTGTCATGAAGACAGGGTATTTTCCTGTCTAAAATTAGATTATTTTCTAAGAATCTCAGTGATTTGCTTAAGGTCATAAAATATTTTCTTGAAGTGGTTGAAAATACAGCTTATTTATTTGATTCTAAATTCAACATTTTTTACACTATAAGATTGTTTATTCTCTAATTGTGTTTTTGATTCCAAAATTAATTTGGAAATGCATCAATATACAGTGTAACTAGCTATTTTCTCTCTCTGCATAGATCGCAGACCACATGTACATATTAAATTGAGCTTTGGAAATTGGTGAAACATTTTTCTTTAGATTTTTTTTTTAAATAAAAATAAGCTTTCAGTGGACTCAGAGTCACTAGCCTTGGTGCTTATATATTTAAATTTAGATGATCTCTCAAGTATTCTTATAATTTAACCTTTATTTAATGGAAAATATCAGATAAGGATTCTTTGAGAAAATGTTAAACTAGCACATTTTAGTGATTTCATTTTCTTTTCTTCTTTGGCAACAGTTCTGACTTCAATCATAAATCAAATAACACAGTCTAGAGTATTATGAAGTCTGTAAAACTATCCTTAAGGGAGTCATGAGTCCAGATTACAAACACTCATTTTCAAACTACTGAGTGAATTGGTTTATTTAAAATACTACATTGTTCTATAGATTGCTCAATAACCTATGACGTGAATAACTCTTCAATAAAAAATCAGGAGGAAGTTGAACTGAGTCACTTTGATGTGTGTGAAGAGTGTGGAAAAGAGTGATGTATTTAGTGTATCTGACATTTTCTACTTTCCTGAAAACAATAACATAATCAGCTATTTTAGGCATAACAAACATTTTCTTATTTATTACGTTTTTAATTATTATTCATATGAAGAAATACTTTCAGTCTTAAAAATCATATTAAGTATGATAAATATTTAGGAAGTAATATAAGTTTTAGAAAATGATAATATTTTAAATTTGTATAGAAATTGTTGGAGTAGTCACCAATTTTTCACTTCTTCATTGAACTGTATATATTACCAGGAGAATTTCATTTACATATGCAAATATATTTTCATCTTTCTCGTAAACATTAGTATTAAATTTTGATTTTTCAAGTTAATGATTATATTATGTGCCTGACAAAAAAGTTAGAGTTCTCTAGTAATTCCATGAAAAAGTACAAAATAATTCATAGAAACTGTGCAAAATGAAAAATATTCACCTTCACTTTAAAAATTTGTTCTCTTGTTTAAATTTACTAAGCTTTAACCAAGAAATCTTTATCCCCAAGAATGTGTTTTTAGCACCTTGATTTATTCAGAACTCTAATGATAGAGAAAAGTGCACCAAAAATGTGAATGATTCCCTCTCTTTTTCATCCCCATTTTTCACTTTTTGCATACCCATCATAATTATTTCATATTATTTTCTCTCTTTTATTCTCCTTTTATACAAGGTCATAAGCCATAACATATGAATATTTATTGGGTGTTTTCTAAGACAGACATCTTACAATGCCTTTTCACGCATTATCTCTTTTATGTCTTCAGAAAAAGTTGGTAGGCAAAGTAATAATGTAATAATAGAATGACAATTTTTTAGAGAGGGAAATGGAAATAATCTTCGAGAGCTTAGATTACATAACCAAGAAGGCAAACTGGTAAGTGGTAGAACTGTTGTTTAAACTCAGGTCTATCTGATGCTAAAACCTTGCATTTAACCACTCTATTATCGTGATGCTGAGTTCAGGAGAAGGTCCTACTATAAAGGCACTGCTGTCTATCCAGCACTATATTATTTCCACTAGATTATGATGCCATGTTTAAAACACAAGAGAGTTGCAACTACAAGAAGAAATGACATCAGGAAAGTATATTTATAAATGGACCTCCTATTAAAACATGGAAGCACACACACACAAGCACACACACATTCAGTATCCAAGGAATAGAGTAACAAATGTTTATTGCTAATGTTATTGATATTGTGGATAATTTTACAAGGATCTATTAATGGTATTACTGTTATATGTGAAAGTTTATGGTTGACAGATGTTTTCTTTATATATTAATGTCATATGAATTTTCACATTTCTGTCAAATAGAAGATGGTTATCATTATCCTCACTTTTTTTTTTTTTTTTTTTTTTTGTTTTGAGACGGAGTCTCGCTCTGTTGCCCAGGCTGGAGTGCAGTGGCTGGATCTCAGCTCACTGCAAGCTCCGCCTCCCGGGTTTACGCCATTCTCCTGCCTCAGCCTCCCAAGTAGCTGGGACTACAGGCGCCCGCCAACTCGCCCGGCTAGTTTTTTGTATTTTTTAGTAGAGACGGGGTTTCGCCGTGTTAGCTAGGTTGGTCTCGATCTCCTGACCTCGCGATCCACCCGTCTCGGCCTCCCAAAGTGCTGGGATTACAGGCTTGAGCCACCGCGCCCGGCCTATCCTCACTTTTTTATAGAGGCTGTGCAGTATTATTGTAGGGACAGAGTTAAGAATCATTCAAAATAGAACTCAAATTTGTGTATATTATACACATAAAATTAATGTACTTTTTATTATGTCCTGTTGGAAGAATGAGAGAAAGGAATGCAAATTCCAAACATGTAAAGAACAACTTATGTGTTTTGGGTTTGGATTTCCTAAAATTAACCCTCAAATTCTTCTCATTTCTTTTTTTTTTTTTGAGACGGAGTCTCGCTCTGTCCCCCTGGCTGGAGTGCAGTGGCGCGATCTCAGCTCACTGCAAACTCTGCCTCCCGGGTTCCTGCCATTCTCCTGCCTCAGCCTCCCAAGTAGCTGGGACTACAGGCGCCCGCCACCGTGCCCAGCTAATTTTTTGTATTTTTAGTAGAGACGGGGTTTCACCATGGTCTCGATCTCCTGACCTTGTGATCCGCCCGCCTCGGCCTCCCAAAGTGCTGGGATTACAGGCATGAGCCACCGCGCCCGGCCCTCATTTCTTTTTACTGTAGTTAAAGTGAGAGGTTAGTAAAGAAATATTACTTATTTTATGGAATTATTGAAAAAAATGACGAGATTCTTATGTATTTTTATGTACAAGTTATAATAGTTTCTTTTGGGGAAATTCAAAATAATGCTGAATAGGCTATTACATATTGCTTAACTAATGTATACACAGGTTTCAGTTCATCTTGTAGATGTATACTTTACAGGATGCCTGATACACATGTGGGCTAAGGAAAAGCATTCACAAAATCAATGTTTCATCTCCTACCTGGAAAAGAAGTGAATCCCTACTCTCCCCTTTAACATTTTTTATTAAGTTATGGTTTTGTGACTTGAATTATAAGTGGTATTAGATGAACATAGTATCTTTAATGTTTGGTTGGGAAGATTGTTATTTCCACATATTTGTAGGAAATCAAACTATCACTCATAGGGACTTATGACTAGAAAGAGGAACAAAAAGATCACTTCAAATGAATTTAAGATTATGATTAAATTCTGCAAGCAAGTCTCTAAAAATGACTGAAATAGTATATTTTCATTGTTGCTACAAAGTGTAACTATACTACTAAATACATATTGATATTCTTGTTGGTGGTAGATATTACTTAAGAGTTTATGTGTTTTACTTCCACAGAAGTGAATTTTCAGTATATTATCAAGTAGGTGAGAGTAGAGTTAAAACTTTATTAAAATGTTCATTATTGTTAAACCATGGTACTAAAAACTTTGAATGCTTAGAAATTAAATTCTGGTAGATAAAATATGGTTTCCAAAATCATTTAATCTCAATTATTTTATAATGAAGAGATGAAGTTTTTTGGATATCCCTCTGATATAGCACTGTTTTGAAACAGATGTGGATTAGTATTTGAATTTTTGGCTGAAATTAAGTGTGAGAGAATTTCATAGCTTGCCACTGGGAATTGTATATAAAGCATTGACTGAGCCTGTATAATTTATATTCACTTTTAAAGGATTTTATTGGATCTACTTCCTGACGTTACTTAAATTGGTAATTTAAATTCTATTACTTTAAAAGCCAGCAACACATACATGTTGTAACTGAAGTTCAAGCTTCCATCTGTAGAAGGGAAACACAGTTAACAGATTCATGAATGCTGCTCTTAAGTACAATAGTATTCAGGAAATTGTTCATTTGCACGTGCATGTTTTTAGAAAGTAAGACTTTCTTCTTCGATCAGTGTTGCATTTCATATGACTGCCTAGTATGAAAAGCAACGATTTTGAAACAGTAAGCATTTGCTTATTAAAGCCTTAAAATCAAAGGAGAGCATCTTACTGTAAAAATCAGATTGGGTCGTAAAAGTTTAAGTCATAATAGTCTTTGTGAATTTGTTCATTGTTTTTCCCTCCTGTGGAGAACGACCTGTTTTAAATTTGAGTTGTGATTCTACAGAATACTTAAAACATTTCCTGAAATAGGTTTTAATTTTAGTCAGAAAAGCAATTTATACGGTGAATAATAAATGCATGATTTAAAAAGTGAGTTTTGTTTTCTTCTGGGGCATATGAGAGAATTTTTAAAATTCACGTATTATAATGTTCATGCCAGTGCTGTCTTTAGAAAGAGCAATAATTTAAAATCCTTTAAAAACATTATTAATTCCAAATCTAAGGTAATTATCTTAATTATTTAATTTGAGTGTGAAATACTTTTAATAGATTTAGAAAAGTCCATTACATGGATTTTATTTGAATAAAGTTATAAAATGTCTGTTTTTGTATGTTTCAAACAACTGTGCACTAGTAATATCATAAATAACTATTTATGATAAGTAAACTTTTATGCATAAAAATTAAATACTTTCATTAAGAAATTGTACCAGAGGATACAGATATTTATTTTGCCTGATTTATATGTAAGTTCAAGGAAACATAGATTTTAATATTCTCAGTACTGGAAAACTAGAATCCAAGACTGATTTTGCTCTTTCTGTGAAAACTCTCATGAGTGGAAATACAACTATGCCAATATATTAGCAAATAAAATATTATTTCAACTTCAGGCCATATTTATTTCTAAAGTATCTAATTATCAATATCCATTTCCTTTTAAGTCTCAAATATCTATCAGTGTAGAAGAGTGGGAAGACACCAAAGACTCCAGAGAACAAGGGCACCACCGCGGTAATCACCGCAACTCCACATCCAGTGATCAGTCGGACCATCCCTTGCTGCGGAGAAAAAGCATGCAGTGGGCCCGAAGACTGAGCAGAAAAGGCCCAAAACACTCCGGTAAAACAGCTGAAAAAATAACCCAGCAGCGACTGAACCTCTACAGGAGGTCAGAAAGACAAGAGCTTGCTGAACTTGTGAAAAATAGAATGAAACACTTGGGTCTTTCTACAGTGGGATATGGTATGCTCTTTAAAAACTACTGTATATATGGACTCATGATTTCTTGCCATTAGTAGTGATATAGTTGGTTCTAATTTAGTAAACAATTGCATTTTTGCTTCACAGATCAATTAGTAGAAACTAGTGATACATCTAATCTCCTATAGAAAATTTAAATGATGATGGTAAGATAAAATACTAAAAATTTTCAGTGTTTGCTGAATCTGCTAGGTACTGTGCTAAACTCATTACACAAATTATCTTAATTTTAGTTTTTACAAAAACTCTGGGCCAGACCCTGTGTTTTGAAGCTCAAATAGTGCTTTATCTCATACAGTGCAGATCTGTCTGAATAATTGTTCAGTTCCTGTATTAATCCATAACTGCCATATAGACACTATAGACACAGCTTAAATAAATAATGCAAAACCTAAATAAATAATGCAAAGATACATTTAAAATGTATCATTTATCAGTGTATGAATTTTACTTTAAAAAGATATTTAGTCCATTCAAAGGAAAACCAAATTATAAACAAGGTGTTTTATTTTATGTATATAAATGTGTAACATGGGTAAACCAGGAACTCAGATAGTGTTAGTATCATGCAAGTTAAGAATCCAATAGAAGGTATTCCATATTTACCCTTTTCTCTTGTTTATTATTGAAATCTCAACATGAGGTAATATTCTTAGGAAGAAATTTTCGTCATTGAATTAGAGTTTAAAAGAAGTTGCCTCTGCTTCTTTGAATAAGGAAAAAACCCACATATTAATTTAGCACTACTCTATGCAGAGCATGCTATGCGTGCTACTCCAGAAACTATGCTAGGTGTTTTATGTGAGTTTTCTCATTACTCTTTATAACCCTGATTTGATAGGTATCTCATTTTACCCTTTAGAATTTTGACTCTTCGAAGTTAAAACTTTGCTCAAAGACATACAGTTAAAATGTGTTGTAGTCAGAACTCCATATATAGTTGAAGTTCATAATTATATGATACTTAATTAACTGTAGCCCAGATTCATCTGTGACAAGTAATTTTAATATAACCATATTGAATGTTTTACATTAAGAAGCAAATTAAAAGAAAAAGTAAGATCATCATTGTAGAAATCCACTAATAGCTATCTGCCAATTAACTGACATGGAATGTGATTATATTCTTAAAGGATTATAGTCCCATATATGTGTACTTTTGTTAGTTATTATTCAGCTATTTTTGCTTTTAATAATAAGTCCCAGTGAATGGTTACTTATCCAAGTTCCAGCTGTTTTTCCTGAACATTATAACCCCAGGGTGGTCCTGGAAGCAGTGTGGCAGGTAAGTTTGATTCTCAGAAACTCAAAAGTGCGTAAGCTGACTGCATGAGAGAAACATTAGAAAACGTATTGTTTTTGCTAATGAAATGTCTATCACGTATCTTGCATTTAGATATTCTCTCTGGTTTATTTTTATTATAATTTTTTAATTTAATTTTCACACTTACAGAAAAAAAGAACAGATTCTGTTCACCTTGTTTTTATTTTTTATTTCTTTCTTCCTCTCTCTCTTCATTCTCTTGATCTATTTGCCCATAGATCCATCAGTCCATTCCAAAACCTTGTATTGGCTATCTCTAATAGCATAGTAATTATGAAAACAGATTTGGAATCTAATACATCATGGGCTTCTGGTATTTTCCATTTATTTCTAACTTACGTTAATTCATCCACTCAGCCCTTACTATTGGGCTGCCCTCTCTGTGCCAGGGCACTGGGAATAGAAAAATGACCTCCTCAGACAAGACCTCTGTATTTATAAACTCATATTCTAGTGTCAGCCAATAGATTTGTTAAATTATTTAACCTCTCAGCTTATTTTCTTATCTGTGAAATGAAAATAATAATGATACCTATATCATAGATTTGTTGTGAGAGACAAATTAGATAATGAATAATAAAGTTCTTAGCCCAGAACTATCATTTGACTAGTGCCATAGTTATACTGCATGTCTGTTTGAGTATTGTACGTATGTGTGTACTTTATACATAAAAAAGTAAGATTTTTTTGCACATTTACAAAAAGAATAAAACAACACATTTTGCCTCCTTAGGGATAGATAATGGATATTGTCTCCATTGAGGATGAATCATTTAAAGCAATTGTTGTTTTGCCTGTTGATTGATTTAATGACAAGTCACAGTCTGATTTTTTTTTCAGTAGATTTGGGTGCCCTGAAAGAATTAAACAGAGTACAATATTTACTTACTGGATAAAGGATGTAAAAGAGAGGGAAAAAGAAGAGTCAGAAGATGACTCTTGAGGGGTCTAGTACGAGCAACTGAATCTATGATGGTGGCATTCACTGAGCTTAGAAGAACACATATGGGTGAAGATAATTTATCTCTTGTGAGTGCCTGGAAGACTTCTAATGGTTGATGCGCTGTATGAAGTTGAATTTCTTTTGTCTAATGCTCAAGAAAAAAAAGTGAGTTGTGTACATAGACTTGAGTATTCAGCTTAAATAAATTTTAATTAAAGCCACTGGAGTAGATGAAATAACCCTCAGGTGAAGATTTAGTGGGTGAATCACAAGGTCAGGAGTTCGAGACCACCCTGGCCAACATGGTGAAACCCCATCCCTACAAAAAATATAAAAAATTTGCTGGACGTAGTGGCGGGCACCCATAATCCCAGCTACTCAGGAGGCTGAGGCAGGAAAATTGCTTGAACCTGGGAGGCAGAGGTTGCAGTGAGTCGAGATCACGCCACTGCACTCCAGCCCAGGTGACAGAGTGAAACTCCATTCAAAAATAAAAATTATTCACATTTCTGGAATGTTTAGGTTAAAGCCTTGAAAACAAGAAATAAGAGGCTGAGGAGTCTAGAACTAAGCACAATGGTATGTTGTCAATTGCTTATATTTTTACCATAACATCGACCCCTTCTGCATTCATAAGGTGTGGGGCCTGGGGTGATCCTCTAAGCACCTCAAGTTGGCTTTCTCCAGCCTTAAGCAGTTTTGTCTATTACCTCAGTATGCTGAACAAAAGTCGTTTCCTCTATGGTCTGTGTGTTGAAAAAAATATTAAAAATTGTTGAGCTAGAGAAATAGAAAAACTAGAAAAATAGAGAATGACTAATAGTGCCAAATTGTATTGAAGATATAGTTATATGTCATTTGTGACCTTGAAGAGGACAATCTCAGTTGAATGATATGTGTGAAAGTTACATATTGAAAGCTACATATCCAATAGCTTGAAGTAAGAATTTGGATACAGTGAATTTACACATATTAGTTAAGATTAAGAGGACTGACTATAAGTAAGTATAGATTAGGAGGACTGACTATAAGTAAGTAAACAGTTTTTTTTTTTCTTTTAAAGGCATGTTTTAAACAAAATTGAAGGATTTATTTCTCTCCCAGATTATGATATTGGAGATATTCCAAGATGGTAGGATGCCAGGTTATTGGAAATTCAGTTTTCTGTCTTGTTGTTCCACCATCTAATATTTCCATTGCCAAAGTCATATCATTGTACACAATAGCTATTGGAACTCCAATCATTTTTTCCACATTCCACCAGAAGGAAGGAAGGAGGGACCAGCAAAGAAATTACTGTCTCAGTGGAAAGATATTACCAAGGGGTTGCACACACCATTTCCACTATATCCCATTGTCAAGAATGTATGTTTTATTTTTGGTGGCTCAGATCTCTATTAAGGAAGAAAATAATGGATACCAGGTGACAACCCTGCCATGGCAGGTATTTTTTTTTTTTTTTTAAGAAGCTTTATTGTGAAAGAGAAATGAAAACTGTGCAAACAGCTGGATGGGAAGTGGAGAAGAAAGAGAAACTACTTCTTTTTGAAGACCAAAGAGAGATGAGCATGTTTAAATGTTAAGATTGATTCATTAGTGAAAAAGTTAGAAATATAGAAATTGAACACATATGGAACTCTTTCCTTAGGTATTTGGAAATGAGGGAAAAATACATGCTTTTAAATGTGGTAAACTTGTAGTTACTTTAACAGGAAGTTGAGTCATCATTCATATGATAGTAGGAGTTAAAATCATGTGCTGAGATTGATGGCAAGAATGTCAGGTTAAAGAATGTTTATATTCCCCAAGAAAAAGGTGTCCTTTTGTACAATTCTACCTAAATCTTTTGACTTAGGTGATAAAGAAAATTTTAAACAAGAATAAATGTAGAAAGAGTAGTATAATAAAACAATATTTACCCAATATCTTGCTTCAGCAGTTATCAACTCATAGCCTAGGTAGGCAACAAACATCAGATCCTGTCTCTACCAAAACAAACAAAAAATTAGCGAGATGTGGTAGCACACACCTGTAGTCCCAGCTACTCAGGATGCTGAGTGAGAGGATTGTATGAACACTGGAGTTCAAGGCCGCAGTGAGCCATAATCATGCCATTGCACTCCAGCATGGGCGGTAGAGACCCTGTCTTAAAACAAAACAAAACAAAAGACTCAAAGGCCTGTCTTGCTTCATGTGTACTCACACTAATTTCACCCATTTCTCTCACTTCTTACATTATTTTTAGGTAAATTTCAGACATTATGTAGTTTAGTTTTTACCTCTATAATTTAAGAAATAGTTTCCTTTTCTTTTCTTTTCTTTTTCTTTTTTTTTTTTTTTTTTTTTTTTTTTTTTTTTTTTTTTTTTTTTTTGAGACTGAGTCTCGCTGTGTCATCCAGGCTGGAATGCAATGGCACCATCTCAGATCACTGCAACCTCTGACTCCCGGGATCAAGTGATTCTCCTCCCTCAGCTTCCCAAATAGGTGGGATTACAGGCATGGGCCACCATGCCTGCCTAATTTTGATACTTTTAGTAGAAACGAGGTTTTGCCATGTTGGTCAGACTAGTATTTAACTCCTGACCTCAGGTGATTCACCAACCTCAGCCTTCCAAAGTCCTGGAATTACAGGTGTGAACCACTGTGCTGGCAAGAACTAGTTTTAAGAACAAAACCACGGGGGATTTTCACAATTAAAAGTAGTTATTTAATGTCATCAAATATTCACTTGGTTTTTAAGTGTTCACTTATTTCAGCAAATGTCATAATGTTTAGTTTGTTTAAATTAGAATCAATTAAGATCCATTCATTGACATGGGTGATAGCTTTATTTAGTTGTTTTTATTTATTTTCATTTATTTTCTATTATACTTTAAGTTCTAGGGTACATGTGCACAACGTGCAGGTTTGGTACATATGTAAACATGTGCCATGTTGGTGTGCTGCATCCATTAACTCGTCATTTACATTAGGCATATTTCCTAATGCTATACCTCCCTGCTCCCCACACCCCACAACAGGCCCCAGTGTGTGATGTTCCACTTCCTGTGTCCAAGTGTTCTCATTGTTCGAGTCCCACCTATGAATGAGAACATGCGGTGTTTGGTTTTCTGTTCTTGTGATAGTTTGCTGAGAATGATGGTTTCCAGCTGCATCCATGCCCCTACAGAGGACATGAACTCATAATTTTTATGGCTGCATAGCATTCCATGGTGTATATGTGCCACATTTTCTTAATCAAGTCTGTCATTGATGGACATTTGGATGGGTTCCAAGTCTTTGCTATTGTGAATAGTGCCGCAGTAAATATACATGTGCATGTGTCTTTAGAGCAGCATGATTTATAATCCTTTGGGTATATACCCAATACTGGGATAGCTGGGTCAAATGGTATTTATAGTTCTAGATCCTTGAGGAATCGCCACACTGTCTTCCACAATGGTTGAACTAGTTTACAGTCCCACCAACAGTGTAAAAGTGCTTCTATTTCTCCACATCCTCTCTAGTACCTGTTGTTTCCTGGCTTTTTAATTATCGCCATTCTAATTGGTGTGAGATGGTATCTCATTGTGGTTTTGATTTGCATTTCTCTGATGGCCAGTGATGATGAGCATTTTTTCATGTGTCTATTGGCTGCATAAATGTTTTCTTTTGAGAAGTGTCTGTTCATATCCTTCACCCACTTTTTGATTCAGTTGTTTGATTTTTTCTTGTAAATTTGTTTAAGTTTGTAGAATCTGGATATTCGTCCTTTGTCAGACGGGTAGATTGCAAAAATTTTCTCCCATTCTGTGGGTTGCCTGTTCACTCTGATGGTAATTTATTTTGCTGTGCAGAAGCTCTTTAGTTTACTTAGATCCCATTTGTCAATTTTGGCTTTTGTTGCTATTGCTTTTGGTGTTTTAGTCATGACGTCTTTGCCCATGCCTATGTCCTGAATGGTATTGCCTAGGTTTTCTTCTAGGGTTTTTATGGTTTTAGGTCTAACATTTAAGTCTTTAATCCATCTTGAATTAGTGTTTGTATAAGGTGTAAGGAAGAGATCTAGTTTCAGCTTTCTACATATGGCTAGCAAGTTTTCCCAGCACCATTTATTAAATGGGGAATCTTTTCCAATTTCTTCTGTTTGTCAGATTTGTGAAAGACATGATGGTTGTAGATGTGTAGTATTATTTCCGAGGGCTCTGTTCTGTTCCATTGGTCTATATCTCTGTGTTGGTACAAGTACCATGCTGTTTTGGTTACTGTAGACTTGTAGTGTAGTTTGAAGTCAGGTAGCATGATGCCTCCAGCTTTGTTCTTTTGGCTTAGGTTTGTCTTGGCAATGCAGGCTCTTTTTTGGTTCCATATGAACTTTAAAGTAGATTTTTCCAATTCTGTGAAGAAAGTCATTGGTAGCTTGATGGGGTTGGCATTGAATCTATAAATTACCTTGGGAAGTATGGGCATTTTCATGATATTGATTCTTCCTATCCATGAGCATGGACTGTTCTTCCATTTGTTTGTGTCCTCTTTTATTTCATTGAGCAGTGGTTTGTAGTTCTCCTTGAAGAGTTCCTTCACATCCCTTGTAATTTGGATTCCTAGGTATTTTATTCTCTTTGAAGCAATTGTGAATGGGAGTTCACTCATGATTTTGCTCTCTGTTTGTCGGTTATTGGTGTAGAGGAATGCTTGTGATTTTTGCACATTGATTTTGTATCCTGAGACTTTGCTGAAGTTTCTTATCAGCTTAAGGAGATTCTGTACTGAGACAATGGGGTTTTCTAAATATACAATCATATCATCTGCAAACAGGGCAATTTGACTTCTTCTTTTCCTAATTGAATACCCTTATTTCTTTCTCCTGCCTGATTGCCCTGGTCGGAACTTCCAACACTATGTTGAATAGGAGTGGTGAGAGAGGGCATCCCTGTCTTGTACCAGTTTTCAAAGGGAATGCTTCCAGTGTTTGCCCATTCAGTATGATGCTGGCTGTGGGTTTGTCATAAATAGCTCTTATTATTTTGAGATAGGTCCCATCAATACCAAATGTATTGAGAGTTTTTAGCATGAAGGGCTGTTGAATTTTGTTGAAGGCCTTTTCTGCATCTATTGAGATAATCAAGTGGTTTTTGTCTTTGGTTCTGTTTATATGTTGGATTACGTTTATTGATTTTTGTATTTTGAACCAGCCTTGCATCCCAGGGATGAAGCCCACTTGATCATGGTGGATAAGCTTTTTGATGTGCTGCTGGATTCAGTTTGCCAGAATTTTATTGATGATTTTTCCATCGACGTTCATCAGGGATATTGGTCTAAAATTCTCTTTTTTTTTTTTATTGTGTCTCTGCCAGGCTTTGTTATCAGGAAGATGCTGGCCTTATAAAATGAGTTAGGGAGGATCCTCTCTTTTTCTATTGATTGAAATCGTTTCAGAGGAATGGTACCAGCTCCTCCTTGTACCTCTGGTATAATTCAGCTGTGAATCCGTCTGGTCCTGGACTTTTTTTGGTTGATAGGCTATTAATTATTGCCTCAATTTCAGAGCCTGTTATTGATATATTCAGGTATTCAACTTCTTCCTGGTTTAGTCTTGGGAGGGTGTATGCATCCAAGAATTTATCCATTTCTTCTAAATTTTCCAGTTTATTTGCATAGAAGTGTTTAGAATATTCTCTGATGGTAGTTTGTATTTCTGTGGGGTCAGTGGTGATATCCCCTTTATCATTTGTTATTGTGTCTATTTGATTCTTCTCTCTTTTCTTCTTTATTAATCTTGCTAGCAGTCTATCAATTTTGTTGATCTTTTCAAAAATCCAGTTCCTGGATTCATTGATTTCTTGAAGGGTTTTTTATGTCTCTGTCTCCTTCAGTTCTGCTCTGATCTTATTTATGTCTTGCCTTCTGCTAGCTTTTGAATGTGTTTGCTGTTCCTTCTCTAGTTCTTTTAATTGTGATATTAGGGTGTCAGTTTTATATCTTTCCTCCTCCTGCTTTCTCTTGTGGGCATTTATTGCTATAAATTTCCTTCTACACAGTGCTTTAAATGTGTCCCAGAGATTCTGGTACATTGTGTCTTTTTTCTCATTGCTTTCAAAAAACATCTTTATTTCTGCCTTCATTTCGTTATGCACCCAGTAGTCATTCAGGAGCAGGTTGTTCAGTTTCCATTTAGTTGAGCAGTTTTGAATGAGTTTCTTAATCCTGAGTTCTAGTTTGTTTGTGGTCTGAGAGACAGTCTGTTATAATTTCTGTTCTTTTACATTTGCTGAAGAGTGCTTCACTTCCTTTGTGATCAATTTTGGAATAAGTGCAATGTGGTGCTACGAACAATGTATGTTCTGTTGATTTGGGGTGGAGAGTTCTGTAGATATCTATTAGGTCCGCTTGGTGAGGAGGTGAGTTCAATTCCTGGATATCCTTGTTAACTTTCTGTCTCATTTTTCTGTCTAATGTTGACAGTGGGATGTTAAAGTCTCCCATTATTATTATGTGGGAGTATAAGTCTCTTTGTAGGTCTCTAAGGACTTGCTTTATGAATGTGAGTGTTCCTGTATTGGGTGCATATATATTTGTGATAGTTAGCTCTTCTTGTTGAATTAATCCCTTTACCATTATGTAATGGTCTTCTTTGTCTCTTTTGATCTTTGTTGGTTTAAAGTCTGTTTTATCAGAGACTAGGATTGTAACCTCTGCTTTCTTGTTGTTTTCCATTTGCTTGGTAGATCTTCCTCCATCCCTTTATTTTGAGCCTATGGGTGTCCCTGCACATGAGATGGGTCTCCTGAATACAGCACACTGATGGGTCTTGACTCTTTATCCAATTTGCCAGTCTGTGTCTTTTAATTGGAGCATTTAGCCCATTTACATTTAAGGCTAATATTGTTATATGTGAATTTGATTCTGTCATTATGATGTTAGCTGGTTCTTTTACTCATTAGTTGATGCAGTTTCTTCCTAGCATCGATGGTCTTTACATTTGGGCATGTTTTTTCAGTGGCTGGTACTGGTTGTTCCTTTCCATGTTCAGTGCTTCCTTCAGGAGCTCTTGTAAGGCAGACCTGGTGGTGACAAAATCTCTCAGTATTTGCTTGTCTGTAAAGGATTTTATTTCTCCTTCACTTATTAAGCTTAGTTTGACTGGATATGAAATTCTAGGTTGAAATTCTTTTCTTTAAGAATGTTGAATATTTTCCCCTACTATCTTCTGGCTTGTAGAATTTCAGCAGAGAGATCAGCTGTTGATCTGATGGACTTCCTTTTGTGGGTAACCCAACCTTTCTCTCTGGCTGTCTTAACATTTTTTTCCTTCATTTCAAATTTGGTGAATCTGACAATTATGTGTGTTGGAGTTGCTCTTCTCAAGGAATATCTTTGTGGTGTTCTCTGTATTTCCTTAATTTGAATGTTGGCCTGCCCTACTAGGTTGGGGAAGTTCTCCTGGATGATATCCTGGAGAGTGTTTTCCAACTTGGTTCCATTCTCCCTGTCACTTTCAGGTACACCAATGAGACGTAGATTTGGTCTTTTCACATAGTCCCATATTTCTTGGAGGCTTTGTTTGTTTCTTTTTACTCTTTTTGCTCTAAACTTCTCTTCTCACTTCATTTCATTCATCTTATCTTCAATCACTGATACTCTTTCTTCTAGTTGATGGAATCGACTACTGAAGCTTGTGCATTTGTCACGTAGTTCTCATGCCATGGCTTTCAGCTCCTTTAGGTCATTTAAGGTCTTCTCTACCCTGGTTATTCTAGTTAGCTGTTTGTCTAATCTTTTTTCAACGTTTTTTACTTCTTTGCTATGGGTTCAAACATCCTCCTTTAGCTCAGAGAAGTTTGATCATCTGAAGCCTTCATCTCTCAACTCGTCAAAGTCATTCTCTGTCCAGCTTTGTTCCATTGCTGGTGAGGAACTGCGCTCCTTTGGAGGAGAAGAGGCCCTCTCATTTTTAAAATTTTCAGCTTTCCTGCTCTGGTTTCTCCCCATTTTTGTGGTTTTATCTTCCTTTGATCTTTGATGATGGTGATGTACAGATGGGGTTATGGTGTGGATGTCCTTTCTGTTTATTAGTTTTCCTTCTAACAGTCAGGACCCTCAGCTGCAGGTCTGTTGGAGTTTGCTGGAAGTCCACTCCAGATCCTGTTTGCCTGGGTATCACTAGCGGAGGCTGCAGATCAGCAAATATTGCAGAACAGCAAATGTTGCTGCCTGATCCTTCCTCTGGAAGCTTCGTCTCAAAGGAGCACCCAGCCATGTGAGGTGTCAGTCGGCCCCCACTGGGAGGTGCCTCCCAGTTAGGCTACTCTGGGGCTGTGGACACACTTGAGGAGGCAGTCTGCCCATTCTCAGATCTCAAACTCCATAATGGGAGAAGCACTACTCTCTTCAAAGCTGTCAGACAGGGGCATTTAAGTCTGCAGAAGTGTCTGCTGCCTTTGGTTCAGCTATGCCCTGCCCCGAGAGGTGGAGTCTATAGAGGCAGGCAGGCCTTTTTGAGCTGCAGTGGGCTCCACCTAGTTTGAGCTTCTGGGCTGCTTTGTTTACATACTCAAGTCTCAGCAAGGGCGGGTGCCCCTCCCCCAGCCTCTGAGCCAGGTGTGGGATATAATCTCCTGGTGTGACCTTTGCTAAGGTTGGAAAAGTGCAGTATTAGGGTGGGAGTGACCCGATTTTCCAGGTGCCATCTGTCACAGCTTCCCTTGGCTAGGAAACGGAATTCCCTGACCCCTTGTGCTTCCCGGGTGAGGTGATGCCTTTTCCTATTTCAACTCACACTTGGTGTTGCACCCCCTATCCTGCACCCACTGTCCTGCATCCACTGTCCAACAAGCCCTAGTGAGATGAACACGGTACCTCAGTTGGAAATGCAGAAATCACTCGTCTTCTGCTACACTCACGCAGGGAGCTGTAGACTGGAGCTGTTCCTATTCGGCCATCTTGCTATTTAGTTGTTTTTAATATATGTATCCCCCAACTCATAGTTTTTTATTGCAACTTATTTTGTAACAAAGTTGTCTTTGTCCTCTGGCATCTCCCATACTCTAAATTTCTAATCTGAACTTGTCCATTACATTCTTCCCTTTTGTTTTTTTAACCATATTTTGTATTATTATGAACTCATATATTTAAACATATTTGATATGTTTTAATGCATTGGAGTTACTGTATTATTCATTAGGTTGTCCTAAATTTGCCCAGCAGGTTTCTCTTTAAATGTCTCTGGAGTTATTTTTTCATATTAGCAATCATCTTTGATAGACTGTTCTTGCTCTCTGTAGGACTACATACTTCTACCTTGGAATATGTCATCTCTTCAGGTATCTCAATTTTCTTGTAGTGGAAAATAACATTTCAAACATAGTCAAGATTTAGAGGCCAAGTATAGTGGCTCACACCTGTAATCCCAGCACTTTGGGAGGCTGAGGCAGGCAGATCACAAGGTCAGGAGATTTAGACCATCCTGGCTAACATGGTGAAACCTCATCTCTACTAAAAATACAAAAAAAAAAAATAGCTGGGAGTGGTGACAGGTGCCTGTAGTCCCAGCTACTCGAGAGTCTAAGGCAGGAGGATGGCGTGAACCCAGGAGGCAGAGCTTACAGTGAGCCGAGATCATGCCACTGCACTCTAGCCTGGTGACAGAGACTCCATCTCAAATATATATATATATATATATATATATATATATATTAGAGATACTCATTTTTACTGGGTTGTCTTCATTTCTAGACAGACAGACAGATAAGAGAGAGAGAATATCTCGTGAGTTAACGTAGATACTACAATTGAAATCCAGGGTTACAGAATTTTGATTCAATATTTTTCTATCTATATTTCCTTTCTCTTAAATTGATATTAGTGGTTGTAAACAACAGAAATGATAGCATTATATGCTAATATCAAAACTGGAATTGTTAAGGAATCATGCATTTCTTTCGTTTTATGACTTTTATGTGTTCGTCAATTGAACACATAGGGTATAGCCCAATAGGAATGTGTAGTAAAAATATTTCGTTTTAAGGCTTGGAATAGTTGTTCTTGGTATGGTTATAACAGCAACTGAATATAAATTTAAGTTCAGTTTTGTTTCCAATGTTTTGGAACATCTTTATTTTTTTTTTTCTATTAATGGTTATGTAAACTATTTACATAGTTCCACAAGGTATATTTAAAGAAATTTTACGCCTATTTCTGTTGCTACTCCACAATCTTCTCCTTTCTTTATGGATAACCTGGTTTTTTTGTTTGTTTGTTTTGTTTTGTTTTATATATATACACACACACACACACACACACACATATATATATATACACACACACACAGTTTGTACTTTATTTTTTAAATAGAAATTTTAAAACATAAATGGTGGCATATGTTCGTATTTTCCCCTGTTGTGTCTTTCACTTAACAGTACATCCTGGAGATTACTAGCTTGTTAGAATATAGAATAGTCCTTGTGTTTCTTAATAGCTGCCTACACCCCATTGTGGAGATGTACTTGCCTGTTTAACTAGTCTCTTAAGTCTTTTGTGATTACAAATAGCTCTGCAATGAATAGGCTTATGTATACTTTTTTTTAACATTTTTTCCCAGTGTATCCATGGGATGAATTTCTGAAAGTGAGATTACTAGATTAACAATTAGGTGTATACATAATTTTGCTAATGGCCAGATTTTCTGACTTAGGTGTGTACCGCTTTATATTTCTATTAGCAAAGTATGAGAGAGTCTGTTTTTCCAAAATTTTGTCATTAGAATATGTTGTCAGACTTTTGGATGTTTCACATATTCTTAAATATTCTTTAAATATTTTACCAACCTAATAGGTAAAAACAATTATATCTCAGTGACTTTCTTATTATGATGATGTTAAGCATCTTTTCATATGGTTATAAGCCCTTTTCAGTGAACTTATTTCTCTATCCAATTTTACAGACATTCTGTAATACTTTGAGAAATTGCTTATATGTTAGCTATACTAATATTGCCAGAAAGGGCCCCAATACAAGCCCAAAAAGATGTTGTGCAAGAATTCAGGGCAAGTCCACAGTACAAAGTGAAAGTAAGTTTATTAAGGAAAAAAAAAAAAAAAAAAAAAAGAATGGCTACCCCATAGGCAAAGCAGCCCTGAGGGCTGCTGGTGGTCCATTTTTATGGTTATTTCTGATTGTATGTTAAACAAGGGGTGGATTATTCATGAGTTTTCTGGGAAAGGGGTAGCCAGTTCCCTGAACTAAGGGTTCCTCCCATTTTAGACCATATAGGGTAACTTCCTGACGTTGCCATGGCATTTGTAAACTGTCATGGTGCTGGTGAGAGTGTAGCAGTGAAGGCTACCAGAGGTCAATCTCATCACCATTGGTTTTGGTGGGTCTTTACTGCAACCTGTTTAATCAACAAGGTCTATATGACCTGTATCTTGTGCTAACCTGTTTCATACTGTGACTTAGAATGCCTACTTAACTGAGAATGCAGTCCAGTGGGTCACAGCCCTATTTTGCCCAGCCCCTATTCAAGATGGGATTGCTCTGGTTTAAATGCCTCTGACACTAACACTGTTTTTGATATATATATACAATAGATCAAAGGATTAATATAATATAATATAATATAATATATAATATGACAATAACCTGTGAAATTGTCAAACTTGAGGACAATGGTGCTTTACAAGTGACATATTTTATTTTTATACTGTCTAAAGAAAAATAATTCTATATCAAATAACAAAAATTCATAAGGAAATGTTGAAAAATATTTAAAAATGTAAGTCACTAAATTGCTGATTTCCTTCGAAGAATTAGCAAACACTGTAAAATACACATTGTCAGTAATATCATAGAGCAGTCGATACTATGGTAACTACTGAATTAAGTTTTTTTAGATTATCTTTGTTAAACCAAAATTAAATAATGTGAAATTATAATTTATTGAAAATGCTGTCACGGACCACAGCTTACATGGATGTCATTTTTGTTTGGCTTAATTTTTTCATGATTGATTTCAGGGTTTAAATTTTGGCAAAAATGTTAGCCATTTTTTTTTAGTAGTAAAAGGATATGCCAGGCTTAAAAACTGGCTCAGTGGTACCAGAAAATTTTGAAAATTTGATGCTTGAGGCTATAGAAATTATTGCCTTATGATCATGGAGGAATTGACAACTGTTGAGGAAAAATATGAAGATAAGTTCCAAAAGGAAATATTAAGACTGAGGGCAAGATTTTATACTTGTGTTTATGCTTATATAATAATATGTGAAAACTCAACTGTGAAATAGTGGAGACACATTTTGTTTGCCGTTTGAGAGATTAAAACAAAGTTATGAGACATTAAATGCCTTGCCCAGAGTGATTAACATGGAGGAGGAACTGAAACTCTGACCTTATCTGCAAATGTATAGCCCTGTTAAAATTGTTAATATTTTCTGATATACAGGTTAGGCTGAAAGAATCAAAAGTCATACAAATTCTCATGCATTTACTATCTGAGATATACATATACCTACTCCCAAAAGATTCTGCATTAGAACACAGGTACACAATATTTCACTTGTAATTCCAAAATTCATAATTTCTGAAACCAAGGTTTTAAGTAAGTTTGACACTAAAACATGTTTGGATATGGAAACTGATCCAAACTACCTGAAACCATTAGTATCTTTTACTTATCCTATTTATTGTGAACATATATGTTTTACTGCAGAATCGTTAATTTCTCTGCTGCTTCAAACCCTACAGATGATGCTACATATTATGCATTATATGCTCAGCAATACTTTCTAAATCTGAAAAATTTAGTTCTGAAGCACATCTAGCTTCAAGGAATTGAGATGTGGAGTATGAGAACCCATATGCTTTGGGGAAGCAGCTGAAGTGACAATCTATAAATTCTGCTATTTCCCAGGGGTGTGATGTGTTAGTTATAATTTCAAATAATAGAATGCAAGTGAAAGGATTTTTTAACCTACAAACTATATTGCAAATGTGAATCATTTTTTTCTGTTCATAACTAGCATTATCCCTCAATAATCTGTTTAGATTGACTCTCATGCTCACCAAAATTACTCTTTTTTATCTATTGATGGATTTTTTTGATTAGCCCATAAAATGATATTTTTAGTAGTATATATTGGCAAGTAAATCTTCCTGATGTGACTGCTGATCGCAGGTACTAGCTGATTTTGACGTGTATTGTTATAAATTTCATATTGTTAGTAAAAGACAGAAAGCCAAGGAAAGAATAAAATAAATCCTTTTAAATAACACAAGATAACTAACAGTGTCTGGACTTGTTTTTTATTATATTCAAGATAAATTCCTATTTTTTGTCAAGTAAATTATAATTTGCCTAAAATAATGAATAGAATAACCAAGAACTCTTTTATAG
The DNA here is from genome assembly GCF_007565055.1 of Rhinopithecus roxellana. Taxonomy (NCBI): domain Eukaryota; kingdom Metazoa; phylum Chordata; class Mammalia; order Primates; family Cercopithecidae; genus Rhinopithecus; species Rhinopithecus roxellana. The sequence goes on from NC_044556.1 coordinate 61,558,859, forward strand.
GTAACGTGGGGACTTAGTTCTTAGTCATTGTCTTTCTTACGCAAAATAAATAAGCAAACTTAACAAGAAAGAATTGTTATTCCTACTCAAACTATGATAGATTTAACAGCAGTAGTAATAGTAGTGGTGATGGTGGTAGTAGTAATAATAAGACCATCATCTTCACTTTTCAGCTCATAAGTTTTCATATTTTTTAATGAATAAATCAAATACATTTCTCTAGTACAGATTTTTCACAGATTTATCCTAAAACATTTACCAATTGGGGGAAAGGAACTATGGCTAGCTATTCCTTTTATAACCTTTTTGCAACATTTAATAATTAGAGGAATAATACAAGTATCTGAGATCATGCTAATGACTTCACTAACAATTTACTATTTCAGAAGGAATTGGCACTGGATTTTTATTATTTTTTGAGACATATCATTTAGCTTTTCCTAATATAAATGAGTATGTGTGTATTTTCCCCAGAAAATTGATTGCATTCTATATACTTCTATATTTCCAGAACTCTCCGGGTTGACCCTCAAAAACACAAGAATTAATACAGGGGATTTGATTTATGTTAATCTCATTCTGTTCTTAGAACTTTATTAGGACTAAACTAAATTTTTTTTCTTAATAGATAAATCAATAAAGCGTTCAAAATGGGTAATTGATGAGTTGATGATAGGTAGTAAATGAAAATATTTGAGCAACAAATTGTTCCTATCTCCTTAAATTAAAATATAAAGTTTAACTTTATAGAATTGTATCATGTCCTTCCTAGAGTATTAATTTTTCAATGATACAAATTTTTTACATAATTTCTCACCATACTTAATTGCAACTATACATATATTTAATGTTTACAACCAGAAACTCATCTGTAGTGTTTTGGCACATGTGTAGGAAAAAATGAGGCCAATTTGAATCAAATAATTGTTTTTTGTTATTGAGATAAGTTAGTTTAACAGTTTATTATGGATTGAGTGGTTGATAAATAATCAAAAAAAGTACAAAGAAAGAGCTTTCTAAATGCACGAAAAAAACAGAGAGAAACTTCTGATTTTGACAATCATTTATGCTCTCAACTGAGAGCATAAATCTCAAACTGAAATAACACAAAAAATGTGAAACAATAGTGTGCAAACTTTGGACAAAGGAAGCATGTAACTTTATTCCCCAGGGAAAGGGAAATAGATGAATTAACTCCTTTACAAATCAAGGACTAGGATGCAAAATAAAAAAAATATGACCCATAACCAGTAGAAAAATAAATCAACAGAAACAGATTTGGAAAACACAGATCTTATAAAATAGTTATTATAATATATTCTGTATGTTCAAAGTGGCAGAGGAAAACAAGAACATGATAAAGAAATAAACTGAAGATAGAAAAGAGATCAAATTGAACATTCTAAAAATGCATAATGCAGTATTCCAAGTGAAATACTGGATGGGGGTAACATCAGAATAGCTACCACAGAAAAAAATATCAATGTGCATAAAGCCATAGAAATAGAGTCTCCAAAATAGAATATAGAGAGAAGGAGGGAAAATAAAACTTTGAAACTCACATAGAATGTTACCAGTGGAACAATATCAACTAATGTAACATACGTGTAATTGGACTCCAAAAAGGAGAGAAGAGAATGAATATTTGAAGAAACAACAGCCAAAATTTTTTCAGATTCGATGAGAACTCTACCTAAAATTTAAGAAACTCCTTGAAACCCAAGCAATATAAATATTTAAAAATATAAATAATAAATACATTTTAATAACTAATGCCAAGAAACAATATACAAAACTGCTGAAAATATTTCAGAAGGACTAGAGGAAAAAACCACTTTATGAATAAGGAATAAATGTAAAATGTCAACAGACTTCTTGTTAGAAACTTTACAAATCAAAAAAATAGAAAGGCATCTTGAGAGTAGTAAAAAAATAGTCCACCTATAACATTATATATAAAGTAGATATCTTTCTAAAATGAAGGCAAATAATGATATTTTTAGACAAACAAATGTTGAATTTATTTATACTACAAAAAAAAAAATGCTAAAAGGCATTCCCAAAACAGAAGAAAAATGATGCCAGGTGGAATTACGAATCTAGACCAAATAAATAGTAAATATATAGGTAAACATGCAAGCTATGTTTTTATTTTGTTAAAAGATAATTTACTGTTGGAAGCAAGTTTATAACATTGTGTGATTTATAGTACATGTAGAAGAAAAATGTCTGACTATATTAACTCAAATAACAGGAAAGAAAAAACTGACATATAATGTAGTAAGGTTGTTCTACTACATGTGAAATGGTATTATATTATTTCAGAGTAGTGAGTAATAACTTAAAGCTGTATATTGTAAACTGTATAACATGGGAAATAATAGCACACTAGTTTTGCTAAATAAAACAACCATCCTTTCTTGTTTATGTATTGTACATGGCCTCTTTCAATCTACAATGCAAGAATTTGGTGGATGCCAACAGTTATCATACGGTCTGAAAAGTCTAAAATATTTACTATCTGGCTCTTTACAGAACAAAAGTTTGCCAACCTATTACCTAGAGGAACTACAAAATAACTAAGTCAAAATGATATAACTAATAGCCAATAGTACAAATAAAATGGAATGATTAAAAGAAGAAAAATTTTAAAAACTCACTTCAAAGAAGGAAGAGAAAACAAAACAATAAGAAAGAACACAACGAGAAAAATGAAATGTCTAAACCCTAATATAGTAACAGTTATATTAAATATAAAGGGACTACACAGTTCAGTTGAAATGCAGAGGTCATCAGGTAGCATTAAAGAAAGCAAAATGTCATATATGTAGTCTGAAAGAAACCCACTTAAATTAAAAAAAAAAAAAACTGGTTAAAAGGAAAATACACTTTAAGTTTTTTTAATTTTAGTAAGCACATAGTAGTTGTATATATTTACATGGTACATGAGGTATTTTGATAAAGGCAAATAATGCATAATAATCATATCAGGGTTAATAAGGTTTCTATTACCTCAAGCATTTATTATTTCTTTGTGTTATAACCAATCCACTTATACTCTTTTAGTTATTTTTAAATGCACAATAAATTATTATTGACTGTAGTCACCATGTTTTGCTATCAAATACTAGATCTTATTTATTCTATCTAATTATAGTTTTGTACCCAATAACTATCCCCTCTTCTCCCATGCCCACTACCATTCCCAGACTCTGGTAACTATCATTTTACTTACTCTCTGTCTCCATGAGTTCAGTTGCTTTAATGTTTAGCTCCCACGAATAAATGAGAACATGTGAAGTTTTTATCTCTGTGCGTGGCTTATTTTACCTAACATAATGACCTCCAGTTCCATCACATTGTTTCAAATTACAGTATCTCATTCTTTTTTTGGTTCAGAAAAACAAACAACAACAAAAACTGTTGTTTTTGGAAGGGCTAGAGGGAAAAAGCACTTTATGAATGAGGAATAAATGTAAAATGACAACAGACTTCTTCTTAGAAACTTTGCAAATAAAAAAAAAAATAGAAAGGCATCTTTACTCCACTGTATATATGTATCATATTTTCTTTATCCATCCATCTCTTGATGGAACTTAGGTTGCTTTCAAATCTTGGCTAGTGTGAATACAGTTGCAATAAACATGGGAGTGCAGATATCCTTTCTTTTGGGTATATACCTAGAAGTGAGATTGCTGGATCATATGGCAGTTATGTCTTTAGTTTTCTGAGGAAGCTCTAAACTATTCTCCTCATAGTGGTTGTACTAATTTACTTCCCGCCAACAGTGTACAAGGGTTCCCTTTATTCCACATCTTTGTCGGGATTAATCATTGCCTGTATTTTGGATAAAAGTATTTAATTGTGGTGAGATGATACATCATTGTAGTTTTGATTTGTCTTTTTCTGATGATCAGTGACGTTGAGGAACTTTACATATACCTGTTTTTCATTTATGTGTCTGCTTTTCATCAATGTCTATTCATCTCTTTTGCCTATTTTTAAATTGAATACTAGATGATTTCCCGTAAAGTTGTTTGAGCTCCTCACATAATGTGATTATTAATCACTTGTCAGATACAGAGTTTGCAGATAGTTTCTCCCATATTGTGGGTTGTCACTTCACTTTGTTGATTATTCCCTTTGCTGTGAATAAGCTTTTTAACCTGATGTGATCCGATTTGTCAATTTTTGCATTGGTTGTCTGCTTGTGGGGTATCAATAAGTCATTACCCAGTCCAATGTCCTGAAGAGTTTTCCCAATGTTTTCTCTTAGTACTTTCAGAGTTAATAGTCTTAAATTTAACTCTTGAATGTTGATTTATTTTTGTAAATAGTGAAAGATAAGGGTCTAGAGCTTCATTCTTCTGCATATAGATATCCAGTTTTCCTAGAATCATTCATTGAAATTCCTTTCACCAATGTATGTTCTTGACACCTTTGTGGAAAATGAATTCACTGTTGATATCTGGTTTTGTTTCTGGGTTCTCTATTCTGTTCCATTGGTCTATATGTCTGTACCATACTGTATCATGCCAGTACCATGGTTCATGCTGTGTTTTTATGCCAGTAACATGCTGTTTTAGTTACTATAGCTCTGTAGTATAATATGAAGTCAGGTAATATGAATCAGGTAATATGAAGTCTGCCAGTTTTGTTCTTTTTTGCTCAGAGTAGCTATACTGGGTCTTTGTGGTAACATATACATTTTAGAATAGCTTTTTTTATTTGTGTGAAGAATATCATTGGTATTTTGATAGGGATTACATTGAATCTGTAGATTGCTTTGCATAGCATGGGCATTTTAACAATATTGATTCTTCCAATCTGTGAACATGAAATATCATTCTAATTGTTGTGTCCTCTTCAAATTCTTTCATCAATGTTTTTGGTTTACATTGCAGAGCTTTTTCACTTCTTTAAGCTAGTTCCTAGATATTTAATTTTATTTGTGGCTGTTCTAAATGGGATTACCTTCTTGGTTTAATCAGATTATTCATTGTTGGCATATAAAAATACTACTTTTTTTTTTTTTTTTGAGACAGAGTCTCACTCTTGTCATCCAGGCTGGAGTACAGTGGTATGCCTCCTGGGTTCAAGTGATTCTCCTGCCTCAGCCTCCCGAGTAGCTGGAATTACAGGAATAAGCCACCAGGCCCAGCTAATTTTTGTATTTTTAGTAGAGACAGGGTTTCACTGTGTTGGCCAGGCTGGTCTCAAACTCTTGACTTTGGGTGATCCTCCCGCCTCGGCCTCCCAAAGTGCTGGGATTACAGGCGTGAGCCACCATGTCCAGCCACTGAGTTTTGTATGTTGATTTTGTACCCCGCAAGTTTACTGAATTTGTTTATCATTTGTAATACTCTTGGTTGAATCCTTAGGTTTTTCCAAATAGAACAGCGCATCTTCTGCAAACAAGGATAATTTGATTCCTTCTTTTCCAATTTGAATGCCCTTTCTTTCCTTCTCTCTCTTGCCTGTCTATTCTAGATAGAACTTCCAGTATTATGTTGAATGATGTTGTTGAAAGTGGGCATCCTTAACATGTTCCAGATCTTAGAGAAGAGGCTTTCAGTTTTCCCCACTCAGTATGATATCAACTGTGCATGTTGTATATGGTTTTATTGTGTTGAGGTTTGTTACTCCTATACCCAATTTTTGGAGTTTTTTTTTTAATCATGAAAGGATTTTGAATTTTTCCAAAATAATCCTTTTAATGTGCTGTTGAATTCAGTCTGCTAATATTGTGCTGAGGATTTTTGCATCAATGTTCATCAGAGACATTGGCCTGTAGTTTTGTCTGTTTGTTTCTTTGTTGATGTATCTTTATTTGGTTTTCGTATCAGGGTAATACTGTCTTCTTAGAAAGACTTTGGAAGTATTCCTTCCTCTTCTATTTTTTGGAATAGGTTGAGTAGGATTGTTGTTAGTCCTTCTCTAGATGTTTGGGGTGTAGCCATAGATTCCAAGGCTTTTCTTTGCTGGGACATTACTTATTATGGCTTTCATGTCATTATTTGTTATTGGTCTGTTTAGGCTTTTGATTTCTTCATGTTTCAGTCTTGGTAGGTTTTGTGTGTCTAGGAATTTATCAATTTCTTCCAGGTTCCTATTCATTTCCATATGATTGTTCATAGTTGCATAGCCTCTAAATGATCCTTTGTATTTCTACAGTATCAGTTGTAATGTTTCATTTTCATCTCTTATTTTATTTATTTGGGTCTTTCCTCTTTTTTTCTTTAGTCTGGATAAAAGTTTGTCAATTTTGTTTATCTTATCAAAAAACGACTTTTTCTTTTGTTGATCTTTTGTATTTTTTTTCTTCATTTCAATGTCATTTATTTCTGCTCATGTCTTTATTATTTCTTTTTTTCTGTTTTTGGTTTAGCTTGCTCTTGCCATTCTAGTTCTTTAAGATGCATCATTGGGTTGTTTGTTTGAAGTTTTTCTGCTTGTCTGATGTAGACAATTTTAGCTATAAATTTTCCTCTAAGTACCTCTTTCATTGTATCCCATAGGTTTTGGTATGTTGTGTTTCCATTAATTTTTTTAAAGAAATTTTTCAATTTCCTTCTTAATATCTTCATTGACCCATTGGTCATTCAAGATTATCTGGTTTAATTTCCATGTGTTTGGATAGTTTTCATAGTTCTCTTGTTGAAGATACTTGCTATAATGTTATTTTTAAAATAAATTATTAAAACTTGTCTTGTGGCCTAACATATGGCCCGTCCTTGAGAATAATCTATATACTAAGGAGAAGAATGTGTATTGTGCAACCATTGGATGAAATGTAATATAGATTTTGGCTGTGCCCCCACCCATATCTCATCTTGAATTGTAGTTTCCATAATCCCTAACTGTTGTGGGAGGGACCTGGTGGGAGGTAATTGAATCATGGGGGTGGGTATTTCTATGCTGTTCTTACTACAGTGAGTTCTCACAAATCTGATGGTTTTATAAGGGTCTCTTCTGCCTTTGGCTCAGCACTTCTCCTTCATGCCATCATGTGAAGAAAGATATGTTTTCTTCCCCTTCTGCCATGATTGTAAGTTTTCTGAGGCCTTCCCAGTCATGCAGAACTGTGAGTCAATTTCTCTTTTAAAATTACCCAGTCTCTGGAAGTTCTTCATAGCAGTGTGAGAACAGACCAATACAAAATGTTTTGCCAATATTTTAATAGATATTTGGTCTATGGCAAGGATTAAGTTTGACATTTTCTTGCTGATTTTCTGTCTGGATGATCTGTTCCACATTGAAAGAGGGCTGTTGAAGTCTCCAGTTATTATTGTATCAGAGTCTATCTCTCTCTTTAGTTCTTTTAATATTTTCTTTGTATATCTGGGTCATCCAATGTGGTTGCAGGTATGTTTTCAATTGTTATGTCCTTTTTCTAAATTTACTCCTTAATCATTTTATAATGACCTTTGTCTCTTTTTATAGTTTTTGCCTTGAAGTCTATTTTATCTGATATAAATACAGCTACTTCTAGTCTTTTTTGGTTTCTATTGGCATGGAATGTCTTTTTCTGTACCATTTTTTTTGGTCTATGTGTGTCTTTTGAGTGGAAGTGTGTTTCTTGTAGGCAAGAGATCATTAAGTCTTGTTTTTCTAATTCATTCAGATGCTGTATGTATTTTGATTGGGAGGGTTTAGTCCATTTACATTCAATGTTTTCATTGATAAGTAACAACTTACTCCTGACTTTTTTTTTTTTTTTTTTTTTTTTTTTGGCTGGATGTTTTGTGGTCTTCTCTTCCTTCTCATCTTCCTGTTATTGAAGGTGATTTTCTCTGGTGGTATATTTTAATTTCTTCCTTTTATTTATTGTGTACCTGTTGTAGGTTTTTTGATTTGAGATACCATGAGGCTGGCAAAATATCTTACAACTCATTTTATTAAACTGATGACAACATTACACTGATTTCATAAACAAACAAGCAAGTAAAGAGAAAACTAACCAAAACTCTACCCTTTAACTTTATCCTCCACTTTTTAACTTTTTGTTGTTTGTATTCATATCTTATTATACTATGTCCTGAAAACTTGAAAAGTTGTAGTTATTATTTTTGATCAGTTTATCTTTCAGTCTTTCTACTGAAAATACAAGTAATTTACACACCACTATTACACTGTTACAATATTTTGTGGGTTTTTTGTGTATTTACTACTGTCAGTGAGTTTTGTACCTTCAGATGATTTCTTATTGTTTTAACATCCTTTTCTTTCAGATTGAAAAATTCTCTTTAGCATTTCTTATAGGCAGGTCTGGTGTTGATGAAATCCCTCAGATTTGTCTGACTGGGAAAGTCTTTATTTCTCCTTTATGTTTAAAAAATATTTTCAATGGGTCGAAAATACAAGGATAAAAGGACAACTATTATTCCTATTCTAGGATGCAAGTATTTTTCCTTCAGCACTTTAAATATATCATGCCACTCTCTCCTGGCCTGTAAGGTTTCCACTAAGAAATCTGCTCCCAGATATATTAGAGCACCATTGTATGTTATTTCTTTTCTCTTGCTACTTTTCAGATCCTTTCTTTATTCTTGATCTTTGAGAGTCTGATTATTAAATGTCTTGAAGTAGTCTTATTTTGGTTAATCTGTTTGATGTTCTATTACCATCTTGTATTTATATATTGACATATTTCTCTAGGCTTGAGAACTTCTCTGTTACTGTCCTGTTTTATAAACGTTCTAAACCTATCTTTCAACCTCCTCTTTAAAGCCAGTAACTCTTAGATTTGCCCGTTTGGTGCTATTTTCTAGATTCTGTGGGCATGCTTCATGTTTTAAAATTGTGCTTTCCTTTTTCTCCTCTGACTGAGTACTTTCAAATAGCCCGTTTTCAAGCTCACTAATTCTTCTTCTGTTAAGAGATTGATGCATTCTTCATTATGCCAGTAGCATTTTTCAACTCTAGAATTTTTGCTTGCTTCTTTTTAATTAGTTCAACCTCTTTGTTACATTTTTTGTTAGGATTCTGAATTCCTTCTCTGTGTTATCTTGAATTTTGTGGAGTTTCTTCAAAACAGCTATGTTGAATAATCCATCTAAACAATCACATATCTCTGTCTCCCCATAATTGGTCGCCGATTCCTTATTTTGTTTGGTGACGACACATTTTCCAAGATGGTCTTGATGCTTCTGGATGTTCGTCAGTGTCTGGGCATTGAAGAGTTAGGTATTTATTGTATTCTTTGCAATCTGTTCTTGTGTGTACCCATCTTTCTTGGAAGGCTTTTCAAGTGTTCAGACTTGGGCTTTGTTATTTTTTAATTTTGCTTTCGCTTTTTTAGAGAGAGGGTCTTGCTCTGTTGCCCAGGCTGGTCTCAAACTCCTGGGCTCAAGCAGTCCTCCCTGTAATTCTGAGATTACAGGCATGAGACACCACACCCTGCCTGAGACGTGGACTTCGTGTTCAAAGTGTTTGGTCACTGCAGCCATATCTACTCAGGGGGCACCCCAAGCCCTGTAATGCTGTGGCTCTTATAGACTTGTAAAAGTACTACATTCTTGGTATTGCGTAAGATCTTGAAGCATTCTCTGGATTACCAGGCAGAGACTCTTGTTCTCTTTCTTTACTTCCTTCCAAACAGAGTCTCTCTGTGCTGAGCTGCCTGGAGCTTGGGGAGGGATAACACAAGCACCCCTCTGGCCACCACACCTGGGACTGCAATGGGTCAGACCTGAAGCCAACACACTATGGGGCCTTGCCTAAGGCTTGTAGTAACCACTGCCTGGCTATCACCTATGCTAGCTGAAAGCCTTAGAGCTCTACAATCAGAAGGTGGCAAAGCCAGCCCATCTGTTTTTCTCCCTTCAGGTGGTAACTTTCCTGCTTATTCTGGGCAAGTCCAGAGATGCCTTTCAGGAGCCAGGGCCCAGAGTCAGAAACTTCAGGACTCTAACTGTATCCCTATCCTACTGCAGCTGACCTGGCACCTAACCCACAGACAAAGTCCATCCCTCTCTTCCCTCCCCTTCCTATAAGCAAAGAAATCTCTCCCTGTGGCCACCACTACTCCGGGCCAATGTTGGGTACTACCTGGTTACTGTCTATGTTCATTCAAGGCCCACATGCTCTTCGGTCAGATTTTGGTGAATGTTGTCAGGCATGAATCTCTCTCCTCAGGACAGCAGGCACCCCTTTGGCCCAGGGAGGGTCCAGAAATGCTGACCAAGAGCCAAGGCCTAGAATTGGGGACCCTAAGAGCCCACTTGGTGCTCTATCCCACTGTGACCAAGCTAGTACCTGGGGCTGCAAGACAAAGTCCCCTTTACCCATCCCTCTTTTTCTCTAGCATAAAGAATCTCTTGCTGTAACCACCAGAGCTGGGAATGTTCTGGGTCATACCTGATGCCAGCACATCTCTGAGTCTCACTTAAGGCCCACAGCAATCACTGCTGATTATTCAGGGTCCAAGGGCTCTTTAATTGGCAGGTAATGAATGCTGCCAGGACTGAATCCTTCTGTTTAAGGAAGCAGGTTCCTTTCTGGCCTGGGGTATGTCTAGAAATATCATCTGGGAGCTAGAGGCTGGAATGGGGGCCTCAGGACTTTGCCTGGTGCCCTGTCATACTATGGCTGAGCTGGTATCCAAGTTGCAACACAAAGTCCTCTTTACTCTTTCCTCCCCTCAAGCAGAAAGGAGGAGCCTCTCTTGGAGCTGTGAGCTGCTTGCCTGGGGTTCGGGGAGGGGAGGCACAAGCACTCCCTTTGCCGTCCCAGCTGATATCTCACTGGGTCTTGTGCCACATGAAGTCCATTGTCTTTGATTCCAACACAGCTCCAGGACTTCCCCAGGAATTTCAGTCCTTATAGCCTAGACTTCCTTTCAAGTTTATTTAGAATCCCAGAACACTTTAGCCCACAGTGATAAGGCTTGCCAGAACTCATGTTGTGACTGCTGGAATAGGCAGCTCTTCTCTGGCTAGAACTTGTCTAAGTGTTCCTTCTGTGGGCGCCGGCTGAGCTCTGCTCAGTGTTGCTTACCACTGTTTCAGGGCAGTACTGAGTTCCAATGCAGTCTCACAGTCACTGTGTTCTCCATTCCCCGAGTGCACAGACTCCCTGCACCATGCGGTCACCGTCAAAAGATAGGGTGGGGTTGGTGTTGGAAAATCAAGATGGTCTCTCCTACCCTCCTTAGTGCCCCTTTCAGTAACATAAAGTTAAAAACAGATGCTGTAATTGCTCACCTGATCTGTGGTTTTTATGAAGGTGCTTTTTATGTGTGGATAGTTGTTCAATTTGGTGTTCTTTCAGAAAGTATGATCAGTGGAAGCTTCTATTTGGTCATCTTGCTTCAACTCCTCTGTGGAAAAGCACTTCTTAAAACAGGTTTTTTATGCAATAAAAAAAGAAAGCTAGAGTGGCTGTATTAGCATCAAAGTAGATCCATGCAATAACATGGATTCAACACAAAAACATAGCTAAGAGAAAAATAGGAACACATTTTATTACTCCTAGAAAACTGATTGCTTCTTGAAATTAGTGATTGCTAGAAGTTGAGAGGAGAAAATTGACTACAAAAGGGGCATGAGAGATCTTTTTGGCATTTTGAAAGTGTTTGACACCATAATTATGGTAGTGGTTGCCACACTATGCATTTGTCAAAACTCAATGTGCACTTGGGATTAGTTAATTTCTCATTTCATTTTTACCCAACACACCTATGTGATAATCAAAACGGTGATGGTGATCCTAAAATAACTTCAATGATATGTTTAAAGTTATATAGGAGGTTTACAGTACCTTACAGTAAACCTATCACTAAAGATTCCTGACACTTATTCTGAAGATATGTATTATACAGTATGAAGCCATTCTAAGAAAATTGCTAAAAGGGTGTGTGAGGGCAAAAACTTTGCCTGTCGTGTTCATTGGTGTGTCCTCAGAATTAGAATTATCTGTGATTCATATAATCATGCTGTTATCATTACTGAATGACTTAGTTGAAAAAGAAACTAATGAATACCATGTGATAAATTACAATTATCAACTAATCATAAAAATGTTCTGTAAGTCGAATGAAAGTACTGCAGTATAGCTGCAAAACTGGAAAACTTGGTGTGTACTTATTTTTAAATTATTTAAGTAATATGTTTAGTATAGTTTTCTTCAATCCTCAGCTATTACATCAGTAGTAGTACCTTTAAATCAGTGGGGCCAATTATTAAAATAAAATTATGTAATAAATATGCTATTTGTGTTTCCAAAATTTTTTTGGCTTTCTATAATGTCTTGATTTTACATTTTCAGATTATCAATTAGATTCATCACTAAATTTTGAAGTACTTCACCTGAACACATGTAAAACCTTTTACTTGACATGCAATGAATATTCTATTTAAATGTAAATGTACTCTATGTTCCTTACTATGAAGACAATCTGTATAGTTTTATCCCACATTATTTAATATAAAATAGCTGTCATCATAGTATTTTGAAAGAAACTAGTATTTATTGAGAGCTTCCATTTACCAGGGCTCCCAGTAGCCTTGAAGATTATGATGGGGCAAGGGATGTGGGACAATGGAGAAAGCATCTTGACAAAACAAAACAGGACTTTGCACCACTGAAGAAATCATATGTGCTTGGACTAATTGTTCATGTTTGCTTTCTTTTGAATTCTTTATCATGTTAAAAAAATACAGCAAAGTGGTTTTGATCTTTCAATATTTATAAAATATAACATTGGTTTTTAAAAGAAAACCTATGTTTTCTTTTAAACACAGGTAGGGTACTGACATAGGCTTTTAAGAAATATTGAAAACTCTATTTTGAAAGGAAAATTGAGTATCAAGTAGCTAGTTTTATTTGCCGGAAGCTAGTAAGTGATGGAGTGGCTCATGGCGAGTTGAAATGTAGCTTGTTCTGAAAATCTATCTACTCATTTTACTCATAGTTTCATATAATCTTGAATACACTGAATATTAATATGAGGATAAATTAAGACAGTTCAAACATTATTAATAATTTTATCTTGCCTATCAGAAAATGATTAAAAATCTTTGAATGGTAATAAAAGTAACTTTAAATAGAGGTCAGTTAAATGGAATTATTTTTTTTTATTCTTATCTCTAAGCACCTTTCACATCCCCCAAATATACTGGTCAGTTCAGTAAAAATAGACAAAATACTTGTACTCATAAACATAATTTGGCACTAAACTGGAATACATGAGCAAATTGAGTCAGCACTGTAAAACTAGCCAGTTTTATAGGTGGGTAACACGTAATGTGTATATAAGTTCAGGTGAAGGAAAATGAAATCATCACTAGGTTATGCTATTACCAACTATGTAGAAGAAGTTAAGCACTGTACAACTGTGATTATCTTCCCTAATAAGGTGTTTCTTATACTGACTAAAGGAAAACACACTGTCTTTCTCATATAGCACTAATTTATTTTACTTGTTTTCTCCCATTGGCATTCAAACATACTGTGGTATCTCCCGCTTAACATTCTGTCTCTCCTTCTTTCAGTCTCTTTCTCTGTCTTCCTTTCTCTCTCTCTCTCTCTCTCTCTCTCTTTTCTCTCTCTGTCTCCCACATCATTTCTAACTCTCTTCCACTCCCTTTTTAATAATTTATTCAATTTCTATTGTTCTCATGCTACCAATATTTCTCACATGGGTTTCTGTTTCACAATGACCACCTAATAGTCCTGAGTTTAAACCACTCAGTTAATTTCCCACAAAGCAATCAAAGTGATATATTTAATATAAAATTGTTTCATTCCACCAGCCTTCCCCTCGACCCTTACAATCTTTCAATGTTTTCTCGTTGCACTTAGAATAAAATTCAAACTGCTGACCAAGGTTAAAGCCCTTCTAGAATCTGGTCCCAGCTTGCCTGTTCAACATCATCTCAAATTAATCTTCTTCTCTCTCACTTTAGTCCGTTCCCTGGTGCCTACTTGCTACAAGTTAAACCAAACCATTTCTTGTTTTGCCATTTGCTCTTCTATTTGTTCAAAACACTCTTTCTCTATTTATGCATGCCAACACCTTCATATAGCAATACATATTTAATTTTTTTTTGTAATTTACTGCTTGATTTTGCCTGCTACAATAATAATAATCTTCATGTTGCACTTAATATCAATAAGGCACTAAGTACAAGAACTATAAATCAATGTGAACATATTAATTTTAAATTATATTTCTTATTTATTTATCAGAATTTAATTCTAACAACAACCTGTAAGATTGCAGTGTTGCTATCCTCATTTTTCACGCCAGGATGCTAGTCACAGAGATTAAGAGAAATTAAATAATTTCCCTAAGATCTCAGAGTGAGCAATTGGCAGATCCAGAATTTCAATGCATGCAGTCTGGTTTCAGAGCCTTTGTTCTTAACTGGGCCTGTAAGTGATATCGTTATATTATATAGAATGTTCCTCTGACTACACATGATACAATGGATGTGTGTTTTCAGAAGTTATATTCGTGTACTAGGGCTGCCATAACAAAATACCACAGAGTATATGGTTTAAACACTAGAAGTTTATTTTCTCACAATTCTGGAAGATGGAAGTCCAACATCAAGGTGCCCAAACTTTGATTTCTTCTGAGGCCTCTCATGTTGGCTGACAGATGGCTGCCTTCTTTCTGTGTCCTCATACAGTCTTGTCTCTGTATGTATTTACTCCTGGTATCTCTTCTTTTTATGAGGACACCGGTCCTATTGGATTAGGGGACAACCCTGTTGACCCCATTTAAACCTAATTAGTTTTTGAGAGTCTATCTCCAAATACAGTCATCTTAGTGGTTAACTTTTCTTTTCTTTTTTTTTTTTTTTTTTGAGACAGAGTCTCGCTCTATAGCCCAGGCTGGAGTGCAGTGGCCGGATCTCAGCTCACTGCAAGCTCCGCCTCCTGGGTTTACGCCATTCTCCTGCCTCAGCCTCCCAAGTAGTTGGGACTACAGGCGCCCGCCAACTCGCCCAGCTAGTTTTTTGTATTTTTTTTTTTTAGTAGAGACGGAGTTTCACCGTGTTAGCTAGGATGGTCTCGATCTCCTGACCTCGTGATCCGCCCGTCTCGGCCTCCCAAAGTGCTGGGATTACAGGCTTGAGCCACCGCGCCTGGCCGGTAGTTAGCTTTTCAACCCTGGAGTTTGTGGGGGAACGCACAATTCAGTCTATAACAGAAGTATTATTTAATGGTAACCTATACAAATATACATGATATTTAATTTTCTTTCTTACGAAATTCTATTATGCTCTTTTAAAAATCCTTTTAAAATACTTCAATATGAAAATTTAAAACAAAACAAAAATATGAAATTAATGTGCATGGAATAGAACTCATTAATCAATTATTTTGTAAGAACCATAGGAATATGATTCTGTTTCTTTTCTAATGTGATCTATTTATACAAACTACTCTAAGCAAAATATTTAATAATTTTATATCGCAAACTAAGTTTCTTTGTAAATGCTAGTAGCAATCTTTAACTTTTTCTCCATATAATTTATTTTAACGTTTACAATATTCAAAAATACTATTTTCAGTTTTTATGAGTAGTTTTATTAAAAGAATTATGTCACTGATGAAAAAGTAATTTTAATAAAAATAATTTAATCCATATAATTTTTTTTTTATTTTGCCAGTATCATATTTTGGTTATCAGGAACACAGTAAATATATATTCGTTGCAAATTCCCTTCATAGATATTTTTGTTTGGTAAGAAATAGCTTCTGTTGTTCGTAAAGCCAATTTACCAAACAGAATTTACTTTATTCAGTAAATATGGTATCCTTGTTGCAGAGCCATATTTTAATTAATTTGTATCTTTCCCATAGTCAATGATAATTATCATGATACAATCCTGAAGATCCCACAAATCTACCACATTTTCACCTCCAGAATGAAAGAATGTCTAGAAAATAACCATAGAGAAAGACTGATGGAGACAACATATTCCAGGATTATGGCTAATAAAAACTATTGTTGAATGTGGTTTTGATGTGTGACTGCAATACACTTTTAGAAAATCTCACTCCTTCATTCTTTATTATTATTATCATTATTATACTTTAAGTTCTAGGGTACATGTGCACAACGTGCAGGTTTGTTACATATGTATATATGTGCTGTGTTGGTTTGCTGCACCCATTAACTTGTTATTTATATTAGCATTATATAATGCTAATATATAATATATAATGTATATTATTATATAATATATAATTTATATTAACTCATCATTTATATTAGCATTATATAATGCTTCTTAAACACAAAGTCACAAAAAAGAGGGGCAACTGCAGGCCTTCTCCACAAAGCAGCATGGCAGAGAACAAGCAGGCAAACTGTACCCTATAGCAAGGCACACATGAAAGAAAAAGAGAATAGCTTTGAAGTCAGCAAATTCTTTTTACCTAATTCTAAAAGGTAAGTCATTCCTTCTTCCTGAGGAAAAGTCAATGAGGGGTGAGGAAAGAAACCCGGAGAGATTATTTCTGATTATGATGTTTTCTATGTCGTAATAAGCCATATATAATAATTGAATTGAAAACATTGACAAAATGCTTGCTCCAGTCCCTGTGGTTTGTGGGAAAATAAAAATCTTCAGTAGGAAAAATAATACAGGCTGCTTAAGCAGAAAAAATAATATTGACACAAAAATCGTATCTCCTGCTGGAAATTTCTCAATTAACTACACAATTTTTACATTTTTAACAGATAAATCAGGTCACTAATAGAATTTGGCTTGTTTCTGGAACCAAAAATGAGTATAATATCCTGTTAATAATCAAGGATAAAAGCTAGGTATTGATATTGACTGATAAGTTATCTGTTAAATTGTTTTTCTTGTATCACAGTTCAATAATGTCATTGTTTATAAAAGAAACAGAGTTTCATACATAGTCAAATAAGATGGAGATTTTCTAGTCCACCTCTTACTTTTTAGATTATTACAATTTAGTCTCCACAATGCACTATCAATCTGTACCTTTGCAGAACAGTTGTAGAAATTCAAGCAAGGGGGCATTTCTCAAAGAGCACATATGAATCAAAATTTCTTTTCATATGGAGAAATAATCCAAGTAATCTCCTACCAGCAAAATATGTTTTGAGTTGGAATTATACCTTATTTGTAGTAAGCATCAATATATGTTCATTGGAATTTTAATCTCCAGCCAGTTAACCTAGCCATCTAACACTAGATGTGACCACTAGATTTAGCAATAAAAATACAGATTCCCAGTGGAACTTAAATTTCTGATAAGCAACAAAAATATTTTAGTATAAGTATATCACATGCATTATTTGGCATACATTTATTCTAAAAAACATTAGTTGTATGATCAAGCCACTGTACTCCAGCCTGAATGACAGAGTGAGATCCCAACAACAGCAACAAAAATGGTAGTTGTTTATCTAAAATTCAAATTTCATGGGCATTCTCTATTTTTCCTGGCAACCGTAACACTATGGCATGATACAATTCCTTGTGTGTATCCCATAGATGTGGAACTGAATATACTAGTTTATTTGATTATGAATTTGGTGAGCTATTGGTTGTAATAATTTTACTGGCAAACTCATAGTGGATTTAATTATTTTGTGATTTATCTGCCTCGTAAGATAAGGATTTTTGTTTTTACACTTTAAAAATAGGGCACATCTCCATATCAACTTGAAATATCATAGCTGAAAATAGTGTCTTTCATATTAAATTGACAGGTTTCTCATTAGAGGGACACCGTAGTCAACATTACTTTATGAAAGTAATTTATATTCCAGTGCAGCAAATTGTTCATCAGGGTCAGCTATGTTGGGCTTAAAATATCTTGATTTTAGTTTAATGCAGTTATTTGAGTATGCACTAAATACTGTTGGTATTGGTATGAAACTGATTCTTAGATTGGTATGAAACTTATTCTTAGACTTTGGGTCAAACTGAAAAAATTATTTCTTTCTTCAGGAGCCATTCTTGTCTGCAGCTGCAGTGGTTGGAATACTATAGCTCAAGAACAGGATTCTTGAGAGAATTCTCATAGATTGAAAATTTTGCCCATGGGAGGAATTATGTTTATTGAAGTATACATCCACATAACTTTATATTTACATCTTACGATAATCTTGAAATCTAAAAAATTGAGACCCCAAAGCTGTTTGCCATTGTTTTTCCTAAAGCTATATATATAGCTTTAGGAAAAACAAATGATTCAGCAGTACACCTCCCTTAAAATTCATGGTTAAATTCTGTTCCAGAGAATTATTTGCATCCTGCAAAAGCATTAAGATGAGTTACATGAGATGTGTCATGTAGCAAAGCCAAACACATATTTAGGGTCTTCAAGCTTTTTTGACACATATCTATTACGCTTTCTAAATATAATGTAATTATATTATTTTTCCCAAGAATTTCCTGTGTGGATATTCTTTTCTAGGATTGTTATCTATAGCCATAATTATTTTTTATAATTGATAAAGCATAGTAAATCAAGTAAATGTCTTATCTAGGCATTTATTAAAGAAAAATACTTTTTCAGTGTAATAAAAGGTAGATTATAACTGTGGTTATTCTGAACAGAATTAGATACTTTATTTTATCATCTATTGGAACAAAAAATAAGTACCCATCAGATATTTTCAATGACAGTAATTTGAAAACAGCCAAACTTACATGCACAATCATGCTGTGGACAAAACTACGTAAGTTCTTGTTGACAGTTATATGGTTTGAATACAAGCTGTTTGATAGTAATTCCTGTAATTTTCTATAAGTAGTATAACAAACTTGTCACTTATTTATCTTCTAGATGAAATGAATGATCATCAAAGTACCCTCTCCTACATCCTGATTAACCCATCTCCAGATACCAGAATAGAGCTGAATGATGTTGTGTAAGTTGATCTTATATCTCATATAACACATATATTTTTAGAAAACTACTATTTATTTTTGTACTTTCATTAGGTCATCCTAGCCTCTTATTTTTCTTATAAGTGCTTAGTCTATGCCTAATTTTGTAAATAAACAAATGCATTTGATGTGTTTCATGTAATATAAAAATTAGGATTGTTTAAAAGGAGTATAAAATAAAGAAATAGCATGAATTCTGTATTCTGTGAGCTAAAAAATATTTGGAAAAATAAGGGAAAATCTGGAAGAATAAAAGAGCAACTCAACAGGAAACCTGAAATATCCCACACTGTCTAGTTCTAAATACCTTTAAGTTCCCAAAAGCCGAATTACGATTGGTCAAGCACTTATAGATAAAGGTCTACGGTACTAATTTTATTTCTCAAAAAATAATTATTGAACATATACAGTTGTAGCACTCACCTAAATATGTGAGATAGACTAAGGCATTTTCTCCGACTTCGAAGTCCTTACACTGTAATTAACAAAGCTACAATTTACACATGAAAAATGTAATAGTAATACATAATATGACTTTGTCACTAACAAACTAAATCAGTTGAATGAGATAGTGCTTTTCTGAATTAATAGAGGGAGACTTTATTGAGTGGTTGGAGCAATTATAAAGAATGTAAGACTTAAACTAGACTCTGAAAGGTAGATAGAATTTGTGATGGTGGAGAAGAGAGGACATTCCAGAACAGGAAGAATGGCTTGGAAAATGCACTATACAGGAATTGCATAAAGTGTTTCAGTGGCAATTTGACTGGAGTAGAAGTTTTGTGTAGTTAGCATTTCTGTTGAAAGGTAAATGTAATACTGAAAAAATAAATTATATTTGCCTCTGGAAAGGTCTTAGATGACAAAATGGATTTAAAGTTGGTCTTAGAGATGATGAACAGCACTTAGACATATATGAGCAAGCATGTAGCAAGACTTTAGAAAAGGCACTTTGATGGCTGTTGGTGTAAGCCTAGGAAACAAATTCCTTAGAAGAATCTGCCCTTGAGATACACGACCTGTCCTGGGGTAGATCAAGTGATGTTTACCCAAGGTAGCTAACTATACATTGTATTGCTGACAGAAAATGAGTGCAAAAGATCCACATGTTTTGTTGGATATTAGATCCATAGGATGTGTTTGCATCTGTAATCCAGAAAGCAAGTGATAAGGTCAGAGACTAGCAGAACTGAGAACATTTTGTGATGCTGAGCATAATATGGATCCATGCAAGAGGTTTAGGACTAAATGTAATAATGTGCAAAAATTTAGAAGACTCTTTGATATGTTGTCAGTTTTGTGGAAAATTTTGACTGGAGTGGAAAGGGTATGATTTTTTTAAAGGAGTTCTGCAGAAAACAATAGAATTGATTGATAGGATGGGTTAGGGTTGAGGTGAACATGAATGTAGGGTAAACAATTAAAAAGCAGGTGTGAGGGAACGAACCATCTGTCATAGCATCAAGATAAAGCATTGCGAAGGCAAGCCCCTATCTAAATAGATTTATGAAGGCAGAAAATGAGACTTGATTATTGATTTGGGAATTGAAAAAGAAATCTAATATAGCTTTAGGGTTTCGAAACTGTGTGATTACAAAAATAAAAATAAAAATGTTGTTTCAACAAAACAAGTCAGAATGGGGAGACAATCTTCCAGGCTGAAAAGAGGGGTTGTTGGGTAGTAAAAAAAAAAAAAAGAGAGATGATATGTGGGTTCAAGTATATATGTATTTTTAATAAATATTGACTTTCTAATGAATTAATTTTTATTGATACATACTACTTGTGCATTTTATGGGGTACATGTGATATTTTGATACATGCATAAAATATGTAATGATCAATCAGGGTAATTGGGATAGCCATTACCCCAAACACTTATAATTTTTTTGTGTTAGGAATATCCCAAATCTTCTTTTCCAGCTATTTTGAAATATACAATAAAGTCTTGTTAAGCAGAGTTGCCCTACTGTACTTTGAAGCACTGGAATTTATTTCTTCTGTGTAACTGTATTTTGGTTACTAATAAACCAATCTCTCTCCATCTTCCCCTCCTCATCACCCTTCCCAGCCTCTGGTAACATTCTACCCACTATCTCCATGAGATCAGTTATTTCAGCTCACACATTTGAATGAAAACATATGGTATTTGTTTTTCTGTGGCTTATTTCACTTAACATAATGTTTTCCAGTTCTGACTGTGTTGCTGCAAATGACAGAATTTCATCTTTTTTATGGATGAATGGTCTTCTACTTTGCCTATATACCACAAATTTTCTTCGTCCATCCATTCAAATATACTATTTAAAGTACAAAGAGGAAATGCATAGAAAGCATTGAGATACATAGTATTAGAACTTTGAAGATAAGCCCGTTTTCTATAGAAAACAAAAATATTACTTCTCTTCCAGCTGAAAAAGGCAAATAGGGAATGTTTTTCCCAAAAATATAAATACAGAAGAAAAAGTAGAAGAATGAGTGTTGAACTACTGAGGAGAGTTTTGTTTTAGGGCAGAAACAGGAAGCATTTCAAAAACTTATTAGGAAAATAAAACAGCAGGAGTAAATCTGACCCCAAATAAATGTAAAGAGATTCCTAAAATGCACCTGAGATAGAACTATCTAGTATAATATTGCTTTATTTTATCATCTGATAATACTGGTTAGAATACAGGAGCATTGGGGAAACAGACGAATAATAATTTAAGCTAGTAGAATTCTTAAGTCACTGTCAAAAATTGTATCTGATGGTGGTACTGAATTTATAAAGGACTTCAATTAGAGGAAAACTTCTTATTTATGATGTACTTGGATTTTAATTTCTCATCCTGGACCCTTCACATGGTATATTATGATAATAAAATAAAGCTGTTCTTTTTTCTTAGCATCCACATTTATACATGTCTTTTTTCTTTTAAGTCCATAGTATAGACAATTTTATTAAATATCTAATCTACCCATATTAATTCCAGCCTTCTTATACCTCTTTTTCAAATAAGTATAATTGGGTTAATTATACAGAATGTTAAAAATTATGCTTACTTTGTTTTTATTTTGTAATAAATTACATTTCTTTAGCTTAATACAATCATTTCCCTAATTATTTTTGACAGAATGTTCAAAGAAAATGCTGTCAACCTTTTGAGTCTAAGAACATGTCCTTTTGTCAAATATTTATGTTTATAATTTCAAATAATGTTTAACCTTTTTACTTATGAATAAAATACATATGTCACAATGTGGACAGGTAAAGTAGACATATTTTAGAGAATTTTCCGCCTTTTAGATACTCTTATTTTTTATTAGTTTTAAGCTAAAACATCAACATGACTGCTATTAAAAAAAATTTAAAAAGCTTTACTTACACCATTGCAGTGATCTGTATTTGTGACACTAAGATAATTAAATTTCAGTGGAACCAGAGCAATGATAAATTATCATTTGAAAGATGCCTAACATGACAAGTAATATATAAAAACACAGTTTAAGAAATTTGCTTTATTGGACTCAGAGGTTTTGTAATGATAATAGTAAGAAAAGGAACTTTTGCTACTACATCAATGAATGTAGAGGATAATGGATTATACTGGTTTCTTTTATGTTTTTCTAAAAATTCACTTTCAGAAGTTCATTTTAAATGAAGAAGCAACATTAATTTGATACAAACAATAATAAATCACTAGATGATATGGTATTAAAAAGTATAATTTGCACTATTAGTTTTCTTCATCAATCTACAATGCTATTGATATTTAAAGTAATTATAAAGCAGTGTGCATAGATGACAAAATCCAGTTAATAGGTCCAAGAACACTAATCTCAACTTTTTTTTGGTCAAAGAAAATAGACTCAATGTTTTTTATTGCCTTTTCTCATTTTCATTAAGGAGTATATTTTATGAACTTTTTCCTTCAGTCTTTAAGAACACGGTGCAATCTTTATTAGAGTTCTCACTTTTTAATTAGTTTCCCTGTTCATTTTATATACTGCCTCTTAAAAATATTATAGAAGTATGAAATACTTCTTTCATTTGGACTTGGAACATGGCTTTCTTAGAATGCTGTGTTGCATATATTTATTTTCTTTCTCTCCTTTTCAAACCCTTAGTGACTTCCTACTGCCTTTGGAACACAATTGAAACTAATTATTCTGAAACTTAAGGTCTTTCATTACCTGTTTCCTACCTTTGTTTCTGACTTTACCTACCATGATTTACCAGTTTTCTAAAGTCAAATCCTTTCTAAGCACATCAGAAACATCCATCCTCTGTAGTCTCCATTGACAACGTTTGGAGTCACCTCCTGTTCCTTCCTCCTAAATCTTCTCTGAAGCCTGGAGAGGCAAGTTCAACCCAACCCATCAATAAAGTAGTTTCTAATTCTCTCTGTTGTTCTTTTTCACTTTGTATGACGTTTGGAATTTCTTTTTTCTTTCCATTATATCTACTTCATAAATTATGCTTTAATCTTCTGCCGGATAGAGGTCAAGTTTTGTGATTTTTTTAAATTCTAAAGTGTTAGCACAGTTTCCTACAGGTGCTCAAGAAGCAGTTACTGAAGATACTCAGGCATACCTCAGAGATACTGCAGGATTTGTTCCAGACTACCACGATAGAGTGAATATTGCAATCAAGCGAGTCACTTGAATTTTTTGGTTTCCCAGTGCATACAAAATTTATGTTTGCATTATACTGTGGTCTACTAAGTGTGCAAAAGCAAAGCATTGTGTCTAAAAATGTACTTAATTAAAAAATAGCTTATTGCTAAAAAATGCTAGCAATCATCTGCACCTTCATGGAGTCATAATCTTTTTTTGCTGGTAGAGAGTCTTGCCTCAATGTTGATGGCTGCTGACAGATTGGGGTAGTGGTTTCTGAAGGTTTGAATGGTGTGGCAATTTCTTAAAATTAGACAACAATGAAGTAGTATGCTGCATTGATTGACTCTTTCTTTCATGCAAGATTTATCTGTAGCATGTGATACCCTTTGATAGCGTTTTATCCAAAGTGGAACTTCTTTCAAAACTGGAGTCAATCCTTTCAAACCCTGCTGCTACTTTGTCAACTAAGTTTATGTAATAATATAAATTCTTTATAGTCATTTCAACAATGTTCATAGCATCTTCAGCAGGAGATTTCATCTCAAGAAACCAATTTATTTGATCATAAATAAGAAGCAACTCCTCATTCATTCAAGTTTTGGTCAGAGATTGCAGCAATTGAGTCACATCTTTGGGCTCTGCTTCTAATTCTAGTTCTCTTGCTATTTCTACCACAACTGCAGTTACTTCCTCCACTGAAGTCTTGAACCCCTCAAAGTTATCGATAAGGGTTAGAGTCAACTTCTTCCAAACTTCTGTTAATGTTGATATTTCTACCTCATCCCATGAATCATGAACATTGAAATGACTCTGATCCATGGACTGCAGAATAGCTGTTGGGTTAGCAAGAATGATACAATACTAATCTCATTGTATATCTCCATCAGAGCTCTTGGGTGACCTAGTGCTTTATCAAGGGACAGTAATATTTTGAAAACAGTCTTTTTTTTAAGCATTAAGTCTCAACAGTATTCAGTAAACTATGCTTTAAACAAATGTGCTGCCAGCCAAGCTTTGCTTTTCCATTTCTAGAGCACAGGAAGAGCAGATTTAGCAGAATTCTTAAGTGGAATTACCATTCCAGAATGGTAAATGAGCACCGGCTTCAACTGAAAGTCACCGGATGTATTAGCCCCTACCAAAAGAGTCAGCCTGTCACTGAAGCTTTGAAACCAGGCTTTGTCTTCTCCACTCTAGCTATGAAAGTACTAGATAGCACCTTTTTTCCAATAGAAGTCTGCCTTCCAAATTGAAAATCTGTTGTTTAATTTAGCCACCTGCATCAATGATCTTATTAATAGTTTGATTTTTTGGATAACTTGCTGTAACCTCTCCATTGGCACTGTCTGTTTCACCTTGCACGTTTATGTTATGGAGGAGACTTACTTCCTTAAGCTTCATGAGCTAACCTCTGCTAGCTTCCTCTTCTGTAGCTAACCTCTTCCATAGCTTCTTCACCTCCTTCACCTTTCAGAGAACTGAAAAGAGGTAGAGCATCACTCTGGATTTGGCTTTGGATTAAGAGAATGTTGTAGCGGGTTTGATCTTTTTTCCAGACCACTCATACTTTTGCCATCTCAGCAATAAAGCTGTTTACCTTTCTTATCAGTTGTGTATTCACTGAAGTAGCACTTTTAATTTCCCTAGGAACTTTTCCTTTGCATTTACAACTTGGCTAACTGGCACAAAAGACCTAACTTCCAACTTATGTAAGCTTTTGATGTGCCTTCCTCACTAAGCATAATCATTTCTAGCTTTTGATTTAAAGTGAGAGACATAAGACTCTTCTTTTCACTTGAACAACTACAAGTCATTTTTGGGTTATTAACTGATCTAACTTTAATATTCTTGTGTTTTGGGGAATACAGATGGTGGAGGAGAGGGAGAGAAAGTCAAAGGAATAGCCAGTTGGTGAAGTGATCAGAACACACATATTTTATTGGTTAAAATTGCTTTCTTATATGGGTGCGGATAATGGTATCCTAAAACAATTACAATAGGAACATCAAAGATTACTGATCACAGATCACCATAACAGATATAATTACAATGGAAAAAGTTCAAGTTACCAAATCTGACACAGAGACCCTAAGTGAGCTCATGTTGTTGGAAAAAATGTCTCCAATGGACTTGCTTGATGCAGGGTTGCCACAAAGCTTCCGTGTATAAATAATGCAATATTGACAAAGTACAATCAAGTAAAAAGCAATAAAAAAGGTATGCCTGTACGTCATTTGACAGTCTGAAGTAAGACAACTCTCTTAAAACAAATTCTCACGTTAATGAAATGTTTGAGTTTGGCAGATAAACGTTTTTATATTTACTAGCAGAATTAGTTAAGAATGATTCTCCATACTTTAATATTATCACTTACTATACCATAATCTGAATTTTAGATAAATAATTTTTCAGCTAATTTAAACATTATGCATTATATTCACTATAAACATTTGTTAAACTGTTGATTTTATAGACTCATAAAATATTTAAATTGAAAAGACTACAGAAACCATTTACATCAATCTCCTAATTTTTTTAAGTCATAAAAATAAGACAAGGAACAGTTAAGTAATGGAAGAATAATGGCTAAAATGTAGGTCTCCTTCATAGAAAAATGGCCAAAGTAAGGGATAATAAGTCAACAGCATACTAAATCATAAAACTCTGATGAGACAAAGGTGCTGAAATTGATTATAATTGAAAAATAATGGTGCCTGACAGCCAACATGCACAGGGAAAAAGAGGAAGAAGAAGAAACATAATAGTGCTTGATTCATCAGCATTCATCATCATAATCTTCTCAGGTATGAAAATGGTAGTGTTAACCGTGCCAAATTGTAAAGGCCAACTAAACAGTGAGTTCTACCACCAATGTTGTATATAGACAGTTTAGATTATCTGAAAACTGAACAAATAAAGTAGAAATATAAAGTGTTAGTGTGAATCAATGTTGCCTGTATTTACTATTGCAAAGTTATTTATTTTGTTTTCTTTTATTAGATACTTAATTCGACCAGATCCATTGGCCTACCTTCCAAACAGTGAGCCCAGTCGAAGAAACAGCATCTGCAATGTCACTGGTCAAGATTCTCGGGAAGAAACTCAACTTTGATAAAAAATAAAATGAGAAACTTTTTTCCTACAGGGACCTTGCTTGGAACCAGAAAAGTTTTGCTGGCACGAAAGAAACTAGATGGAAATACATGTAATTCTCTCATATTTAAAAACATAATCTCTTCTCTTAGAAGTATAGATCATTTTGAAATTTAATGTACTTACTGGTACTCTCCCTGTTAATAGTTGAAGGACATCAATGGAATAGATTTGAAAAGCTATATTAAAATACAAAAATTTAAATCTGACATTTAATTATTTTATAATAATCCAAACTATATGAAACCAGTTTTAAAAATTATTAAGGTTTTATGAAATTGACAAAATCTAACTCTATTTGGTGCATCACAATGGACACAGAATGTTGCTGCTCCTCTTAAAAATTAAATGTGTCATATCATATTCTTTAAACTTACTGTTTTACAAAACTGAGCTCATCATAATTATCTAGTCTTCTCTACATAGAGATTAACCAACAAACTTGTGTGGCTGACTTTTGTGTAAGAATCATAGTTTGCTTTAGAATACGAATCTTTAAGTCATTTTAACTTTTTTTCTCTGCCTTATGATATAAAAATATTTATCTTAGAATTTGAGATGTTCATAGCATGTTTTACACTGAAGAAACTAAAACATAAAAAGAAACACTAAGTTCCTGCAGTTTTTGGTAATTTTATGTCTAGCAAACATTTTATGCCAAGAAAAGCATACTATAAAGCAAATATCTATTATTCTCCTAAATGAATGCCTAGCATAGAGAAAATACTTAATACACATTTGTTGACTTAAATTTAATTCAAGGATTAAAACATTAACTGGATTTCTTGAAATATACAGTAATGATTGTCCTTAGGCTCTTGGGCTTTACCATTTTTCATATATCTGTATAGTAAATTTCATTAGAAAAATTCTTTTAAAATTGACAGAAGATAATTTATACCTTTTATGGAATCTGAAGACACTTCAAAACAATAAAAGTCCTTCTTATGTCTTTGGTAATGGAACAATAACACTCGATGAAGGGTGTATTAAAAATTTTGGCTTAATTTTGAAATCGTATATATGAACTATATAAGAGAAAAGCATAAAACAAAAATAGGTAGCTCTTGGCTTTTAACATTAATGCAAATCATGCAGAATTTGAGTCATAAATTTAAATATAAATGGACCATTTATGACACCCATTTTTTACCTTTATTGCATTTACCCCCCACAGAAATAGATCAAAAAAGCACAAGAGTATGTGTATATAGTTTACCAGGTAGTGGAAGTGTGTTAAAATGTTCCTATAAAATAAACATTGGTAAATTTAAATATATACTATTCTAATTCTGTATTTTTTAATTTTTGAATTTGACATTGATTTTAATTCAACAACAACAAAAAATGAATATAAAACTAGAAAGGGAAATTTTTTCTTTTCATAATGAAGCAGATCAACTTAAAGGATAATACATTGTTTTAAGAAAAGATATTCTAGTGTTCTCTCAATAATTCTACAGAAATAAAAGGGTAAAGTGCAACGTGAAATCAAAGATTATAGTCATTATATAATTTGGCTTGGAGACTATGAAATGTCTTTTTTTCTTTTTGGTATTTTACATTATTCACGTTTTAGAATAACAAGAACACCAAGAATTACCCCTAAAACAGAGACCCTGCATTTACTCTACTTTGATCAGAGAAGTAGAATGTATAACAGGTTACCTAAAATTGGAAGCATGCCTTAAAACTTAAAGATTGTATGCATATATGTGTATATGTTATAAACATTGGAAATACATTTGACACACACATTCACATATAAATTGTTAAAAACTGAAGGCAGAATGGAACTAATATATGTAACAGAGAAAAACAATAAATTTATTGAACTTATTTTATATTTGCATATCAAGAGTCAAGTACGATGTTTCTTTAAGTTGACTTTTTTTACTTCATTATTTTTAGGAATAAATGTAAGATTTTACAATCTTTTATTTCCCCACAAGATCTGAAGTTTAGTATTTTTGCATTATGACAGTTGTTGAGACTAGGATTTTAAGCTAGGATATGATTATATTTCCTATATAACTAAAAATTTTGTTTCATAAATTTTAAAATAATTATTTTTGACTATGAACATTAGTCCAAATTTAATATTTGACACAGTTCATACCAGCTTGCTACAATAATGATAATTTATTAGTCTTTCTGT
The DNA here is from genome assembly GCF_007565055.1 of Rhinopithecus roxellana. Lineage (NCBI taxonomy): Eukaryota > Metazoa > Chordata > Mammalia > Primates > Cercopithecidae > Rhinopithecus > Rhinopithecus roxellana. The sequence continues at coordinate 61,587,659 of NC_044556.1, forward strand.
TATTTAAACAAATAAAAATATGCTTATACAAGACTTTTAATGAACTGTTGCCTTTTTAAAATAATTATACTTGCACATGAAAATAAAATATAAAGTCATTAATAGTCCTTGTAGCCCAATGGGAATTGATGTCTGTACCATTTTGCTACCAGTTACATTGAACTGCTTTAAAATAAATAATAAAATTATTTCTAATGATGAAAACTCTTGATTTTTTTGCCAAAACTTCAGTTGCTTAGATAAATTATGTGTTGGATCTATAAAAATCATTTTTCAGTTTTATATTTTAAACCCAAAATAACTATGGAGGTGATCTCATTGGAAAATATAGTGATAAATAAAGTTCTGTTGAATTATATCTTAACATAATAGATTCTGAATAGTTGCACTATTTCAGAAAAGGAGAAGTGAGCATGGAAGGAGAGTTGAGATGGGAGGAAATGAACTTTAGGAAAAAAGGGGGCAAGAAGAAAACAGAAGGTAAGAAAAAAATAAACCTTAGTGAGGACATCAGAAGAGAGAAGTATTTTATGACACAGAATCATGTCACAATACACTCATTTAAGAATCAGATATCTCTGGTTAGAGAAAAGAAAAAATAGTTTTTAATGTAAAGATGGACTTCCAGAAAAATGGAATACTTCCATTTCTCCCTATTCCTCCTGCCAAACACAGCTAAACCCCCTAGATATTATATGTAAAACAGATCTAAGAAGGTTCTGAACGGTGGAAAGGAGGAGGAAGACAGATTAGGGAATTGGGACTTGAAGAAAGACATGGTGGTGAATTCCGTGGTATTTTTCTTGGCTTCCTGTATATCCTGATTTTGATAGTGAGAAACATCAATGAGCACAGATGAAAAAGTTCCAAGAAAAGCCTGCTCCCTCCTTCAAAAGGACTGGTTCCTGTGACAGATGTGGCTTCTGCAGCACCAGACTGCTGACAGTTCAGTATGGATGGCTTCTCCTGAGACGGGCTCCACACCTGGCGGCCTGACGCTTTCCTCAGCACCCTGTTAGATGATTTTCTAGTGGTGTGCTTCCAGTGAGACGCTTTCCCATAAAAAACTTCCTCTGGCACCCTAGAGGGTGAAATTCCAGCAAAATCTGCCAGTGCGGCACCATAATGACTTTTCTGCTGTTCTGTAAGCCACAGCTGTGCTATCTTGATTTCCAGGGCAGTCCTGGAATCTCTTCCTGGAGCACTTTATCTTGGTCTTGAAAATAATGTGTGCTCCTTACGTCTGCTATTGCTATGTTATTTTCAAGTTCTCTTTACTATTACTAACCGATCTGATATTACTCTATTGCTCTGTTATAGTTCAAAAATCTCAGTATAAAATGTTCTGTGTCCAAATCACTGTGCCCAAACAGAACCCCGACTGATAAATTATGCACAAATCAGCAGTTCTCTGTTTAATGAAATAATGGTGATATCGAATTCTACAAACCTGAGAGACAGACTTTGGACAAATGCAACAAATTAAATAGCACCTGCTGGGAAACTTTGCAGACAGACAATGCACTCATCCTGTGGAGCATTAGACACTTTTCATTTCATTTTGATCTTCTCTACTGTTTTGAATAGGACTGCCTCCAGTCCTATAGTTTATAGGACTAACTCATTTGTGGGAAGGGAGAAATAGACATGCCAGCTTAAATCATGTAGGTCGATCTAAAATTATAGCAAATTGTTTTTAAAAATAGTAATTTTGCTAGCCGGGCGAGGTGGCGGGAGCCTGTAGTCCCAGCTACCCGGGAGGCTGAGGCAGGAGAATGGCATAAACCCCGGAGGCAGAGCTTGCAGTGAGCTGAGATCCGGCCACTGCACTCCAGCCCGGGCGACAGAGCGAGACTCCGTCTCAAAAAAAATTAAAAAAATTAAAAAAAAATAGGAATTTTGCTTATAATTAAACAATATGCTTATATTATTATCCAATAGAATTGTATTTTATTACTTAATCTAAATATGTGTTTGTAAAAACAAAACAAAGACCTGTTTTTCTAAAAATAAATAATAGAAATCTTTCACAAATTGCACTATAATTAATCACACTCCAAGGAAATATAATATAATTCTACTTCAAGATTTGTATTTTCTTCTTTTTGTATCATACACAAAATACATTTCATTCTAGTGACACCAAGCTGGATATCTTTGTACTTGGAAATTAAATGCCATTCCAAAAAGAAGCATTTCCAAATTTATTGACTTCCACTCTCTGATCCGTATGTTATTCATATAGACTAAGAAAGCGTGAGTAGTTCATTAGAATACATTTTTTTTCCTCTGAAAATTCTAGACTTTCAAAAAACAGGAGCTATGAGACACTTTTATTAATAGAAATGAGGTTGGTACTAAAGTCGATGTTTGTAAATACACTGCATAGCTGTATAGGCACAATTAAGTTATATATCGCTAAAGTATTATTTTAGAGCTTTAAGTTCTTTTAATTACTGATTATTATCATACACAAGAAATCCATTAAAAAAGATAATAGATTCCAAATTTTAACTGAGACCACAGAATGAAAGCCTCCAAAAGATTTATCAATCTGTCATAAGATTTCAAAAAGAAACTGACATTTTGTGATATACATTAGGCAGGACAGATTCAGCTACAATACAGTAATAGGTTAAACTCCATACATAATCTCAAGTGGTTTAATATAATAAATATTCCATTTTATATGGAATAATGTCTAATGCAGAAAATGATTTGAAGTTTTAAGATAAAAGATTTTACAAATGTACATTCATTGAAACAATATAAAAATACAAATCATCACAGCAATAGAAATATAACTCAAGTACCTTTACTAAAAATTCAAACTTGAAAATAAAATATGGAGAAAACCATAATTATTATAAAATTTTAGATGTTCTTGGGCCAAGTTATAAATGACTTGATTTTGAAAACAAAGTATGATCACTTTTTAATTAAAAATAATTGATTTCTAATCTTTCTGGCAAAAAGCATACTGTGAAATGACTACGAAATAACTGACATTTCCACTGGGAAACATGTTGGTAAAAATAATTAAGTAGCTGTGCTTGATTTATTATCATTAACTAAAGGAGAGAAGTTCTTACTTTGAAGCATTCAGCATCCTCCAAGTTAGTTAATGTGGGCAATCCTCATTTCTCAGTTTAGTGATGTTAAGATTTATTCTTATACTAGAATCAAGTTGCAACCTAATTTAAGAAAGCAAAGTAATCAGTTACTTCTGAGTCACTGTTAAAAACTCAGAAGCCTAAATTAGCCAAAGAGGAGATGGTCCTTTGATCATTTTGAAATGTAAAATTTTAAGGTCACATATTTTTAAGATAAGAAATCTGTCTGGTGAAAATGTATTACCTAGTTATCAATATAGATGTGACATTTATTACTAAAATTTAAAATCACTTAATAAAATAATTTTATTTTGTTAAAATATTATTTTGGGATTTGGGGGCTATACTGCCATTTTTTTTCTTGAGTTTGACTGAAAGACTGATATCTATCTACTGTAGATAAGAAACTATTGAAAATGTATTAGGAATCTGCATGAATGATGGTTTAGTATTTTGAAGTAGTTCCTGTAATATTTTTAAAGTTTTTCTTAGGCAACTATTATTAAAAGATATTGACAAAATCTGCCCTCATAATCATTTAAACTCATAATAATTTAAACTTTCAGAGCAATTTTTCAATATTAAAAGCATCAAGCTTCCCTGACATCTTTTAGTATTCTCTAACACCCTCCATTTGTTTACTTCTTTATATCAAATAACCACCAAAGCAATTACCAAATCCATATAGCCTTGAAGCAACTTAGTGAAGTAATTTAACATCTTTTTGTATCATAGATAGAAACCAATTTTCATCACAGTCTAAAATCAATTGTTTCTCTGTAACTCTTCCAATATCATCATAGAATAAACTACGGGATACAGATGAGATCAAGCATGAGAGTTTTTTTTGTGTATACAATATTGACCACTTCTTTAGACATGTCTGTGTTGTAATTGGCACACCTTGCATCCTGTTATGCTGCATTGCACTCACTTCTACAGAGATGGCTACTTGACCCTCAAGCATTCAGGAGCTAAATGGCGGGGCATGTTAACCATATGGAAAGGTGGTTGGTCACTTAGCAGCAACTCCCCTGTCTTGTGACATGGCAGGAATGGTGCTCTGAGAGCCAAGACAAATGAATTGTGTCTGTGTCCATTTTTTAACAAGATGATGCACAGGAACCTTTGCTGAAGGAAACCAGTTATTGAGCTTGTCCTTGGAACACGGATTCACTCCAAATGACCTTGAGGCACATGAAACAACTGACAATGGTAACTGAGTGATGAAATTGGAAATGACTTCTGCAGGAGAAAAATTACTGTAGATACAGACACCCCAGATATGGACACTCACAATTATTATGTGGCAACTTTATGTGGTTTTACGTGTTCATGAACTACAAAAAAAAAAAAAAAAAAAAAAAAAAAAAATTGTCATGAGGACTTTAGCAGCTCAAAAATAAGCCTCTGCTGAAAAATTTTAAAAGTTTATTCAGCTGACAATACCTATTGTTGTTCATCACACCAATCGGATTGCCACCTGCTCACAGAATATAAACACAAGGCTATTATTTGATCCTACTAGAGAAAAAAATTCCCCAAAGGACAAACCTGAGGTTCATCTTGAATTTTCCTCTTCTCCTTTACCACACCTTCTATCCATCAATTAGTTGTCATTTCTTGTGATTTTCCTTCCTAAATGTCTCTCACATCCAGTCACACTATTGCCTTCCTGGACCAGTGAACTCAGATGTTAGCCTACTTCTGCACTACTCTGGTAAGGCTCCCAAACCCCATCTTTCCCTCTTCCATTCCTTTCTCCAAATTATGCTCAGAAAGATTGTTCAAAGATTTAAATGTATTAGTTAAAATCATCCACAGGCCTCTTATTACTCTTAGAATAAGAACCGAAGTGATTATCCGTCCTAATAAATAAGTATGATCTTCTTGTCATGCTAACTATTCATTCAGTTGTGCAAAAATATATATCAAGAACCACTGTTGAAATAAATAAGTATTTTTCAAGGAAGGTCTCAAATGTCTTCACTAATGATAATATACAAGTAAATATTTCCTTTACACACCCTCATAATATCCCATGCCTCTTCACAGCTTCTTGCTCCCAAATGTACTTATGTTATTAGTAACAGTATTATAACCTAATATTTGATCAATAGAGAAGAAACAAAATATTAAAATCTAGTTGGAAGGACTTTCTCAGGGAGAGATGTATGTTTTGTTTAGAAATACACTATTGGGCAAGTCTGGCTAAAAGAGAAGTTCATATGGAAGCAGCGTGAAGGGGCTGAGGTAAGACAAGTGACAGCTAAACTACACATAAGATTATAGGAGAGATTTGAAGAGTAGAAAGAGGACTAAGTCCAGTGAGAAGATATCATGAGGGTAGCACCACTTTCCAGGTGGTAGGTGAGGAATCTAGTGAACTCTAGTCTAGTGAACTTTGGCTAGAGAAGCTTTTAGTGCCGGGGGTGGTAAAATAACTTTTTATGAAAAAGAAAAAAAAAAAAGGCTAATTGTTTTTGAGATGGAGTTTCACTCTTTTTGTCCAGGGTGGAGTGCAATGGCACGATCTCAGCTCACTGCAACCTCCACCTCCCAGATTCAAGCAATTCTCCTGCCTCAGCCTCCTGAGTGGCTGAGACTACAGGTATGTGCCACCATGCCCGGCTAATTTTGTATTTTTAGTAGAGACGGGGTTTCTCCATGTTGGTCAGGCTGGTCTCGAACTCCTGACCTCAGGTGATCCAACTACCTTGGAATCCCAAAGTGCTGGGATTACAGGCGTGAGTTGCTGTGCCCGGCAGAATAATTGCTTTTGTTTATGTGCTGTGGTATACTTCAGGGTATCTGCTTCCTCCCCTCTTATCAACTTAAACCTTCAATAAATTCTATTATTTATAGAATCCTGTCTAATTGATATTTGGAGAATAAAGGGATATTTAGCAATAAAATAGTCAGTGTCTCAAGGCAGAACAGACAGCTGAGAAAGAACGGATGACATGAACAAAGCAGCTCCCAGGTGAAGGATTTAACATCATATTTAAGACATTTTGATTTTCCTCTAACTTAAAGTAATCCTGGTAGGGGCAATGGAGAAACTGCTATACCCACCTACACCTGTTTACTGCTAGTTTTTCTTGATGGATTATAATTCCTGAAGTCAGGGACCATGACTCTACACACAAAGCCCTAGATTTTATTTATTTATTTATTTATTTATTTATTTATTTATTTATTTATTTGGGACACAGTCTCATTCTCTTGCCCAGACCGGAGTGCAGTAGTGCGAACTTGGCTCACTGCAACCTCTGTCTCCTGAGTTCAAGTGATTCTCCTGCCTCATTCTCCTGAGTTACTGGTATTACCACACTCAGCTAATTTTTTGTATTTTTAGTAGAGACAAGGTTTCGTCATGTTGGGCAAGTTTTGCTAAAAGAGAAGCTTTTATGGAAACAGAGTGAAGGGTCTAAGGTAAGGCAAGTGACAGCTAAACTGCTCCACATAAGATTATAGACTGGTCTCGAACTCCTGATCTCAAGTGATCCGCCCAACTCAACCTCCCAAAGTGCTGGGATTACAGGCATGAGCCACTGAGCCCATCCTCCTAGATTATGGATCTTGGGAAATAGTTGTTGATTACCAAATAGGCATTGCATTATAAACTCTAGATACCAAAGAATACCTAACAATTCAGAAATTAGGCCTCATAAACTAGTTATATTCTGTGTGTCTACATATTATTTAGGAAATGCAACTTTCTAATTTCTTTTCTCAAACACATATGTGTGTCAATCAGCATGGAGAGAAAGCATTGAGGGAGAGGAATAGGGGAGAAAAAGTAAGAACATTATTTTACTTTAAAGGGATTTTCAGTTTGGAGTAACAAACTGCAGCTTAGAGAACAGAGACAAGCCATTATGTAGAAAGAGAAACGTTTGAAACCAAAATCTATTGGTTCAGTCCTAATACAAATGACATCACTGATGTGCATGTGCAAAACAAAGTGGACAATGGCAGAGGATGCAAATCTCATTAATTCTACACATTTAATTGCCTTGCTATCTTTCTACTTCAGTTTCTGTATAAGATCATGGGTTGCAAAATGTATTTACATGCATAGTTAACCATAGCTAAGGAAAATCTAATAAAGCAAACTTCTGAGAAGTCAGGAATCTCTTTCCATGATGCAAAAGTGGTATTAAAAAAAAAAAAAGGTCCAAATTTTTGGTCCACCTTGTTCTACTATTCTCAAGATATTAATTCCTAGACCTAAAGATTGAATCGTTTTAACACAATGCAAATGAACACACTATTCCCTGTTATGCACATTATATGTATGTGTGTTTTGAAAGTGTGTGTGAGTGGCATTTTAGTATCTGCCCTTCCTGTTATAGAGTAATTCTCTATTAATTGTTAGAATTAATAGCATGCAATTTCCTGCCTCCACTACAGAAAATGAAGACAGAAAATCCTCACTCATTCATTTTCAATGATCTAGGCTTACCTACATCTAAGATTTTAATCTGGAGCTGATAAAGTTAAGATGAAGAGGTGGTCCAAATTGATTTATGATGTGTTACAAAAGCATCAGTGATGGCCATTTTTGGTGTTCAACAAAATAAAACGTCTAGCATTGGATGCAGTATACAGTAGTACTATTCTGGCTAGATCATTTTCCTACCAAACTTCAGGATCCTCATTGATTCTTGCCTGTTTTCCAAGCCTGCCTCTTTATTATTAAGTTTGAAGTGTAAGCCCCCATATCTATCTAAAAATTCCTCTCTTGTATAAGAAAAATGTGTTTTGTCAGTTTAAAAAAAGGGTGGTAGTTTTTTTGTTTGTTTGCAAAAAGAACCATAGTAACTCTTTTTGTATTCACATCATTCGGTGGTTCCCTCTGTATTGAGTCTCCCCTCTCTGTTAGCTGTTTTGACCAATGGGACAATAGCAAATGAGATGGAAGTAGAGGTTGTGAAAAGGCTTATTTGTTGTGACTTAGACTTTTTGTTCTCTGTGAGACCTGGGATGACTGATCTTGAGAATTTGAGATCACATGAAAAAGAGACCAAACATCTTACCAAACAACTTATTTAGGCCGTTATAGACCACTGGATATCAACCAATCTTCCAGGTGACCACAGAAATTATCTAAGACAGCTGAGACCAGAATAACCACCAACAGTCCTACATAATGAGAAAAAAATAGTAAACATCTGTTATTTTAAGCTATGAAGTTTTGAACTGACTTTTTATATAGCAAAAGGCAATTGATACACCCAGAATTAATTTATATGCCCAAGGAGAACACACTTTTCTAATTCACTCATCCAACTCCAAATTTGGGATCTCTGGATGATATCCATTTATTCTCTAGTTTCATCCCTCAGATGCTAAAGTCTCTAAACCAGGAAAGCCTGGATAAAATAGAAAGAAAAACTATTTTACCTTTCTTGTCCTCTGTCTTTCTTTTTTCAAAAGTGTGTCATTACATGTAATTCTGAAAAGAACCACTTTCAATGCCATTTCTTGGTATTCAAAGCAACGTTTTCTGGCTATAGTAGAAATAGAATCATATATTGGCTACTGATTGACATGATACATCACATTTTCCAGCACTCAAAATTTGAAAGACATTACTGTCAATGTGACCCTATATCTGAATATCCAATATACAATCCATAGCTCTCTATGGCCTGTGGTTCTGGGTTACAAGGTATGTAATACCAGTAAATATTACAGACATCGGACTACTTTACTGGATTTAATCATATCTCCCAAATCCATATCCACAGAAAACCTGTGAATATGACCTTGTTTGAAAATAGGGTATTTATAATGTAATCAAGTTAAGATGAAGTCATACTGCATTACGGAGGGCTCCAAATCTGATAGGACTATTGTCTTTTTAAGAAGAGATATATTGGGACACAGAGACACACAATGAGAAACTTGTGATAATAAAGGTAGTGATTGGAGTTATTCAGCAAAAAGCAAGGAAACATCAAGGACTGCCAGCAACCACCAGAAGCTGGGAGAGAGCCATGGAACAGATTCTCCCATGGAGTCTCCAGAAGAAGTGCATCTCACTGACAACTTGATTTCTCACTTGTGGCCTCCAGAACTATGAGAATAAACGTCTCTTGTCATAAACCTCCACGTTTGTGGTCATTTGTTGTGACAGTCCAAGGAAACAAATATACTTATCATCTTAATTTTTTTACTTTGAAGTAAGTTGCTTGGTCAGTGGTGTTAACGGGGGATTCCAAGATAGTAATGGCAAGTAAAATAAATTAAAAGTACATTAACCAGACAGCCTAACAGTAGGAGATAATAAACATTCCGTTATTCCCATGTTCCACTGGACTAATAATGATGTAGGCTCTGGGTGGAAATTTGTTTTGCCATCTGATCTCCAGTGTAACAATAATAACCTTCCTCAAGGTGACCTGGGCCTCTCTTTCATTTAAGGAAATCTGATGATTCTATAATTTCCTTCAGATATGAGAGTGGAATAAAGTAGATGACTCTCATGGTTATGTGACTCAGGTTCTACAAATCAAGGAAAATGTTGATGTGTTGCCTATCAACTAGTTTTATTCCTTTATAAAACATAATTAACTTAACAACTGCCAGTGAAATTTTATTTGAGAGCAGATCCTGACATCTATCTGATGCCTTTGAGGGTAACCATAGCAACCTTACTTGAGACATTGAGAGCTGATACCTAGTCCTGCCACCTTGGATATCTTCCCATCCCAGCTGAGATCACAGTACTTGACACCATTCTCAGCCATTAATGGTTTGGCCGAGAAAAATTTGGCCCCATGTACCCACCCGAATCTCATCTCGAATTGTAATCCCCATGTGTCGAGGGAGGGAACTGATGGGACGTGATGGGATCATGAGGGCAGTTTCCCCCATGCTGTTCTCATGATAGTGAGTGAGTTCTCATGAGATCTGATGGTTTTAAAGTGTGGAACTTACCTCATTCTCCTTCTCCTGCTACCATGTAAGACGTACCTTGCTTTCCCTTCACCTTCCACGATGATTATAAGTTTCCTGATGCCTTTCAGCCATCTGAAGTGTGAGTCAATTAAACCTTTTTTTCTGCATAAATTACCCAGTCTCAGGTAGTTCTCTATAGCAATGTGAAAATGAACTAATACAGCCACATTCCAGGCATAGACAGAACAGTAATAAAGTGCTAGTATGATTTACATATTAAAAACTTTGGTAAGGCACGTGAGTTGTAACTATAGCCCAGTGGATCACATTCTTGTTGCTGGTTAGAATTACCCAGGGAGCTTTTTAAAAATATCGATGCTCAGGCCTCATTCTAAACCAATTAAATCAGAATCCCTGAAGCAAGAGCTTGGATGTTTATACATATACTTAAGGATCTTTAAATCATTCTAATGTATAACCAGTATTATTTTTCCCTTAAATATGGAATTAACTTGCCACTGTCTCTGAAAATGAAGTTTCTTTGTGGGATACTGACATTCACTGGTATGTGTTTGCCTGTGGGTGCCTGTTGAGGAGTTAATCCGAGGGTCAGGAATATCCCATGTGCCCTTTCCTCTTCTTTATCTCAGTCACCACATTTAATCCCAGGTCAGTCCTCTGTTTCCATACTCAAATCTACATCTGACTCTGCATATAAGCATCCACCTCCCATTACCCTCAACTTCTGAATCCATTTGACTGTGCATGCCCTTGGCAATGATTTCTCCAGTATCAGCAAAAACTTATATATTTTCAACTTTTTTGCAAATTCTCTTACTTTCTTTCTTTAAAATGAACTCAAATCTTTCCTTACGAAACCATATTTCCTGCAGCCTGAATATTGAATAATGTCTCATTTCTCCTCCCACATTTCTTATTCCACTAAGCCTAAAGGTGAGGTTGGTCCTCTCCTTGATACTCTTGGCTGCTTCTAGTTATGTTTTTCCTCCCTCTTTACTCAATCACGCCCTCCAATTTTGAATCTCATGTGATCAGATGAATGCAGTCCACCAACTACTTTTCCTGTTTTTTTTTTTTTTTTTTTTTTTTTTTTTTTTTTTTTTTTTTTTTTGCCACACATCATTTACAAACCCTGCCTCCATTTCTTAAATATTTTAGCTTCTGGATTACTATCAGATTCCCCAACAAAATTCCTGTTTAATTCTTGGTAATCTAAATATGCAGTAGATGAACCTTCCAACGCTGTGACTGCATAATTTTTAGATCTCCTCTCCTAAAATGACCTTATCTTACAGCACTCCTCAGCCGCTCATTCTTATGATCATATCTTAGAAATGTCCAGTATTAATAAGTGAATAAAAGCCTTCAGAATCTCATTTCTGTTGAAAGATAATTTTCTGAAAAAGATAAAGTCATGATTTTCAAAGAGATATGAAAATAAACATGTGAACATGTGTTAAAGAATTTATTTTACTTCTATGCTGTGAGGAAGCCAGGCAGATGTTGTAAATGGTTGAAAGGAAAAGTCAAAATAAAACATGTATGTGGAGTAAATGAATGCTGAGATAAATTTGTAAATGAAAAAAAAAATTCCACAGAAGAGACAAAATCAACCAAATCAATATCAAACAAGAGTTAATGTATGTGTCTCTCAGTTGCATACAACTTTTACAAACAGTTAGAAAACAGCTTAAAGACAATGAAGAGGACCAGAATCAGAAAACCTGTAAGGGCATGTTATAGATGGTGCAAAGTTTTCAACTGAGACACAAGAAACTATAGTTTACATAGATTCCATACTGTAATTGACCCTCAATCTTTCTAGCTTTCTCGCTCTAGAAATATGTACACAGCAACCCCTTGACCACCCCCACCCCAACCCCATAGCTGCTATGTATTCACCATCCCTCACATCCCTTATGACATCTATTTCTTTTCCATGCTTAAATATTTACACTTAATCATTTTAATAACCCTCTTATATGTATCTTTAAATTTCTTGTCAATTTTCTCTTTATTATACTCAGTTGAAAATCCTTTGTAATGCTAGTTACATTCAACTCTCCATCTGTGACTATGCTATATGGTGACAGATACATACAGATACAGAGGGATTTTCTGCTCATTGTCCATTCATGTGCTCTCCCATATTTTCCGGACTCGTTGTAGTTTATTCAGGACAAGGGACTAGTTTTGTCAATGCTCTGTGACCATGCATTATTTCCTAGATGAAGTATTTAAGATCCTGTGCATAAGACTCAATACTCTCTTTCCCAGCCTCATAGTTAGAAAGAGGCTTCATCAGTCCAGGTCCCTGAATGACCATGTGGAGAAGTGCACACACACAACCACACCACCACCACACCCAATACCACCAACCTAAAGACATATAAAATGAGTGAGAAATCAACTTGGTTGCTTCAAGCTAGTGAGAACAGGGGGTTGTTTGTTACTGCTGCAGAGACTAGTTTATCCTATGTAAAATATGTGTTGACTGGGTTCACTTTAAATTTGTAATTCCAAATTTCAAGTATTTCTTTAATGTTCCTAGAAATGATACTATAATTCTCTAGTGTTTTTATTTCCTATTCTCCTAAAGGACTATATCAGAGTCTTTTTTCAAGGCTCTAGTGCTTTCTCCCTCATCCTCAGACCCAACTGATGACCTTGCATCTTATTTAACAGACAAGCCCACAACATATAACTTTCAAAGTATCTCAGGTGCATATCTATTATAATATATATTTATACACTCTGTCCATTTTTCTTTTGCAATGGATAAAGTATATCTTCTCCCAATTCAGATCACGCCTTTATTTTTATGTTGTATTCCCTTTTTTTTTTTTTTTATTTACTTCTATACAGGAACATTTCCCCAGTGGTATGTTTATTCTCTACTTAACTTTTCCCATTAGCATATAAAATACGTTATTTATAAAAGTGGCAGAACACCTTTATAAATTGAAAAAAACACTTTTCAACTTAATTACTTAGTTAATGTCTAATCTCTCTACACTCTCTGACAACAACACTCTTTGAAAAGTTATTCATAATTCCTGTCCTCAGTTCTTCTCCTTTCATTTTCTGTTCAACCTATTCTTCTTTTGCTTCTACTACTACACTAAAATAGCTCTTGACATGACACCTTTCCTCTCTGCATTGATAAATTAAAAGTCAGTGTGCAACCCTCATCTTGATCTGTCAGCAAGCAGCATTTGACAGATAATTTTCTCCTTCATCACTTGTCCAAGACAAAACACTAGTCTCTCTCTTATCTCACTGACCACTCAGTGATCTAAGTGGTTCTAAGACACCTTTCTTCTCAGTGAAAAAAATTATTTGTACTTAATTCTAGTATAAAACATGTTACGAATAACATAATAACAGAGTTGGAATGAAAAGAAACGTTGGAGTGAAGAAAAAATCCTTCAAAAGAGGGAAAGTGCTATGTGTAGAAGTGAGGGATGCTTGATAAACATGCAACATATTCTAAGAGGACACAGAATTCCCATGATTACAGAAAACTAAATACATGTATAGAAATAATAAATATTATTTTATTGATACACTAATATGGTACTACTTTAGTGCTTAAAATGATGATGTAGATATATGTCTAATAACTAGAGTTTAATGTAGAGATACATGCTATTCTACTAAATGGAAGTTAATATAATACAGTGTGAAAATATGGGAGAAACTTTTTGCAAGCTACTCATCGGATGAAGTTCTAATATCCAGACTCTATAAGGAATTTTAACAAATTTACAAGAAAAAAAAAATCCATCAAAAAGTGGCCAAAGGATATGAACCAGGCACTTCTTGGCATGATCTCGGCTCACAGCAACTTCTGTCTCCCGAGTTCAAGTGATTCTCATGCCTCAGCCTCCCGAGTAGCTGGGGTCACAGGCATGCGACACCAACGCCTGGCTAATTTTGTATTTTTAGTTGAGACAGGGTTTCTCCATGTTGGTCAGGCTGGTCTTGAATTCCCGACCTCAGGTGATCCTCCCCCCTCGGCCTCCCAAGCTGCTGGGGTTACAGGCTTGACCCACCATGCTGGGCCTGAACAGACACCTCTTAAAAGAAGACATTTTTGTGGCCAACAAACATAGGAAAAAAGCTCATCATCACTGGTCATTAGAGAAATGCAAATCCAAACCACAATGAGATACCATCTCACACCAGTTAGAATTGTGATTTTCAAAAAGTCAGGAAACAACAGATGCTGGATAGGCTGTGGAGAAATAGGAACACTTTTACACTGTTGGTAAGAGTGTAAATTAGTTCAACCACTGTGGAAGACAGTGTGGCGATTCCTTAAGGATCCAGAACCAGAAATACCATTTGACCCAGCAATACCATTACTGGGTATATACCCAAAGGATTATAAATCATTCTATTCTAAAGACACATGCACACATATGTTTATAGCAGCACTATTTACAATAGCAAAGACTTAGAGCCAACCGAAGTGCCCATAAATGATACACTGGATAAAGAAAATGTGGCACATATACACCATGGAATACTATACAGCCATAAAAAAAGAATGAATTTATGTCCTTTGCAGGGACATGGATGAAGCTAAAATCATCATCCTCAGCAAACTAACACAGGAACAGAAAACCAAACATCACATGTTCTCACTCACAAGTGGGAATAGAAAAATGAGAACACAGGGACACAGGGAGGGGAACAACACACACTGGGACCTGTCAGTGGGGCGGGGGGAGAGGGGAGGTAGAACACCAGTACAAATAGTTAATGAATGTGGGGCTCAAAACCTAGATGATGGGTTGATAGGTGTGGTAAACCACCATGGCACATGTATACTTATGTGACAAACCTGCATATTCTGCATATGTATCCCAGAAAGTAAAGTTAAAAAAAAAAAAAAAAAAAAGGAAAGAAAAAAGAAAGAAATGAACAAAGAAAATATCTGCTTGATTTCTCTTTCTTGTAAAGTTATAGGAACTAGTAATAAAGCTGGTTTGTTTATAATTGTTAGAGAATAATTTTCACAAAAGTAAAATCATGACTCTCACACAAATATAAAATGAACAAAGATTTTATTGAACTAATTAATTCATGAGGAAAACAGTAGGATTTTAATAACTACTTCAAAGAGCATCTGCAAAACTAGAAAATATATGAAAAAATGCAATGCCTGTGTTAGATATAATAGAAGTTATTGTCTAACAGGTTAATTAATCTGTAGAACAATTTATTCTACTGTACAGAAATTATTTACATTTCACCAAAAATATATTATTTTTAAAAATTTTGCAATTGAAGCCTGGGAGACTTGCCTATATAACATGACACCATGTGACTTTGAAAGGATGTGCTGCCTAGCTTTTTGATTTATTTCCAAGCTTACCAAATTTTTTAACATACTCGAACTTGAAAAAAATGCACCATGTTAGTTAGAGATGAGTGATTAAAGACAGTGAGATTAATTTTTTTCCCATTCAATTTCCAGGAATCCTTGAATTCAATCCACAGTTGAACTCCAGAACTATATCTCATAAAGCTGTTATGCAGGAAAGGGATTATCCAGCAGGTCTGGATTGCTCAGATTTTGCACATTTTCAAGGAAGGACATTCTTTAGGAACAGCCCTGGGCCAGCTGCTGGTAGATGAGCACTGAGTTCTTGGAATATTATGCTTGGTAAGATATTTTATATGCGTGAGGCCTTGGGCCACTTTGTACCTGATGGCTTAGTTTTTGCAAACTAATACAATTTATAGTGAATTCCTGTTTTTGCTTTGGTGTGTTAGAGTATTAGTAGTTGAGGTCAGTCACGCAGGTGGTGTGTTCCTACATGACTGACCCCAGGAAAACTCTCGATACCAAGGCTCAGGTGGGATTCCCTACTTGGCAACACATTGCTTTATGTAGTCACAGGTCATCAATGGAAGAATGAAACATCTGTATGACTTCACTGGGAGAGGGCTTTTAGAAACTCGTACTTTGTTTCTTCTTCCCATTGTCCCATGTAACTTTTCCCTTTGCTGATTTTAATCTATTTGTACCCTGTCACAATAATAAACCATAACCAAGAGTATAACAGCATCTCAATCTTGTGAGTCCTTCTAGCAAATCACCGAGTCTAAGTATAATCTTTGGAACCCCCGACACAGTTGCAGTGAGTAACCAAAGAGATAATGCATATAGAGTGTTTGGGCAAATAAAAGATTTTATGGGCTCGCTTTCAGACCACAGAAAATGCCAATTATAAGACAACTCCTCTCTAGCACACCTTGATATAATTGATCGGATTTAAGATGGAGCCCCAGACATCTTCCCCACACTCTTCTCCAAACTAAGAGCCATGGCCCCATTATCTAACTTGAGACGATCAGGGCAAATCCTATTCTGTCCTTTATTCTTGTTTATCTCAGTCACTACTTGTTACTTAAGTACTATAATCTTTTAATAAAATTCTAAACCTGATGTTACTTTTTTGCATCATTAATGACTCTTTAGTATGAGACAAATAGTCTGGCCATAATTTGCTCATAATTTGGCTAAAATATAGAATTAAACCTACCACTGGGTTTGTACTCACTTTCCTTTGAATGTCACCCATCTTCCTTTGATCCAGTTCTTTGTAAAAATCGCTTGGTTTCCTGAATAGATGAACTCAACCACTAAGTGACTTTTCAGATGATACAAAAAATAAATAGATCAGAAATATGAACACTGAATCAAATAGTACCCCAAAAGAGAGTTTCCTGTCTCCACAGAAACAACTGGGTACATTTTATATGAACTAGATTTGCAACCAAACTTTCAGAGAAATGGACCTGGATAAAGAGTTAAGGAACATATGATGCATTATCAGAGGCTAATGTTTAGACTTTAAAACAAAGTCAAACTAATCAGGTACAACCAAAAGCAGTTTTTTGTTAGATTTACACGATGATTCCTCTAGTATAAATTTCAGCAACTGACACTGGACTATTTTTCATATTTGATAGCAAAACATTGAAAGAATATTTCAAAATATCATAGGGATAACTTTACCAAAAATAAATAATTGAATTGTCTCTGAACACTGGTATTAGATTTGTGTGTGTGTGGGGGGGGGGGGGGGGGGGAATTTATTTTACCTACTTCTACAAATTGGGGAGTAATGTGTAATTTTATTGAACTGATGCCTGCTTTAGAGATAGTCCCTATTGTAATGGAGACTCATTTTGCCTCACCAAATCTCAAATAATTTAACTTAAGGTATTTGTGTAATTTGATTCAAGAAGATAAAAACTGAAAATGTAAATTCAAAATTTTAACCACCAAAGAGGAATTTTGGACTCTTGTCTTCTGTTCTAAGTGTCTTCATTTCACAAATTACAGAAGACCAAAACATATGAAGAGTTTTACATGCTATGATTTAAAAAATAGCAGGAGGATTGGACAATGTAATTAAGGCCATAGAACTTCATGCTTGAAAGAATTTAATGTAATAGAGCAGGTGGTTCAAAATAGAGTCATTTTACATATAATGCAAGCCATTTAAAGTAGAATATTAACAATTTTAGGAAAAGGATGCTCTACTTAAAACCTTATAAGCTTGTCTGGAATGCTTAGTATTGCTAAAAATGTCTGTGAAACAAACAATAAAATTACAGAATTAATAATTAGGCTTATGTCCTATACATGGGTCGGCAGATTTTTTCATATCAAAATTCTTTTTGCTTAATTTATTTCAGTATCTTGGCATCTGGATTAGAAGTAAACTGCAAGATCTGTTCACATCTTAGTACTAGTCTGTTTCACTGCTCAAATGTTTGATCTCCAGATTTTTAAATTCAGTGCATAGCTGCTATTTCATAACATGATCTAATAAATGTACTCAAAACAAAAGAAAAAAGAGAAGTAAAAGAAAACCTAACATTACGCTTAGAGATATTGGAACAATTACCACTAGGAACTCTACATGTGACCATAACACATTAAAACCAGTGCAGATCTGGATTGATTTTATCCCCAGGTGATAATGATTTCCCCTCCTTTCTACGCTAAAGGATAACCGAAGAGGAGATTGAGAACTAAAACCAGTATATTTTTCTATTCCTCTGCTCAGAAATTCTAACCCAGAGATACTTTACTATTTCTCTACTAAATAATTCTAGCACATAGCACGCTTTTATTTTTGTGTCAGGCAATATAGGCCTTAGGTAAAAATTACTTATATGCTTGCTCCAGAAAATATTTACTTTTCAAAGGTAAGATTGTGAACCAACCTAAACAATTTTCTTATCAAAATTAGCAGCCTGCTCATCAAACTCACAAGACTCTTACCTTTCTGCATTTGATACCATAAACTTCACCTGATCCAAATAATTCCCTGCTTGGCAAGACTACCTTATATCATCCAGTCCAGGCCTTAAATCTGACTTCTCTTTTCTGAGACACTGCTTAAGTTCTGTCAAAGCAGTATCTGCGGTAAGTTTGATAAATAAAATTGCTTGCTAAACATCGATATCTACTTTTCTGGCAGATGTTTGGGAAAGTCAAAAGTTGACAGAATATACTTAATTTATTTTCCCTTCTTAATCTCCTGATATGTATTAGAATCTCCTAATATGTGTTACAATCTCTTGGTTCCTTTAGCATAACTTTAAATAACATACACAAATTGTTGTTTCATAGTTACTAAATTCAATGCCGTTTGAATCCTCATTAATACAGAGATTGGAGAGTATCTAATTAATAAAGACATGGAAATAAATGTATATATTTTTCTCATTCACCTTTCCTAAGTTTTACATTTTTTTTTTTTTTTTTTTTTTTTTTTTTTTTTTTTTTTTGAGACGGAGTCTCGCTCTGTCGCCCGGGCTGGAGTGCAGTGGCCGGATCTCAGCTCACTGCAAGCTCCGCCTCCCGGGTTTACGCCATTCTCCTGCCTCAGCCTCCCGAGTAGCTGGGACTACAGGCGCCCGCCACCTCACCCGGCTAGTTTTTTGTATTTTTTAGTAGAGACGGGGTTTCACCATGTTAGCCAGGATGGTCTCGATCTTCTGACCTCGTGATCCGCCCGTCTCGGCCTCCCAAAGCGCTGGGATTACAGGCTTGAGCCACCGCGCCCGGCCAAGTTTTACATTTTTTATTTTGGAATTTGTCAACATATGTAACAGTTATCTTCCTGCATTAGTTTAATTTTGGTTTTAGAAATAAATCCTTATTGCCAGTGAGTAAAAGCACTCTACTATGGTTTTTCTGATCAGCATTTAGTTGGCTGGATTTTTCAAACATAGAATAAGTATAATGTAGATTTTTTTTTTTACCTCTGTGCCTAGATTCTTCATTGAGTCTCACTGGTTTTATGATATATATGAAAATGTCTGCTAGTGGCTTTCGATTTGAATGACAGCTTCTAAAATAAACATTCTTGCATTGCTCTTTATTTTTCTCAGAACTTTGTGTCTATTGCTCTATCACATTCTAGCACTGGGTGTGTCAATGAAAAAAAAGTTTGAAAGTCTGAGGCTGGCCTGATGATATTTTTAATCTTTATTTGTTAGAAGCATGATATTTCTGTTAAAATGTCTCAAGAATCCTTTATCCTGATTTTCCAGGTACCTTCTGCCACGGCTTCCCCTTGCACTTCCTGGGTCAGGCAATGCCCCGCCCTTTTCCGTCAACTGCACCCACTGTCTGTCAAGTCCCAGTGAGATGAACCTGGTACCTCAGTTGGAAATGCAGAAATGGGCCGGGCGCGGTGGCTCAAGCCTGTAATCCCAGCACTTTGGGAGGCCGAGACGGGCGGATCACGAGGTCAGGAGATGGAGACCATCCTGGCTAACACGGTGAAACCCCGTCTCTACTAAAAATACAAAAAAAACTAGCCGGGCGAGGTGGCGGGCGCCTGTAGTCCCAGCTACTCCGGAGGCTGAGGCAGGAGAATGGCGTAAAGCCAGGAGGCGGAGCTTGCAGTGAGCTGAGATCTGGCCACTGCACTCCAGTCCGGGCGACAGAGCGAGACTCCGCCTCAAAAAAAAAAAAAAAAAAAGAAAGAAAAGAAAATAGTAATTATTATGCCTTCACATCTGTCCAGGTTTACTCTACTAACTCAAGTTTGTCTTCTTCCCATGAGACTGAAGAGGTTCTTGGATAAGAAAAAAACAAATTATCAATGACATGATAATTTACCAGTGATGGGTCAAATATAATGAGGACCAATAATTGACCTTTGGAACTGGCTACAAAGAGGTCATTGTTAATCCTGATGGAGAAACTTCAGTGTGAACCCTTTCTTCTTTGAAACACTCATTCTCTTGACCTATGGACAGTAAAAATCTTTCAGCTTGATTTACTTCTGTGGCCTCCACTTGCCTTTTTTTTTTTTTTTTTTTTTTTACTTTTTTTTTTTTTCCCTATGCTGGTTCTTCCTCATCTCCCTCATCTTTTAAAATTGGGCTCCAGAGGGCTTGTCTTTATATGTCTTCTCTTCTCTGGGGACACACATTCAATTTTGTAGTCTCATATTATCTTTTAGCTTTAAACATTATCTACTGTTGATGAAATCTAAATTTATGTTTCTAACTTAGATGTGCCCCTTAAACTTTAGATTCATATTTAATCGCTTTCTTGATAATTCCAATTAAATATATAATAGGAACCTAAATTTTACGTTTAAAACTCCTTCCTCTATAATCTTCTATTTTTAATAATGAGTAGTGTCACATTGTCAATTGTATAGGTTAGGAACCTCATAGTCATCCTTGTTTCCTGGATTTTTTTCTCATACTTTGAATTAACATCATCAGCAAATCCTGTTAGTTCTTTCTTCAAAGTATATGCAGCATTTCACCAAATTTTCTTCTATAGAATTTCACCATTTCTATACCCTGGTCAAAGTCACCATCTTCCCTATCTGAGATAATTGTATTACCCTCCCAACTAATCACTCTGTATTTCATCTTCCACCTCCACTAATCCATTCTCAATCCAAATGCCTGAATCTTTCTATTAAAATATGTTGAATCCCGCCACTCAAAACCTTCTAATGGCTTTCCAACTTATTCACAATAAAACTCAAGTGTGTAATGCCCCATATATCTGGACTCCTGTTACCTCCATGTCTTAATCTTCCTACTGTTTCCTCTGTCATCACTCAGCTCTAGCCAAACTTAGTCTTATTGTTATTTTCTTAAAAATTAAAGAGATATGTTCCTTCCTCAGAGACATGACATTTCTTGTTTCCTTTCCTTGGAATATTCTTCCTTCAGATACCTGAATGACTTTCTGTTCTATTATTACTTCCCTTAGGCTCTCCTTGAATACCATATACAAAAATTCAAACTCTTTCTCAGCTTTACCTCTTACCACTGCAACTTTATCTCACTTCCTTGATATATTTCATGTAGCAAATTTATCACCACCTTATATATCACGTATCTACTTCATTTACATGTTGACTTCCTCTTAATATGAGTTCCATGTATTTAGAATTTTGTTTGTTTATTTTGTTTGCCTTTGCATCACCAGTATCTTGTTCACAGTAGGTAATCAATAATTATTTGTTAAATTAATGCATGTCTGAAATAAATTCTGTCTCACCTCTATTCTCTCCTCCTACATCTACTCTCACCATATCCCCAGTCAGAGGAGAAAATTATAAAGATAACCATTACTAGAGGATATTTTATTTTGTTTTCTGATAGGATGAATCATACTTTCAGCTGGAAATTATTAAATATAAATATTTCCTGTCTCACCTTTAGCTTGCTTCCTAGTCTCTTAAATGAAAATGCTTAATTTCCCACTAAATTTCTACCATATTACATAATTCATTTATTTATTATGTGATTGTCATTGGCCTCCCCCAGATGTCATCTCTGAAAGAGCAATGCTTTCTGTCTGTTTTGCATTCTGCAGTGTCTTATGTTTGCAGCACCATGACCGGCACAGTGTAGACGCTCAATAAAACTTTGTCTAATGAATCAAGTGAACACTAATCATTCTTTTGGCTATATAATATCTATGCATCACCTGTCTTGTGCAGCTATGAATCACTTTACTTATTTTTAGCTATCTTTAATGTTAACATTGCAAAAATATTAAAGGTAAAAAATATAGGGAAGAGAAAATGGAGTTAGTGTAAATAAGCATGGCTCTTATAAGCTATTTTACTATCAGTATCCAAAAAAATTAAGAGGAAAGGTATCTAAAACCACCCTGAAATATTCCAGGGTCATTTTTCAGTGACATTTCCTATAATAAAACAGATATCACTGAACTTTAGTTCATAGATATGCAGAGTGCAAAAATATTGCATTTAATTTTGTCTAGAGTTCATTTTAACTGACAAAAACACATTCCTTTGCTGACAAATGAGTTTGTGAATTGAATCTTCCTAACTGAATCTCTTGTGTGCTCCTGGCAGAGTGAAATTCAAATCAGCCTCCCACCTTTCGCTCTGCATTCTTAGATTTTCTTCTAGAGTTAATTGGGTTCTTCCTGGTGACAAGCAACTTGATTTCTAAGAGAATATGCAAATGCACATAGGCTAGTATGCATTTAATCATTTTCATTAATAACAATAAGTCCTTTCTGTAGATTCTAAAGTATACAGAAGGATTGACTAAAGAACAGAAAAATATATTGTAAAAGTTTAGATATTAGAATAGACCCAATTAAAAATATTTTTTAGAGTACACACTGAAGGCATCACTGATCCATAACTTGATTAGACATATTGATTTATCTTTATCATTTTTTCCTACAAATTTGCAGTAACATGTCAGTCAGCAGCTCTGAAATGAAAAAAAAAAAAATACATAGCCAATTAAAAGAGTTACATATGTTTTAATGTTTGTAAGTATAGTGTTAGGTTGTAAAGTGAAATATATGAAGCGTTATACCTTAGAGAGCATTCTTAGGGGATAATTTGAGAACTAAAAACATTTTTTGCCTGGCGCGGTGGCTCAAGCCTGTAATCCCAGCACTTTGGGAGGCCGAGACGGGCGGATCACGAGGTCAGGAGATCGAGACCATCCTGGCGAACACGGTGAAACCCCGTCTCTACTTAAAAAATACAAAAAACTAGCCGGGCGAGGTGGCGGGCGCCTGTAGTCCCAGCTACTCGGGAAGCTGAGACAGGAGAATGGCGTAAACCCGGGAGGCGGAGCTTGCAGTGAGCTGAGATCCGGCCACTGCACTCCAGCCCGGGCGACAGAGCAAGACTCCGTCTCCAAAAAAAAAAAAAAAAAAAATTTTTTAAAGGAAAGTAACTATACTTGTCTAGCAATACATCATATGCCATATTTGTAGATTATCTGTTCTGTGTTATATTAAAAATGAAATGCTCTAAATTTTCTAGTAAAATCTAGAGAAGAATATTCATATATTATTTTCATATATTTATCTTTCTCCAATTTAAGTGTTTGTAGAGAAGTGATAGCAAATGCTTATAAAGCACTTGCTATTTTTCATTATTAGCTATGAAGGATATGGTAAAATTCCATTATTTTCATATTTAATAATCAGAACGATTGAAATATTGGATCCAAAATGAATTTTACTGTGGTTGAAAAATATGTCCGTGAGTCAGGAACATCTCTGATATTTACAGAAAAAGACTACATTCACATTCACATACACAAATACACACATACACAGTACGGTTATAGTATGCTCCCAATTTAATTAACCAAGGGTATGTAATTTTAGCAATGATAAACTGGCTACAATAAGCAGGAACAGTTGTATCTATCTTAGCACCACAGAAACCTTGAAAGGGGTATGCAGATGCTGGCAACACTGTCCAATCACGTGATTATATTAGCAGGTCTGGAGTTCCAGTTTATGAGAATGCTTCATCAAAATTCTAAACATTTTATATAAATAAACTGTCATCTCTCATTTAAGCTTTCTGTCTCTCTCTTTCT
This sequence comes from Rhinopithecus roxellana, assembly GCF_007565055.1. Lineage (NCBI taxonomy): Eukaryota > Metazoa > Chordata > Mammalia > Primates > Cercopithecidae > Rhinopithecus > Rhinopithecus roxellana. The sequence continues at coordinate 61,611,604 of NC_044556.1, forward strand.
TTCTCCTTTCTTTCTTTTCTTTGTTTCTTTCTCCTTTCTTTCTTCTTTCTTTCTTTCTCTCCTTCTCTCCTTCCTTCTTTCTTCTTTTTGTCTTTTCTTTTTCTTTCTATCTCTCTCCTTCCTTCCTTCTTTCCTTCCTTCCTTCCTTCCTTCCTTCCTTCCTTCCTTCCTTCCTTCCTTCCTTCCTTCCTTCCTTCCTTCCTTCCTTCCTTCCTTCCTTCCTTCCTTCCTTCCTTCTTCCCCTGTGTCTTTCTTTTCTTTTTTCTTTCACAATGATTTCTTCTAGATCTGACTCAAATTCAGCAATGACAAGGTACATTTCTGGAGGAGCAGAATCAGTGCCCAGATGTCCCTGACTAACATTGTTGTAGTTTGCTGCATGAAGATGATTCAATCTTCTTATATGCCGGAATTTCTAATACTGAGTTTAGTACAAATATCACAAGTGATTCTTCCCCCAATAGCAAATTTTATTTAAAAATTTTTGTAGTATTAGCATCTTAGCATATAACACAAACTCACTCTTCTTGTATTCTAAGCAATTTTGTCTTTCAGTTTTAAATTACACTAAATTCCAAGTCTCATATACATGTCAATGGAGAGCTATTTATACTAAATAATAATGTTGGCACATGCACAAAAAGGAAGTAAAAGAAATAAAATATTCATGGTCATAAGACCTTGGTGATTTTTTTTTCTTCCTGAGCATAGATAGAGCAGAAAAAATAATTACCTGGCTATCATGTAGCAAGTCACCTGCAAACTTACAGGCTTAAAACCAAACATATGTATTATCATACAGAGTTTCTGAGGGTCAGAAATCTAGAAGCAATTTATCTGTGTCTCTCATGAGGTTATAGTCCTCATGAGATTAGTTGAGGTTGCAGTTATCTGAAGGTTTGACTGGGGTTGGAAGATCTGCTTCTAAGGTCACTTGGCTGTCACCAGAAGGCCTCAGTTCTTCAGCACATGGTCCTCTCATAACATGGCATCTGGCTTCCCCAAGAGCAAGTCATTTAACAGAAAGAGACAGGGAAAGATAGAAAGAGAGAGAGACAGAGACAGGCAGAGAGAGAGAGAGAGAGAAAGAGAGACCAAGACAGAAATTATATGCGTTTTATGTCTTAGTTTTAAAGTCACATAGCATTACTTCCTAATTTTTCTATTTGATAGAAATGAGTCATCAATTCCAGCCCATATACAAGGAGAAAGGAATTAAGCTTCATCTCTTGAAGGGAGCAGTTAAAAAAAATGTTGGACATGTATAAAGCCACTGGAATAGTTTCTTATTCATTATTGCATTCCCGTAGAGAAACTAATACTCTTCCTATGGTCAATTAATATTTGTTGATCTTAATGCACTTTCATTACATTCATCCAACTAATTCCCAAAAACTGTACCCATACAATAAATATTAGTCAGCCAATATCTTCGGATAATAAATCAATTAAAAATTTTCATTTGTATATGTGTCTTTTGATACAAAAAGTAAAATTAAGTCAAATTTGGGTCATACAAATTATCATACACTTTAAATTCCATAGAGTCAATACAAATGCCCAGAAAAGTCCAGATAATTTTTTTTTGAGATGGAGTCTTGCATTGTCACACAGGCTGGAGTGCAGTCACGTGATCTCGGCTCACGGCAACTGCCACCTCCCAGGTTCAAGCGATTCTCCTCCTAAGCCTCCCAAGTAGCTGGGATTACAGGTGCCTGCTACCATGCCCAGCTAATTTTTTGTATTTTTACTAGAGATGGGGTTTCACTATGTTGACCAGGCTGGTCTTAAACTCCTGACTTTGTGATCTGCCCAACTCAGCCTCCCAAATGCTAGGATTACACAGAGAATATTTTTTTTTTTGGATTGAATCACTTCTCTAGTCAGAACCAGAATATTTACCTAATTTTAATGGTTTCCAAATTATAACAATTTCAGTAGAAAAGACACAATGGCAAGCAATAAGATTAATATAAATATATAGAGAAAATTTAACTTCACATAAAGGATGATATTCTAGGGGCTAATTTGTATGGAAACTCCTAAAATCTGAAGAAATAAACCTATGTACATATCTTCTAAGTGTGTGTCTCTAGGTGTATATGTCTCTGAGTTTAAGAGATAGGATCTTGCTATGTTGCCCAGGCTGGCCTTAAACTCCTGAGTTCAAGCAATCCTCCTGCCTCAGCCTCTTGAGTAGCTAGAACTCACCTTGTACTCTAAATGTGTGTTTCCAATGCTTAAAGAAGCATAGATTTCTTGAGATTAAGAATCCTAACAGCACATATCCAGCTTTAGAACAAAAGACTTTCATTGGCATGGACCATTTGTTAGCAGAATGTCATGTAGATGGATCTTTTCTCATAGGAAAGCCACTGAGAAGGCTCTGAAAGTAAGATTTCACCAAAGGCTATTGTACCAGAGTCTGCATCAGAGTCTTAGCAACAATCGAGTCTGTTTTCATGACAAAATGTATATCAGGGAAATAAAAAGTAACTTGTTTCACAAGCATAAGAACTTTATGGGTCATATTTTATATGTATCCTGAAAGATCTGTTGAATAATATCATGATTCTGTCTACTTTCTTTCATTATACCTTAAGCAGAATATTCTTTCTCAACAGCCAATGTAAATAGATGAACCATATGATATCCCAGTACTACAGTTTCAGTTCTTGAAGTTTTTCTGATACTGGTTCCATCTGAATTTTTGTATAGCTGGAGATAGATTAAAACACCAAAACAGGTAATTTTTTACATGTGTTTTCTTCTTTAATAATAAATTCATATGGCCAAGGATACTTGTTTTTCTCATGGGCTTTCTGAGATAGTCTAGTACCATTATATATTTTTTCATGCTAAACAAACCACTGGTAGGAGCATGCACTGTGATATTTCTTTATTTAATTTCCTTAAGGGCTGAAGTTTTCTTGGTAATTTTTTTTTTTTGAAAATTAAAATCAAATTATTTTGTGACCATAATTGAAGATAAATGAGTCCTGGGTTTTGACTCCACAAGTATGAAAAGTAAATAGTTCATTCCTAAGCAGATGGTACCTATTAAGAAAGATTTGTACAAAATGCAGAGAAGAGATAATTATTGTTTGTGCAAGAACCTTGTTTTATACTTTTTAAAGTGTCTTTAAAAATATGATATATTACAGGGAGAGGTTCCCAGATGGCCGAATAGGAACAGCTCCAGTCTATAGCTCCCAGTGTGAGCAACGCAGAAGATGGATCATTTCTGCATTTCCTTTTTTTTTTTTTTTTTTTTTTTTGAGACGGAGTCTCGCTCTGTCGCCCAGGCTGGAGTGCAGTGGCCGGATCTCAGCTCACTGCAAGCTCCGCCTCCTGGGTTTACGCCATTCTCCTGCCTCAGCCTCCCGAGTAGTTGGGACTACAGGCGCCCGCCACCTCGCCCGGCTAGTTTTTTGTATTTTTTTGGTAGAGACGGGGTTTCACCGTGTTCGCCAGGATGGTCTCGATCTCCTGATCTCGTGATCCGCCCGTCTCGGCCTCCCAAAGTGCTGGGATTACAGGCTTGAGCCACCGCGCCCGGCCCATTTCTGCATTTCCAACTGAGGTACCAGGTTCATCTCACTGGGACTTGACAGACAGTGGGTGCAGTTGACGGAAAAGGGTGGGGCATTGCCTGACCCAGGAAGTGCAAGGGGAAGCCGTGGCAGAAGGTACCTGGAAAATCAGGACACTCCCACCCTAATACTGTGCTTTTCCAATGGTCTTAGCAAACAACACACCAGGAGATTATATCCCGCACCTGGCTCAGAGAGTCCTTCACCCACAGAGCCTCACTCACTGCTAGCACAGCAGTCTGAGATCGAACTGCAAGGTGGCGGTGAGGCTGTGGGAGGGGTGTCTGCCATTGCTGAGGCTTAAGTAAGTAAACAAAGCGGCCCAGAAGCTCGAACTGGGTGGAGCCCACAGCAGCTCAAGGAGTCCTGCCTGCCTCTGTAGACTCCACCTCTCGGGGCAGGGCATAGCTGAACAAAAGGCAGCAGAAACTTCTGCAGACTTAAACGTCCCTGTCTGACAGCATTGAAGAGAGTAGTGGTTCTCCCAGCATGTAGTTTGAGATCTGAGAACGAACAGACTGCCTCCTCAAGTGGGTCCCTGACCCCCAAGTAGCATAACTGGGAGATACCGCCTAGTAGGGTCCAACTGACACCTCATACAGCTGGGTGCCCCTCTGAGACAAAGCTTCCAGAGGAAGGATCAGGCAGCAACATTTACCGTTCTGCAATAATTGCTGTTCTGCAGCTTCTGCTGGTGATACTCAGGCAAACAGGGTCTGAAGTGGACCTCCAGCAAACTCCAACAGACCTGCAGCTGAGGGTCCTGACTGTTAGAAGGAAAACTAACGAGCAGAAAGGACATCCACACTACAGCCCCATCTGTATGTTACCATCATCAAAGACCAAAGGTAGATAAAAACCACAAAGATGGGGAGAAACCAGAGCAGAAAAGTTAACAATTCTAAAAATCAGAGTGCCTTTTCTTTTCCAAAGGAATGCTGCTCCTCGCCGGTAACGGAACAAAGCTGGATGGAGAATGACTTTGACAAGTTGGGAGAAGAAGACTTCAGATGCTCAGTAATAATAAACTTCTCCAAGCTAAAGGAGGATGTTGGAACCCATCACAAAGAAGCTAAAAACCTTGAAAAAAGATTAGGCGAAGGGCTATCTAGAGTAAACAGTGTAAAGAAGACCTTAAATGACCTGATGGAGCTGAAAATTATGGGACAACAACTATGTGACACATGCACAAGCTTCAGTAGCTAATTTGATCAAGTGAAAGAAAGAGTATCAGTGATTGAAGATGAAATGAATGAAGTGAAGCAAGAAGTTTACAGAAAAAAAGGGTAAAAAGAAATGAACAAAGCCTCCAAGAAACAGGGGGACTATGTGAAAAGACCAAATATATGTCTGATTGGTATACCTGAAAGTGCCCAGGAGAATGGAACCAAGTTGGAAAACGCTTTCCAGGATATCATCCAGGAGAACTTCCCCAACCTAGCAAGGGAAGCCAACATTCAAATTCAGGAAATACAGAGAACACCACAGAGATACTCCTTGAGAAGAGAAATTCCAACACACATAATTGTCAGATTCACCAAAGTTGAAAGACAAAAACCACATGATTATCTCCATAGATGCAGAAAAGGCCTTCAACAAAATTCAACAGTCCTTCATGCTAACACCTCTCAATAAACTAGGTGTTAATGGGATGTATCTCAAAATAATAAGAGCTATTTATGATAAACCACAGCCAATATCATACTGAATGGGCAAAAACTGGAAGCATCCACTTTGCCACTTTTAAAACTGGCACGAGACAAGGATGCTCTCTCTCACCACTCCTATTCAACATAGTATTGGAAGTTCTGGCCAGGGTTATCAAGCAGGAGAAAGAAATAAAGGGTATTCAATTAGGAAAAGAGGAAGTCAAACTGTTCCTGTTTATAGATGACGTGATTGTATATTTAGAAAACTCTATCGTCTCAGCCCAAATTCTCCTTAAGCTGATAAGCAACTTCAGCAGTCTCAGGATACAAAATCAATGTGCAAAATTCACAAGTATTCCTCTACACCAATAACCAACAAACAGAGAGCAAAATCATGAGTGAACTCCCATTCACAATAGCTTCAAAGAGAATACAATACCTAGGAATCCAACTTACAAGGGACCTCTTCAAGGAGAACTACAAACCACTGCTCAACGAAATAAAAGAGGACACAAACAAATGGAAGAACATTCCATGCTCATGGATAGGAAGAATCAATATCATGAAAATGGCCATACTGCCCAAGGTAATTTATAGATTCAATGCCATCCCCATCAAGCTACCAATTACTTTCTTCACAGAATTGGAAAAAACTACTTTAAAGTTCATATGTATCCAAAAAAAGAGCTCGCATTGCAACTACAATCCTAAGCCAAAAGAACAAAGCTGGAGGCATCACGCTACCTGACTTCAAACTATACTACAAGGCTACAGTAAGCAAAACAGTATGATACTGGTACCAAAACAGAGATACAGACTAATGGAATAGAACAAAGCCCTCAGAAATAATACCACACCTCTACAACCATCTGATCTTTGACAAACCTGACAAAAACAAGCAATGGGGAAAGGATTCCTTATTTAATAAATGGTGCTGGGAAAACTGACTAGCCATACGTAGAAAGCTAAAACTGGATCCCTTCCTTACACCTTATATGAAAATTAACTCAAGATGGATTAAAGACTTAAATGTTAGACCTAAAACCATAAAAACCCTAGAAGAAAACCTAGGCAATACCATTCAGGACATAGGCATGGGCAAGGACTTCATGTCTAAAACACCAAAAGCAATAGCAACAAAAGCCAAAATTGACAAATGGGATCTAAGTAAACTAAAGAGCTTCTGCACAGCAAAAGAAACTACCATCAGAGTGAATAGGCAACCTACAGAATGGGAGAAGACTTTTACAATCTACCCATCTGACAAAGGGCTAATATCCAGAATCTACAAAGAACTTAAACAAATTTATAAGAAAAAAATCAAACGACCCCATCAAAAAGTGGACAAAGGATATGAACAGACACTCCTCAAAAGAAGACATTTATGCAGCCAACAGACACAAGAAAAAATGCTCATCATCACTGGTCATCAGAGAAATGCAAATCAAAACCATAATGAGATACCATCTCACACCAGTTACAATGGTGATCATCAAAAAGTCAGGAAACAACAGGTGCTGGAGAGGATGTGGAGAAATAGGAACACCTTTACACTGTTGGTGGGACCGTAAACTAGTTCAACTATTGTAGAAGACAGCGTGGAGATGCCTCAAGGATCTAGAACTAGAAATACCATTTGACCCAGCCATCCCAATACTGGGTATACACACAAAGGATTATAAATCATGCTGCTATAAAGACACATACACAGGTATGTTTACTGTGGCACTATTCACAATAGCACAGACTTGGAACCAACCCAAATGTCCATCAATGATAGACTGGATTAAGAAAATGTGGCACACATACACCATGGAATACTATGCAGCCATAAAAAAAGGATGAGTTCATGTCCTTTGCAGGGACATGATGAAGCTGGAAACCATCATTCTGAGCAAACTATTGCAATGACAGAAAACCAAACACCACATGTTCTCACTTATAGGTGGGAATTGAACAATGAGAACACTTGGACACAGGAAGGGGAATATCACACACCCGGGCCTGTTGTTGGGGGGTGGGGGAGTGATAGCATTAGGAGATATACCTAATGTAAATTATGAGTTAACGGGTGTAGCACACCAACATGGCACATGTATACATATGTAACGAACCTGCACGTTGTGCACATGTACCCTAGAACTTAAAGTATAATAAAAAAAATAAATAAATTAGATATATTACATTAGAGAAAGTATATATGGCTCCAAGACACTGATTTTTCCTACTTAGTAAGAATTTTTTTCTTCTTTTTCTGCTTCTCTTAATCCTTTGATATTTCAGGTAAAATAAGGTGAAGTTTGCATCTGAAAATAATAATATAACTTAACTTTCATATTGTTGAAACAAATGATGCTGGAAAATAAATGTTCCACCAGCAAACTTTTTTTGGATGACATTAGTTCATTAGTTCTTCTTGATTTAAAACAAGAATGCAATGAATTAAGGACCGAAGGCAATATATAGTTCGTGGCACAGAACATACTAATATCATTCATATCAATAGAAAACAAAATGCCAATACACCATTATATTTCTTTAAATGAGGATATAATACCGGTTTCCATGGGAAAAACCTACTTTTTCCATTCTACCTTTCTATTTCTTTCCAAGTGATAGAAAATCTAATGTATTATGCCAAAGTCCAAGACTCTGTTTCATCTAGTTTCACTAGTGATAGTAGTTTAAAACATCTGGCATGGCCAGGCATGGTGGCTCATGCTTGTAATCCAAGCACTTTGGAAGACCAAGGTGGGTAGATCACGAGGTCAGGAGTTTGAGACCAGCTTGACAAAGATGGTGAAACTCTGTCTCTACAAAAAAATACAAAAATTAGCTGGGTGTGGTGGCAGATGCCTGTAATCCCAGCTATTGGAGGCTGAGGCAGGAGAAGCATTTGAACCCGGGAAGTGGACTTTGCAATTAGCCAAGATAGCACTACTGCACCCTAGCCTGGGCAACAGAGCAAGACTCCATCTCAAACAACAACAAAATCTATCTGGCAGATATGTACCTCTGTCTTTTTACTTACCTATTTTTGTGATTGTGAAATAATAACATGATTTAAGTTCATCTTGCAGTCCATTCTTTTCCTCTGATCAAGTAGTGGAATCTGGAAACTGAATCATAGCAGTAATCCCTGACTAACTTACTCTCCCTCTTAGATTTTGCATTTCCAAGTTTGTAGAAATATGAGAGTGAGAATTTGATGACTGTTCTATCTTCTTTCTGTTCCCTTTTTTTGGCACATGACACCAGCATGGTTCTAATACTGGAGCTGGAGGCAGGCAGCTCAGCTGAGCTTCACAACAGGCATCAGGAAAAACTGTGAACTGAGAGACATGCTTCAGATTGAAGGTTCTCGTACTTATATACTAAATATCTCACAATTTAAGAGTGTCATGTAGGAAACGTCTTAGGAATTTGAGCCAGTACATGGAAAGAGTCTATTACTTGAGGATAAAAGTGTTAGTATTATGCAGAATAATCGAGTTTTTAATCGTTAGATGAGAATCCATAAAAGATTATTAATCATTAACACTTTGTGTTTTCAGCTTTTGAATTACTGGTATTTTTCATTGTTATTAAATTCAAGTATTTGCATTAGTAGGCAGACCTAAACTCTGTTCTTTATCATGTTTTGGACTTCATGCAGTGATAAAGGGCAAACTCTGAAAAAATTAACTTGGAGATTCCTATAGGTTTTCCACCAACTCTTTCACACTGTCCCTACCATGTGCTTTTAAATTGGTTCTCATTTGTTTAGTTGATAAGCTCAGCCAAAGCTGTAGATGTCATAGGTACAGATCATGGCCTATTCACCTTCCAGACAATGTAATCAATAATGGATGAAAAACAATAAGGCCCCTTTTATACATAAATATGTCATCTTCTGGGTTGGGGAAAAAAGCACAAAGGAATTGTTTAAAACCCAAGGCTTCTTGGTATACTCTAGCCATCAGATTTTATTAAAAGCTATGAGAAAATTATAGTGAAAGGGCTAAACATCTTCTAAATAGAATATATTAGCAGAAATATGTTAATGAAAATTTAGAAAAAGAATATATGAAATTTATAAAATACAGATACTAATCTTGCAGTTAATAAGTAGAACAGTAGAAATGCATAACCTGTGTAAAAACTAGTTTTGACCCTACAGAAATGCAGGATGATTTATTTCTTTATTTTACCTTGTCCAGAGGTATTGCATAAAAGTAGTTAGGATTATTTTTTTAAATCTTTTTGAGACAAAATGAAGCATTAGAGGAATTTATCAAGGAGACAGGTAAAGGCAGCATGGAAAGGAAAGCATATGCTGTAACTGAAATAGTTACTCAGGGATTGGAAAGTGGAAGTACCAAAGGAAGGAAATCTAATAGGTTTAAATTACTGAAGAAATATTGATCCTTGCTATTATCCTAAGTATACCAACAATGGAATCAATTACCAGAAGTTTATCTTCAGGAATCTATTGAGTGTGATTCTTCAGCCTGGGCAAACTTAGGAAAGAGGTAGATATGTGACATGTATGTGAGAATTTCTAGAACAACTACAGCTCTAGATAGCCTGAGAATTCTAAATAAAGGGATTTAAACAGAAAATTGGGATTGTGGGTAACGCAAAGTCAATAACCTTTCTTGAAGACTTACTTCCAACAAATGTGGTATTTCTCATTCTCTCCTAAGGGAAGTCAAGATTATATGCCTAAGGATGATGCACACCCAACTTTGCACTGGAATATCTGGTAAGAAAGATTCAAAAAATAAGTGAAACTAAGACATTTTAAATATATTGGGTAGATACTAAAAAACGAAGTAGTGACTTTGAGGATATATATTATAAAACTATTTTTTTCTGTAAGAGATTATTTCAAATAGTATCTATTAAAAATAATGTATGGCTGGGCGCGGTGGCTCATGCCTGTAATCCCAGCACTTTGGGAGACCGAGGCGAGTGGATCACCTGAGGTCAGGAGTTTGAGACCAGCCTGGCCAACATGGTGAAAACCCATCTCTACTAAAAATACAAAAAATTAGCTGGGTGTAGTGGTGGGCGCCTATAATCCCAGTTACTCCAGAGGCTGAGTGAAACAAGGGAATCACTTGAACCTGGAGGCGGAGGTTGCAGTGAGCTGAGGTCGTGCCACTGCACTCCAGTCTGGGTGACAAGAGCCAAAACCCTGTCTCAAAAAAAAAAAAAAAAAAATGTATTTTTGAGTGAGTTTCTCCCAAATATATAAGCATCATAAAGCCATAACTGACATTTTGATGGAAAATTTCTTCCACATGAGTCATATTCACTTGTGGTAAATCTTGATAGTGAGCTCGCACTAGCTTTCATTCTGGTGAAGCTGAAACCAGGATTTTTGTCTACTCTGTATCTTCTTCTCATGGTAGAGAGGATAGTGTGGATTCGCTGGTATGCTTCATGACAGACAATAGCAAAGTGAAGCATTCCTTCTGTTTAATGAATATTAAGTTAGTTATAATGTTGGTTATATATTAGATAGATGTAGAACTAGCCTGTGCTACTTTCATGTGTACCATTGCTTCTCCCAAGGAACGTTTGAATAGTTTCTATCTCTGGGAGTTGCTGAAAGAGCTCTATCAGTTTCAGTGGTGGAAAGTACAGGCTCTAGGCATTGAAGAAATAACATAGTACATCTAAACACTTCATTATATCCCATCTTTGTGGATAAAGTGAATAAAGACAATTTTAGGAAGAGATTCAAATACTTGAATAAGTGTTTTAACGTGGCGATGGTTTTTAGTATTAAAAATTTTGATTATTTACAATTTATTTTGGAAAACCAAACCAAAGAATTATTGAGTAACAAAACATTTAACTAAAACTGTGGTGAAGGGAGAAACAAATTCACATTGTGATTTAAAACTAGTCTATTTCCTTTCCAAATAGAAGGCAATAGCTATCTTATGGACAATATTCCTATATATTGCTATCTTATGGACAATATTCCAGGACACAAATGAATCCCAGTTACTGATCCATCATTAACCTTCCCCTTTCAAGGTCTCTGTGAACAAGAGATGTATTCAGATAGTCTGCTCCTGATTTGTGTGTCCAGCTTTCCACTGCTGGGATTATACATCCTTGCTAACCAAATTGGGAACTCACTATAGCTTACAGAGAGGTTGTATGTGAACTTGTGCACACATGTGTGTTTGTGTGTGTGTGTGTGTTCTTTTCCTGCAAACACATAACTTATCTGAAATGTTGTAGCCTCCATATAACTTACTGATGGACCCATTACTTCTATTAAACAAGTTCCCCATATTTCTATTACACAAATAGGCAGGAAGGAGATGATGAAGAGTTTCAATTTTTTCTAAATGTAGGTGATTAGAATTCACTGGTGTGTTTTCAGTAGAAGAGGGATATGATAATCTGATTTCTACTTTTGTGAAGTTACTTTAGATATTGAGTAGAGAATAGACTGAGTAAATTCTCTTTTTACTCCAGTAAAAAGGCTGGAGGGAGACACGTGTTAAAGTTAGAAGGTTATTGAAATTTTTAAAAATAATTTTTTTTTTTTTTTTTTTTTTTTTTTTTTTTTTTTTTTTTTTTTTTTTTTTGAGACGGAGGCTCTGTCGCCCAGGCTGGAGTGCAGTGGCCAGATCTCAGCTCACTGCAAGCTCCGCCTCCCGGGTTCATGCTATTCTCCTGCCTCAGCCTCCCGAGTAGCTGGGACTACAGGCGCCCACCACCTCGCCCGGCTAGTTTTTTTTTGTATTTTTTTAGTAGAGACGGGGTTTCACCGTGTTAGCCAGGATGGTCTCGATCTCCTGACCTCGTGATCCGCCCGTCTCGGCCTCCCAAAGTGCTGGGATTACAGGCTTGAGCCACCGCGCCCGGCCAAAAATAATTTTTTTTTAAACTTACAAGAATACAGAAGTCATGTTAGGTGACCAAAGAAATCTCCAGTTACTATGAAGCTGGCTGACATATCAAAATGATACATTTGCTTTCATAAAATTAATCTCAAAACTAGAAATGCTCCTTGATTCTTTTAGCATGCTCTTGTAGTTACAATTGCACTGAATTTATCTAAACACTTATGGAAAATTATGTATATTTTCATACAACTCTATAGCTAAGTAATTATACAATTCTATATATTTCAACTTATTTTTTAATGTCCATTTTCCAGGAGTGATACCGACAAGATGGTGGAGTAGAAGACAGCAGCCTTCATTCTGTCCCCCTGCAAAGTAACAATTCATTAGGCATCGATGAATGAAACACTAAGAGGGCAAAAGATTCCAATTAAAAACCTTCAGCAGCACCATGGAACAAGGAAACATGGACAAAATCTGTACACAAAAGAACACTGAGGAGATCAGCACACCTGAGACTTCTGGAGATGACGACCAACCTCCTAATGGCTAGTTTTTCGACCCACAACCAGGGTCCCTCACATGTGAAGCTTGTTTATCCTAGAAGACTCCCTTGTATCTGATTTCTGATCAATTACAACTGTCTGACCATTGCTCTATGCCGGAGCTGGGAGCTTGAACAATAAAATGGCATGGATATTGGTACCAGCCACATGGTGAGTGCCAACATAGTTCCCAGTAGCCTTCTCTGCAGAGCACCTTGGCAGACTTTGCCACTGAGGATTACAACAGCCCATATGGCATCTGCAGATTCCCCATAGCCTTCACAGCAAAGGTGCTATTAGTGTTCATTGGCATGGACCCCAGCAGGCTGCTCTGCAGAGGATACTGGCAGCTTTTGCCACTGAGCTAACCAACAGTCATCATTGAAACAAACCTCCTTGAAGAGGGAGATGCTCCTGGTATCCCTCCCCCAAGAAGAAGCTACTGCTGTGCCACACCGAGATCAGTGTTTCTTAAGTCCCAGCTACATTGGGCTTTCGGTACTAAAGAGGCTAATAATTCTGTTTTAATGGGAAATAAAGGGAAGCTGGATATGGGTGTTTTATAGTGTGACTTTCACATGATACTACTTTTACCTGGCAGACAGCGTAATGGCTGGTTGTCCCACCCACAGACAGGGTTCTCTCACATGTGAAACTTGTTTATACTGGAAGACTTCCTTGTGTCTGGTTCCTGACCTGTTATGACTGTCTGACCATTGCTCTGTGCTGCAGATGGGAAATTGATCTCATGTTCTCCCTGGCATCCCAGGGAAGGTGCGGTCTGGGGAAACCCCTAATTCTTCAGACGGAAGGTGCAAATTCTATAAGTACCACAATAGAAAATAAATTCAAAGAATTTTACTTACAGATCCTAGACAAGAAAAGTGTGATGAGTTCAAGAAAGCAATCATCCATCCTCGGATCTTGTGTGACAGGAAAGAAGAGTTTGACAGAGACAGAGAAATGCATGTGGCAACTAGCAGTATAAATAAGGAAATAGGATGTGGGTCACTTTAAGTTAAAAGGCAAATAACTGAATGGTTCACTTAAAGGATAGCAGTGGGAAAGCAAGGATCCCAATTACATAGCACTTTGTGGTCACCTGCACCTTGGTAATCGGAGTCACCCCTACAACAAGCTAGCCTCCATCCAGACTCCAGGGGTACTGTAGCTTGGTGTGTACTTGAGCTCTGTGCTCCAGCTCCATGACCACACCACAGGCATCATGCATCAAACATGAATGACTATCACAAAGAGCATGTACATGACCTGGACCTCATGCCAAGGGAGATTCCCTCCCCTATTAGAAAAAAAAAAGAACAGGAGGACACCAGCAGGCTTCACCAACCAAAACCTCAACAGCTTTTATCACGTTTATAGACATCCATAATGCTAGTTGCTGAGGGCCCTTGCAGTCTTTTTTGTTTATTTGTTTATTTTTTTGAGACGGAGCCTTGCTCTGTTGCTCAGGCTGGAATGCAGTGGCACGATCTTGGCTCACTGCAACCTCTCCCTCCCAGTTTCACACCATTCTCTGGCCTCAGCCTCCCAAGTAGCTGGGACTACAGGCACCCACCACCACACCCGGCTAATTTGTGTGTGTGTGTGTGTGTGTGTACTTTTAGCAGAGACAGGGTTTTACCGTGTTAGCCAGGACGGTCTCGATCTTCTGACCTCGTGATCTGCCCGCCTCGGCCTCCCAAAGTGTTGGGATTACAGGCGTGAGCCACCGCACTCGGCCGCCCCTGCAATCTTAACAAATGCTGACCTCAGCTGACAGATCTGCAGAGAGATAGTGCTCTCACCAGAACTGGAACCATCCCACCCTACACAGCCAGAGAGAACCCTTACACTCACACATGGGTGAAGGTCGTTCTCCACTAAAACTAGTTGATAAAGTCCAGAAGAGATGATGAACCATTACATACACAGACATTAACTTAAGGCAACAAGAAACACACACACACACACATGCTCCACCACCAACACGTACACTAACAACAAGAAAAAAAATGACACCACCAAATAATAAGGAAGAAAATAATTTTCTAGTAACTGACCTCAAAGAAATAGAAATTTACAAATTTTCTGACAAGAAAATCCAAAATTGTTTTTGAAAAGCTCAGTTGAACTACAAAAGAATATAGGTTTAAAAAAATCAACAATATCAGAAAACAAAATGAAGATAGTCCCCTTGGTACCAATGGGAAACTGGTTCCAGGATTCCCTGTGGATGCAAAAATCTGTGCATACTCATGTTCTGCAGTTTGCCCTGTGAAACTCAGGAATATGAAAAGTCAGCACTCCATACGCATTGGTTTTGCATCTTACAAATGCTGTATTTTTAATTCACTATTGGTTGTGGAGTCAGAATCCATGGATAGGAAAGGTCATCTGTATTTATTTTTAATCTGCGTATAAGTGGACCTGTATTGTTCAAACTTGTGTTGTTCAAGAGTCAACTGTATTTAAAAAATAAGAAAGTCAATGAAGAAACAAAAAATTATGAAAAGAACACAAATTCTGAAGCTGAAGAAGACAGTGAGCTAAATTAAAAACACTTTATATATGTAACATATGCAGCAGATTTGATCACATGTCAGAAAGAACATGTGAACTTGAAGACAGATAATAGATAATATCTTGTAAGAGGAGAAAAAGAAAAACAACGAATAAAAAAATGAAGAAAGTCTGTGAGATATACGGGACATGATCAAGAGAACTAATTTTTGCATAATAGATCTATAGAAGGAAAAGAGAAAAAGGAGCAGAAAGTTTACTTAAATGATTAATGAATGAATCTGGATATACATATGGGCATCCAGGTACATGATACTGAAAAGTCTCCAATAACGTTCAATCCAAAAAAGAGCTCGTCAACAACTGTCATCATCAAATTGTCAGAAATCAAAGATGAAGAAATAAATGTGGAAAGTGGCATGAGAAAAGAGATTCCTCACAGAAAAGGGGACCTCCAAGAGGCCATCAATTGATTTTGTAGAACAAAAAAAATGTGGTAGGTCAGGAAAGAGTAGGATGATACATTCAAAGCACAAAAAAAAAAAAAAAAAAAAAAAAAAAGAAGAAGAAGAAAAAGAATAAGAAGAAGAAGGAGGAGGAGGAGGAGGAGGAGGAAGAGAAAACTAGCAAGCAAAAATACTTTATCTGACAAATCTGTCTTTCAGAACTGAAGGAAAGATAAAAATTTCCCAGACAAACAAAATTTGAGGAAGTTCATCACAACTGTACCTCCTTATAAGACATACTAAAGGGGGTGCTTCAAGCTGAAGCAAAAGGATGCTAATTATTTTCTCATGAAAATATTTCTCATGAAAACATGAGAAATAAAGCTCATTGGTAAAGCAAATATATAGTCAAATTCTGAATACTCTGATACTACAATGGCAGTATGTAAATCACTTTTAACTATAATTTAAAGGTTAAAAGACAAAATATTAAAAATAACTAATGGTTAGTAGATATACAATATAAAAATGTAAATTGTGACTTAAAAGCATCAAATACAGGGGAGGAGAATAAAAGGGCAGAATTTTTGTATGTGATTAAAATTCTGTTGTTAGCTTAAAATAGAGTAACTACAGGAGGCTTTATTTAAGCCTTATGGTAATCACAAAGCAAAAACTTAGAGTAGACACACATAAGATAATGGGAAAGGAATCAAAACATGCTGCTACAGACAATCATCAAATCACAAAGGATGACAACAAGTGATGCAGAACACAAAACAGCCAGAAATTGATTAATAAAATGGCAAAAGTAAGTTCATGTCTATCTATAATTACCTTGAATGTGAACATATTAAAGCCTCTAATCAAAATACATATGGTGGCTCAACCCATCAAAAGCAAGGTCCAATTATATCCCTCTGCATTAGTTTGCTTTGGTTGCCATAACAAAATACCATACATTGGGTGGCTTAAACAGAAATTTGTGTCTTACAGTTCTGCAGTCTTGGAAGTAAAATATTAATGTTCTGGGTGATTCATTTTCTGATGAGAACTTGCCCTTTCTCTCCACTGTGTGAGAATACAAGTCTGGCTGCCTTCTCCCTGTGTCTTCACATGGTAGAGAGAGGGAACGCTCTTCTGCTCTTATAAGGGTGCTAATCTCATCATGAATTCCTTACCTTTATTACCTCATCTAACTCTATCTCCCAAAGGCTCTGTCTCAGACACTCTCTCATTGGAAATTAGGGTTGTAATGTATAAACTTTGGGGAGACACAAATATTCAGTCCTTAACAACTGCCATCTCTGGACTTTTTCAAAATTTATTGTATCTTTCTTTATATTTGACTCTCCGAGCTGTCCATGTGATTATTGACACATCATTTATAAATGAGTAGAGCAATGCTACCCGTCTTGTTTCATAGACCTGTACAATATCATTTGTTACTCACTGACCGAAATTATCAGTCATATACCAAAGCATAGATTAGGCTTCAGTTGTTTTCACTGGGAGAAATCTCAGGGGAAAAAAAGTGACTTTTCAGAAATTTCAAAATACTACAAACTCACATCACAGTCATTAAGTCTAACATGCAAAGACAATAGAAGAACACAAAGTTCAGATTTTTAAAATATTGCTATTTCAGTGGTCAGCTGTGAGACTTAAAGATATGGCAGTCAAAACTTCACGACTTTATAATATGATTATTTCTTCATTAATAAGCACCAAAGGTCCATTTTTCCCCAATTTAAAATTTGACTACTGTTTGGTATTATATGTTTGAGAGCAAAACATCCCATGTCTTGTGCTGTGAATGTGATAAAGGTATGTTATATGATTTTTATGGTCAGGCACAGTGGCTCATGCCTGTAATCCCAGCACTTTGTGAGGCCAAGGCGAGTAGATCACTTGAAGCCAAGAGTTCAAGACAAGCCGCCCAACATGGTAAAATCCCATCTCTACTAAAAATGTAAAAATTAGTCAGACACGGTGTTATGTGCCAGTAGTCCCAGTCACTTGGGAGGCTGAGGCTTGAGAATCTCTTGAACCCACAAGGCCTCACCACTGCACTCCAGCCTGGGGGACAGACAGAGATCCTGTCTCAAAAAAAAGAAAGAAAAAAGAAAGGAAGAAGGAAGGAAGGAAGGAGAGAGAAAGAAGAAAGAAAAAGAAAGAGAAAGAAAGAAAAAGAAAGAAAGAAAGAAAGAAAGAAAGAAAGAAAGAAAGAAAGAAAGAAAGAAAGAAAGAAAGAAAGAAAGAAAAGAAGAAAGAAAACTTTATGTGGTTATGTATTATTTATTATAACAATCAATTTAAGAATTTTAAATAACATTTATCAAAGCTGAAAGTTTACATAAACAATATTTGTATGAATGTATAATGACCCCTGTAAATTTCCTAATCCTAGCAGCCATCAGTTTGGTGTGAAGAGCTTTCTGTATGATGTCACATGTTTCCCTGACCCCCCTGTGGCTTATCTGTATCGTAGTAGTTAGCCTGATTACTCATTTACTCTTTTTTTTTTTTTTTTTGAGATGGAGTCTCTCTCTGTTGCCCAAATTGGAGTGCAGTGGCGTCATCTCAACTCACTGCAAGCTCCACCTCCCAGGTTCATGCCATTCTCCTGTCTTAACCTTCCGAGAAGCTGGAACTACAGGCATGAACCACCATGCCTGGCTGATTTTTTGTATTTTTACTAGAGACAGGATTTCACCGTGTTAGCCAGGATGGTCTTCATCTCCTGACCTCATGATCCGCCCACCTCAGCCTCCCAAAGTGCTGGGATTACAAGCATGAGCCACGGCTCCTGGCCTACTCATTTACTCTCACCTTTCTTCATGGAAATCTAAATAAAGACCAAACTACTTCTAATTTTAAACATTGAAACAAAGGTGAGCTCTACATTTATTAAAGAAACGTTAATAAAACAAGTAAGAACACTTACCCAATTTTTGGTGAGTCAGTGAGTGACAGTGGTCATGGCGATGTTGGGTTAAATCAAGAAATAAATGTTTGCAAAGTGAAAATCGTAAAGAGTACCTCCTACCACCACACGGTTTAAAAACAGGCAATGAAAAATACGGTGAGCTCACTGAGCGCTTTCCTACAGAATTGCTCCTTGTTGTGCATCTGTATGATTACTGCATATCTTATGAATTTTTATTTTATAATTTTTATATTCATTCATTTATTTATTTTCCAACTTCATTTATTACATTTCAGGGTCATGAATGGTCAGAGCCTATCCCAGCAGTTCAGAGCTCAAGGTGAGAACAAACCTTAGACAGAGTGCCATCCACTGAGGGACATATTTACACATATATCAATACTCACTCAGACTGGGACCATTTAAACACACAAATTAACCTAATATGCACATCTTTGGGATGTGAGAGAAACCTGGAGTACTGGGAGAAAACCCATACAGACATAGGAAGAACATCCACATTCAACACAACAGTTGATTACCCTCAGGCAGTAATCAATTTTTTCTCATTTACCTAATAAAATGACATTGAATGAAATGGTATTATTCAAGGACCTGCTGTATCCTACTCTCCTTGGTCAATTTCCTTAGAATTCACTCCTACACATGTTCCCCAAGTTTCTGTGAATATATATTAGCAGAATCCTGCAATTCTTCTTGTTTCTAAACTCCTTTCTTCAGAAGTCTGGTATAAAAAGTTCACCCTTGAGCAATTGAGGGTTAGGGATTTTTACCCAACTCTTTTCACCCTCCCTTAGTTGAAAATCCACTTATAACTTTTGACTCCTCCAAAATTTAACTACTAGTAGCCTACTGTTGATGAGAAGCCTTGTTGATAACATAAACAGTTGATTAACACACATTTTTTATGTAACCTGTATTATTATATATACTGTATTCTTACAATAAAGTAAGCTAGAGAAAAGAAAATTTTATTAGGAAAAGTATAAGAAAGAAAATATATTAACTGTTCATTAAGTGGAAGTGGATCATCATAAAGGTCTTCATCTTCCTAATTTTCACACTGAGTAGGCTGAGGAGGAGAAGGAAGAGAGGGCTCAGGAGTAATGAGACGGAAGAGGTGGAAGAGGTGTAAGAGTGAGCAGGAGAGGCAGGCACACTTGATATGACTTTACAGAAGTACAAGGTAATTTCTGTCTGAGATTTTTTTTGGTTTTTCATTTCTCAAGCAATGTTTCTATATATACCAATCCTTCCACCATTGGCTTTAGTTCCAGTGCCCATATCATAGATGGGTCCATGTCATAAAAGAAGTCAAAAGCAATCTTAAATACTTGGAATCCTTCTGCCAGATTGTCTGTCAATTGATTTTCTAGCACTGCTTCTTCTCTTTTATTTCTGATCATCTGACACTGGCTCAGATTCACTCATCTTCATCAAGTTGTCTTCTATTAATTCTGCCACTCTGGTCTCTATTAACTCTCTACTTTCCCCAAGATTTGTATCTTAAACTCCCCTCCCCCCGATCTTTTTTTTGCCATATCCACAATGTCTTTTATGATATCCTTGATGGCCTCTGTCATAAATACGGGAAGCCATGCACAGCATTTGAACACGGTTTACTCCAGCAGGAATCTATTGTTTTGGGCTTGATGGCATTTGTGGCATTCTCTATAACAATGACATTTTCCATGGTGTAACCGTTCCAGACATTCCTCATGTTCTCTCTATCAGAATTATGTTCCATAGCACTGACAATCTTTTTCATAGAGTACTATTTGTAGTGAACCTTAAAAATCCTTATGACTCCCTGATCTAGAGGTTCAATTAGAGATATTGTGTTTGGGGGCAAATAAACAATTTTGATGCCTTTGGTGTTGAATTCATGGGGTTCTGGGTGATCAGGGGCATTTTTCAACATGAAAAGAGCTTTAAAAGTCAGTCCCTCACTGGCAAGATACATCCTGACTTCAGGGACTAAGCATCAATGCAAAAAAGTGTTCTTGTTTTTCAGGCCTTCTTATTGCAGAACCAAACGATTGACAACTTGTGTTTATCTTTCCCCTTTAGGGCTTGGAAAGATGGGGGCAGTCCTGATCATAGACCTGAGGGCTTGTAGCAATCCTACAATCAAATAAAAGCTGCATTTTCATTAGGAGAAATACCTAATGTAGATGACGGATTGATGGGTGCAGCAAACCACCATGGCACGTGTATACGTATGTAACAAGCCTGAACGTTCTGCACATGTATCACAGAACTTAAAGTATAAAAAAAAAAAAAAAAAAAAAAAAAAAAAAATTTTCTACTGCATCATTTCTTTTGCTACATTTCCCCAACTGACTAACATTTTATTCTATTCACAAATTTCTAACTACTGGAACAAGTACAAATCTAAACAAGCATAGCAAGTTTGACTAAAGAGAGTGTTCTAACTCCTAAAATATCTCAAGATTCATTTTGTTTGTTATAAATCCAGTTACTCTAGTTTTTTTTGGCTAATATTTAAATTAAACCTTATATTTAGTTGTATTTATGGTAAAAAGCTTATGTTGAATTTTCTTCTGTTATTCATTATAATACCTAAATTTAACCCGTGTATTTTCTTCATTTGCATTTATTGTGATTACTAATATACCTAAATTTATTTTTACTATATTATTTAATGCTATTAACCTTGTTTTTTCTATGAATTTTTATCTCCTTCTTTCTGGCATTTATTGCTTGCTTATTCTATCTTGAAGACTATATACAATATTTCTATCTTTTAAGTGACGACCTTTAAAAGTCAACATGCATATCTGACTTATTCCCTCGCAAAAACAGCTGCATTTTCAATATGATATAAAAGCGTATTTTGCAAAACGTGTAAGGATATTGGGCCTGCTGGGGTAGCTGCATTGATGGCTTTGTGAATTCCCTTTTCTTCTTTTACAACGGTCCTTAGGCTGGATTCATTTATCTTGAAATGGCGGGAAACTGCAGCTGTAGACCTCAATCTGTAGTACATATCAAGCATTTCAACTTTTTTCTTGTAATATCATGACTTTTCTCTGTTTCTTGGGAGCACTTCCAGCGTCACAAGTGGCATTTCATATGGATCTCATGGTGTCACTCAAGGTTTACAATATTATAGTAAACATGATGAAAAATGCACAAGAACAAGGAAAGATCACTTTTTACTGAGATACATGATTTACTTGGAGAGGCAAACTACTCATGAGGAATATGAGGAATTGATCATTGTCACAGGACATTTTAAGCCTGTACCTACAACATTTGAGCTCCCCACAATAGCACTGGGAGTTTGCTATGAAATTACTACAGATGTAGTTAATGATTTAATACTGCGCCTTTAGGTTTCTCTCAGCTGTGAATAGCAGCATGTATGATCTGTATATTTTTGTGTAACTGTTGATAAATTTCAACTTTTTATAATAGATTTGTGTATATTTTATGGAAGTAAATGACAAAAAGAACTAGCATCTACATATATTTTTACTTATGCCATACCTAAATTTTTCTAATTGTCTTTGATATTTCTAGGTTGTACGGTTCATCTATGAGTACTTCCCAGTTGTTGCAAAATCTCCAAATATGTTTCCAAGATATTTATTTAAAAAAATTCTCAAGTAAGTGGACTCACAGTTCAAACTCATGTTGTTCAAGGGTCAATTGTACTTATCTCCTTGGAGGATGCTGAGAGTTGGTTGATATTAGTCAAGTCAAGAGTAAACAGGGAGTAACTTTGATGTGTCTTGAAGAAATTGAGTGTCCCCTTTTGTTTTAGCATTCTTTAGAGAAATGGACCCAATAGAAGATAAATATTTATACCTTTTTATAGAAAAAGTGCAAAATCTCCAGATTGGGAGCGCAGGCTGGAGATCCAGGAAAAAGTGCACATGCAGTTTTAGTCCAACAGCTCTCTGCTGCAGAATTACCTTATGTTCAGGGGAGATCAGCCTTTTCTTCAATCCTTCAACTGATTGGATTAGGCCTACCCACATTATGAAGAGAAGCCTGCTTTACTCAGAATCCTCTGACATAAATACAAATCTCATCTAAAAATACCCTTCAAGTTGACACAAAAACTAACCATCATACCTTTCTAGGCATCTGCTAATCAAAGAATTTTAAAAGTCTATGATTTGAAGGAAGAGCAGGATGCTCAGACTCACAAGAGCATGCTACTTCCACTAGTAAGGGGAGATCAGAGTGATTTGAGTACAAAATTGTCAGTTTCATCTACAGTAAATGAGATTCCCCCATTCCATGCTTCAGGTTTCATCTTTTTCCAACTAATGACCAATGTTCACAAGTGAAACTCAGTGAGACTAAGCCTTCCCCTGTTGCTGTAGCTTAGCCAGTCAGAACTAAATTTTACATTTGATTCTCAGCAGTATTAGCCAAATAACTACAAAAATTAAGATATTCTCTTAAGCCCGCACAGAAGCTCTCTGGTTCTGACAACATGACTTGAGCTGGTTCTGAAAAACTCTCAGCTTGCCATTTCTATTCTGTAAGCTTTGAATGGGCTCAATCTTGTATCATAGTCATCATTACTCTGATGAACCTTAATTACAGTAAACTTTCCAGCTCCCAAAGCAGTGTGCTTTAGTCTCTATCACACTCAATCCAGAAAATACTTTGATTAATTGTGATGATACTGCATACCATAGATTACTAGCATCTCATTTCAACTTGGCAAGAAAGCCGAGTTTGAGAGCAGGATTAAACGAACAGCAAAATCCCATCTTGGCAATTCTAGTTCTGGGAACACCTTTCACTACCAGTTCTAGGTATCAGTATCAGTCTGGGTCCAACCATGGGAGAGAAATCACACCATAGTATGAACAGAAAATTTTAATATGAAAACTAGTTAATAATAACAGAAATTGGAGAATACAAGATTTATTTATTTAATAAGAAATAAAAAGAACTGTTAAGAATATAGACTCATAGGTATAAATAGCTATTACTTGTAGGGTTAAGATAAGGAATCTAACGGAGAGATACTCCCCAAAACGTAGTTAGAGCCTTACTGGGGAGTGAAGCAACATGGCTTCCTATATGGCAGAAAAGTTGCTGTGGTGTCCGGAATGTCAGAAGTTGCTGTAAATCTGTTCTCTGGGGTACCTGGGAAAGCTAACTCTAGAGAGATGCTGTGCTTTGCAACTTGCTGCAAAGTGAAATATGAGAAGCCTCAGAAGCTATTCATATGAGATGCTTTTCTGATGGAATTCTTCTATAAAGTTTCCCAAGGTGGGTGTCTGAGGAAGTTACTAGCTGCTGGGCACTGCAGAAGCCTGTTCCTGGAGGAGCTGTTCACTGCAGAAGTAGGAAACTGGGGAAGCCACTCACTGGGGCATCCAGAGCTGTAGAAACTGCATGCTAAAGCAGCCTAGTAAGGGGAGCACAATAGAACCTGGAAAAAACATAATCAAACCAAACTAAACCAAATTTTTTCTCCTCCAGTGTTTCTGTAGTAGTACTCTCTACTGAAAAAAAAATCAACCTCATGTTGCCAGCTGGCAAAAGTGTTTAAAGGGTCCAGACTCAGGTCCATTTTCACAGAACAGGCCAAGATAACTCTTGGATAGTAAAGGAAGTGTTAGTCATTTCCTTCGCTGTGCAGAAGCTTTATGTTTGATGTAGTCTTGTCTGTTTTTGCTTTTGTAGCTTACACTTTTCATATCACATCCGGGAAATTTTGCTTCAACTAATGTCATAAAGGTTTTCCTCTGTTTTCTTTTGGGAGTTTTATAGATTTAAGTCTTGGGTTTGATTCTTTACTGCATTTTTGAGTTGATTTGTATGTATGGTGTAATATAAAGATCTGATTTCATTCTTTTGTATTTCGATATCCTGTTTTCCTATCACCCTTTGTGAAAGACTATCCTTTCCCTACTGTGTATTCTTGAAACTGTTGTTGAAAGTCAGTTTATCATATATGTGCGGGTTTATTTCCATTATGGAGAGGAATGGTCCACACCAATGTCTTTGTCCTTTACTTGAGTTAAAATTCATCACTCGGAGGTCATCATACCAAATT
Source organism: Rhinopithecus roxellana (assembly GCF_007565055.1). NCBI lineage: Eukaryota > Metazoa > Chordata > Mammalia > Primates > Cercopithecidae > Rhinopithecus > Rhinopithecus roxellana. The sequence continues at coordinate 61,636,213 of NC_044556.1, forward strand.
ATTTTTTGAAACCCACCCTCCTCATAATAAAAGTATGAGATAAAGGATCATTTACAAAACTACTGACAAGTTTTATTGTAATTTAGTGCCTTTAGCTTAGCTTTTCACCATGTGGCCATTTTATTATACTTGTTAAACTGAACCATATGACAAAGCTATTTTAGTAGATCCAAATAGTCAAATATTAGCTATTTTATCACAGTTGAAACCAATAAAATTTGAAAATTTTGTCTGCACATTCTGTTTTTATTATTAATAAAGCTATTGACTGCATCTAGGTCTAAAATTTAAAGGCGAAAAACTGTGTTTTCCTAGGTTTATGTTATTTCTCAGCTTACTGACCAGAATAGATGCCACACTTTTATCATTTGGTTTATTCAAGGAAATATCACTAGCAGTAAGTTGACTTATATAAGATGCAACTAATTTTTAAAAATAATATAATTAAAATATATCTTTTTGTAGGAATTTACATTATAGACAGATGCATATTCCTAACAATCTACTAGTGAACAAGAAAACTTAGACTGAATTAAACATTACAGTTCTAAATCTTATATCAGAGGTCACAGAACCTTTGTTCCAGCTAACTAAAATCATTTAACATAAATGAAACCTACTTTAACTCTTCTTTCATTATTTTATTCATAGCTACATAATTGTTTACTCAAAATAAAATTTAAATTGCATATTTTTACATTGGAAAAAATAACAAAAAGTCATGTTATCCTGTGACTTAAGTAATGTATCATGGCTTAGGCTTATGCTAGTCTAATAAGCTAATGAGCATCATCGTTCTCTTTAAAAGACTAAACACACGATATTTTAAAAAATTAAGCAGGCCAGGCGCGGTGGCTCAAGCCTGTAATCCCAGCACTTTGGGAGGCCGAGACGGGCGGATCACGAGGTCAGGAGATCGAGACCATCTTGGCTAACATGGTGAAACCCCGTCTCTACTAAAAATACAAAAAATTAGCCGGGCGTGGTGGCGGGCGCCTGTAGTCCCAGCTACTCGGAGGCTGAGGCGGGAGAATGGCATGAACCCGGGAGGCAGAGCTTGCAGTGAGCAGAGATGGCGCCACTGCACTCCAGCCTGGGCGACACAGCCAGACTCCGTCTCAAAAAAAAAAAAAAAAAAAAAAAAAAAAAAAAAAAAAATTAAGCATATTGTGATTATACCTTACTGTTCTTTGCCTTCTGTTATTTAACAAGTGAGATGAATAGACATGACAAAACTAATCTTCAAAAAGAGTAAAGAAATTTTAAGGATAATAAACTTTTTCTCATTAGAATAAATAATAAAATACATGTTACCAAGACAGATTCTAAATGACTGAATTTTTCCAGAAGAATTTCTAAGGTCTGAAAAAATTTGTCCCTATTAGATATTTAGACAAATATTTCATAGAGAAATCACAAATAGTTTTCAGACTAAAGATTACTCTCAATCAAGACAATTTTATTTACAATTTCATAAAGGATGCCTTTGCTTTTAATTTTAAATTTTTATTTTTTAAAAAAGCAGAACATTGGGTGGCTTTGCTGATTTCTAATCTATGTAAGAAGATTATATGTGTGAGTGATGCACAGGACATGCTTGATCACCTTTTCCATACCTAATATCTACCTGCACACCTTCTACTTTGGGAACTGAAGAAAGCATATTCACTGTTTCAGAGATTACTCTCCATAAAGAATAACTCTTCCAGATAATTTGAATTCTAATATCACCATTCAGTTATGAGACAAAAATGATTTTTTAGCCCCCGCCCAGTTGAAGAAAACTAGTGGTTGGGATTGGAAAGATTCTAGAGGTGAATACAAGTTTTGCTGATACCCTTGAAACTAATACCTGGGGTAGGAGTAAAGTTTGGAGCAATAGGATCTTCCTTTCCATTTGTAGAACTGTGAGAAGAGTGGCCCTGAGTTTTGTTTTTCTCTGGAGAAACTATGATAGAAGCCAACCCTCCAGCATTGTCTGTAACAGGGTAGATCTTGGTGCTAGGTCAGGGATGAGCAAAGACAGCCCTCTGACGTTGCAGAGAAAGTAACTGAAATCCTCTGGCCTAACTGAGGCATAGAATTAAACAGAAGGTGGGTGCCCCAGACATACGCTCCAGAAGGGATTTGTCACAGAGCTGAGAAAATGCACATTCTGGAGTGGTAAATGTGGTGAAATCAGTTTTCATTCCTGTGACTGGTAGATGAATGAAGGACAAATGATAATGAACAAACTATCTACTTATAATTAAAAACTGCAGCTTTTACCACCTGTAACATGAAAGTACTCTTTGTTTAATTTGAGAAATTCAGCAAAGAAGGAAAAAAGAAAATGATATATCACTATTGTTTACATTTATGGGGTGCAATACCACATACATGCAATGTGAAATGATTGAATCAAGCTAATTAACATATGCAGCACCTCACTTACTTATTTTTTGTCCTGATATACTTGAAATGTAATCTTAGTTATTTTGAAATATACAATAAATTATTATTGTCTCTAGTCACCTTGTTGTGCAATAGATCTCAAAACTTATTTTTCTTGTCTATCTGAAACTTTGTATCTTTTGATCAACAACCTCCCATTCCTTTCTTCCCAACATCACCACCCCAGCTCCCAGTACCCATCATTCTACTCTCTACTTCTATGAGTTGAGCTATTTTAGATTCCGCATTTAAGTGAGATCATGCAGTATTTGTCTTTCTGTGCCTCGCTTATTTTACTTAACATGTTCTCCAGTTTTCATCCATGTTGTCTCAAATGACAAGAATTCCTCATTTTTTAAGACTGAATATTATTCCATTGTGTATATATATACACTACATTTTCTTTATTCACCCATTGATAAACACTTCGGTTGATTTCAAATCTTGGCTATTATGAATAATGCTGTAATGAACATGGGAGAGCAGAATTTTTTTGACATACTGAATTCAATTCCTTTGTATCTCACAGCAGGCAGTGTGATTGCTGGATCATATGGTAGTTCTATTTTTAATTTTTTTTCAGAAAAAAAATACAGCTTTCCACAATAGCTATACTAATTTACATTCCCTCTAACAATGAAAATAACCCTTTTCTTCCCATCCTCATCAACACTTATCTTTTATCTTTTTGATAAAAGCCATTCTAATAAGTGGAGGCAATATATTATTGTGGTTTTAACCTATATTTACCTAATAATCAGTGATTTTGAGCATTTTTTAATGTACCCATGACCTTTTGTATGTCTGCTTTGAGAAATGTCTGTTCAGGTCCTTTGCCCATTTTAAAATCAGGTTATTTGTTTTCTTGCTACCAAGTTGAGTTCCTGATATATTTTGAATATTGACCCCTTATCAGATGGTGTACAAATATTTTTTTCTAATCTGTCTTTTCACTTTACCGTTTGCTTTGCTGTGCAGAAGATTTTTAGTTTGACGCCATCCTGTGTATCTGTCTTTTTTTTTTTTTTTTGTCTATTTGTTTGTTTGTTTTTTGCCTGAACTTTCACAGTCATATCCAAAAACAACAACAAAAAAACAAAATTATTATTCAGACCAATGTCATGGAGTTTTTCCCCTATGTTCTCTTCTAGTACTTTCATGGTTTCAGGTTCCACATTTAAGTGTTTAATCCATTTTGAGTTTAATGTTGTATGTGGTGTGAGATTAGGATCTAATTACACTCTTCTGCATGTGGTTATCCAGTTTTTCCAACACATTTAATGAGGAGACCATCCATTTCCCATGATGTGTTCTTGGCACCTTTGTAAAACATCAGTTGACCATAAATGTGTGGGTTATTTCTGGGCTTTCTATGCTTTTTCATTGGTTATGTGTCTGTTTTTATGCCAGTACTATTAGGTTTTAATTGCGATCTCTTTATAATGTGTTTTGAAACAAGGGAGTATGATGCTGCCAGCCTTGTTCTTTTTGTTCAAGATTGTTTTTGCTGTTCAGGATCTTTTGTGGTGCCATTCACATTAAAAGACTGTTTCTTTCTATTTTGTAAAAAATGACACTGGAATTTTGATAGTGATTACATTGAGTCTGTAGATCACTTTGATTGAATAGACATTTTTACAATATTAATTCTTCTAATACATGAATATAAAATGTCTTTCTATTTATTTGTGGGTTTTTTTTTTTTTCACTTTCTTTCTTCAACGTCTTACAGTTTTTAATATATAGGCCTTTCACTTCTGTGGTTAAATTTAAACCTCAGTACTTATTTTTATTGCTGTTATTTTAAAGGGGGTTGTTTTCTTAATTGTTTCTCAATTTCCTTTTAGCAACACCAAAAGTCTATTATTGGTATAAAGAAATGATACTAATTTTTGTGTGCTGATATTGGTCCAACACATTCACTTAATTCATTGAGTTATTAATTCTAACAACTTTTGGTGGAGTCTTTAGCAAATGGAGACAATTTTACTTCCTCCTCTTCTACTAAGATGTCTTTTGTTTCTTTCTCTTGCTTAATTGCTTTAGCTAGGACTTCCAGTACTATGTCGAATAGAGATAGTGAAAGTGGGCATCCTTATCTTTTCCATGGTCTTAGAAGAAAAGCTTTCAACTTTTTCCCGTAGAAAAGGGTGTTAGCTACAAATTTGTCATATATGACCTTTATTTTGTTGAGGTACATTCCTTATATGCCTAATCTATTGAGAGTTTTCATTATAAAGGGATATTGAATTTTGTCAAATGCTTTTTAAAAATCTGTTTAGATTAATTGTGTGTTTGTTTGTTTGTTTATTTTCTTAATGTGGTATATCACAAGTATTAACTTGAGTATGTTAAACCATCCTTGCATCACGTGAATAAATCCCACTTGACTACAGTAAATGATTCTTTTGATATCTTATTGAATTTGGTTTACTAATATTTTGCTGAGGGTTTTTACCTCTATGTTTATCTGGCTTTATAATTCTAATGCAGTTTGGGAATCTCCAGCCAGGAGATATAGCATTAAAAATGTAGTATATTCCCAACCTTATTTATCTTTATAATCCATATTCATGCATACTCATTAACATCTCCCAGAATACTGTTCAGTAAAAGCATTTTTGAAAACAGTGCTTTATATATATACAAAAAAAAAAAAACTTTGGTTTTTATTGAACATATAGGATATTTAGACCAAATAGATATTTTCCTATTACTTATTTGGTGAGTATAATTAATGGCTGCCACATGCACCTAGACACATAGTAAGATGTAGGGCCATTAATCATAAAAATAACAACGCAAAAGTTTCCAAAAGGGCACTAAAACCAGACACACACACACACAAAATAGGCCATCTAAAAAAACATGAATTCCATATTAGCAGCTGATTTATCTTGAACACACTCTATGCTAGAAGACAATGAAGTTCTGCCTTTAATGTTCTAAAGGGAATCATTTTCCATTTTCATTCTCTATGAAATAAAATGATCAATCTCTTCATAGTAGAATAAAGTCATTCTTCAGAAGTAGGAGTGCTCAAATAATATATCTCCCCCTCATCTTTTCATGTGAGGTTTCTTCTCACTATGCATACATAAAAGGAAGATAGCAATGGAAGGAAGCACCAGGATGGCAAGCAGGCTTAGAGAGTGTATTAGCCAGGGTTCTCTAGAGGGGCAGAGCTAATAGGATAGACTTATATATAAAAGAGAGTAAGTTTATTAAGTATTAACTCCCACAATCACAAGGTCCCACAATAAGCTGTTGCAGGCTGAGGAGCAAGGAGAGCCAGCCTGAGTTCCCAAACTGAAGAAGTTGTAGTCCAATGTTTGAGGGCAAGAAATATCCAACATGAGAGAAAGATGTACGCTGGGAGGTTAGGCCAGGCTTCCTTTTCACATTTTTCTGCCTTCTTATATTCTAGCCATGCTGGCAGCTGATTAGATTATGCCCATCCAGATTAAGGGTGAGTCCACCTTTCCTAGTCCACTAACTCAAATGTTAATCTCCTTTGGCATCACCCTCAGAGACATATCCAGAATCAATACTTTGCATCCTTCAATCCAATTAAGTTAACACTCAGTATTAACCATCACAAGTCTACCCCTTATCAACCCGAACTCATACACATCTCCTGAGATCAAACATAATCTTCAAATGGAGACAATAATAGGGTCATAATTCTGCCTAACATAATACAGCTATCCTTTGTATAACTGGAAATGCACCAATCTTCAACCCAAATACTGTGACATAAAGTTAACAATACTTAAATGTTGATGTGAAGTCTATAAATCATATGTCACATGATGACAAAGAAAGAAAAAATTGAAGATATTTTCTTAGTACAAGTGTATACACGCACAAACATGTTTTTAACAAAAGAAGGAGGAAATAGTAATGACATTTACAATCCTCGTTTCTGCAGCTGGTCACGTGGTTGTAGTTGGCATTGATGACCACCTTCTTCTACTACCCATTCTGTATTCCATTTGCCTTCAACAATCACCTCAGCAGGTCATGATGTTTTTCCTGGTGGAGTGACCCAGATCTTCATTCATGAAGGGTCTGGGTCATTTGTACTCCTGCCTGGATTGGGCTGTTGTAGTTTCCCATTGACCTTATCAGAGAGCATGGTAATATTAAGAAATGCACTAATGGATCTTCTGTATTCCACGCATACTCTTCCTTAACTCTAATGTGGAGTAGAAGACTGATTTCATCTTGGTAGTCTGGGTCAGTCACCCCAGCCAACATTGTGATTCCTTTCTTAGTCTGTTGACTTAAAGGTAGGAGGAAACTAAAGTGTCCAGGTGACAATCTTAACTTCCAGTTAAATAGAATTGTTGTTGGGTCTCCTGGTGGCAGCATTCCTCCCTCTGGAACTACGACCTCTATGCCAGGAGAACGTCGCATAGAATATCGTGGGAACAGAAAGAAAAAATTTTGCTAGTGGATCACTAGGGGTGATGGTGAGTTGTGCCACTTCCACTTCCACCTGTTGATTCCTGGACTCATGAATCCTGGCTATGGGAGAAACAGTACCATATATTGGATGCTGATTCAGAGCACACGCAGCCTTCTGGAGAACTGGCCCTAGGCCTGGAAAGTAGCGTCAACTAGTTGGCATTGGAATTGTGACTTCAAAAGGCCATTCCACTGTTCTATTAATCCAGTTACTTCAGGATGATGGGGAACATGTTAAGACCAGTGAATTCCATGAGCATGAGCCCACTGCCATACTTCTTTATCTCTAAAGTGAGTGCCACAAATTGTAGTCTTGACAGAAGCATTGCGTAAAGGATAAGCAAACCCATATCCGGAGTTATTGTCTATTCAGGGAGGATAAACCTCTTCCCTTTCCATGATGGAAGAGGTCCAATATAGTCAATCTACCACCAGGTAGCTGGCTGATCACCCTGAGGAATGGTGCCATATCAAGGGCTCAGAGTTGGTCTCTGCTGTGGCAAATTGGGAACTCAGTGGTGTCTGTAGCCAGATCAACCTTGGTGAGTCAAAGTCCATATTGCTGAGCCCATTCGTAACCTCCATCCCTGCCACCATGGACACTTTGTTCATGGGCCCAGGGGGCGATAGCAGGGGTGGCTGGGGAAGGTGGCTGAGTGGTGAAGGTCAATACTTTCTATCCTTCAATCCAATCAAGTTGACATTCAGTATTAATGATCACAGAAGGCAATCATTTACCATATTGTAGAAGGTGGATGGAGACTTCCATAAAAGAGGTGTCTTTAACAATATGAGTCCAATAGAATCAATCACATGCTACATGAGAAACATTCTATCGCAGGGCTACTACATATGATTCTGGCTTTAAAGGGGTGCCTTTCATAATGTGCACATTGTAGATTTCTAGATTTCTACAGTGTGCACAGATGACAGTGAAAACCATGTAATAGAACAATTTTATATCAGATGAAAGTATATATGTTAAAGAAGAGATTTTTTTTTTCAAAAATAGTGGCAAAGCTGAATTAAATTTAAAGAGAAATAGTTCAAGGGAAAAAATAAACCTTCTAAATAAATAGAAATAAAATAAAGGAAATGTAATGTAATGAGGATTACATTAGAAATGACATCAATAAAGTCTTCCCAGAGTTTTCATTACATAAGTTATTCTGCAGGTTGTGATGTTCTCATAATTTTTACCAATTTCCTCTGATAATATAATCCCAAATGGAAACTTTTAAGTTCTCATTTTACATGAACTCTGAACAGATTCTGGCATTATTTTGACTCTACTTGTTTTCTACAACATCATATGCCTTCTTCCCTGACTTGGTCCCTACGTCTCCTGCCATGCCTTCATTTTATGCCTTACATGGAGCTTTCCTTTGTATTCTGTCCTTGCTAACCTCATTACTGCACATTGTTTCCTAAGGCAATTAAATTTGCTTCTGTAATGAAATAATTTTTTTTTTTTTTTTTTTTTTTTTGTGACGGAGTCTCACTCTGTCGCCCAGGCTGGAGTGCAGTGGCGCAATCTCGGCTCACTGCAAGCTCCACCTCCCGGGATGACGCCATTCTCCTGCCTCAACCTCCCGAGCAGCTGAGACTACAGGCGCCCGCCACAACGCCCGGCTAATTTTTTGTATTTTTAGTAGAGACGGGGTTTCACTGTGTTAGCCAGGGTGGTCTCTATCTCCTCACCTCATGATCCACCCGCCTCGGCCTCCCAAAGTACTGGGATTACAGGCTTGAGCCACCGCGCCCGGCCTGAAATAATAAATTTATAAAAATTTCACTCTGTTGATTACCAAGTTTAAATGCATTAGATCTCAGCATCAATGTGCCTTATTCAGAATCCCTTCTTATTCTCCTAATCTACAATGCAACACCCATTATACTTACAATACCAGTTATACTGTCACCATCTGTATGATATAGCCACTGCTACAGGCTGAATGTTTGTGTCCTCCCCATGAAAATCGTGTGTTGAAACTCTCACTCATAAGGTGATGATATTAGGAAGTAAGGCTTTGGGAGGTGATTCGGTTATCAGAATGGAGACCTCATGATTGGGATTACTGCCTTTGTAAAAGACTGCAGAACACTAGCTAGTCCCTTCCGTCATGTGAAGACAGTGAAAAGGCACCATCTATGAGGCAGAAAGCAGGTCCTCACCATATATGTAATCTGCTGGTGGCCTGATCTTGAACCTCCTAGGCTTCAGAACTGTGAGAAATATATATTTTTTTGGTTTATAAACCATTCAGTTTACAGTATTTTGTTATAGTTACCCAAATAGACTGTCATTACATTGTACCCATTTGTTTAATGTCTCTTTTTCCATTAGATTGACAGAAATTATTGTGTATTTTAATGATAATTAAACAGATGATGTCAGAAGTGGGGTGCAAAGTAGAGCTTCTGACAATCCCCAGGAGTACTCAGTGAACAAGCAAGGTACCTGCAGAACCCACTTGTGTCCATTGATCTCTCAGAGTGCCTGGAGATCATGGGTAAGTTCTCTTTCAGATTTTGGAGCTCCACCTCTTTGTGTTTTGAGCTTTCTGAGTTCCTTAGAGCAAATTTTTGATCCAAACTGTGTTTGGAAATTGCAACAGAAACTGGATTGGGTCCAGCAATGGATTTGATCTGGTCATTAACCAGCTTGGATCCAGTTAGAGCCCTCTTACATCTGACTGGGTCAGAAAGAAATTGGTAGCAAATGGTCATATTGTAGGGTTGTAAAATTTGGCTTTAAAAAATTTATGGAGATTTTTGTGTTCTACACCTTTGTTTCATTTTACTTGTGCACTTAGGCAGGAAAAATCATTGGACAAGTTAATCAAGGGAACCTGAGAGCAAAGCCAATATTAGATAAAAATGAGATTCTTAATATCTGAAAAACTGAGTCATTTCTGGCTTATACATTAGGCATAGGAAGAAGCAAAGTGTTACAGAAATGGCAAAATCTTACTTTTAAGTAACTTACAGTGAAACATTCTGAATAAACAACAATGCATTGAAGTGCATTTAAAAATGAGGGCTCTCAAAAATTCAATCTGCCAATCTTTCAGATTAATTATTATCCTAATCCAAAGGAAATATGCTGCAGCACCAAGTGGCTGACTTTGGATAGGTAATGGGGTGCATTTTACCTGAATAAAACATTGGGTTAGAGGCTCTCCCCTCAACAAAGTCTCTTTTGGTTAAAAATGGATTAAAGATGACAGGGCCCAACCAAGGGCAAGTTTGACCTTTGCCAGTTCAATGTTGGGTGCTAAGAAGAGTGGCTAATGTCATGTATTTTTCTCTGGCCAGAATAAAAAATGTTAATTGGGTTAGCCCCCATGCAACCCCATGGGCAGCAACTTGCAAAACTGAGAGACTTTTACCTGTGGTTCCATGAAACAAAAATCCCATTGTCCAAGTCAAACTACTGATGATAACCCATCAGTTATCAGTGCTATGCACCAAATTTGGAGAAACAACTAGTATTCAAGAGTATAGAAGTCTAACGTTAATTAAGCACGGACTCATGGAGAACCAGGATGGCCACCTTGTGCTTCCTGAGTCCATAAAGCTTTTATTATTAAAAGTTCTGCATTCCATAACTCATCATGGAAAATATAAAATGATCCTAATTGAATATATTGTTGTGGTGACATATATTCCTAAAGTGGTTTATAACCAATGTTTGGTCCCATATTCCTGGGAAAACAATCAAACCTTCTAGATTGTGAAGGGATTGATTATCTTCTCTGAACCATATTTCTGTGAACCATAAAAAGCTTTCTTTACTGGTGAAAATACACTGTGGCATAATAACTTAGTGTTATAATATCAGGCCTCTTCTGTGGGAGAGCTTTTATACAACCAGAAGACGTGCTTTGAAAATAACATGTGAGTGAACTCCCTTCATAAAATGTTAAAATGGCCCATCAGATGACCAAACATATATCCATGGATGATCATGGATAAACTTATACTTTCACAGGTAAAAGATGAAAGCCCAATGTAGATAGGAGACCGTTTAGTTAAGTGAACAGACTCTTTATCCAGCTCATTCTTTGATCTATTTGATTGTAGGTGGTTTGGTTTGTGGGGACCCTGGGTAAGAAGCATGCTCTACACTCTTGGTATTATCCTCCAGAGAGTCATACAATTAGTCTCCCTATTGTTCTGCATTCTCTCAAAGGTTATAAATGTTTTCATGCAGCCATCTCTAGAATGTCAAATGGTCTCTCTTCAATTGGAATGATAAGAGCTGAAAGAAATGTGTGACCATGAGGACTCTGTAACCTATGAATGGAAACCTGAGACCGGAAACCCAAAATGATGGTAACTGAGAGTGGTGCTAAGACCCTAAGTTTTGGTAAAACTCTTAACTAAGTGAGAACCTAGCCAAAAAGGGGGAAATTTTTAAAACAAAATTATTAGAGGCCATTATTTTCGACTGAACTCATGCACTAGGCCCCAACAAACCAAACCAAACAAAAATGGAGTTGTTCATGCTAAATGTGACATAATCAGACTAAGACTTTAAAGACACATATAGATTTTAGATTAGAACAGACTTGATTTTGTTTTCTCCTCTAAACAGGACATTCCAGCATAAGGAGGTACCCTCTACTTAGTCCTTGTTTCTACCTTTACAGTACTCACTGTTTTGTTTCCCAGTGGGATTCAAGACCACATATGTACATTTACAAAGGTGATAGTGACATCAATGTCTAAAGTTTTAGTCAATCTCTCAAAATTGAGAAAATGACCAAAATGGGGGAACTGTTAACAAAAACCAAATATGGTCATACTTCTATATTTGATTTCTTGTGGATGAACTGAAACCTAACTTAATAGGTAGACAAGACTGAAAACCTAACTTAGAAATATGTGCCTGCAACAATTGCTGGGTCTCGGCCAATCCCAGCAACCACATTTCAATCATTCATACACTGCTGAGTGTTCACACTGTGTTCAAATTAGGCAAATGCCACGCTGTAATCAATCCAGCTGTTTCTGTACCTCACTTCCAGTTTCTGTATGTCACTTTACTTTTTTTAGTCTATACATTTGTTCTCACCATGAGGCACCCCTGGAGTCTCTCTGAATCTGCTGTGATTCTGGGGCTGCTCGATTCACGAATTGTTCATTGCTCAATTAAACTCCTTTAAATTTAATTCAGCTGAAGTTTTCTTTTTAACATCACAAAGAGGAAATGTTAAAAAAAAAAAAAAGCTGAGCATGTTTCATCAGTAAGGCTTATTTTCAACAGTGTTTACATTTGAACAAGGTAAATGCACACATATGTCTAAATAAACTGTGCTGTTATCAATTAATTGTACACATGCTTCTTGAAATTGTAGAATATAAATAAAACTATAGAAAAGCATTATAATTCACAATAACAGTACCCAAACATTTGTCATTAATACATTTCTGGGTTTTTTTTAGGGCTGTCTCAATGTAGTGTGTGTTTTAAATATTACACTAGACTGCATAAGCACTTCTGTGTCTTAGTTTTTAATCTTAGTATTATACTGTGATAGTTACCAAAGCTGTTAAGAATTTTTCAAAACATAATTTCCATAGCTGCACAATATCTCATTATTTATATACACCAAAATGTAACTATTTTCATGTGATCAGTTTTTAAGTTATTACCTGTGAACTCTAAACTCACCCTCCTATATTCCACATGATTTCTGAGATACTATATAATGTACCATGAAGTGGAATATAGGAGGAATATTTAGATCCTCTGTTTTATATGACACTATAATTAAAATTTTGCTTTATACTTTTAGGATGTACATGTTTGTATCTACGATTATAGTTAAAGATTTATTTTAGGTATATGTTAGAACACTTGCTCCAGACTCCTGATTCTTCCCAAGCGGTAGACAGTGATTAGAGCAATATTCTTGGCCTCTCAGAATGAAACATTTGGGAGCAGGAACTAGGAAGATGTTTAAACCTCAGCCCTGCCCTTCTCTTCCTCATTTGAGACCTGTAATCCTATAGAGAATATGAGCCCCAGTGTCCTTTTGTGCCTTAAGTTTATCAATGAAAGCTCTATCTTAGTAGGAAGGCCTGCAGTTCTTCAGAGCAGTCTGTGATCAGATGGGCAAGTTTCTGGACTTTAGTATTAGAAACACCAGGTTGTCACATAACTAAGGCATGTTCTCTTACAGCTCTATCTGTGGCTCCATTTTCAGGCAGAAAAAAAGGTTGTTGTCTAAGGAATTCTGTGTCAAAGGTTCTGAACATTGTAATAGTTTTAAAATAAATTGTCAAACAAGATAATGCTAACTTACACTCTCAATAACAGCACCCTGACCAGAGCTAAATATTATTATTTTGATAAAAATGTTTTGATGGGTAAAATTCTATCTAAATTGTTTAGTATTTTTAAATAATCACTTAGAATGCTATAGCTTATTAAAATGGATAGTGACAAAAGAGCAATGCTTAAATGATAGTCACCATTGGTAACACATTTTAAACATAACTGAGACCACTGTATTGATTTGAAATTTTATACTCATTTTTCTCATCAAATGTAAAAGCAAAGAAAAAAGAAGAAATGGAGATGTGAACTTGAAGCAATATTTATTGAATAGAGAATAACTTCTATAAATCTACCATAGCATTGATTATACAAAGACCAATAAAATAACTGTCAGAAACTCTCAACAACGTAGATACAGAAGGAATATACCTCAACACAATGAAGACCATATGTCACAGGCTCCCATCTACCATTACATATTTAATTGTGAAAAGTTGAAAGCTTTTCCATAAGATCAGGAAGAAGACAGGATGCCCACTCTCCTCATTTCTGTTCAGCATAGTACTAGAAATTCTAACCAGAGCAATTAGGCAAGAAAAAAAAAAAGCCACCCAAATTAGAAAAGGATGTCAAATGATCTCTGTTTGCTGACGATTTGATCTTATATAGAAAACCCCCAAGACTTCATTAAAAAAATTGTTAGAACTAATACATTCAGTAAAGTTATGTAATACAAAATCAATATACAAAATTCAGTTGTTTCTATATAATAAAAAATAACTATCTGAAAAAGAAATTAAGAAAATAATCTCATTCACAGTATATCAAAAAATACAGAGAAATAAATTTTACCAAAATGTTGAAAGATCTGAACACTGAAAACTGTAAAGCACTGATGAAAGAAATTAAGGAAAACACAAATCAATGAAAAGATATACTGTATTTATAGATAGAAAAAGATAAGATTGTCAAAATATCCATATTACTCAAAGTGATCTACATATTTAATGCCATCTCTCTCAAAATTTAAATTGCATTTTTCACAGAATTAGAAAAATCAATTCTGTAATTTATATGAAGCTACAAAAGCTCCAGAATAGCTGAAGCAATCTTAAGTGAGAAGAAGAAAGCTTGGGGGATCACATTTTCTGATTTCAAATTATATTGCAAAGCAGAAATTTAAGTTAGTTATTAATACCTTAATCCTTATATTTCCAATAGAATCAAAATACTGAGATGCTGGTATAAAAACAAGCACACAGACCAATGGAACAGCATAGAGGGCTCAGAAATAAAGGTAAAAGATAGTCTCTTTGATAGGTTTGGGAAAACTGGATATTCATATGCAAAATATTAAATTGGATCATTATCTTACACTATACATAAAAATCAACTCAAAATATGTTGATGATTTACACATAATACTTAAAACTATAAACTCTTGGAGAAAAACATTGATAAAAGCTCTACAACATTGTTCTTGGCAATAATTTTTTTGGATATGACACCAAAACTATAGAAAACAAAAGTAAAAATAAACAAGTGGAACTGCATTAAATTAAAAATTTTCTGCACAGTAAAGAAAACAACAAATGAGATGGCAAACCAGAGAATGGAAGAAAATATTTGCAAGCATATATCTGACAAAGGGGGTTGTTATAAAAATATATAAGGAATTTACACAATTCAATAGCAAAGCAAAGCAAAACAAAACAAAACATATTTAAAAGTAGGCAAAGGGGTCGGGCACGGTGGCTCAAGCCTGTAATCCCAGCACTTTGGGAGGTCGAGACGGGTGGATCACGAGGTCAGGAGATCGAGACCTTACTGGCTAACATGGTGACACCCCGTCTCTACTAAGAATACAAAAAATTAGCCGGGCGAGGTGGCGGGCGCCTGTGGTCCCAGCTACTCGGGAGGCTAAGGCAGGAGAATGGCGTGAACCGAGGAGGCGGAGGTTGCAGTGAGCTGAGATCCGGCCACTGCACTTCAGCCTGGGCGACAGAGCAAGACTCCGCCTCAAAAAAGACATACAATGGGTAAATGGGTATTTTAAAAGATGCTCAAGTTCAGGAGCCCAGCTGGCTTCACTCAGTGGATCCTGCACCAGGTCTGCAGGCTGAGCTGCCCGCCAGCCCCTAGTCCTGCCTGCACTCCTCAGCCCTTGGGCTGTCGATGGGACCTGGCCCCATGGAGCAGGGGGTGGTGCCCTTGGGGGAGGCTCAGGCCACGCGGGAGCCCACTGCAGTGGGAGGAGCTCAGACATGACAGGCTGCAAGTCCTGATCCCTGCCCACAGGGAGGCAGCTAAACCCGGCGAGAATTTGAGTGCAGCCCCGGCAGGCAGGCCGGCACTGTGGGGGACCTGGCGCAACCTCCACAGCTGCTGGCCTGGGTGCTAAGCCCCTCACTGCCCTGGGATGGTGGTGCCGGCAGGCTGCTCCGTCTGGGGCCAGCCGAGCCTGAGCCCGCGCCCACGCCCACCGGAACTCACACCTGCCGGTGAGCACAGCCCCGGTTCCCACCGGCGCCTCTCCCTCCACACCTCCGGGCAAGCAGAGGGAGGAGGCTCCAGCCTCAGCCAGCCCAGAGAGGGGCTCTCACAGTGCTGTGGTGGGCTGAAGTGCTCCTCAAGCACCCCCAGAGTGGACACTGAGGCACGAGACTGAGGAGGTGCTGAGAGTGAGGGCTGCTAGCACATTGTCACCTCTCAATAAGAAGAATATGCCCAAACTAGGCCACTGTGTCAGTAAGGATGAGAGTAACAAGGCCAATCCTGGGATCTAACCTGCAGTTTGGGGTCAAGCCCAACTATGCTCAACCTAGATCAGCTGACCCCCAGATGGCCAACAGCAAGGAGCAAAAATACATGCATCTTGTTTGAAGCCATTGTATTCTGAGACAATTTGTTACACAAAATTATTGACATTTGTAAATTGACACTTTCACGTATATTCTTAGTTAAGGCTCAGAATGCTCATATGAAGTAGGTTTTATTATCCGCCTTTCACACACGGAAACTAAGCACTAGATAAATTAAGAAATGTGTCCAAAGAAACATAGCTAGGAAGCAAAAATGGAGAAATCTATTTCCAATGTAGAAAGTTCAATTCTCCCGTTAGTAAAAGTATGTTGTAACAAGACTGTTCTTAGTAAGAATTAGCTGCTTTTCTTTGCGGGTGCCACAGTTATATTTTATTTTGATTTTGACTTATGGGACTGAGTTGGCATTATGGTAAAGTGATTAAGAGTGTGGGCTCTGAAATCAGACTGCCTGGGTTTATATTTTGGCCCCAAACTTACTTTTTATGTGCAAGTTATTTAAGTTGATTTTTCTATTTCTTCATCATGATATGGGCATAAAGCTATATAGTTCATATGGTCGTTGTGAGATGTCTATATGTTAATACATTTAATAGGCACTCAATAAATATTATTATTTTGGAAAAATGGCCAGTTTTTATATTCTAAATTTATATATGTGCTGAGTAAATTGTCATTTGTTAGATTTTGTATGCAGGAGATCAGTTTCAACATCTACTATGCAAGAGGAGTGAGAGAAAATCAATCCATTAATTAACAGCAGTCATCAAATATGCCTGATGTGCAAACGGTTTGTTAACTCTGAGATGATCTGAGAAACTTACTAAAATCTGCACCTATGAATTGTAAGAATGTTCAAGTCAGTAAAATATTATGAACAAAGACATACATCGGCTACAAAACTTCACAGCCTATATGGCAAATGAAATATCCTCATTTGTTGAAGAAAAAATAAACATTCATGAGAGGTAATAAGAGACATGGGAGTAGAGATGGGTTGAGGTCAAATTGATGGAGATTTATAATATAATAACAGGAATTCTTTCTCTTTTGGGGTTAGGAGGAAGTTAAAAATGAACAGAAGATTGACTTTACCAAATTTCTGTTTAATGAGAAAATTCATCTAGTTGCAATGTTTAAGATGTATCAGTTTGAGTAAAGGTTGGAAATACAAAGTATGAGGTGTAAAAACACGTTAAGGCATTTCCCAAAGACATTATTTATTGTCAAGGATAATTTTCCATAACACCAAGTACCTTTCAGTTAGAGCCTGTGTCTCAGATGTAATTGTGTATTAATTGAATTTGATTAATATCTGTTTATGCTGTTAGTTTAAAACTCCCCAATAGCAGACATTATCTTTGTATGTTTGTTGTGTTTGTTTAACATTTTGTCCTCAGAACCTGCAGCAGTGATTGGCCCAAATAATAGATTAAATATTTAATCAAAATTTGTAATTTTATAATTGAACAAAGTGTAAGTGTTTCAACCAAGATTATGTAAATTAAATGAATTTAATTTTTAAAACTACTTTTTCATTGAAATACAAAGTTTCACTGAACTTTAAATGTCAGGAATATTTGAATCCGAATATGGGAAAATGTTTTCCATTCTACTGTCTTCTGAAATACAATAATATAATTTGTGTTGTGTGTCTGTGTGTGTGTGTGTATGCACGCATGCATGTGCGTATGTGATATTTGAAGTAACAATTCTAGGTAGTTTGTCATGGGAGATTGTCAGGGTTATTTAACTATAATACTTTCAAAGGCAATTCACACATTGAAATAGTGAATTTGTTGGCTTGAATTTTGTGTTTTTCCCAAGAGATTGTGAACTCTTTAAGAGTAGAAACTTTGCCTTTTTAAGCTCTCTACTTCACAAAGTGCTTGGTGCATCATTGGTGATCACCATGTATGGAAAGGAATGAATTTTCCTAATGTTAATCTGGAATTAAAGATGTAAATATGCTCTGAGTTCCAGAACTACTGACCATTTTGCTCAGTTTTATCTTCCCAGGGACGGACTATGTCTGTATTTACATTACTACCACGCTCTCTTGATTCTGTAGCTTTGTATTAAGTTTTAAATTGGGAATTGTGAAAGCTCCAACTTCCTTTTCAAAAATGTTTTGGCTGTTCTGGTCCTTCTCATTTTCACATACATTTTAGAATTAGCTTGTCTATTATTGAAGATAAAGCAGCTGGGCTGTTGATAGGAATTTCACTGAATCTATAGATTATTTTACCATCTTAACAATATTAAGTTTTCTTATCCATGGACCAGGGATAGCTTTCCATTTTTATTTAGGTCTTCTTTAATTTCTTTCAACGATGTTTTGTAGTTTTCAGTGTACAAGCCTTGCACTTCTTTTGTTTAATTTATTCCCAGGTATTTAATTCTGCCAAGTTTTGTAACTACACTTTGGTGGAAATAGTCATGCTCATTTACTTACCTACTGTCTATAGCTGCTTTCACTACAATAGGAGAGTAGGTACAATAAAAAGGTTTGCTCACCCCTTGTCTGGAAGTCTCCTGATTGTACTCTCTACTAACAAATACAGCAGGAATTATTTTCCATAAACACTCTGAGAAATTTAAGTTTTCTTTCTAAAGTTGCAATAAAGTAATCTTTGCACTGCATAGAAATGTCTCATCTCTTATCTTTGGGCCATTAGCCTCTGCAATTTCTAGTATAATTTATTGTCTGCTTCAACAAATCCTCAAATTACCATCGTCTGAATGACACAATGAGGGTCTCTAGGACCTTCAGATATTATCCTTAGATTCCAGATAAACTGCAGCATTACAATACGGATCGTTTGAGCTTCATAATATAGGAATACTGAATAAGTATCCTTGCTCTTTTGACACAAGACAACAGAATGCAATGTGAGGATGTCAAGTCATCTGGGAACACTTTCTTAAGATTTCCTCTCAATTTCTGTGTATTTTGGAAAGGTCCTTAATTGTTTGCTGCCTCTGCAAGCTAGACATCTCTTTCAACAAATGGAGACCCAGATGGTGAGGAAAGAGAAGAAACAATCGAATTAATGAAAATGTTCTTTCAGTTTGTTATTGAGCTTGTTATTCTCCTGAGTGCTTGCTTTGTGACTGTTATACTAACTGACCCTATGGGTAGAGGAGAAGGAAACATCTCTTCTGTTAAATTAAAAAAAATAACAATCAGACATACAAGTAGAATTATATTATTTCTTATTTTTGAAAGATACTTGTGCCAACATCTCATATAGTTTTCAACAAAATAGATTTAATTGATCTCCTTTCAGGGGTAGCCAATCAACAGTAGGTGGGAGGAACAAAAATTCAAAATCTTAGAACTGAAACACACCTCAAAATACAAGAAAAATTGGAAGAAGACATTGACTAACGAGAATTTTAAAATTTAAAGGCTTGACTTAGAAAGAAATGCAAGTACAAATGATGTGGACTGTATTATTGGTTTATCTTTGAAATTGCTTTGTGACAGCACCATCTTGTGGCTAAATTTAAAATAGTTTTCCTCTCTAATCAAAAGTAGGCTTAAGCTAAATATATAGTTTCTTATGATTAGTCTAACATATGTTATACTTATAAACTATTGTCTTTTTATTTAATTATACTGTAATTTTAAGAATATGCTTTTTATTATTTAAAATTCAGAAATGTTTTCATTTTATAAATTATTTTGAAAGATCTCACTGTACTTCTCAGGGCTAATTTAATACTTTAAAAAGTACATAATACTTTTTAATATCAAAAGTTATATTTGAGCATAGAGAAAGTTAAATATATCATGAATTGCACATAAGAACTTTTAAAAAATCAGAAATATTTTTATCTTTGAACTTACTTTTTAAGCATTCTTGAAAAGTTAAAGAAATTATATCATTAAACTTCTAACAAATGTTAGAATCTAAGGGATAGATAAGGCGATAATCTTCAGTTTACAAGACAAGCATGATAAATGTGAACACTGTAATACTAAAAAGATCATCAAAATTTGTGCTATTTATATTGTGTTACTAGAGAGCATGAACCAAATGTTTATGAATTTAGACTGCTTGTGGTCTACTCTTTACGCTGTGATAAGAGCTATTCTCAGTTTCTTTTTTTTTTTTTTTCAGAAACCTCTCATAGTAGCTAATTTTCACCCCTTCCCAACTTTATAAATTCCATTTTAAATCTCCTTTATAACGCAAAATTCCTAATTACTGATGATGGGCATTGTTTGCAAAGAATATGGCTTCATTTCAATCTTCTTCATAATGTATTTCCTGTGACCATTTAATTTAGATTGTGTGTTTATTACCTTGAGGATCACGTCCAACCTCTCTGACGGTAGGTGCAAAGTATGCTGAGAATGAATACAACCTAGATTCTTCAATCTGGAAGGCAATTTTGGTAACACCAGTTCAGTTTGCCAAGAAGGAAATTTAGACCCCAAAAGTAAAGCACGTTTTCTAAAATCAAACTGGTGTAGGCTGATTAACCAAGGGGAAAATAAAATGCTTTAGGCTTTGAGACACAAGTTTTTTTTTTTTTTTTTTTTTTTTTTTTTTTTTTTTTTTTTTTTTTAGTGCAAATTACGATTTATGAAGGTTTTCAAAATATATACACACAGCCAATCTTATGATTATGTATTTAATATTTAGTTTTGAACAGAATAACATGTTTCTAATGATGATAATAACACAAGTATGATTTAGTTAAAAATAACTTCGTTTGTTTTTAGACTTTTTATTTTGCCCATGAGTTATTTAGAAATATGTTATTTAGATTCCAAATACTTGGAAATTTCTTAGCTATTTTTCCATTATTGTTTTCCATTTAAATTCTGTTAGGTTATCAGAATACATATCACAATATATAATATGAAATATTAATTTCTACTTTTTAATTTTGGTAAGGTCAGTTTTAAGACCCAGAAATAAGTCTATGTATTACGTGCACTTGAAAAGAATGTGTATTCTGCAGTTTGGGTTTGGATGTACTATACGTAACAGTTGGGCCACATTAGTTGATAGTGTTGCTAAAGTCATCGGTAGTCTTACCGGTTTTTTTGCTGCCTTGTCTTACGATTTAATAAAATAAGACTATTGAAGTCTCCAACTGCAATAGTGGATTTGCGGATTTCTCCTTTCAGTTCTATCTATTTTTGTTTCATGTATTTGAAGTTATTTTACTAGAGGCAAACCTATTTAAGATTGTTTTATGTCTTCTTGTAGAATTATGCCCTTTGCCACATGTAATGTCCCTCTTTATTCCTGATAATATTCCTTGTTCTAAAATTTGCTGTTTCTGAAATAAATACAATTATTCCACCTTTCTTTTGTTAGTATTTTCGTGGTATATATTTCATTCTTTCATTTTTAACCTTTTAAGTATTTATATTTGAAGTGAGATTCTTATAGACAGTATAAAATTGAGTCTAGATTTTAAAATCTAATTTAATGATTTATATCATTTAACTAATATGCTTAAACCATTCACATGGAAAGTGATTATTGATATGATTGATTCAATCTAAGATCTTCTAGAGATTTTCTATTGTTTCACTTGTTCTTTGCTCTTATTTTTTGTCATTGCATTCTCTGAGTTTCAGTCTTTTTATGATTCTATTTTATCTCCTTTATTGATTTATATTGATTTTGTTATGCCCAGACCGTTTATTCCCTGAAGAAGACCACCAGAGTCCAGAGTCAAAGCCAAGTGGCAAGGATCTTTAATGCAAGTTCGAACTTGGTCCCTCCGTTCTACAACATACAAGAGGGCCCCGAATGATGCATGTGCCCGCTTTTATAGCCCGATGCATACAGGATATCTAAGGTTACAGAGGTACAAAGGAATTCTTTTGGTTGCAGCATCACAATTGGTAATTGGTTAATATTTTAAGTTATACAATTAACAGTTTTCTATTTGTTCTCATGCATTTAGTAAAACTACAAACGGTTGTGACCTTATCAGGGGCTCTCTAGGTGGTGTTTCTGAGATGTGTGGAGGGGGGGGGATGTGTTTGTGTTGGGCTCAGAAAGTTGGGGCAAAATAGAGGAATGTGTTTGTACTGGGCCCAGGACTAAGATATGTGGCAGACACCGGTAATTAGAACAGAACAGAGCAGGACAGAGACTTTCACAACGTTTGTCCTTACAATGTCTGGAGTCTATAGATAACCTAGTTGGTTAGGTCCGGGGTCGATCTTTAACTAGGCTCAGGGCGCCGCCCGGGCTGCCAGGGCGCCACCCGGGCTGTTTGCCTGTGAACTTCATTTCTGCCTTTTAGTTTTTTTCATTTGATCTCTTTCAATTTCTCTTTTTTACTTAGTAGTTTCCTAGTCTTTACAATATTCATTTTTAAGTAATCTGAGTCTATAATCAAAAAATGTTATACCACTTTCCAATACTACGAGGAAGTATCACAGAATATACTCATTTTCTCCCTCCCATCTTTTGTGTCATTTTGCAATAATTTCACTATCACATATTTTATAAACATACTAGCTTTCACTTAAAGTCACGTCTCTTTTAGCATAAAGAGAAAACAAATACTTTATATTTTACTTTTATTAATTTATTTTCTGAATTTTAATTTTGTTCTGTAGATCCAAGTTTCTGATCTGTATCACAGTCTGTCTTAAAAATAACTTTCTTTAACGCTTCTCCTATGGTAGGTCTGCAAGCAAGAAATGTCTTTAGTTACTGTTTTAATCAGAAAATATTAATTGTCTATCTCTTTTGTAGGATATTTTGGGATATAGAATTCTGAGTTTACAGTTTTTTTTTTAACTTTTGTTTTGTTTTGTTTTGTTTTTGCATTTTAAAGATGTCACTCTATTCCTTGCTTGCATGGATTGTGACCAAAAAAAAATCTGCTAAATTCTTTAGTTTTTCACTGTAGTTAACATCTTTTTTATTTGACTGCCTTCAATATTTTCCTTTTCTTTTTTAAAACTAGTTTTAATATGATATATTAAGGTTTATAAAATCATTATTCATAGTTCTTAGTGTTCACTGAGCTCCTTGGATCTGTAGTTTTGTATCTATCACTCAGCTATTATTTTTCAAATATTTTTTCTGTTCTTTTCTCTATCTCCTTTTTTTGGAATTTCAGTTATACATATATCAGGTCATTGCATTCCAGCCTGGGAAACAGAGTGAGACCCTGTCTCAAAAATAAATAAATAAATATTGTTCTCTAATACGAGCAATGAGGCGAGATGGCTTGTTTTAGGGCTGGCACAATGGACAATATAAGATGAGCATTTAACATCTTGTAGAGCCAGGAAATAAGGGGAGAGGGAGAAAGGAGTGATGTCAAAAGGACACAGAAAACAAGTTGAACGAGCTCCCTTTTCCAAAGCTGGATCTATTCCAACAACATAATAAATAATAATAGCAATAGATTGTAACTCAAGGAATGGAATAAATACTTATAAATAAATAGCTGTAACTTATAAATGAATAAATATATTTTCTGAATATATAAGTAGGGGAGAAGGGGCATATCCTTTAAACAGAAGGGAACAAATGATAAATGTAGGAAGGATGAGGCATCGAAAATCACCATTAGAACACTGTAGTAATTGTTGCTGCAGGGAAGATCCACTAAGGCCTGCTGAAAGTAGTCAGCAAAATTTTAAGGGAGAAACAAGATATTTGTATAATTTCAACATATTTCCCTCAAATCTTTAATAATTTCTGTATTCATTTTAACATATATCCAAAATTATTTGATATTATTCCATCTAGGATGTGGAACTTAATTTGCCTCCCATTGAATGTGGCATGGACTTAGTGACATGCTCCTAACAAATAGAATATGGAAGGGAACAATAACAACTTAAGAGGGGAGAAACCCAGAAGACAGACACCACCTCTTCTAAGTGATCAACATTAACATCATGAGTAGGAAGTCAGGTTGATAGCATGTCACACTGACATGATGTGGTAAGAAGACACTGCTGACCAGGCGCGGTGGCTCACATCTGTAATTCTAGCACTTTGGGAGGCCGAGGTGGGTGGATCACCTGAGTTCAGGAGTTAGAGACCAGTCTGACCGACAGGGAGAAACCTTGTCTCTACTAAAAAGACAATATTAGCCAGGTGTGGTGGTGCATGCCTGTAATCTCAGCTACTCAGGAGGCTGAGGCAGGAGAATCACTTGAACCTGGGAGGCACAGGTTGCAGTGAGCCGAGATGGTGCCATTGCACTCCAGTCTTGGTGACAGAGCGAGACTCGGTCTCAAAAAAAAAAAAAATAATAATAATAATATAAATAAATAAATAAATAAAAACACTACTGTGATTGTCTTCTCTCAAATCCAAAACTCCAATCAAATTATGAGATATATTAGACAAACTCAAATTGAAACCAATATTTCTTCAAAGGTGACAAAGTTATGGAAATAAAGTCATAAAAAAGAAACAAAACAGATAAGCGTGTGTAAAGTCACTAATTCCAGGGGACTAAGGAGACATACTGACTAAATGCAATGTGGTATCCTGGTTTGATTTTAGGCATTAGTGGAAAAACTAGTGAAATCTGAGTAAAATATGTAATATAGTTAATAGTATTTACCAATATTAAATTCTTAATATTTAAAAACATTATATAGTAAAGTTAGATGTTAACATTTAGAGGAAGTTAGGTGAAAAGTAGATGGGGATACAAGCCACTATCTATCTTTGCAACTTCTCTGTAAATCTAAAATTGTTTTAAAATAAAATGTTTTACAAAAAGATTAAAAGTGTAGTTTTGAACCCACTCGTGTTTTTCTTGAGTCACCATGTGTCTATTTATCTAAACTCTAGAGGGAGCACAACCGGTTTTCTGGTCAGAAGGATTTCCATCATCAGGACATCTTATGGCATGAATACGAACAACTTGAGTTGAAGTTTAAAAGCATATAGTATTTCCATAAGTTCCATCACTAAACTGAGAAATGAATAGTCTGATCCCTGGTGGCCGAATATCTAAATAATTGGCTTTAGCTGCAGAATCAAGGGAATCAATTGTTATCTACCTTCTATTTCCTTTGGCCCATCAGTCTGATTTAGCAGAGCCTTTCTGTTGACTAGTTTGAAATTTGTAGTCTTTTAGCTACCCGTATTAGTTATTTGCATACTGTCATTGATAATAATGACAGAGATAAAATCTCATTCATGTTCTTATAAAATCAAAGACTCACACAGGGGATTCCCAATTTCTATTGCTAGAGATGCATCTCCCAGGGCTGTGACTGTTCACAAAGTCTGAGTACACCTCCCATGACAACCTCTTTTCCATATTCCTAAACATGATATTAGTATGAAATCAGTGAACTAAAAAAAATCTGCTCCTTCTATATTTACATGTTTTTCTTACAAAATACACAGTCACCAAAATCTCTGGGCTCAGAATTTTTTGTTGTCTTCAGTTGCATGTCTAGCAAAAAACAGTGCCCCCTACGAGGTTTCCAAATGTCTGTGAAAGTGTGAGTAGTGAGCAATTGCATCAGATAGTCATCTCGTCCAAAAGGCCAATGAGTGACGCTATGTAACCCCTTCTGACATCTGCCCAAGGCTGCACTCAGCATGGGTCTCTGCAGCCATAATTGCAATAACAGAGAGGCAAGGTTCTCACATGGCGCCGGAGAAGCTGTCTATCCTTTAGTTTTTTTAAATCTCTGTCCATACCTGCTGCTACTCTTTTTTGAAAACACTTCTTATGTGTCTGCTGGTATATAGACTCCCAAATGTGCATCTACAAGTAGAGTATCATTCTTTCAGAATCCAAATAATCCGACCTCTGCCAGAAGACTGTACAACTATCATGTCAATAGTTTGTTTGGAATGATGGTAAGAGTAGCCTCAGAAACAACTTCAACAAATCAAGCAAGGAATATTTATTTAAAGAATGCACAGGGAAGTCAGTGCCATCGACTCCTGGGAGAACAATTAGAAAGACAGTTCAGGTCACTCAGCATTTCAGGCTTTTGATCTCAAAGTTCTCACCAGAGTTTTTAAGATTTCAGAGGACACTATCTGAATGGAGGGCCATTTCAGAACTCCTTCAGTCCTAGTATTGTATTGAGTAGCTTGAATAGTTTCACACATAGATTGATCTGAGCCAGATGAATCTCAGTGATCTTAGGTTTAATTAATATTCAGTGTGACTGCTAGAGTACAGGGCATAGCATACTCAGACCCATTTATATTACGAAGAGCATGCTATTCAGTCAACGCATTCATAATCCATGTTTTTTTTTTTTTTTTTTTTTTTTTAAGTTGGCTAGTAGACTCTAAGGTCATAAACTTCTTTATTTATATTTTCTTCATAGGGCCAAGTCCACCTCTTACTCCCAATACACACACAAACACACACACATACACACACCATATTTATCCAAATAAATGGAGTTTGGGATATATTGTTTATGGCTGGGCAACATCCTTCTCTGGTGAAAAGATTCAAAATAGTTGTTGAATATGTAAAATCTTTACAAAATATATTAAATATTTTTGTGAGAAACCCCAAAGTAGTGTAATTTTAGGGAGAAAATTTTATACCAAAATATCCTGATATAGCCTGATGGTAGACTTCTGATTTTCAGGGAGTGACAGGTCATGCCAACTCGAATTCATCCTTGAATCTCCCAAAATTACATTTTATAGAATAAAAAGCAGCAGACAGTTTAAATAATACAAGCAAACACTCTCAAAACCTGCTGCTGAATACTTCCATACGAGTTTGTTTTGTGTTTGGGCTTCAGGAAGGACCATAGGGAGGGCTGACAATTCAGGCTTCTTTGCTTCTTGGACAATCTAATTTAGGTAAGGAGTTTTGCAGGGTTCAGCTGAGTATAACTAGACTAGAGCTATCACCCCCAAGCCTTCCTTCTTCTATGGATTTTTTTCAGACAATATAACCTCCTCATTGCCTCTAGGGAGATTTTTGTAAAATGCAAGTTGCATCATATTATTCCCTTAAGTATTAGATCTCAAACACCTTTAGACAATAGCTAAAACCAAAAAGCACTTTGCCAGGTAAGAATGAGTTTGCCCTAGCCTTCCTCTGAAAACTTCTTATGTCCCTCTCTCAGTCTTTATATTAGACATATGAAACACTTAGTGTCTCATGCTTTTTTCTCACCCCGAGACCTTTGAAGAGGAAGTGCCTTTTCATTCCTTTCTCCATATGGCTAATTTCTATACAACCTTCAACTCTTAGCTTAATTGCAACTCCTCAGGGGAATACCCCTTAGCCCTCCACAGTGAATGAGGTCCATTATTAGACACTCTCATGCCGTCTGTCCACATCACTTGGCATGCTTTGAATTATTCAATTAATGGTTTAAGGTGATTTTTTTTTTTATCTGTGGGTTTCCCGTTAGATTATAAGCCAAGAAGGCAGGTGTCATGCTGATTTCTACTTTCATTATACCTAGCATTGACTACAATGAACAGAAAACAGAGGTTACAAAATAGTTTGGGGCTGATTAACTCATTAGAATTCTACTTTGGTGATGTGATACTAAAGTCCCACTTAATGACAAAGTGTTATTTTCGTTGCTTCATTCTCTGTGCAAAAATTTCCCTTAGGGAACTCTGAAGGAACTTGCAGCGCAGAACATCCTTATTTGTTCCCCAGCCAAATAGCATCATAATTTAATGTTAATTGTGCACCATTCATCACCATCTCTTAAAATTCGTGCTCATTTTTCTTCCCTTTCTTTGTAACATTTTTGCTCAGAATTTAAAGTCTGTTTCACTAATGCCAAAAGTCATTGTTTTATAAAGAAATGAAGATTATTTAGAGACTTTTTCCTTCAGGTTTCCTCATGAGGTAACTTTAAAAACTTTTAAAATATATTATATATATTATGAACAGATTACTTTATTCTTATTCAACATAGTATTTATTGCATATGCTTGAATACATGACACTAGTTTCTGTTTTCATTTTTTAAAATTTTATACGTGTTTTATACATTGTATTGAAGATAGAACAAGATGTGCAATCAGCAATTTAAACATGCTATTAGAAATTGCAGTTTGACTTGAATATATAACCAAACCCATTATAGACCACAGATTTAAACAGTAAAGTCTGAAATAGATGCATAAATATATACAGATTTTGCAGATAGTATTGAGAACTTTTTCTGTTTATTTCTATTAATAGCTACTTCAGTAAATCATAATGTAGCCACAAAAATACAATAAAAATTATGGATTTTAAACCCTACACATGAAACAAAAAGGAATTTTAAAATTGTGACCTCACCTCAGTTCTACTGAAATATCTTATTCATAATTACATTGGAATAGAGAAAGTACGTACGAAACTCCTAAAGAGCTGACATGTTCACAAATATCCAACAAAGCAAGAATTAACTAAATGGACTACACTCAGAAAGTTAAAGCAAGCCTTTTAACTTTTGCTTGGAATACTGCTGATCCTTGGTTTGTTTTACAAAGTGAAGGAAACTTATTTTAAACTATTTATGGCCTTTAATAATTGAGTAAGGTGTACTTCTATGAACAAAATTTGGAGCATGTTTACTTCTCCTTCTGGTTCCTCTAGAATTTGGAAACTATCTGTGAGTACTTTTAACTTTGGCAATATAGTTGTTTGCATCAGTGCAATAAGAATCCATTTTTCTTTGTCAACAGTACACAATTGGAAAAACTTGTTATTTTACTAAGGTTTTAACTGAAAGAGTGTGTTTCCCTTTAAGGAATCAAGCTTGACATACAGAGCCAATAAAAGCCTCTTGGGGAGAACTGGCCTCATACCTTGTCTACACAGTCTCTGCAAACAGTTCCTAACCTGCGGTCAGTAAAGTATCTCACTTTCTAACAGGTCTGGGAGCTCCAAGTTTATCTTGGGACCTCAAGAGGATAGGATCACCCAGCTTACAGGTATTTGAGCATACAAACCCATGGCTGGGTTCGCCTTTAATTGTCTTATCTGAAATTCCTTGTGAAACAGTTTCATCAAAGCCAATCCAAAAGGCCTATAGAAATAACCATTCTTGCTGCACTTTATGTAAATAATCAGGCCAAGTATAAGACTACAGTTTATTCATAATTTGTTTTTAGCAAAAAGAGGACTAGAGAGAAAAATTGTGCTTCAAAACTTATCATACATTTATCATTAAGTCCTAGTCTCATTAATTGTTTTTAAGCTTTTTGTCTACATATTAGACTAACCCTGCTTATTCCTGTGAATCAAGTAGTGATTTCCTGCAGCCTGAAAGGAAAGATAAGGGATGAGTAATGTAAAAATCTGGATCAGTATGCTAATTCTAGGCAATTATCCTGCAAATTCCGCCAGGTAATAAAAGTAAGTAGGGTGCTCATAACCCAGAGTTTCCTTTGTTTGGGAAAATAAAACGAAGGCACTTCAGAGACCCCCAAAGGGAAATTCTATATCTTGTCAAGCTAAATTTTAAATGGAAATTATCTACCACACCACACTTATGGAAAGTGCTGTACTCACTCTATTATTTGCAGTAGGGTTATACACGGTAGCATCTTCTAACAGAAATATCAGAGAGTTTCCATTGCTACCGTATTTTGTTTAATTATTTTCCTTATAGAAGGGATAATAGTTACTAACAACAACAACCAAAAAAAAATGGAAGTTGTACTATCACTGAGTCTGCTAGGATTTTTTTTTATCAGGTTTAGTAACGCAGTTTTTTTTTTTTTTTTTTTTTTTTTTTTGAGACGGAGTCTCGCTCTGTCGCCCAGGCTGGAGTGCAATGGCAGGATCTCTGCTCACTGCAAGCTCCGCCTCCCGGGTCACGTCATTCTCCTGCCTCAGACTCCCGACTAGCTGGAACTACAGGCGCCCAACACCACTCCCGGCTAATTTTTTGTATTTTTTGTAGAGACGGAGTTTCACCGTGTTAGCCAGGATGGTCTCGATCCCCTGACCTCCTGATCCGCCTACTTCGGCCTCCCAAAGTGCTGGAATTACAGGCGTGAGCCACTGCCCCTGGCCAGTGATGCAGTTTTAAATGAAACATGCTGCTTTTGGATTAACACCTCTAGTAAAGTAAAGGAAAATCTAAAGGTACTTAAAAATCAAATCAAAATTATTGACAGGCTCAGGGAAAATGCCTGTTTCAGCCCTGAGTGACCGCAATCCCTGTCTGACAAATTCCAGTCTTGTTTATGGAATTGGTTAACCCTGTGTTAAGCCTTCTCTTGCTTATATGTCTTGTATTGATATTTGGACCCTGTGCATACAGTACTATAACTCGAATGGTTTCTTCTTGCCTAGAAGCTATCAAACTCCAAATGGTGCTATAAACTGAACCGCACATGGACACGCCATTCTTCTGAGGACCCTTAGATGGATTCCGGAAGGAACCCTAGCTGCTGTTCCCCATTTGACACCCCTTTTCAGCAGGAAGTAGCCAGAAGGCGTGGTCGCCTAAAACCCCCTAACATCCGTTAGTGTGGCATCTCCACAGGGAGACTGTTGTAGGAGTTAAGAAACTATTTTAGACAGTTAGAGAGGAAAAGGGGTCCCTGGGAGATTTTCATTTTTTAAAGCATCTCCAGAAAAGATTCCTGTAAAGCTCCGGCTCTTAGAGCCAGGCCGGCAACCTTTGATATGCAAATGCAAGCCATTAGAAACTGGGTCCACTCAAACATTGCTATTCCCGTGGCCTTCTTGCCCTTTCTCCACATCTTCCTGGCAACATGGCCACCCCCAAGTATCACCAGGTGTGTAGAGCATCATGTTGCCCTGCATGGGCATTTTAATATGCAAATACCCTGATCTGCAATGCATTTGCATATTAAATCAGACACTGCCTCCTCCAGCCTCTGTATTCATACCTAGCTGGTATCTGTGGCAGGTGGAGTTCCCTCTCTCAGCTTTGGAACCACCCCCTCCTTCTGTCTCTGTACAGGGGAGCTTCTTCCTTCTCTCTTCCTTCTTGCCCCTTCTTGCCTTTTAACTCTCTGCTCCTTAAAACTCAAAAAAAAAAAAAAAAAAAAAAAAAAAAAGGAAAAACATTTCTTTCGACCTTGAAAATAAATGCAGCAATGTGTCAATGCAATCAATGTACACTTTAAAACTATAACATAAATGTATAGTTAATTTATACTATTATTTTTCCATAAATTTTGGAATGGTGATAAGCATAAATGTTTCTGTAATCCTGCAATTGATGTTTATTTGTTTTTGTTGACTTTGAATCTGAACTCCATATCTATATTTAGGAACTCCCAAAATTTATAAATGTGGGTAGAAGGAAGAGCCCACTGAAGCTGAAAACACCAAATACTTGCTTTTGCAGCACCATTTGAGCTTCAGTGTGTTGCTTACACTCAGCTAATCCAGTGTATTTGCTCAAGACATTGAACCTGGCTCTAGGGACAGAAAAATAGTAAGGAATAAGGGAAAGTAAATTCTATTGGTGAGGGAGCAACTTCAGCATCACCAGGTCTTTAAATGCAGCAAAAGTAGTGGTGGTGCCCTGCAAAGAGAGTTACAGGAACCATGGTCCACGTCCTGGCAAAGCAGAACTCAGTCAACATGGTTTTGTGGTAAAATCGTACCACATGCTCACTGTGCAACATTCCTGGGAATTCTATGAGTGACTGATGTGTATGAATTATTCAATATCCACTTAAGACTTTTCGGCTTTAATGAGACACTTAGTTGCTGTTGTTTTGAATCCATATTCCTCATGAAAGCAGTGTCTACACTTTACAAAATGCACATTTATCTACACTGATTAGCAATAAATGTAGTTCCAAAATTCTAATATATTTTAAACCCTGGTATAGAAAAATGGTGTTTCTAGTATTCTAGTTTATGAAACTATAAAAAAGGTTATATGTAATTTTTTCATAATAAAACCGGTTGTCTTTAAGCAAGAATTTATAACTAACTCACCACTTTTAGAAATGCTATAGATTTGGTGTGTTGTTCTAAATAGTGAACTTCTTTGTGTTATCATACGATATAACTTTTAGACTGTTAAAATAATGTAACAGATGACCTCCTGGATAACTTATGATATTCCTAAGGGAGTTGAATTACTTTATACAAAGAGTATCATGTCACCAATGTTTGGCATATCTTTTATCAAAAAAAGGAGATGAAGTCTTAGAGAGTTAAGTAAATAGTACAATGTTACAGAATACTAAGTGGAGCCAGAGTGCCCACTTAGGCGGTCTGGCATATTTTGAAACATAATGCAATTGTACACCACATTCTTTACCTCTTTAAATCTGGGTTAGCCCTATGTCCAATTTGACCAATTAAATACAAGCATAGCCCTTATTTGGCCTGGAAGCTTCCACTTTATGCCTTGTAAGGGCCAATTGTGTAGAGTCCTCAAGTGGTCCCAAGGGAGGGATCCCACAGCTCCTGGCTGACAGTCCCAGCAGAGATCCTACCTGACAGCCAGTACCAACTTACCACTATGTTAGTGAAGAGGAGGCAGCCATCCTTCATATTTCACCCTCAGTTTTTGTAGTATCTCGTCTGAGGCCCCACACATTATGTAACAGATTTTGATCTGATGCCATAATTGGATGAGACTTTGGGAATGTTGGGTGTGGAGTGAGTGCATTTCTCATTTGAATTGTGGCCGAAGGCCAACTGTAAACTGACTGTATTTGCTGAAAATGCTGGAACAACATTTCTCATCATACATATTCTTCATTATAATCTTGCCACAGCTCCATCAGGAGGTGAAGCCTTTTTCCTTGTATCCCCCTTGACTGGCCTATGACTTCTTTGACCAACAGAATAAAGTAGAAGTAAGTTCTGGGTGTAGCTATTTACCTGACTGGCAATCCTCTTTTGCTTTCTCTGGGAACCAAGCTTCTCCGCTATGAGGAAGCCTTAGAGAGGAACACATAGAGAAGAAACAAGGTCTCCAAATGATGTTCCTGAATTATGATGTTAATGAAGAAAACACCTTGAATATCCCGTCCAGACATTTGATCTATTCCAACTGAGACTTCAATCCTTGGGGAATAAGAAGAGATCATCCCTACTATTGCCCTGTTGGAATTGCTGAACCACAAAACCACAAGATTGCTTTATGCTTCCAACTTTTGAGATTTTATGCAGCATTAAATAACGATACCATTTTTACTGTATACCAATTCTCTTTCAGGTG
This sequence comes from Rhinopithecus roxellana, assembly GCF_007565055.1. Lineage (NCBI taxonomy): Eukaryota > Metazoa > Chordata > Mammalia > Primates > Cercopithecidae > Rhinopithecus > Rhinopithecus roxellana. The sequence continues at coordinate 61,669,364 of NC_044556.1, forward strand.
TTGGACATATAACAATGAATAAAATAGGCTATATCCTGCTTATATTTGAGTGAAGAGAGACATAAAAGATAAATGTTTAGTAGTAAGAAGAAAAGATTTTACATAGTGATACATTTTGTAATGAATACACACATGCATAAAAGTGGAGACAAACCAAGGTCATGTTACGTTGAGTGCCTCAAGATGAAATTGGTAACTTTAGACAGAAAGATTATGAAAAAAAAAAATTCTGAAGAGGTAAATAAGTTGAGATTCAAATGATGAAAGTAGTCATCTATGAGATATCTTGAAGGTTGTACACCCTGAGCTGGAAATGATTTTGGCATAATCAAGTACGATAATGGAGGCCAGAAAAGCTAGAGAGCAATAAAGGCAAGGGAGTATATGAGATGTTCCTGGGTCCTCTGGAACAGAGACGTGTCCAGGAACATTGTGAGCTAAGACAGGAGCTTAGATTTCATTGTGTGAACAATAGGAACATACAGGAACAATAGAAAACCATTGAATGGGTCAAATGAAAGGAATAATATGGTCCAATTTAATTTCATTTATACTTTAAATTTTGGAATAATTTTAGATTTATGGAAAAGTTGCAAAACTAGAGTTTCTTTGTATCCTAACCCAGTTTCTCTTATTGTTAAAGGCTTTCATTACCATAATTTGCCAAAAATAAGAAACTAATATTAGTATATTATTATTAACTAAATTACAGACTTAATTTTAATTTCAATTGGAAGGAAAGGGTAAGGAATAGTGGCTGCGCAGATAATCTGGCTTCAATGTTTAAAATCCCTGGTTGGTGGGAGGGACAAACTTTGAGACAAGATCCACAGGATCCAAGGACATGAGGAAGACAAATGGTAGAGGGTTCAGACTGGTACCAGGGAAGAATGCCTTCATGTCCTGTACAAATGAGGAGACCCTGTATTTCCTGTTCTAAACATTCTTCCTTCACGGGATTAGCAAATATAGGTCACTGCATTTAAAATCTAGTTAGGCAGGACTTTGCTGCACATATCTGTCACAGTTGAATATATTTAAGCTCAAAGGGTGGTGTGATGAATCTGTACCCACAGGGAATCACATTAATCGTGTTACAGTAGAAAGTAGTAAAGAAGTAAAGTGACACAAATGGAATCAGGTTATAGCGAGTGATCCACCAAGAGAAGAAAATCTAAAATAGCAGTTCCAAACCCTTTTAATCTCAGGCCCCCTTTACACTAGTAAAATTATTGAAGACCCTTCAAAGTTATGTGTTTTTGAATGATCTCAGTTAGCATATTAAAAATTAAAAATATAAAATATTATTAAATAACTTATTTAAAAGTAACTGAAATATACTCCTTACATTTTGAATGAATAACATATTTATATGACAAATAACTATATTTTCAAAAACATAAGATGAAGAGTGGCATTGCTTTACAATTTTGTAAATTTCTTAAAGATTGGCTTAATAGGAGACAGCTAGAATTTCATATTTTCTTCTTCCTTTACTCTGTTGCAATACCTTCTGTACCTTCTGGAAAATTCCACTGGACTCTTGTAAAGAATGAGAGCGAAAAAGCAAATACTGTTTTACTATTAATTTGAAAATGTTTTTGACCTCATAGACCCTCTGTAAAGGACTTCCAGGGGTCCCAAAGCACATTTTGAGAACCACAGGGCCAAAGGAATCACATGTAGATGGATGCATATAGGTGCTGTTGCTGCTGTTGCTGGATAAGACATTGCCAAAAATAAATATAATCTTCTTTAGTATTTTGGCTAAGGCTTGCTCTGTGTTCATGATACCAATATTCTTAGAAATGTGACATTTATTTATTAGATACTTTCACGTACTTTATCTGATTTACTTCCTGTAAACACGGAATTGTCCTTTATCCTGACAGAAATTGTTGAAACCCATTTTGATACAGAAGGAATATTAAGTTCAGCATGGCAAGTAACTTGTTTTGACATGCACAACCAAATAATAGCAGAGATTGTCTCCCAAGGCTATGTGCTTTCCAGAACATCTATGCTTTCCCTTTAAGCAATAATTTCTCAATGCAGCAATAATTAGGACTTATGGGAAAATGAAGATTACTTGTAAATATAGTACAAAGAAAGGACTTAAATAAAGCCTTATGTGGGGAACTTGAAAATGAACAGAAGCCGTAGGTCAAATGTGAAGAAAACAGATTTTTGTTGTATTAGCATAACAGTAATTACAACAAAAATTATGACATCTACTGAATAAAATTAAAGCTTACATGGAGAGCATCTTTTGGGATGGGTCGTTCACTTAAGCACCCCTGACAGGCATTCTGTGGAGAAAAAATCAGTTGTATTTTGGAGGAATTGAGGGAAAGGAAAAACTCGGGGGTAGTTAGCCTGAAGCATCTATGCTAGAAGACATGAGAGTCATGCAGATATTTTGGGGAGCCATGATTGGAGATGTTACAAGGACTTCAGAGTCAGCTCCTTGGCTTATCATCTACACAATTTATATAAATTCTATTTCAGTAAACCTATATATCCACAGAAAGAGTTTTTATAAAGTTTTTTTTTTTTAATGTGGAATATAAGATTTCAAGTGTGTAGCTTATCTCATTTCATTATTCTTGCTGCCAGATTCACTTTATTTCTGCATGAAATGGTGACACCTTGGGTTATTGGGTTAGCTTTTCCTTTGTAAATAACTCCAGCACTTTCCTCTGATAGGCAATTCAGATTATTACTTATGAGGGCCATCAAGCTGCAGATACATTTAGCTGCATCAAAAATAAAATACCCATTGCCTTACAATTCATGATATGTCCAGAAAGCTTAAATATTTTAGAATATGTAATATATTTTGTCACTGTAAGTCACTTTCACAACTGACTGTGCAAAAAGTTATCAGATGGTTGCCAATATTTTCTCAAATTTGAATCTACCTGCATATCATTTGCTAAACAGTTTCCAAGCCTAAATCACATAAAGAATTGCTATAATGTGTATAAGAATGGAGGTGCATCTAATGTTATCCACAGCTAAAATGAAACATGTCCATACTACTGGGGCTTTTGTCATCATCTTATAACCACATCTGGTGTGAAGATATAACCATGTCACACTTATCTGTCATTATAATGAAATTTATTTAATTTTCTATCTTGAAGTTCAAATGATGGGGTAGTAAGAGGCAGAGGAAAGTTATTTTAATGTTTATGTGTGAGTGAGACAGACATCCCACCCTCATGTCAATGATGTCTGCTGGGGATAGTTTCAGCTTCTACACAGAGGTAAGGAATGTATTATTTATAGTCCAAGAAAATAATCCATTTAATTATTGTGTGCATTAGTTTCCTCCTGGTGCTGCAACAAATTGCCACAAATTTTGTGGCTTCAAACAGCATCAATTTGTTATCTTAGAGTTCTGAAAGTCAGAAATTTGAAAAGCATCTAAAGAGGTTAAAATCAATGTGTCAACAAAGCCATGCCCCTTCTCAAGTCTCCAAAGAAGAATCCTTTTCTTTGACTTTCCTAGTTTCTTGAAGCCATACACGTCTCTTGGCTCATGGTCTTTTTCTCCAGAGGAAATCACTCCAATTTCTGTTTCCGTTCTCCCATCTCATTTTGTATCCCTCCTATCAAGCCTTATGGTTACATTGAACCCACCCATACAATCCAGGATAATCTCTCTCAAGAACCCTATTCTAATTAAATCTGTAAAGTACCTTTTGCTATGGAAGGTAACATAATCACTGGTTCTGGGAATTAGGAGCAAGGTTTTTTTGTTTATTATTATTTTGTTTATCAAAGACACTTGATTACTGATTCGCTCATGTATCTGCCCAGATTGCAAATGCTTACCAAATAATTGCAAATTATCCTACCAGATAATTTGCCAGCAGAGATTCTGCCATCAGTTCACTTACAGTCAAGGCTGATATGATGAGTCTGATATGATGAGTCTGATACAGTGACTTTATTGGACCACAGTTAAAAATCATACAGCATTATAAGAGCAAGTTAGATGAAAAGTCAAACTATACTATGGGGCTCACGGCAGGTTTTCTGGAGGAGGCAACAGTGCAAAGAAGAGTAGAAAAGTGAGTGGTAGGTAGCCAGTTAAGCTGCATGTGGTGTGAAGAAGAAGGAAGAGAATCACATGAATTTCATCATGTGCTTAGTTGGCTTTCTATACCACCTGTACCTGCAATCCATTGGTTCTACTCCATTACACTCTCCCCCATTTTCTTCACTAACTTATAAACCACCTTAAAGCCAATGGATCACCTTTGTAATCACTCTTCCACGCCCACTCACAATTCCTTTATTTTTCTTCTACATTTTCACCGAATCCAGAACATACTAATTTATCCCAACTCTTTGACATCTCTATACCTGCATCTATGCAGCTGAGTGAAGCAAGAGAAAAGCAGACATATATACTATCTGGTTTCACTTTACCTTTATAACCTTGAATATTAGATGAGCTCATAATGCTACCTAGAAATCCTAATAGAGTCCCCTGGGCCAGTTATTCTCTCACAACCCTAGGCAGCTATTGCACATCTCCCGCTCTCTCCTCAAATTGCCATCAACTTCTCTTTTCTTGGCCGATAATTCTGCATTCTATCTCATTGTGTAAACAAAATGACTGGAAATGAAATTATACAATCTTGCCCTACCATATCTGTCCACCTATCCATCTGTCTATCTGTCTATCCTAGTGCCTCAAATTTATAGAAATCATCTCTTTGCTTTTTTTTATCACTGAACTGTAATTCTAGTCCAGTCTTCCCATCTGTACACCAGTTCCCATGTGTTTTTCAGTTCCTTGTAGATAATATTTCAATAATTCTGCTTTCTCATGCACTGAATTTTTTCTTTTTCTCTATGAACCATTCCATTAGCATACATGCATGTTGCTATTTCGTGATCTTGAAAATAAAACCCCATCTCCATTTAATATTGCTCTCCAGTGATTAGCTCATTTTTCTGCTTCCCTTTGTAGTAACATTTCTCAAAATAATACACATACTCCTTTCTCTCTTTTAAATATCTCTTAAACTTATTTCACATAAGATTTTATTCTCTATACTCTAGTGAAACTGCTTATGTAAAAATGCTACATATAATGGTTCACACTATTATAATACTTACTATGTTCCAGATACTTTATAAAAGCACTTTATGAGACTAATCCTTACTACAACTTGCAGGGTAGCTAGTAAGAAGTGTAGGTGGGAACAAAATCCAGGTAGATATTGCCTAAATCCATACTTTTGGCCCCTACGCTATATTGCCTCTCTAACACACAATAACCTCTACATTTGTAAACCTCATTTTCAATTCTTAGTCCTCGTCTTCTTTAACCTGTCAGTAGCAGTTAACAAATTGATTATTTTTGTACTTTACAAAAATCAATTTTCATTGGCTTTTGGGACCCCACATTTCTCTGATTTTCCTTCCACTTCATTCTTATAGGTCTCAGAAGGAACAGAGTAGATACACATAAAAAATATATGGTTCCTTGTGCTTAAGGATGTGGTATTTAGTTACGCAGAAGGTACACTGGTGAGCAAGTAGTCTTTCAGCAAAGTTTTAAAAGGGATACATTCGAAGTGCTGTGGTGTTTAGAACCAGAAGTTACTAACTTTCCTGTGAAATTGTGTTTATTTCAAGAGGAGTAGTACTTAGGCTACGTTTTCAGATATAAATAGGAGGATGTTAGATTGAGAAAATGCAAAAGAATGTTCCAAGTAAACTGAAAGCATATGTGAACACAGGATGTTTGAAAAATCATTTAAGAAGCTAATGTGGCTATTTTCACCTGCAATTCAACGTCTTTATTTGATTTTGAATCAGTATGCTTGAGAATTAGGCTAAATTACCCAGAGACACAGCAACATGCAGTAGTGGTAGTTTCACTTTTTAGCTACATCCACATTAGATTCCTTTATAGAAATTTTAATAAATATCACTGCCCAGCCTGTGCCCTCTGGGCGTATGATTAGTTTTTCTGGGATGCAACCTGAGCACTGGTGTTTTAAAAAGTTCCCCAGGTAAATGCAATGTGTAGCCTGAGTTGAGAACTACTGGGCTATAACATAAATAATGCTGAGGAGAATTAGCTAGAAATCAAGTCTGGAGGTCGAGTCCAAGCTAGATTGTAAAGGTCTTTTAGGCTTTGCTGGAGCGTTTGAATATTGTCTTATAAATAATATAAGACTGAAGAGGGTTTTATGGAGGATCATGATGTGATGTAATCAGTGTTCTCAAAACAAAAATAACTTTAGAGAATGGTATGAGTTGGGGAATGGAATATTGTTGCAATAACATCAGCACAGGTTATGTGGTGAGCCTCTTGTCTTAATTCTGCCTGTACTTAGTATAGTGTTGGGTATGTTTGTCAGATGCCAAAGAAGAGAGATATGCAGGCTAGTAAAAGTGATTCGCTGGTTGGGTAAACTATTGAAGGGGAGGGTTCAACATTTCTCTTTTGTTTCAATATAAAGGTGTCAGGTATTTTTTTTTCAAAAATTAAATTTGTTAAATTTATAAATTATTTAATAAGCCTGGAAATGAGTGAGGGGAGCAAAGGCAAGCATATCTGAGTAGTCTGAAGCAATCAATTTACCTTTAAGGATGCAAGATTACTTTTGTGTTGAACATAAGCCTGTCTCTTAGTTCTCTGCAAAGTCATGCACAATTACAGCTTGAAAATCTTGATCAAGATTCATTGTGATCTACTCATAGCATCTGAGACTTTTGTTTAAAAAAGGAAGGGAGGCCGGGCGCGGTGGTTCAAGCCTGTAATCCCAGCACTTTGGGAGACCGAGACGGGCGGATCACAAGGTCAGGAGATCGAGACTATCCTGGCTAACACGGTGAAACCCCGTCTCTACTAAAAAAAATACAGAAAACTAGCCGGGTGAGGTGGCGGGTGCTTGTAGTCCCAGCTACCCGGGAGGTTGAGGCAGGAGAATGGCCTGAACCCAGGAGGCGGAGCTTGCAGTGAACTGACATCCGGCCACTGCACTCCAGCCTGGGTGACAGAGCGAGACTTCGTCTCAAAAAAAAAAAAAAAAAAAAAAAAAAAAAAAAAAAAAAAAAGAAAGAAAGGGAGATTATTTCAAGAGGTTTTCAACATGATCTAGGGTGAAGTGAAAGTCAAAGGAGAGAGTGAGGATGGAGAGGAATGTGCAGCATTTCATTTCATCAACTAATGTGGTTCATTCCACACTGGCCTTGAAGCTCCTGAAAGAGATCAGCATTCTCACCTCAGTGCCTTTGTATTCTTTTTCTTTCGTTCAGAACATTATATATCCAGATTATAGCAGAACTTACTCCTTCTCTTGTTCCATGTTTCTGCTCACATATCACCCCATCAGAGAAACATTTTATATACCCAACTCTCCACTCCACCTTGTTAGTGACTTCATCTTCTTTCTCTGCTTCCTTTTTTTTCTCTCACGAGACCCATCACTGCCATAAATGAATGAATTCTTCCTAGAAAGAAAAACAGTGTAGGCATGGAAGGAAGTATTTATGTCAGGAATGAAGCAAAGAAGGCAGGACATTATCTTAATAGGAAAGTTTTTCTTGTGAAAGATGACTATTTCTGCGTTTAAGTCCCAAACTCCATACTGAAGACTGGATGCTACCAATTTCTTTCTCAATACAGTAGAAATAGAAAATAAAAAAGCAAGAATAACCTGAAACAACATGAGCATATTGGTTGTATAATGAAGAAAATAAAGGTAAAAATGTTGAAATTTAAATTTTCAGAGCTTTCATATCCTCAATTCATAGACAGTTCTGATAGCATCATGAGCACATTCTCACTTTTATACAGTGGACATTTCAACTGTGAAAACTGCTAGCATTCAGGTCACTGTGAGAGAGAGGCTTTGTTAAGGAATAGAAAATGCAAAGCTCTTTGAAATCAAGATTGAAATCAAGAATCATATCCATAGTATTTGGCACAATATTCCAGGGAACTAGAATGATAACAATTGTTTATTTCACTTACTAAGCTATTTTCTGAGAACCATCCACGTCCCAGTTATAGCAGTAGGCCCTGGCCATGCAGGGGTGAACAAAGCAAGCTTACTGCCCTCATAAAGCTTAAAGTTTATTAGGGACAGATAAATTTTAAATAAATTATTAAAGAATTAATAGATAACACATTGTTATGTAATTTATGTTTTAAAAGTGAAAAGAAAGACAAAGACGGTTCAAACTTTCTGGATATAAATGATCATAAATATTTGAAAAGTCATATATGTTATCTCTAAAGATCATAATCAAATGAATAAAATTATCCCACATTTTTCACCAAGTTTGGCATAGAAATACAATCAGGAACAGACAAGGATAAAAGGATCAGGCGTATTTCCTGTAGAACTAGATGAGGAACATACCTTGGGATTAGATTTGAGTCAGAATTAGGATTTCTCTGTCTTTCTCCAGTCCAGATCTCAGGATTTAGTTACTTGGAGAATGAGGCTTACACGGACTGACAGTGCCAGGAAGTATAGCTTGTAAATTTGTAGCCTCCTGTAGTCATGAAGCCTCTCCTATTAATGGAACACTACAAGTCGAATGCTGATGCAGGGGAAGGGCTATTCCTTAAAAAGAAATGTCTCAGACTGGTTGATCCGTGTGTACTCAGAACTTTTGCAGAACTCTCCAATCAAACAACTGGACACGTTACTGGTGCCATTGTGAGGAGTGTGCAAGAAAGAGAAGGAAGCGTCAAATCTATTTGTCCAATACATCTAAGAAGGCACAAGTCTCTATCTTCTAACCTTCCAGAAAAGGAGATGAAATGGATGATTCTCCCCACATTACAGGTCACTTGTCATTTTAAGTTTAAATTATCTACATGATTTTTAATTATCAGTTTACTTTTTGCCCTTTCTTGCCATAGATGAAGTCCTTTCAATGGATAAAGACACTTTATTTGATGAATTACCTTCTGCTGCATACATATTATGTCATTTCAGTAAACATTTATTAATTGAGCTGATACTTTTACCAATGGGAATTCTTTGTGTTGCTTTAAAACAACAGCTTATAAATTTTATTTCCTACCTTCTTACACTGCATTACTATATAAATGTGTTTTACATTAGTTATATCTACAAAAACTCATTTTCTCTATCAAATGATGCATTCAAGTTTGAATTGCCGTAATTTACTCTGGTGAGCTGTTTAATCACTCTATATATCAAAACCACTAAAAATTTGCACTGGGTTCATATCTTGGCTCAGTGTACTTTTATCCTTGTGACTGGCCAAAGTCAAAGCTATCAAGACAAATTCCTCAACTTACTCCTTTTTTCTCTTTTATGTACACATTTTCTGCATTTTCACAACCATATTTTTTGCCATTCTTCTCCAGTTCTGTGTCTTAAGATTGTTTTTCAGCATTTTCAGTTACAATGATATTCCAGATATACTTCTCCAAAGAAAAGCATAGTGCATTCTGGATCTTTCTCCTTTCTTCTAAACCTAACACTCCTTTGACTTATCTCCTTAGGGTCTATTATTCATAATTTAACCTGATATATTGTTTTTTTCTAAGGCAATGACATTTGCTTGGTCCAAAAAATAAATACACATTTGCTTGGGAAATGTCATCACATTAGATAACAGGAATGTCTAATACAATTTCAGATATAAAGACAAGGCCAGTGACAGACATATACTGGACCTGGGATCCTTTTAATACCCCTTAAATATGTAACAACCTTCAAGACCATCCTGAAACCAATCAGCCCTCCTCTTCCTATAATTGAAGTTGTATTCATCTTTGACATGTAATGATACCAATTCTCCAGGAGTATCTAATATTCCTGTTGCACCAGCCTTCTCTCCACTTAAATTGCATGTTGAGTCTAGACTGAACCTAGAGATATGAAGCAATTTTTCATACTGGCTAAGAGCTAAAGCTCTCAAATTCCACATATCTGGATTTGGATTCTAGTACCATCAATGATAAGTAACTCAGGTACATTTCTCAACATTCTTAGGTTCAATTTCCTTGTTTATGAATTCGAAATAATAACAGTAGGCTGGGTATGGTTGCTCATGCCTCCCAGCACTTTGTAAGGCTGAGGTTGGCAGATTGCTCAAGCCCAGGAGCTCGAGGTCAGTCTGGACAACATAGTGAAACACTGTCTCTACAAATAATAATAATAATAATAAGAAGAAGAAGAAGAAGAAGAAGAAGGAGAAGGAGAAGAAGAAGAAGAATTGGTAGGGCGCAGGTCACGGGGGCCTGCAGTCCCAACTACGTGGGAGGATGAGGTGGGAGGCTGAGGTGGGAGGTTTGAACTGGGGAGGTGGAGGTTGCAGTGAGCCAAGATCAACCTGAGTGACAGAGTGAGATACTGTCTTAAAAAAAAAAGAGAGAGAGAGAGAGAGAGAGAAAAGAAACAATAGTATCTACTTGCTTAAATGGTATATTAACTAGTATAGAGGATACAGTCAGTACTTGCTAGATAATTAGCTTCTACTTATCCCTCTGGAATGAGCTTCATTTCTACTTCTCCTGAGACATTTTTCTTAATCTCCAGACAAGGTTAAATCCTTGTTTTATAGACTTTCATTGCACACTTCTGTTCCTACAGCTCATCATAATACACTGAATAAACAACATTCATGATATAGAATATTAATAAAGTTTTTGCACTATCTGTTTTCAAATCTGCTCCACAGGGTGAATCTGTTCTCTGACATTTGGATATATCTTAGACCAAGTACTACTGGGACTTTCTTGGTCACTTGGTCATTTTTCAATAGTAAAGTCTCCTTAGTTACCTCTAGTCACAAAATCATCAGTTTAGCAATTAATATATCTATTTTAGCATACTAATAATTTTTAAAAATCAAATTTCATATGCAGTTAAGACTTCTTCTCTGTTTGGGACCCAAGAGAAGGAGGAGCCACAGTTAATTTGTTCTCTTTTTTTGCATCTAATGGGTCTGCCCTTCCTCTTTCAACTTCTTAACCACAGAATTTTTTCTCTCCCAAGTTCTGAGCTAGAAGGGAAGGAAATAAGAAGACTGGAAAAGTCTCACTGCATCACTGCATTGGTACTCTTAAAATTATTTAGCGTCCATCTTTTCAGGACAGAGTAAGTTTTTCTCTCTTTCTTTTACTTATTTAGCTTCCTCCAAGAAAGTCATTATTTTTTTCACCTTACATTGGCTTGAATTTTGTCATTGCTTCAACAGAAAATGGGATATAAATAGATTCATTGAGTATCCTATTGCACTTAATACTATTTATTTATTATCCACCTTCCCCATCAACAGTTTTACTCAATGAAAGCATATTTATCTATCTTCTTACTGCATATAATATCCTTGTGCCTAATATATATTAGACACTCAAAACATGGATGCGAACAAGAACTGAAATAAGACTTTAGATATACACAATGCTTATGGGGCCATCTTTGCCCCTCTGAATGTGTATTTATGTTTGTTATCTGGTTCTATACTGAAGTGCATTAAATATCCAATTTTATCAGTCTAGTTTTGGGATGCTTCTATCAAACTTTAGTTCATAATGAAATTGGGGAGACTGAGGAGGTATCAATTTCAGCTAATTTCAGATTTGACATTAGGTGGGAGTATTCTTTGTTTTCTAAGTTTAAGTGAGGAGTCATATGTTGGCATAATAAATACTTCCTCAGATTCTGTTATAGTCTAAATCCACATATATTTTTATAAAAATAAAGCAGGACATACTTTAGAACCATTTATAGAATGAAGAAGTATTTTTCCAACATGATCTAATTCTTCAAGATGAAATTCCTTCTCTTCATCATTCTACTTTTAGAGTCCTATGATAGTTTAACACTGTTGGTTCTAGAGGGACTAGAAAAGCAAGAACAAACCAACATCTACGCTTGCAGAAGAAAGAGAAATAACAAAACCAAAACTGAACTGAATAAATTGCGATGCCAAAAGATCCTACAAAAATCAACACAACCAAGTTAGTTATTTGAAATAATAAATAATATTCACAGATGACTAGTTAGACTAATAAAGAAAAAAGAGAGATTCAAATATAGACCATTACAAATGGCAAAGGGGACTTTACCATGGACCCAACAAAAATATAAAAAATTCTCAGAGACTATGAGGAACACCTCTATGCACAAACTAGAAAATCTAGGTGAAATGGATAAATTCCTAGATACAACCTTCCAAAATTGAACCTGGAAAAAATTAAAGCCCTGTACAGACCAATAATGAATTCTGAAATGGAATCAGTAATAAAAAGTCTACCAACAAGAAAAAAACGCAGACCATATGGATTCCCAGCTGAATTCTACCAGAAGTATAAAGCAGAGCTGGTATCAATCCTACCAAAACTCTTCCAAAAATTTGAGAGGGGACTCCTTTCTAACTCATTGTATGAGGTTAACATCATCCTGAAACCAAAACCTGGCAAGGAGACACACAAAAAAGAAAACTTTATGCCAATATCCATGATGATCATAGATGTAAAAAAATCCTCAACAAAATACTAGCAAACTAAACCCAGCAGCACATCATAAAGCTAATACATCTTGATCAAGCAGGCTTTCTTTCTGGGATTCAAGGTTGGTTCAATGTATACATATCAATAAATGTGATTAATCACATAAACAAAACTAAAAACAAAAAACACATTCTCATCTCAACAGTTGCAGAAAAGGCTTTCAATAAAATTCAACATTCCTTCATGTTAAAAACCCTCAAAAAACTAGGCATTGAAGGAACATACCTCAAAATAAGAAGCATCCATGATAAACCCATAGCCAATACATAGTGAATAGGCAAAAGCTAGAAACATTCCCCTTGAAAACCAGAATAAAAGAAGAAAGTCCATTCTCACCACTTCTATTCAACATAGTAATAGAACTTTTAGTCAGAGAAACCAGGCAAAAGAAAGAAATAAAAACATCCAAATAGAAAGAGAGGAAGTAAAAGTGTCTTTCTTTGTAGATGATATAATTTATATCCAGAAAATGCCATCATATCTTTCCAAAAGCTTAAAACCTGATAAACAACTTCAGCAAAGTTTCAGGGTACAAAATCAATGTACAAAAATAAAATTGGTAGCATTTCTATACACCAACATCCAAGTTCAGAATCAAATCAAGAACACAATTTCATTCACAATAGCCACACAAAAAATAAAATGCCTAGATATACAACTAACCAAGGAGGTGAAAGATCTCTACAATGAGACTTATAAAACAATGCTGAAATAAATCAGAGACAACAGAAGCAAATTGAAAAACATTCCATGCTCATGGATAGGAAGAGTCAATATTGTTAAAACGGCCACACTGTCCAAAGCAATTTACATATTCAATGTTATTTCTATCAAACTGCCAGTGATATTTTTCATAAAATTAGAAAAACAACTGTTCTAAAATTCATATGGAATGCAAAAAGAGCCCAAATAGCCAACACAATCCTAAGTGAAAAGAACAAAGCCAAAGTCATAGCACTACCCGACGTCACACTATACTACAAGGCTCTATAACAAAAACAGCATGGTACTGGTACAAAAACAGACACATAAACCAATGGAACAGGTTAAAGAACCTAGAAATAAAGCCACTCACCTACAATCATCTAATTTTCAGCAGGGTCGACCAAAATCAGCAATGTGGAAACAAGTTCCTCTTCAATAAATGGTGCTAGGATAAGTGACTAGCAACATGCAGAAGATTGAAACTGGACCCCTTCTTTTCACCATATAAGAAGTCAGCTCTAGATAGATTAAAGACTTAAATGTATAACCTAAAACTACAAAAACTCTAGAAGAAAATCTAGGAAATACCATTCTGTACATAGGCCCTGGCAAAGATTTCGTGATGAAGACTCCAAAACCAATTGCAATACAACCAAAAATTGACAAAGGGGACCTAATTAAACTGAAGAGCTTCTACACAGCAAGAGAAATTATCAACAAATAGACAACTTACTCAATGGGAAAAATGTTTGCAAACTCTATGTCCAGCAAAGGTCTAATATCTAGAATCTATAAGGAACTTAAACAAATTAACAAGAAAAAAAAAAAAAAAACTCCATTAAGAAGTGGATAAATGACATGAACAGACACATCCTAAAGAAAGACATACAAGCAATCAACAAATACATGCAAAAATGCTCAACATCACTAATCATTAGAGAAACACAAATCAAAACCACAAAGAGATACCATCTCACACAAATTAGAATGGCTTTTGTTAAAAAGTCTAGAAATAATAGATGCTGGTGAGGTTGCAAAGAAAAATAAGCATTTACGCACCTTGGCAAGACTGTAAATTAGTTCAGCTACTGTGAAAAGCAGTTTGGACATTTCTCAGATAACTTGAAATTGGGCCACCATTTGACCTGGCAATCCTATTAGTGGGAATATTCTCAAAGGAATGTAAATCATTCTACCATACAGACACATACACACATATGTTCATTGCAGTACTCTTTGCAATAGCAAAGATATGGAATTAACCTAATTGCCCATACATGTTACGTTGGACAATGGAAATGTGGCACATATACAATATGGAACACTATGCAGCCATAAAAAGAATGAAATCATGTCCTTTGCATCAACAAGAATGGAGTTGGAGGCCATTATCATTAGTGAATTAACACAAGAACAGAAAGCCAAATACCACATGCTCTCACTTGTAAGTGGGAACTAAACATTGAGTACACATGTACACAAAGAAGGGAACAGTAGACACTGTGGCCTACTTGAGGGTGGAGGGTGGAAGGAGGGTGAAGATTGAAAAATTACCTATTGGGTACTATGCTTATTACCTGGGTGACAAAATAATCTGTACACCTAACCCCCGTCACATGCAATTTACCCATGTAACAAACTTGCACATGTACCCCCGAACCTAAAAATTGGGGAAAAAAAGTATTTGAAAAGGTTTCCTAAAGCATTCAAAATGCAACATGTTAACCATCACTTTGAAAGAAAAATTACAGATTAAAATTAAAAGATTAAATTTAAAGTTTAGAGTGGTATGAGAATACCACTGCTCACTGTTGTGAGGAGATTCATTTGTGTTTCACAGACACAAGAGGTGGCAATCTTAGAGTGTCAAAGCCTACACTCAGTGATCATTTGAAACACAACAGGAATACATAATTTTCCTGATCACAGCAGAAGCTAATAGCAAAGCAAACACTAGAGCCTGGATCTTCTGAGTGTTAAGTCCATTTATCCTGTGTTATGTCAACTATGCCATGCTTATTTATTTTTAGCTTAGAATATTCCAGCAGCCTGTTCATTATTTTTTGAACTTCTGGATATCTATCATAGAATACAATTTTACCTACTCCATGATTAAAAATATGTTAATATTTTTCAAATTTGCTTCACATCCCTTTAAGTAAGTAGACAGATGAAGAAATGAAGCAGATACAATTAAAAAATTAAAACCTTTTC